>NC_136067.1:1550634543-1551317460 GCF_964261635.1 Lissotriton helveticus
GCTCCATTGCGATTGTGTCTACAAATTGGCTCCCTTGAGCTTTGAGCCGACGGGCTCCTGGACAACGCACCTGCGTGCCGGTTCGGGCATCGATGCCTTTGACGGTTGCTTGGCAGCCTTCTCTTCCACCCCTAACTATTTTCACTACTGATGAGGGAAGTTATACCGAAACCCGAGCCATGTCTCGGGCGATATCCAAAAACCCGGGACA
Source organism: Lissotriton helveticus (assembly GCF_964261635.1). NCBI lineage: Eukaryota > Metazoa > Chordata > Amphibia > Caudata > Salamandridae > Lissotriton > Lissotriton helveticus. The sequence goes on from NC_136067.1 coordinate 1,550,634,755, forward strand.
TGTATCGGGTCTAGAGATCATCAGTTCAACAAGTACCTACTTGCACCCACTGGGGTGAACCACTCAAGAACTCCATGTACCAGAGTCCCTAGGGGCGATCCGGAGGAAGGGCTAGCGGTGTGCAGTCCATTGCGATTGTGTCTACAAATTGGCTCCCTTGAGCTTTGAGCCGACGGGCTCCTGGACGACGCACCTGAGTGCCGGTTTGGGCATCGAGGCCTTTGACGGTTGCTTGGCGGCCTTCTCTTCCACCCCTAAATATTTTCTCTACTGATGAGGGAAGTTATCCCGAAACCCGAGCCATGTCTCGGGCGATATCCAAAAACCCGGGACATGTATCGGGTCTAGAGATCATCAGTTCAACAAGTACCTACTTACACCCACTGGGGTGAACCACTCAAGAACTCCATGTACCAGAGTCCCTAGGGGCGATCCGGAGGAGGGGCTAGCGGTGTGCGGTCCATTGCGATTGTGTCTACAAATTGGCTCCCTTGAGCTTTGAGCCGACAGACTCCTGGACGACGCACCTGCGTGCCGGTTCGGGCATCGAGGCCTTTGACGGTTGCTTGGTGGCCTTCTCTTCCACCCCTAACTATTTTCTCTACTGATGAGGGAAGTTATCCCGAAACCCGAGCCATGTCTCGGGCGATATCCAAAAACCCGGGACATGTATCGGGTCTAGAGATCATCAGTTCAACAAGTACAGTTCATTTGCATAGCATAGGCCTGTCGGTTCATGGGACTGTCTTCCACTTCTTCGCTTATATCTTTAAAGCCATCATTAATCTTGTTGGCTTCCGTACTGAACTCAAGAACTTTAGTTTATAACAGTTTTGCTTTGCTGATATTAAACAATGATGTAAAAACGTTAAGACAGCATCAGGCATTCTTGTTGACTCCCATGATTTGACAAGCTCTATGGCATCACATTTGTAATTAAGTCCAAAATCTAAATCTTTCAGATCTTTCAGGATGTTTCTGCGAACAACATAAGTGGCTCATTCTTTTTGTTAGACTGACAAAAATGAATTCTGTCGTACATTCTGACCAGAAAGATCTTAATTTCAGTATTATGCATCAATACAGTTTCATCAATGTTGACCATTATTTCTCTGATTTCACTAAGTGTGAAGCAGTAGCCTGTACTTAAGAGGGGCTTTAAAATTTCATTTGCTTTTTCAATGAGTGCAAACTTAACTGAAGGCTGGTGGTTACATTGCTGCTGGGAACTCATTCTAAATTCATATTTTGAATGTATGCACCCTTGCAGTTCGGGTGGGCATACAAATTTGCAGCATAAACATTAATTTCGCTGTTTAAACTTTATTTTGGAAGAAACTAGCTGCAGATATAACATGTTTGCCCTTTGAGACTCACATACTCAGTACTTTTCCTTTGTCAAACCTTTGGCCCTTGTTCTGGCTAAACCACAGATAACACATTGAAGATCGTCTGCTTTCTGATCAGTGGTTGGAGGTGGATGAGGGGTAGCCATCAATCTTCTAAGTGGATGGGCACTGGGTTTGGTTGTCATCGCTTTCTCAGAATCCTCAGATTCTTGTTGCGATTCACTGTTTTCTGCTATTTTTTGACACAGTTTTTCCAGGCTTTGTTCCATTGTACACCAATTGTAGCACTTGTTGCTACAATGATCTTCTTCACCCATCAGTTACAATCTTTTGTGAACTTTGTCTTGCCGTATTTCTGCAGCATCTCAAACTCTCTTCTGTCCAGCCGTAGTTGATGTTAGCTTTTTTTTTTGTTAGCAAACTCTGTCAGGAGGTAAATATCATCTGCTACCACCTGCTTCGCAAATGTTTACGTATTTGAATTGATTTGAATTGATGGAAAACCTTAAACAAAAACAATATTAAAATAGATTACTAATGTGATGGCTAAAAAACATCATTATAGAGCCACCATTTTGGAAAATGGCAGAAGGGTTGGTCTGAGAAGTTATTTTCTGTCTCTATAAAACTACTTGACCCCCAAAAACCTATGTTTTGACAACCAAAATGAAGTATATAGGCCTCATAGTTCCTGAAATATTACATCATCCCTGCAACATTTTCAAAAATGTCATTCGGCCCAGATCAGCAATGTCTACCCAATCTAAATTATTTCTTGAATGATACAAAAACACAAATCAAAAATTAAAATCACTGGACAGCAATTTTTTATGGAGGTATATCAAGGGGCCAAGACTAACATGGCCTCAGCAACAGCTAAGCATTTACTAGAATTTACTAGCAAGCTTAGTGTGGTGCCACTTAGGAACAACAATTTTAGGACCAGCTGCAAATCACAACAGCCTCTGTGGCTTTGAAAAGTTGGAATATTTTAATGAAATGCAATCCCATCTTAACCTGAGAAGCCACAAATGACCAATCAAGGTCTTTTGTCAGACTTCAGATGTGGCTATATATAGCCCTTACGCAATCATTATCTGTGTGTTCTGAACATCTTACAGCTTAGCAATAAGATACAACACTTGAGAGACTCCGACAGGTTGATTAGTAAGAATTATAAAATAAGAAAACCTTGGAAAAATGATAGCTTGAATTTAAGCCAATCTTTTTTTAGTTTCTAATAATGGAAATATATTTGACAAATTATACAAATGAGACACTTTAACATTTTCACAGCTGGGGTTTTTGCACACTTCTGTGCCAGAGCCTTTTTAAAAAAAAAAAAAATGGCATTTGATTGTTTAAAGACAGGCCTCTCTTTGGACTATTTGTGCAACAATACAAACTATACTTTTTTGGCACAGATAAGTCTATGCATTGGTGCAAACCCAGAATCAACAGCCAAATCCTGCCTTAAAAATAGCAAACGTAGAGATGTTTTTCTTTTGTTAACAATTTTGTTCAATATTTTGTTTCATTTCCTGTAATGTTAAGCGCAGACTTGTTGCCCTGAATGTGTGGAATCCGGCAATAACAAAAAAGCATGGTTTTTTCCCCAGGGTACATAGCCAACACAATAAAATAAGAAATATTAGTGGAGATCACTAAAATTGTAGCAGAACCCCTGTTTATGGTGCACTGTCCATTTTATAGGAGATAGCAAACTTGTAACTATATGGAAAGAATAAAAACTACACATACAAATAATGCTGTATAATCAAAGGAATTTATTCATGCAAGCCAGACCTCAGTTTCCCTGACTGGCTGGCTAGTACAATATGCTGAATAGAATATTTGTTAGATTTTTTTTTTTACAAAACATGCAAGTTCTTTCAGTCTCCCTTGTGCAGGAATATATCACTACCAAGCTCTACCTTTTATTTTTAACAGATTTTATTGAAGTTTCAGCAATAATCAGCCTACACATTACACCTCATGGGTATCTTTAGGACAGCAAGAATACTTACATATTGATCAGCTCATTCTGTCATCATTAAAATGAGTCAGTCCACCACCTCCTTTGTTATATTCAATTGTGCAAGCAATGGAGCCGGAAATCTTTGGGGGCAGGAGGGCACCCACCTCTGCGTAAAAGGCAGGCCCTAGTTGCACTTTTTAGAGGCCTCGACCTGGGGCGGGGACCCCGCAGTGAGTCACACAGGTCACATAGGAGATCACACAGGGGAGCTCGCTGGTGTGTCCGGCCCCAGATCAGTCAGTCAGTCCACCAGTGCACCTAAGCTCGGGCACCCTCAACAGTGCCTATGCCCCTCAGTGCATCCTGCAGGAGGGCTCTCTTCTCGCAGCCTGCCCACTTAATCAGTTCTCTCCTCCACACCAATAGTCATGGGCCCCTTGCTGCCTTCCAACTTCTAGCTATTTCGCATTTGGCAAGCACATATGCGAAGTCCTGAAATCTTCCTGTTAAATTGGTCTTGGTAGGGCGAGGAAATCAACCCAGTAGATAATGTCCTGGGGTGCGCGGAATCTTCCTCCCAATGCACTCCTCAGCAGTCTATATGACTCCCTCCCAGAGGCATGAATTGCGGACCTTGTCCAGAACATATGGAGAATGTGGGCCCGTTCTACCCCACATTGGGGACAAGCTGCATCCGGCACTAAGAAGTACTTGTCAATGCGTTCGGGTTTCAAATATGATCTGTGTAACACATAATAGTTTATAAGCTTGAAGCACACATTTCTAGATACCTTTGGCGTCCGTTCCATATTCTTGTCCCAGTCCTTCGTCCCAATAGGGGTGCCTAGGTCTTCCTCCCACCTGAGTCGCAGCGTATGTAGGGGCAGCTGTTGGTCCGTCCGCAGGGCTCTACAGAGATAGGAAACTGTTCTAATGGTACCGCTGTAAGTGCTATACATTGGCAGCTCCATGAGGATGTGGGTACGGTGGACCCCCCAACCTGGTGTTTCCGTATTGCTGACATGAGTGCCCTGTGAAAAAGAAAATTCCCCTGGGGCAAGTTAAACTCTTCCCAAAAGTCCTCAAACTTAGGCAGCTCCGAGTCCTATACAGGTCCCCCACTTTCTTTGCCCCTGCTTCCATCCATAAAGCTAGTCCCGCCAATCCCCATGCGGGAGTCCAAGTAGGAAATCCAGAGGTAGCTCGGAGGAATAGGTTATCTTAGTGCGTATTTGTTGCAGACCCCTAAACCCAGCACTTCGATAGTGTACGGAACTCAGCGGAGTCGTCTAGAGTTGACCGACGCGCTCAAAGGATAACTCGAACAAGCACCCGGAGCGGTGGCACAAAAGGGACGGGGGTCCATCCCGGATTGCGGTTATGCACAATTCCCTGGACCAGCTACTGTAGTCGGGCTGCTATGTTATATAGCTTGGAATCAGGGACCGCAAGGCCCCCCTTCCGCTGGTGGACATTGCATGATGGCCAACGCCACTCTCCAGCATCCTGATCCCCAAATAAAGTCTGTGCTCAGGGTTTTCAGTTCTCTGAACAGTGCCTCAGATATCCACAGGGGAAGGTTTGTAAAAAAGGAGAGTAGTGGGGGAGAGTCACCATCTTCAATAGGGCTATCCTACCCATCACTGAGAGCAGAAGTGCCCTCCAAAAGGCCATGGAGGACCTCAGGGATTCAATCATGTGTCCCACATTACCATCCAGCAGATCAGCTCTGTCATGGTAGATCTTGACCCCCAAGAAAGTTAAGCACCGGGGTTCCAACTGCTCAATTATCAGATGTTCTGGCGGGTCCTCTTTCCGCACCGGGGGGGGGAGCTTGTACTTCTTGAAAGTTAACCCGCAGCCCAGATACCCGGCCAAACTCCGCCAACAGGTCCCTGGCCCCTCTCAAATCCTCTTCTGTGTCACGCAAAAAGAGCAGTAAATTGTCTGCATATAGTGCAATCCTGTGACTGTGTCTCCCTATTGTTAGACCCCCTGATCGCCCTGCAAGTTATCGCACATTCTGCCAGGGGTTCCATGGCAATGGCAAAGAGCAGTGGAGACAGGGGGCATCCCTGCCTCATCCACTACCAATGCTCTACCTTAATCTGTATTCCTCTGGTCTTCTGAGGATGCGGGTAACAGACATGTATGGGGTTTCCATGAGTTCACTTAACACAAATGCAATAAACAGAGTGGAGTGCATTTGGGAAAGCTCGAAAGCAATAGAAATAGACATGCCAGTTTAAGGTACCAGTCTTTTGGTAACATGTAGCACCCCATGGCTTTGTAGAAAACTATCACAGCCATACATTGTTAACATCTACACATACTAAGGTTGCTATTGTTGGGTGCCAGACCTTCCTCGCCCTCACTGGCTGGGTGGGACAATCCATTTGACCATTTAGGTCCCAATTATTTTCTTTTTTAAATTGAAGATTTGATTTAAATCTACCCTATCTTTTATGGTCAAACCCTCCCTCATGGTATATATCAAGGTGTAAAATTACATTATATTATATCATATTATATTATAAAGACCTATTCTACAGTTGAATATAGAGTATAGTCAGGGAACCAAGGGTGACTCCTTCCCTTACCAAATTATCATTATTTGAACTTTGGGTATGTTGGAAGTAAAATGATCGTAAAATCAAAGCTTCTGTCATAGTCAGATGAGGTATTTAAAAAGTGAACAAATGGCCTCGTCTTAACAGATATTCAGAGTGGACATGACCATAAAAGATGAGATAGAGGAGGACAATGTGTTGAACATGACGTTTGTCAGAATTTCACCAATTGTTTCCCCCAAACATATGGTAACGGCTTTCTGTATTCTTCACACAGGAACATATCCGTGCCAAGGTTTAGCCCGCATCTGTGTTCTCTCTGGTTTTCTGAGTGTAGTGGTACTAGACAATGCATGTGTTTGAGCATGGTTCCACACACTGAATGCCAGGGAACGTTTATCATGGGGACCGTTCCATAGGGGATGTCTATATTATTTGGGCCACAGGTTGGCCCATATTCAGGAAAACTTTCTGTCTCCTGGCATCTCTAAAGATTGGCTGAGGTCATCTGTACAAATAACAGCACATTTAATTACTTAGAATGCCCTGCAAATGTCAAAGTATAATTTAAAAAAAAAAGTTTTCACTTGTCTATGACAGAAACAACCAGAGCTTCTGGCAAAGGCCCTACCACCGACTTTTCCCACATGCCTCCTGATACAAACGGTACCCCACATGTGCTGGTGTGTCTACTGCATGGGGCCGGATGAGGCCATACCTCTGACCATGAGGAAACCACATTCATAATACCCTGACTTCACATGGTCAAACGTGTGGCCTGTTCTTGTCAGTTATTATTGCACACCCACACATGTAAGAGACTGTTTTTTGCTGGTTTTTCTATTGGTACAAGTTTAGGAACACTGGCTGATGGGATTTTAGCTGTTCTTCATAAGTTCCAGAGCTTTCTGTCACAGAAATATTAGCAAATGCTGTGTTTTTTTAACCAAAGTTTGATGTTTGCAGGACATTCAGGGTAATAAAAAGTTGTGGTCTCCACACAAGCCACCACTGTGTGGTACATGTCTGTATCTCAGAAGGGAGTCAGACGCTGTCTGGAGTTTTTGTTTTGCTAAGACAAAGTGTGAAGAGTGTCAGGCATAGTGCTGGATCACAGATGTGTACCACAGCAAGGAGCCAGATGCTGGTGATATAAAGGTTGCTCTTAGACCTCCATTTCTTTATAGAAACAAGGCATGAGGAAGTACTGGTTTTGTCTATTAAGTTGCTATAATATGAGTATGGTAGCATTCATTCGATACCACAGACCATGACCATTATAATCCTCACCAGAGGAACACATAGGTGTTAAATAGGAGTAGCAATAATGCTGCTTCGGGTTAAAAAACACCCCCTGATATTACGGTTATGAAAAAAAAACACCCCCTGATATGATGTTTAGAGACAAAATGACCTCGATGAACTTGTTTGAGATTTGATAAAAAGACCTAATCCAAATTAGTGCCCTAGCATGTAGTCCCAAAGCACATGCTGGGAGAGTGAGAATTCGCTTGTGGTCTATAGAGTCAAAAGCCCCCAAAACATCTGAAAGGTTCAAAGCAGAAGCCTGGATGTTATTGATTGTTTCAGTATTTTTCCTTTATGCCCAAAATTGCTGTATCAGCACTTCTAATGAGAATGAAGAACGACTGGTAATCAGAAAATATAGAATAGGGTTCCAAGTATTTATGCAGTGACAGCCAACTCCTTTGTCTTAGAAGGAATAAATGGAAATGATCAAGTGACGATCAGTCAATAATAAGTAGACGATTAGCACAAGGACATTCCTTCGCCAACAGAGGACTCACTACTGCTTGTTTAGTTCATCTAGAGAAAACCTATCATGAAAACAGAGATGTATTCTCAGCTAGCCCACTAACAGTTACCTTGATAAGGGAAGCTGGTAGCATGTCTAATTTAGGTTCTGAAGGGAGCAAAGTAGTGCCTATTCTTTCCTTTTTTTTTCTTTTTTAAATGTTTTTATTTGGCAAGCATGTCAAAAACACGGAAAAAAAACCAAAGCACTATAACAAAAACATATTTTGGAGTGATATCAGGGAAAGATCAAATATACAAAGTAACACAGTATTCTACACATAATACAGTTTCAGCCTGACAAAAAGACAAATATATGAAAAAAGCAAATGAAGAGCATTCCATCTTTAAACTTCAAAATCGCAAACAATTCATCTTGTATCCTTTAGAATTTATACAAAGTTAGCCCAAATCCTTTCCATTTTAACTACTGACTTTCGGCTTTTATTCTTAGCAAGAGCCTTTTCCATGGTGTATATTTCATGTAATAAAGTTAACCATTCTGTCCTGTGAGGTTGATTCGGTGAGATCCATGCTCTAGCTACCACCAATCTAGCACAAGATAACGCTATATTTAGCCAGGTAATATTTTTGTTGCCTCTCGTATGTAAAGAAAGTAAGACCATAGGTGCAGTGAGTGGAGAACAGATCAATTGCTTTTGGTGTAAAGTATTTTCTATTTCAGATCACATTTAGGACATTTAGTACGGTCATTATTTTGTGACCATTTAGAAATTTTCAGCGGGGTATGATAGAGTTGGCTGACCGTCCTATATAATTGAAGCTTTAAGCTCGAGGAGTGAACTATTTTATTAATACTAACAAAAGCATTTGATATGTTCTGTGGTGTCACATTGATTCCTAATTCTAACGTCCATTTTTGTGACAGTCTTGGGCAATCATCCGCATTGTGCTGACTTAAATGTTTGTATCCCATACTAATTAACGATTTCTTTTTTGTACTATACAAACATCCCCAAATATCCGAGCTTGTAATTTTTTTCAGCTTAAATTTCCGTATTAAGTAATCCCTAACTTGCATATATTTAAGTATTGTTTCCCCTGGCAGCGTATAAAGTAATTGTAAAGTCGAAAACTGAAGAAAGCCATCAGGGCCGTATAGGTCTCCCAATATCTTAATCCCATGGATGGCCCAGTCTCTCCCGGCTTTATCATTAAAAATACCGGGTAGCCCTGGATTATCCCATAATGGTAAGTCTGTATGAAAAAAAGAAGTATCACAACATTTCATAAACTGGTTAAAAATCACTACCGAATCTCTTGCCGTCTTGAATTTAACTAGTTTGAAAAAATTAGGGTATTGTACTCTTGCTAGAAATTGAGATGAATTTGTGCCTAACATAAATTGATTAAAAAAAAAGTTTGATTCTTATTTAATAAGCTCCTAAGCCGTCCTAAAAAGGATGCAAAAAAGTAAGACTTAAAGTCCGGAAATTCCAGTCCTCCTTTCTCTAGGGGTAATTTTAGTATCGCCATCGATCTCCTAGGTTTTTTGTAGCTCCAAACAAAACTGCTGCAGATTCCTTCTAGTTTCCTAAAAAATATATTGTTGACTCGGAGGGGAATAGAACGAAAAAGATATAAAAATTTGGGCAAAATATTCATTTTAATCAAGTTGATTCGACCCAGGATATTCAGTGGAATTTTGTGCCATTTTTTAAGCACCGTTGTAACTTGTTTAAGTAAAGGGTCATAATTTAATTTGTTTATTTCATTAGTTTTAGAAGAGATTTTCACCCATAAGTACACGGCTGAATTGCATAACCCAGTGACTAGTTGATTAGTTTGATAGTTCATAATAGTTTGAGTTTTATTGAAGTTTAATTTGTAGCCTGAAATATCGCCACATTTTTTTGCTTCGTTTGCAATTCCAATTAATGCTTCTGTTACATTTGTAGTATATATAGCTAAATCGTCTGCATAAGCAGTAATTTTGAGAGTTTTATGTTCATGTTCTACCGGTATTATCTTTTCTTGATTCTGCAGGGCATTAATGAAAGGTTCCATGGAGAGAGCAAACAGCAGGGGTGAGAGTGGACACCCCTGCCGAGTCCCCCTTAATATTGCAAAAGTTGGTGAGAATAGCCCCGCATAACTAATTTTAGCATTAGGATCCCTGTATATAGCCTGTATGCTTCTAAGAAAACGATCTTTAAACCCAAACTGAATTAGCACTTTCCACAAGTAATCCCACCCCACTCGGTCAAACGCTTTTTCTGCGTCCAACAGTATCATGCCGAGTGGGGTGAGATTAGTAGCAGCTATATCAAATGCCGTAATCGCCATATTGACATGAGCTGTAGTATCCCTTCCAACTACGAAACCGTGTTGTTGTTCGTTGACTAAATGCGGCATAAGGGGTGCCAATCGTATTGATAACAGCTTAGAATAGGCCTTAGCATCAGTGTTTATTAAAGAAATTGGCCTATATGACCCACATTCCGTCGGTGGTTTCTTTTTTTTTTTTAAAAACATAATTTTCGCAGTTCTCCAGGATTCCGGAGCCTTACCTGTTGTGCCTATTGAATTCACAACTAGACACAGAAGGGAAGTATTTCTTCCGCACAGATTTTATACAATTCGATAGGAAGCGTGTCCTCCCCTGCCGCTTTGTTGGATGGAAGTGAGAACACGGCTAAGCGTAGTTCTTCTATTGTATAGTTCTCTTCCAAGTTATCTAGAGTGTCCTGATCTATAAATTGTTTTACGGGAAGTTTATCATTTAAGTAAGATTGAATCTGATTTGGACTGGCCCTAGTCTCTGGAGTGTATAATTCTTCGTAGTAGGAGGCAAATTGCTCCATTATATGTACAGGCTGCGTATACAAAATATCATTGGGGCCTTTTATGGACTTGATTAGTGTTGATGCTCGATCTTCAGCCACCTTATACGCCAAGAGCTTTCCTACTCGATCTCCACATTCATATTGCGAGATTTTGTATTTGAGTATCTTGCAGCTATTTTTTTCCCTGAAAGAACTTTTGATATCTGTACGTGAGATCAGCAGTTTATTTTCCAGAAGTAGTATATCAGACCTATTCCTAGCCCCATCTTTAAGACTATCAGCTAGTTGTTTTTCGATATGTAAAATATTATCTGTCAATAACTTTGTTTCTTTTTTTCTTGTTGCATTTTGTTTGAAGATATATTGTTGAGCTATTCCTCTAATGGAGGCCTTACAAGCATCCCAAACTGAAAGAACACTAGCCGTGTCCATATTATGTGTAATAAACTCCTTTATATGTTTTTTAAGTGAAGTTACAAAAAAATCATCCAATAATAAATATCTTGGAAAAGTAAAAGGGCGCCCTTCTTTTGACCTTAAGGCTAAACCAAATGTAAATATTATGGGATTATGGTCAGAGGAGATTTTTGGCATAACCTGCATAGATCCCCTACTCATTAGTTCGTCTGAAGCCCAAGCCAGATCTATCCTGGAACAGAGTTTATGGGAAAATGAATAGTATGTATAGCCAGGTATGCCTGGGTAAAGGCTACGCCATATATCTTATATATTATGTATTTTTGCTATCTCCAGTATTGCTGCTCTAGTTTTACGCATGCGTAGCCCTATCCCTTTCTTGGTTGCGTCTTGTTGATAGTTTAATACACAGTTAAAATCTCCCATTAAGGGGGGCGTGGCTTACGCGCCGGCGAGTGATGGCGCTGCCTCCGTGAGCTCCGAGGCGACGCGGGACCATTTGAAGTTTTCCTGGTGTTATTCCGGCTCCGGAGACCAGCTGCAGGCATCCCCGCACGGCGGAACATGGTCCCCGTGTGTTACGAGATGCGGCGGTTGTTGTAACTGCCGCTTTTGTATCATTTTGCCGTTTTGTCTTCCTTGGCAGTCGCGGGACGCGAGCGGCCGCCATTTTGTGCCGCCGAGCTCGCGTCCCGTTTTTTTTGCGCATCTCTGCCTCCTCAGTAACCAGAACTCCTCCTGCTTCCTCATTTGGGCTCATATTTACAAGGTATGTTGCAGATGACCACAGCATGCTACTCTGCTTTGCCTTCATGACTTTTTGCGCCACTACTTCCTTCCATGCTTGTGACTGCGTCATCACTTCATAACGGCAGCCATTTTGTGGTGCTCTTCCTGCGCAATGCTTGCCATCTTTCTTCCATTTGCCTACAACCCTCTGTGGATTATTAATTGACCCTCTGGGTCTCATATCTTGTGGACGCTTTGCTGTTTCTTTCATGCCCCATTGCTAGATGGTTTTTTGCCTGCGTATGGAACTACCTTTTACTCAATTTTGACGCCTGTCCTGTGGATTTGAGGTATTGCTTCTCCATTGCTCTTCTTTACCTCATATGTAACCTCCTCCTTCCTACTGCATTTCCGTGCTCTGCATATAGGATCTAAGTCTTTTGGTTCTTGTGGTGTGGCTTTCAGCCCGGCGTTCCTCCTAGTGTGCCCCTCTGTTTGCCACAATGTCTCTAGACGGGGGCCACACGAAATCCTCCGTGACTGGTACCAAACCAAAACGCCTCAAGAATGACCCTCCGTCTCCAATTCGTTCTTCCTCGAACCCTGTGTTGGATTCCATCCTAGAAGAGGTTCGTGGTTTACAACCTTTTATGTCTGCAACCAACGAGAAGCTCAAGCAGATAGAAGACAGATGGGTTGTCATGGAGGGCAAGGTTTTGGACCTAGAGCAACGCCTCAGTGACATCCAGGATGTGTCTACCAAAATTCCCATTCTTGAAAAGGAAATTCAGCAATTGAAATTACACACAGAGGACCTTGAAAATCGTAACAGGAGGAATAATCTACGTATTTATGGCGTTCCGGAGTCCCTTGAGGGGGCGGACATGGTGTCCTTCATTCGCAAATTCCTTTATGATCTTTTGGAACTCCGACCAGAATCCAATCCTCTAAACATCCAGCGTGCTCATCGTCTGGGCCGTCTCACATCCAACCTGACCAAACCCAGGGGCATGATCCTGCTATTTCTTGAGTTCACTGAATTAATGACTGTTCTTAAAGCTGCAAGACTAAAACGTCGCCTCATTTGGTCAGGTCATACCATCTTTATTGCCCAAGACTTATCAAACGCTACGAATGCACGTCGCAAGGAGTTCCTGAATCTTCGCCCTCATATGAGGGACTTACACATTCAATATGGAATTCTGCATCCATGTCTCTGCAAAATAACTCACAACGGTCGTTCCCGTACATTTGATGATCCTCTGAAGCTTCGAGCGTATCTTCAAAGTGTCTCTACTTCCACTATGGACACCAATGACTGAAATTGTTTCTGCTTTCTTCATTGCATTTACTTAACTCATGTCTTGACGACTGTTGTGGCCTTGTCCTGGTCTCTCCTTCATAACTCTTTCCTATGACTTTTCTTTTATTCTTATCTCCTTTTTCTGTTTTTCCCGCGTTTCCCTTGCTCTGTGGGGTTGGCGCCCTTGCCGGCGTTTCCATGCTCCTAATGTCTTGGTATTCTCTTTTCTCTCAGATCTGGCTTCTTTGCCATGATCTGTTTGTTTCTTCTCTTCTTTTCTCTCTTTCTTCTTTTGTCCTTCATTTCACAGGCCTTGCGTGTTCTCCCCCTATTCCTCTTTGTTTCCTTCTCTTTCTTGTTTACCCCTCAACCTTGCTTCTTGTTGCTCATCGTATTTTTCCTTGCTCCCCTTTTCTTCTCTTTATGCTCGATATGTTCACCCGTCCTTTGTCTCTCTCTGTTTACCTGACTTTCATTGCCTTCGTCTGTATTTTGTACTCGATTTTCATTTGTAATATATTTGTTTGCATTGTCTTGCCTTGTAGTTGTTTCCCTGCAGTGTACTGGACCCGGATGTCACCCCCTTCTCCTGCCTTCCGTCATGTGTAATTTTGTCACTTGGAATGTTCGTGGTCTCGGCAACCCTGTTAAACGTCAAAAGGTACTATCTCATTTATCCAAGTTGAATTCTCAGATTGTTTTTCTCCAGGAGACTCATTGTACAGATGTTGAATCGTTAAAACTCAAGAGGGCCTGGGTGGGTCAAGTTGTATTTTCTCCTGCTGTTGATAAAAAAGGTGGTGTTGCTATATTGTTTCGCAAAGGTTTGAATGTTCAAATTCTCTCTTCTCAAGCTGATGATGTGGGTCGCTGGGTTATGTCTAAAGTTGTCATACAAAACAAAACTATGGTACTCCTGAATATATATGGCCCTGTCCGCCCTGACCCCAAATTTTGGTCTGACATCAAAATCCTCCTTTCCTCCATTGATTGCCACGACATTGTCATAGCTGGTGACCTTAACCAATGGTTAGACCCCTTTTCAGACAGGCTATCTTCCAGCAAATTCCAGCCTGATAAGACGCACAAGTCCTTTCAGTCAGCCATTGCCTCCCGTCCCCTTTTTGATGTTTGGAAAACATGCAATCCGGACTCACTGGAATATACCTTCTACTCGAATGTTCATCACACCCGATCCAGAATCGACTATATTCTAGTCAGCAAGTCCCTTCTCCCTGCGATCCAGCAGTCCGAAATTGGTTCTATTTTTCTTTCGGACCATGCCCCTGTTTCTGCCACTTTTGACCTCACCCAAACCTCCTCATGTTTTAGCCGCTGGAAATTTAACACTTTCCTCCTGTCAGATTCAGTTTTTATGTCTGACGTTAAGGATTTCATCTCTGAATACTTTTCCCTCAACTTACCTCAGGACACATCGATTTCGAACAATTGGGATGCCTTCAAAGCTGCCCTACGTGGCTTCACAATTTCCTATGTTTCTAAAAAAAAGAAACTCAATCGCTCTAAATACAATGCCCAACTCACCAATATCAAGACACTGGAACACTCTTACTTTTCTTCCAAAAATCCTGACGCTCTCCTCCAACTTATCAAAGCCAAATCTGACCTCAATCAAATTGCCACAGTTGAAGCCTGTAACACCCTTTTGAAGATCAAATCTAAATTTCACGGGGGTCAGAATAAAGCTGGCAAAATGTTGGCAAATTACCTCAAAATTAAGTCTGAACGAAAATCAATTGGACCCATTCTCAATGATGCATCTAACTCACTAGTTACCTCAGACGAGGATATTGCAGACGTCTTTCATAACTACTATAAACTCCTCTATACTGATGACACTCATCCTACTGACGACGACCTCTCCCATTTTTTCGACGATCTCCCTCCGCCCCCATCTCTCCCTACCGAGTTCCAACAATTAGAAACTGACATTACACCTCAGGAAATCCTCAAGGCAATTACCTCTCTAAAAAAATCGAAAGCCCCTGGCCCAGATGGTCTCCCTATCGAATTTTACGCCGCCTTGCACTCTATTTTTATTCCCCACCTTTCACAACTTTTTAATTCCTTTATTACGAACGCTAAGGCTTCTGGCTCCTTTTTGGACGCCCTGATAGTCATAATCCCCAAGCCTGACAAAGACCACTCTTTATGTAAAAACTTTCGCCCCATTTCCCTAATTAATTACGATTGCAAGATCTTTGCCAAAATTTTAGCTGCCCGTCTTGAATCCCTTATCCCACTTTTAATCTGCACAGATCAAGTCGGTTTTGTGAAAGGTAGACTTGCTGCTGACAATGCCCGTGTTTTTGCCAATGTTATTTCACACAGTAAACACTTTAAGGCCCCCTTAGCCGCCCTCTCCCTGGATGCTGAGAAAGCTTTCGATCGCATTAATTGGAATTTTATGTTTAAATCATTACAATGGTTTGGTTTTGGCCCCTCTTTTATCTCTTTAGTTAAACTCCTGTACTCAGCTCCATGTGCCAGCGTCTTTGTCAATAATCAATTCTCGAAATTTTTCCCCTTATCGAGAGGAACGAGACAAGGTTGCCCTCTTTCCACTTTATTGTTCATTCTCTGCCTTGAACCATTCCTGATTAGAATCCGCTCAAACCCCCTAATTAATGGGTTCCAATTGTCGTCGATTGAGACGAAAATTTCGGCCTACGCGGATGACATCCTGGTTTACATGGCCAATCCTGTATCTTCCCTCCCTCCATTTTTGGAAGAGGCTCGCTTATACTCATCTGCCTCTGGCTATAAGCTTAATCTTTCCAAAACGGAGGTTCTACCCTTAAATTCAACTTGTTACCAATATATGTTTGCTTCCACTGATTTTGCCTGGTGTCCTTCCAAGATCAAATACTTGGGTATTTGGTTTTCCCCTTCGTTGGGTGAAATCCTTAAATTGACCTTTGCCTCTCTCACTCAAAAAATCCAATCCCTCCTTCAATCCTGGTCCCCACTTTTCCTCTCCTGGTGGGGTCGATTAGATACCATTAAAATGATGATTTCCCCGCATATTTTATACACTGTTTCCATGCTTCCCATGAAGATCCCTAATTTATATTTTACTCGGCTGAACTCCATCTGCTCCAAATTTTTGTGGAATAATAAAAGAGTTCGCTTTCCTGATTTTAAATCATACCACTACGCCTTTCTAATAAAGCAAGCTTTCTCATTGGCCTTTAATTTCCTTGATACTCCTCTGCCCAAGTGGATTCACATTGAACGGTCCTTGTTAAAAGATTTTACTTTCCAACAATCTCTTTTTATGTCAAATTGTTCATTTCTGACTAACCACCCTGTACTGAAATACTCACATACTCTGCTACACACTGTATTCTCGAAAGGTTTATCTCCCTTGCAATGTTTTCTCTCATCAAGTGTGTGGTACAACAAATATCTTAAGTATAAGGGTAAATCTTTCTATTTCAAGTATTGGAAAGAAAAGGACATTGTATTTGTATATCAATTTTTTTCTGATTCGTCCATTATTTCATTTCCTGTAATGCAAACCATGTTTGACCTACCTGTTCACTTTCGCAAAGAATATGACATTATCACTTCTGCCATTTTATCTCACTTATCTACCCTTCCTACTTTTGATTCCCTTCCTTCCCTTACTCCTTCCACTCCTCTATACCCTTTGTTTCCCCAACAAATCCCCAAAGCTGCTCTAATTTATAAACTTTTGTTAGATACTATTGTGCTTAGACCTAAAACTCTTACTGAAATTGCTTGGGAAACTGATCTTCCTATCTCATTTCCTGTTGATGTTTGGGATCACCTATGGTGCAAATTGTTTAAGACATCGATTTCAGCTCGAATTACTCAGTCACTTTTTTTTATATATCATAGAGCTCTTATCACCCCTGTTAGCATTGCAAAATTCTCTTCCACGTCCTCCCCCCTCTGTTGGTCCTGCGCCTCTCTCCCAGGCACACTCAAACATCTACTGTTTGATTGCGCCTCTGTTCTTGCTTTTTGGAACTCAGTTTGGGATTTTTGCATGCGTATTTTTCATCTCCCTGTGTTGAAAATAGCAATGTGTATGTACATAAGCGGCGTTCATTTGTGTTCACTGTACCCCTTGTTGTAAGCAGAACGGATATCGCTAAAACACTGACTGTGTCATCCCGCTAGCATAGACCCATGCACACACGTACACGACAGCCATTTTAGGTATCATGGTCTCCCAGTTTGCGATCGATCACCAGCGCCCCTTCCCTGACCCTGCAAGCTTCCCCCATGTACCCTGACTGCCCCCGCTCTCACACGCACAAGTCATGAGCCCTCCCCTCCCGCATGACTCTGTCTCTGAGAAATCGCACCCCGCGCCTGACCAAACCCCTCCTGTCCCTCCATGAATACCCCTCCTTTGATGACCTCTTCCTCTGAACCTAATTGTCTACATGGACCGCTGGTCATCCCTTAGCCTGAGGATACAGTTCATTGCCCACTACTGTATGCACTCGCCTCTCTTGAAAGGAGCCACTATTGATCATGACCACCCCAGACCCTGAGACTCGATCAGGAGCACACATTCCAACGGAATCAACAGCACACTCAGCTGCATGACAGCCCCCTCCTATTGTATGGAGGATAAGGGCCCCTACTGTAGCCACGTGTTGGAATATCTTCGTACTTTACAATGTCTTGATTGTAATGAAGGATGTGTGTGTGTCATAAACCTGTGTATAAAAGACGAAGCCTCAGAGAAACTTGTTAGAGCACCTCCCGAAGACACTATGTGAGTGTCCCAAATGACATGCTCTCCTCATGAGTAATAAACTCTGTTCTTGTTTTCCTACTTCCAGTGCCCGTCTCTTCATTTGGTAATTATTTATGATGGGAACGAAGAGTCGCCCTGCACCAGCAGCCTGGGCATCGGGTGCGAGATGGGCTGACTTTTCAACAATTGGCGTCCCAACGCGGGGCCCATCAGCGACATAAGGTCCGGTAAGAGAGGTCCAGACGATGGGGTGAACATCTAAATGATTGGAGTATACCTGCCTTGAGAGGGCCCTCGTCCGGCTGCCGATTGAATGAACTTCACCGATTCCGAACGGACCTCTCTCAAGTGACCTATTGTCCTGACTGGAATCCCACAGGACTGCTGCGGTAAAAACATGGAGAAAAGAGAACGATCGGGCGCTGGAAAAAGGAAGGCGAAGAACTGTCCACATGGTCCGGTCCGGGTAAGGTCGTGACACACGACAAATTGCGAAATTGATTGATTGATTGTTTGAAAATACTAGTATTACTTATTGATTGTTTCTGAGAGATTCTCTATTTGCAAACAAGCACAGAGTCGCCATACTCTGTTTAGTCTTTGCAGATAGTGAAGGATAGGTAATGCAGACTTTTGTCCCCATTGTAATCCGTCATACCTATTTTTCTCCCAATTGATTGATTGATTGAATCGAGCATTGAATTGTTCGAAGTTGGTTCTCTTAAGGATCTTCTCTGTCTGCAAACGGGGAAGAATAGGAATATTCTCTCTCCCTTTGCAGATAGTGAAGGGTAGGTAACGCAAACCTTTAACACGTCGTACCTATTTCATTCCTCATTGATTGATTGTTTGCCCGAACATTGACTGTTTGGAATTGGTTCTTTTTGGAGGTATTCTCTATTTACAAACAAGCACAGAGTCGCCATACTCTGTCTAGTCTTTGCAAGTAGTGAAGGGTAGGTAATGCGGACCTTTGTTCCCCATTGTAATATGTCATGCCTATCTACTCCCCACTGATTGATGCACCAGTCTCACCCGGACCATTTACTAGAGATAGGTCACCTGGCCCGACCAGAGAGCACCCCTAGTGAAAAGGACATATACAATAATAACGAAGTGATCACTGTATCCTGTTAACAGAAACTTTAGCATGAAACAACCTGGAAAGAAAGGAATAGGAAAACGAAAATCAGTAGGCCACTGATGAACTTTTTATTAAATAACGAACAAGAAAACGATAACAATACTTAATGATAAAATCTATTATTGTCCTAGAAACAAGAAACGTTAGAAATAAGCCCGTAATAAGAAACCTGAGAACAGTAAGAGAAACCAAGCGTGGCATTGCAACGGCCACAAGGCAACGAGGTTTCATCGCCCCTCATTGTTCCAAACATGTCTGTCCCACCGCCTGCCACGCCCAATAACGGCAAACTGGGAAAGATACAAGTCAGCAGACATCCGCCCCCATTCTGGAAATTTCCAAAGTGCAACAGGTTTGCGGCTACGCCCAGCCGGAAGCAACACATATAGGGCGGGTCCTGCTGCCAACAGTCGGCCGGAGATCATCACGTAGGGTGTAGCCGGAGGAGAGGCCGAGGCCGAGGCCGAAGGGACCCGGCCAAGGGGACTGCTACGACAACCCTGGAGAGTTGCAGGGGGGGGAATGTCTATGTCCTCGACCCTCCCCTCTCTCTCCCAGTCTGGACCAGCATCCATGGAGGGCCTGGGAGTGGAGAGGCCACTACACGAAAGGCCCAGGAGAGGCGCCAAGCGCCAAGGTCTGTCCCAAGGATGGACTAAGGGACCCGTTCCTGGGGCCAGGGCGAAGAGCGTCCTGCCGCCATCCACCGGCGGCCCGGCCCGAAAACATGCCAGGCGCCACTTCTTTCTTCAATAATGGCTGCGACAACCCTGGGGGGGAGGGATGTCTTGCACATGCCTCCGACCCCCCCCCTCGTCCTCATCGCCTGGTTTCGCCATAACAAATGTCAAGCGAGACGCCGTGGGGTGCACTGGGAGGGAGAGACGGTGCGAACAAGTCTCTCCCGCCTCCCCAGGTGGAGGCTTCCCAGCTGCACCCTCAGCGCTCCAGGCGCCCGGAAAAGGGTTCTTCCACTGTGGCGATGCTGCAACGCCTCGCCCGGCAGGGTGGAGCCCATCCGCTCATTTGACCCCGCGATCGCCGGTAGCTGCCGAACTTTCAAAATGGCGATCGACCTGGCAAGAGCGGGCCCAGCATGAAGGAATGGCCCGGTCACTTGTTGACTCCACCACCATAGTTCTCCACAACCTTGAAGATTCTAGAGGAGCCGCGGGAGTCCCCGACCCCCGCAGATACCCCCGATAGGGAATGACTGCCATAATTGCCCACGGAACGATGGAAATATAGCCGCGGGACGTTGGCGCTCCCATGCTGGCGCCAGCCTCAGTTTGAATGACTAGAATCCTGCAGACTACAGTTCGGATCAGTTCCGGTGAAAGCACAGTATGACCCGGTAGGAACATTGTTGCCTCCCTCCCCTTTTTGATTGATGGTTCAGACCACCGATCCCTTCTTTTACCCTTTTACGGAACTTTTGGACTGCCGAAAGAAGCTCTGGGCCAACCACGAGTTAGTAGACATTTAGACTATGCCTGGTCTGCCTGACTGCACCCAAAATGGCGCCGATGCAAATGAAACTTTCAACTCCTTGTTGTACCCCGATTGTTCAGCCCTGGTGTCATGAGATATGTATGGAGGGGTTTTTTAACCACATGAATTGATATAGGATGTGTACTGATTACATGTTCGGACAATTAATGGATTCAGGATGTGTACTGTCAGTTCGGGAAATGAATTGATATGGGATGGGTACTGGTTATAGGTTCGGACAATGAATTGATATTGGATGGGTACTGATTATGTGTTCAGACGGTAAATTGACATCAGATGGGTATTAATTGAACATTCGGACAATGAATTGTTGTTTAAGTTTTGCACATCATGATTATTGAAAGTTGGAAGCCCAACACTTATGACACTCGCTCATACTGAAGTCTCGACATGATTTTATTGCGCTTTTCGCACTTTTATTATGAAATAAACGACCACTGACTCAGCTAAAGTTTTTACTAATAAAGTATCCCCGCATCTACAGTTCCAGCCTGCTCCGTGGCCGGCCCACGGGGTTGTAGGCCCATATTTATGCACCGACATTCTTATTAAAGATTTTTGGAAAAAGCAAACATAGTTGTCACGTGTGAATTGGTAATTTTCGAATAAATGACCACTGTTTAAAGGATTAAAAAGTATAGTGCGTAGAAATATTGCAAAAATGAAGGGTCCAAGTTTTCGTTGTGTGCGTTTTTCCTTTTTGTGCAGCCAAAGAGCAACCGCTAAAAATTCTGGTGTTTAGCCTATACTTTATGTGCTACCTGTATAAAAGAGTCACACTAACGGTCCACCCGGGCTTGAACGCCCAGTTGGCAGGGACTGCATCCCGTGGAGATAGGCCGAGTATGCAGTAAGTAAAAGCCTTTCTGGGTTTATGCACGCTAATGTGTCTATCAATATAGCCCCTGCCCCCCCCTTCTTTTTCCCTCTCTCTGCAGGTCACATCGGAATATCGATCAGTGTATGAAAACGGTGATCTAGCGGACGAAGAGACGGGAAAAAAGGGTTTGATTATGGTACCTAACCGCAACAAGCAAACCATGACTATTTTCTCTCTCTGAACTTAGTGCCTGGGAGGGCAGCCTGAAGGGGAAACCACAAAATGTAACTTCGCTTGGCACCCCGAATAGTACAACTAAAATGACGTGCGCTAATGAATAAGCACCCCACAATTAATTAAATAGGGAAGGTTAAGGAATATTTTGGGGTGAGGTACATTTAAAATCTACTGCATCCTTCTTCGCACCCTCCTAGACATGTAACTTCAAGCTGCCCCATTGTTCTCCAACTGACACCAACCGTTGTCTCAGCCTGGAAACGCATTTGCAAAAAATAACTCGAATAAACCACCGTGAGCATTAGCCCGACCAGGTTAGTTCATGACCAATTGCCAAAGGCATAAGTGTGTACAATCAAAGCCACCAGTAAGGGCAGCCGACGGTTAAAAGAGAAGAAAAAGGTAAAAAGAGCTTAGGATGCTAAGAATGCACAGCATACAGAAAAAGATCATTTTTGGCCAATAACTGTTCTATGTTTTGTCTTGGATTTTTGTATATAATACATGTATTGTCTCCCCCGTCTGAGTTTGTGTGTACGTGATGCATGAATCTACGTCATCCCTCTGCTTGTGTTTCCGTGTCACTTAACCCCTGTTGTTCTGTGTTGTGCGCGCACTGAATGGTCCATTATTGTACACGTCTCTCTCTCTCTCTCTCTTTCTCTCCCCATGTCATACGTGTACCGAATGGACCATTTAGGGTGCGGGTTCTCTCTCTCTCTCTCTCTCACTCTCTCTCTCTCTCTCTCTCTCTCTCTTTCTCTCTCTCTCTCTCTCTCTCTCTTTCTCTTTCCAAAAGCCCCGTTTTCTCTTTTCGTGTGTGATGACGTTGTGCTTTCCGGCACAAAACATTATTGGATTTTCCTCAAACGCAAAGGTGTTCAGCAAAATTGACCAAAACCAAAACAATTGTGACTTGCCATATTACTACCTCTCCTTTCTGCAAAACGATAGAACCCGAGTTGGTAATGAAGGAAAGGACAGGTAAGACGACGGATGTCCCCTAATCTGGCTTTTCCTAAGGGAACTATAACGTCAATGGTCTTCTGTTTCTCAGCTCGTTAGAAATACGATCCCCAATGCCCCGATTGTCCCACCCCCCTGCCCTTAAATGTGGATGTCCAGAATACCCCACTTCTCCCGATCGACCCCAGCTCCCTGTCCAAAACGTCCCCTTTCCCCCGATTAACCCCAGCTTCATGTCATCTACCCTCGAAAGCGAAATTGATGACCTTGATTAACGTTCACTCCCCAAGAAGAGCATGTTTTACGTCCACCCCCTCCCCCTTCTTCATAACGATAACGCCCCACTTACAAGAGTTAGCCGACCCCGAAGGGAGATGTAAGATGGTCGATACTTGGGTTAAAGGGAAGGACGAGTCTCTACATAAGGACTCGATTTTGAGTTTGATATAATACACTGTGTATAAAAGTCCAATTTCTCTCCACGTACGTCACGAATGAGCGCCGAACAGGGTTATGAATTCCATAAGCAATGCACTCCTACAGACTCCATAAATGACGACTTCTGACTGTGACCGATGAACTTATCCCCCACCTACATAGGATTGGGGACGGAATTGAGATGTATAAATGTCTTCTCCTGCCAGTTTTTCTAAAACTTGTTTTCTACCCATTCAAAGATATAATCACCGGAGGAAAGGAGCTGGACGTAACGCACAGCCTGGCCACAGATCATGGAGCACGTGTGATGACCAAAGGTGGAGCCGCAGAGCAACGAGACGCGGGACGAGGCATAACTTTCAAACTCGGCAGATGAAAGAATGAAGGGCTACCTTGAAGCCCTCGACTTGCTGACCCACTCGTGCCTGAAGTCCCCGTCCCCTTTTGAGTCCGACTGTTGGGCTTGCCTGCTCATTGTCCGTTGCTCCCTTGGTCTCTTGGTGTGTTCGAAGATCTGGCCCCACTCCGCCCTCTCTTCCCTCGATTATTCAACAAACTCTTTCATATAAACTTTTGACTATAGAATGAGGTTTTGCCACGGAAAAAGAAAAGACACGCAGGTGCCCAGCTTGAGGCACCCCTAAGAAAATAAGTTAGGAAACAGGACTGTGATCTAACAGCAGAGGACTGATCGCACCCTGCAACGTGTAAGGATGAATCTGAGCTGGACCTATAGCTCCACCGCCGGTGCTCAGCAGCGCCAACAAAAGAAGACGGACTCTGTTAAAAGACATTGCGACAAAGACCCTCCCCCTTTCCAGAACTTTCTACTCACCCCTTGCGAATTGAATCCCTCCCTCAACCATTTTTTTGTATTGCCTTTTAAAATGTTTCATCGGTCACTCATGTAGTTAGTTTTTCAAAAGTCTCTTATAGTACTGACAAGACCCGAAGGTATCAGAGCATTTTTTTCTGTATGTTGATGTCACTGGAGAGAAAATGTGAACTTGATTTTATAATGTGTCGGAACATTTCTCCTTGATTCTTGACTCCGACTAAATATTATGCCGATCTCTAGGCTTGTATGAAGAACCCAACAAATGTAAATTAACATGTAGTGCATTCTGCCTATTGCATCGACTATGTAGAAATTGAACTCGCTTATGTAAAAAAGCGGCGACTGTTGAAAATAGCAATGTGTATGTACATAAGCGGCGTTCATTTGTGTTCACTGTACCCCTTGTTGTAAGCAGAACGGATATCGCTAAAACACTGACTGTGTCATCCCGCTAGCATAGACCCATGCACACACGTACACGACAGCCATTTTAGGTATCATGGTCTCCCAGTTTGCGATCGATCACCAGCGCCCCTTCCCTGACCCTGCAAGCTTCCCCCATGTACCCTGACTGCCCCCGCTCTCACACGCACAAGTCATGAGCCCTCCCCTCCCGCATGACTCTGTCTCTGAGAAATCGCACCCCGCGCCTGACCAAACCCCTCCTGTCCCTCCATCAATACCCCTCCTTTGATGACCTCTTCCTCTGAACCTAATTGTCTACATGGACCGCTGGTCATCCCTTAGCCGGAGGATACAGTTCATTGCCCACTACTGTATGCACTCGCCTCTCTTGAAAGGAGCCACTATTGCTCATGACCACCCCAGACCCTGAGACTCGATCAGGAGCACACATTCCAACGGAATCAACAGCACACTCAGCTGCATGACAGCCCCCTCCTGTTGTATGGAGGATAAGGGCCCCTACTGTAGCCACGTGTTGGAATATCTTCGTACTTTACAATGTCTTGATTGTAATGAAGGATGTGTGTGTGTCATAAACCTGTGTATAAAAGACGAAGCCTCAGAGAAACTTGTTAGAGCACCTCCCGAAGACACTATGCGAGTGTCCCAAATGACATGCTCTCCTCATGAGTAATAAACTGTGTTCTTGTTTTCCTACTTCCAGTGCCCGTCTCTTCATTTGGTAATTATTTATGATGGGAACGAAGAGTCGCCCTGCACCAGCAGCCTGGGCATCGGGTGCGATATGGGCTGACTTTTCAACACCTGTTCCCTTTTCACTGCTACATGTTTTTTTAGGCTCTCAATCTGATATTTTAGACTTACATTCATATAATGCTAAACTATTTGATCTTTTCATTGCAATTGCCTTTAAAGTCATTTTGTCCTGTTGGAAGGATAATACTAAACTGTCTGTTCATACATGGTGGAATTTCATATGTGATGAGCATAGAATTGCAATTGCTTCTTCTGCTGTCACCTTAAAAATTAAATCTGATCTTACCTGGCTTCCTTTTTCTAACTACTTATCATCCCCCTCCTCTTCCTAACTTTTCCTTCTTTTCTCCCTCTCTCTTTCTTTTCCTTTTCTCCTCCTACTTTCTTCTGTTCCTTTCTTCCTTTTCTCACATTATCTGAACCACTTCTTTTCTTCATCTCCCTTTCCTTGTCTTTTCACATTGGTTCTGATTTTTTGTATACTGTTATATTATGCTGTACTCTTCTTAAACAAAATAAAACTTTATTAAACTGAAAAAAAAATCTCCCATTAAAAATAAGCTCCCCTTCCCATGATAGTAATTCTATATTCAACCAATCAAATAACCGTGGCTCATCTTTGTTAGAACCGTATATGACACAAAACACATAAATGCTATCTTCTAGCCGGATTTGCATTATTGCCCACCGCCCTCCCTTATCTGCTGCAGTTTCGATAACTTCCCCTTGCCAATGTCTTTTCTTTAGAATTGCAACCCCTTTTATTGGCGCATTTAAAGTGGTACAAACCACCAGTTCATATCCCAATTGATTCAAGAGTTTTTTATCTTTAAAGCAGATATGTGTTTCCGTTAGCATAACCAACTGAGCATCATACATTTTCAATTCTTGAAAAACTAAATTTCTTTTGGTCTTATTGTTCAGGCCTGATACGTTCCAAGCGAGGCAACTGCAATACATCATTTTATGTAAAACAAATCAAAAAACACTTCCCCTTTCTTATCACTCTTTAAAGTTTTCTTTCTTGCTAATAATATTTTATCTTCATTTTGACTTGCCATGCCAATTTTAATTTTCTCCCCCCTCTTCCTCCCACCCACTCTCCCCGATTCTGCACACCCCCCGTACCATAGGAAAACACCCCCCCTTTATACCTGCTGCCGTTGGTGGGGCAGCCTCCTGAAGGTGCAGCCACCTGCCTACCTCCCACCTACCTCATTAAGTATATCATTCCCCCCTTCCGCGATCATCAAGTTATCATTGATTTATCAGATTGGTCAGGCCCCTGCAGATAGCAATCACATGGAATTGACATTCCTGAATATATTATCTTATATCTTATAGCTTATGCATTAGTGATTTTTTCTAACACCATTTCTGCCTCCTTACCTGGTTAAGATAATACGTGTGGCCAGCTTTAATAACTTTTAAACATGCAGGTTCTTGGATGAAAACATGAGCCCCTACGGCTTTGAAAGAATCAATTAATTGACGCAAGTTCCATCGTCTCTCCATGGTAGTTTTACAAAGGTCAGACCGAACAAAAAAAGTCACATCTTCTGTAACTATGGGAGAATTAGGTTTTGCTTTTAGAGATACAGCCTGTCTCAGTAAAAAGTTTCCAAAATAAATCAAAAACGGACGAGGAAACTTATTGTTTCTGTTTCTGTTAACTAGTGGCAATCTATGAACTCTTTGAAGCTGAGAGTCCCAGTCCCAATCTGCGATATCCGGGAATGCACGTTGAAATAATTTGACTATATATGCCCTAGGATCTGCCCCTTCAGCCCCTTCAGGGACCCCAAAGAGTCTGAGATGTTGTCTTCTTTCTCTATTTTCCATGTCTTCAATCTTAAATTGTAAAGCCCGCATCTCATCCTCATGACCGGAGCTTTTCTGCTCATATTTGACCGCAGTTTCTTCTATATGTGCAACTCGATGTTGTAGCTCTTCCACTTCTTGAGTTATCGTATTCAATTTGCTATTAACTTCAAGTAAGTACGATTGAGTTTTAGTATTGTCCCCCTTCAGTTGCATAAAGTGTTGCTGTGCTTCTTGCCTCTGATCGGTGAGCATACTTAAGATTAAAGCCAGAGAAGGGGTCCCCAATGGTGCGTCAGGAGGTGATACTTCCTGATGTGAATCATTCATATCTTGCCTGACATAATCTGTTTCTTTAGCTGCCATGCAAGCAAGATCCTTTGAACTGGGAGCCATTTCATTAGTTTCTTCTCTTACAATAGAATCTTGTTGTTGAAGGCTCTGTGTTCCCATGGGAACCTCCATAATTGATTGACTTGGAGATGTAGACGGAGTTGCATTATCCACATCTTGATTATCTTGTAGTGGAGTTGATGGCCCCGTGGAGCTGTTTCCTGATAGACATAGAGCCATTGATTTTACCCCTCCCTTAGCTTGTATCCACTTGCGTAATGGGCTGTCATCAATAATTGGTTTGCCTCTAGTATTAGCATGAGTTATGGCAGAGGAAAGAGTAGAAGGATTAGTATTCTTCTTATTTTTTAATTTACTTTTAGCTTTCCCTCTTCCTTTTTTCCGTGCCACTGTTTTCCAATTATCCTGTGGAAAGTTCACCTCATTGTCCTCCTCTTCGTCAATCAGTTCCTCATATTCATCATTAGACTCTACTTGTTTTCCCTTAGCCGAGACTGAATTAAGTATATCTGTTGCCTCATCTGCCAGGGTTTCAGAGTTCACCTGAGAGAGCGTAGTGTTAGCTGCATTACTTCTTAAGCCCTTCTCTCTGTCCATATCTGAGCTTCTTATTAGCTCCGTATCTACTGGATCTAGGGCTTGCACCTGTGGCTTAACTTTGTCTTTTTCTCCATCTTTGTCTTTATCATTATGAACAACTATTATATCTGTATCAGAGCGTACTACAGGCAATTCTGTAGTTGCCACATCAGTCCCAACAGTCTCAGCGATACTAACGTCAGTTCTTACAACACTCTGCATATCAATCACCATAGCCACATTGTTTTCCTTATTTGTTTGCATAGTATCTTCAATATTAATGCAGTTTACTGTGGCCGCTAGGCTTACATCTGTATTAGCCCCTTTAGCTTTGGTAACATTGTTTTTATCGCAAGCTGTAAGCACTAGGGATCGCAATAGCTGTTGCTTACCAGTCATTATTACAGCTATCTCCTGTTTCCCGGTAGCAAACAAGTTCTGTGACCCAGCTACAGCTCCATCCTTTCCGTGAGACTTGGCTGGAGTTTTCACTTTATCGGCCGCTGCCGCCGCCGCCGCCGTCAACCTCTTCTCTGCCACGATATTATTAGCAGCTGAGGCTGCCTGTGTAGCGTTCTCCTCGGTATTTGTTATCCCTTTCGTGGTCCTAGTGCTCCGCGGTTGGTTCTTCGGAGCCATATCCGTGCTTGGAACCTCTGTACAGGGAAAGTATCCCGTAGCTGAAGGTCCCTTCAACTCTCGATCGTTGAGCCAAAGGGCGCTGGTTGCGCGTCCTGCGCTGATTAGTACACCGGTTCCCGGACCCGAAGAGCCAAGCCAGGTCAGCAGGGTCCAGCGAGCCCAGCGGGTGTAGCCAGTCTCCGCCCACAGCTCATGGCTAGCCCTGCCGCAGCCTCCTGCAAACAGAAGCCGCATCCAATTTCGGCTGTACCTTCGGTTTCAAAGACGATTTTTCCAGGTGAATCTGAAACCGTTTCTTTGCTAATCGGTCAGAATTTCATTAGGCTTTCTCTCTATCCGCCGTCAGTGAAGTGGTGGGAGCGGCGTTCTCGAGCTGCACCGGGCGGCGTCTTCAATCCGCCATCTTGGTTTTCCACCAGCTCAGTGCCTATTCTTTCCATGTCAACACAGGATAGTAGATCAAATAAGTGTGTGATCATTTTCACTTTTCTTTTGAGCTAAACAAAGTCCGAGATGTTTCAAAAATACTTGTAATGTCTGAGCATGGGAATCGCAAAAAACACAGTTGATGGACAGAATGTAGAACAATGTCATACATTCATCCCAGTACAAGGATCTGGGCCTAAATCCATCGTTTTTTTGCACTCCACACCACCCTGGGTTAGACACTGGCTATATGCAAATCAGCTCTGACCCTGTGCCTGTGCATGGGAATCAACACGATATTTGAAGGAGAACTCCTGGTAAATTTCAAACAGCTCCTTTGCAGAATTACAGAGGAGTTAATCATAGTGTTACTTATGTACACCTGATAATAGGCATGACTGTTATCTTTGTCTTCAGCCCATCTCAACTTGCGCTACTTGTGTTCAAGTTGCAGACACCTATGCTTCAGATTGTTTAGGTCCTGTGCAAGCCAGGGATTATCCTAGGTTCTATAGTAATTACTTTTCCACTTCTCTTGAGCTTCCCAGTTCAGCAATCAATTTTGCCTTCCTTTGTAGCTCTAGATGGAAGGTTATTGGAAATCAGACTTCAGTGTGCATATCAGAGTCGAATGGGAAGTCATCCGATTCCAAGTAGGTTTGCACAGTCCCACTCAGGATTTTTGCTCCAGGGGAATGCAAATGCCCCTATTAGGTGGATATTAGCCACCGGAGTCACGTTCTTAGGGTGTTCCCTTTCAATCAATCAATCAGCATTTGTATAGCGCAGCACTGTCATCCACAGGGGTATCTGGGCGCCAAAGATGTATCACCTCAGTTGAAAAGCCAGGTCTGCCAGGGAGGGTGCTGTTTGAAGATGGAGGAGTAGTTCACGCCAGGTCTTGGAGGCAATGTGGGAGAAGGAGCAGCCTCTGCTGCAAAGGATGCAAGGGTGCGCATGTGCAAGAAAGGAGGAGCACAGGTGTCTTGCGGGTAGATGGAAGTTCAGTTGATGGCTGATGTTGGCCGGTCCTTGATCGTGTAGAGCTTTGTAGGCATGCACAAGGATTTTAAACTGGTATCTCTTCTTGATAGGGAGCCTGGGGAGGGTCCTTAGGTGGGGGTGATGTGAGTCAGTTTGGGGAGGTTCAGGATGAGCCTAGCTGCAGTGTTCTGCATGGTCTGAGTGGGATCCATCTGAAGATTCTGCAGAGCGTGTGAAGGGTGTGGAAGCAGAAGGAGGTGAATGCGGTGACTTGTCGTTTCATGGTCAGTTGGCTGTCGAGGATGATGCCTAGGTTGCGTGCATGGTCTGTCGGTGTGGGTGTTGGTCCGAGGTCTGCTGGCCACCAGCTGTGGTCTCATACGGATGTGCTCTGCTCGAAGATCAGAACTTCTGTCTTGTTGGAGATGAGTTTGAGGCAGTGTGTCTCATCCAGTTGGCTAAGTTGGTCATGGCATCGCAGGAGTTGGTTCTGGAAGTGGAGGGGTCTTCGGTGAGGGAGAGGATAAATTGAGTGTCATCTGCGCATGAGATTATGTTGAGGCCGTGGGATCTGATGATGTCTACGAGGGGGGTCATGTAGATGTTGAACAAGGTTGGGCTGAAGGATGATCCTTGGGGTATGCCACATAGGATGTCCTTGGGTTTGGAGGTGAAGGAAGACAGCTGGATGCTCTGTATGCATCCTATAAGGAAGGAGGCAATCCACTTGAGGGTGTTTTGCTGTATGCCGATGTTGTAGAGTCTGTTGATGAGAGTGTGCTGGGAGACGGTGTTGATCGCTGCCGAAAGGTCGAGGAGGATCAAGGCTGTAGTCTCTCTGTGGTCGAGGAGGATTTTGATGTCATCTGTAGCAGAGATAAGCGTGGTCTCAGTCCTGTGGTTGGCACAGAATCCTGATTGGGAGGTCTAAAGTAGGTGGTTGTGTTCCAGGTTTTCAGTGAGCTGTTGGTTGAGGACCTGCTCGAGTACTTTGGCTGGATAAGGGAGCAGGAAGATCGGTCAATAATGTTTAAGTTTGCTGGGGGTCAGCAGAGGGTTTCTTTAGGAGGGTTCTGACTTCTGTGTGTTTCCATCTGTCCGGGAAGACTGCTGTGGAGATGGGGGTGTTGATGATGATGGTGTGTTGAGTGCTGATTAGGTTAGTTCCGAGCTTGAAGAGGTGGTGGGGGCATGGGTTGGTAGGTGCCCCAGGGTGGATAGATGACATGATGGCTGTGGTGATCTGAATTGTGAGCGGGGCACAGGTTGTGACCATTCGGCTTCTGGTCATACCAGTGGAGAAACTGCAATGAAGAAACTGCACTCTCTTTGAACGCCTTTTGCTGCTTTTGTTCAGTGTCCAGCCAGCTCAACTAACTCTTCTGTCACAATTCTCAAGGTTTCCCCCATGGAGCCTTCTCTGTTTTGTACAGAGATGCATTTATCAGCTGAAATGCCTCCTTAATGAGGTCCTTGCCTCTCAATGTTTTTGGTGGTATGGTGCAAGCCCTTGAAGGCAGTCAGTGTGAAAGACTCATTCCTGTGTGCTTCTCCGACAAGGGAAAGGGGGTCAATGATTGGAAAACTCTATTATGTTTATCTTGGCTTTTAGTCTGTCTTCACTGGAAGGTATTGCAGTGAAATCTCAGGCACACAGCGGCTCACTTATTCAAACCACAATATTTTGCCATTGTCAAGAGGAAATCTCCTAATGGGTAGCTTACCTAGGTGTGTCTGAAGATGCACCTCTCTCAAGAAAAATACATCACAATGCAATAACAGTCCATTTCTGCTCCCAGAAACCAGTTACCTCTCCAATCACTCTGTAACCGTATCTTTGCCAAGGGCACTGTAAAGCACTCTGCTATCTTTTGGTTGGATTAGCACTCTACAAATACTAGATGTGTACACACCTCCATCCAGAAGACCATTATCACACGCACACTAGGCTCAGCTCTGAAACTCACCTCCTTGCTGTAGATCCGCCAACCTGTATTAGCCACAATAGTGTTTCTAGTTCACCAGACAGCAACCAGAGGAAAAGCAGACTTAAGCCTAACAAAAAAGTCTTGCCAGATAAAGGTAGGCTGACATCAAGAAATAGTGTCACCAACAGTTAGTAAAACATAGAAAAACCTGGTATTGTTGATCATGACAATGTCCAAAACTGTTTAATGTGAGGAAAAAAGCACACAAAATGATTACTGGCGAAAAAACAAAGGTGATATGTCCAATCATGATCCTATAATATCAGACAAAAAGGAAAAATAAAGACAAAATAACCTGGGTTTCAAGTAGGCTTTATGACAAAAACCTAGAGCACTGCTTTCACAATGTTGTGTGGTAAGCATCAGTGCCCAACAAAATAACATGATTCAAGATCTCCTTCTTGACAAGAGTAGGGATTAGAGGCTGATCTGACTCTTGTGTATCCCAGACCAGAGAAACTTAGAATCCACTTTTTAAAACGTAACCAGCTTTGTTTTCTAGCAGATCTTTTGAGTGAAACATTACTGTAATTATTTAAAATTATCTCTCGAGTAAAACCAGGTGCAAAGGGTATCTGGGCCCTGTTTTACATTCATGCCTACAAGACGTATGAGTACAAATTTCACTTATTTCTGTCTTTGTGCGGCTAGGTTTTCTCTCCTGTAATCCAATGCACTAACAGCCAAAATTAATGTTTGCACTAGTTACTCGCCATTTTCAGCCCCAGACTCTAAATTGGGTGCAAAAACACTGCGATTATCTGAGGCAAAAGCTAAATGCATAGGAGTGTTTTTGCACCCATATTTACTAGTTCATATAAATATCGCCTTATCAGTGATTTAAGATGGTGTGTGGTAGGTGCAAAATCAGTAGAAGGTCAAAATAAGCAGATTTTAACAAATTTTCCAAGTTGATATTAGTAAATTATCTTCAAATTTAGGGTTGGGCCGAGGATTGGTTTTACAACCAGGGCAAAGAGACTTTTGACTCTCCAATACCTCCAGAAGGTTGAAAAGTTTTCTGCTTTTGCATTTTGCACTTGTAATTACTTGGATATAAGCAGGAGCTCTACAAATAAACTAAAATGATGGAATACGTCATAGTACACAGCAAACAGCGGCATTTGAATTCAATAGTTTTAGAAATATTAAAAATACATGATGCAGTAAGAAAGGTGGAGGATGAAACTTGAGACAGTACAACAATCAATATTTTGTTCATTGGTATGGTCTTCATTGCAGAGGAGAAGAACTTTGGAGGCAGTTCTGAATACACGTAAGCCGGATACAGGATGGGGCCTAATAGGTAAAAGGTTTGGATACTAGAAAGGTTTAGAAACAACCAAGCATGTTAGTTGGAGAACAGTGTACAGCGAGAGATGGTTGGCAAAGCCGTGGACGTGTAATTGTGAATGGCTGTGAAGACTCTACATATTCCACAGACTGGCAGATAACCAACCAATCTAGTGCTAGCAGTAGTAGGTAAGAGATAGTTCATACCAAAATTAAATATTTCCCTAGGTGAGAAGAGTATAGAGTAAGGTCGAGAAAATGGCTTGCTCATCACTAGTGTATTTATGACAGTTCTGGTGATTTGAAATTGGCGTCAGGTTCATATTGTCTTGATGCTCAGGTGTTGGACTATGCTTTCCATGGCTGTTTTAGTGATAAATGACTATGATAAATGATTCCAAGAGCATGTTTAGGACAATCTCAAGGTCTGTATCGAGGAAGGGGGAGGGATGGGATAAAAGTATTTGCGGAAATGAGATGGGATGGGCAGGCAGGCAGGTTGGAAGAAAGTAAGCTATTTCAGTTTTCAATGGACACAGCATGGAGGGGCCTAGAGCCATCCAATGATATAGGCTCGATATAGGAGCTGAGTGATGAGAGTCATAAAGGAGAAAATATGTGAGCATTGTCAACATAGAGGTTGTAGGAGAAACTGAAAGAGGACACAATATCAACAGTGGATGCAGTATAGCGAGAGAAATGAAGTACTGGACAACATAGCAGCCTACTGCAGGTGGTTCCCCGAAGCTGATTCCTGGAACTGCCTTGCCCTAGGACAGCCTCGCCTATATTTCATTGATGCAATACTATGTCATAGTACTTTCTATCTATATCACAACGCTTTTTTTTCTGTGGTAGCACAAAGCTTTGTGTTGACAAAAAAAAATCATTTTTTTACTGAAATCATTGGAAAGTGACATCAGTGTTTTGATTAAGCGAATGATATTTCCGGAAAGATAAGCACCATTTGCAATAATTGCTCTCATTCCATAATCACTCATTTGCCATCCTCTACAAGACGTGCACGTCACAGAGAAAGACGTGCATGCACAAGAGCACACTTTTAGCTCATTGGCAACATTTCCGAAGCATTTTAGAGAGTAAAATTCAAGAACCCCATATGTGGAATATGTCAGTCTTGTAATCCAATTATTCCTGACATTTAGTTTTGTTATTGATGACGCATTTAAAAAAAACACACAGAACCGGCTGCTGTTGACAGGGTACAGGACATGTTCGCCTGAGGAGCGCGGTCAGGGTCCCTCCTGAGAGCTTTTCTCATAAAAAAAAAAGTGTTAGTAGATTGTGCTCTTGAGAGCAAAAGATGAAACCGGCAGGGGAAAAAATTAGAACGCGAAGGCTGAGTGCAGTGTAGTGTACATCAAAGAAGCTTAATTCTACGGCGACTGCTCTTGTACCAGTGGCAAAGTATTCTCAGCAGAACCATTGCAAATCGTCGGGATTGTACTTTCCCGTTGCCAAATATGCTGTAATGGCCCCGGCTCCTCAGGCGAGGCGTCACCAGGCAGGCTTTGACAACAAGGTAGACCCGAGCGCGGGGGAGCTTAGCCTGTAAGGGTATGAACACCATGTTCCCTGTAATTAAGAAGCAGCCTATTCAACACTTAAGACAGTAATGTCATCCCATCTGCCAAGGCCCGCGCTGGCTGGCAGCGCGCCCCTGCGCCTGCTGCTGCTTCTGTTACCCACCTGATCCTCGGAGACCCGCTTTGATGGAGCGTTTATGCCAAGCTTTTCCAGTGGGTAGACAATCTGTCGTCGCGGCCGCACGGGAACCATGTAATGAAGGGCAGATGTCAGGGAATGGGCGTAGGGATTCTGAAAGAGAAAGACAAGCAGTCTCGGTTTAGCGCGGGAAATGTCAGCGGCGCTCGCGCTCTGCATTTGCAAACACAAGTTTCTTCGCCGGGCTGGCGGCGCGCGCAGGAGATAAAAATGTGCAAACAAACAAACGTACTCTTAGAGCAGAGGAATGAATAGCAGATAATGCCTGACACTAATGAAGATAATTACGAGAGTAATTACATTACTATCTCAGTGGGAATGACAGATAAACAAGTGCTTTGGTTTATAGGATTTTTCAGCGCAAGCATCTTCCCCAGGAGGATATCCGCTCCACAGCAATCATAAATCAGTCTGATTTGACCTCATTACGCGGTGATATCTGCTTTCTGTTAACCTTTCCTTGCTTGCTACAAGATACTCTACGAGGACTCTTCACAAAGCCCTGCCTGCCAAGCAGATGCAACAGAACAGAGAGCTGAATACAACAGCAACGTGCAAAAAGTATTACCTTGCAGCTGTTTCACGCAGGGAGATTCAAACATAAGCTTTGCGAGCATTTACCATTCAAAAACAACAATTAGAAATTCATTCAACTTTCTCAGAAAATCAGCTATATTTATCTAATGCCTAATAAAATTAAGGGCTCACAAACAACAGAATGTTTTGCTAAAAAAAACACAACTTGTTCCAAACTGAGAGCACACTGTTCAATATACACAAGATAAACAATTAATGATGTCTCATGTTATTCAGGGAACTTCCTGTGATCTGTAGGTTCCAGGAATGTTCCTTCTTTTTACGTTTATAGCCAACAGCGGCCCCTAAGCCTGTGGCTTTCTAGAGGCAGGAGAAAGCGAAAATTAATTGGGAGCCTGGTTAAAAATAAGGTGTAGGGAAAGACACGGGCTTGAGTGCGAGCTCTGTCAAATTACCCGAGAGCAGACCAAATCAACAAACAAAAATATGCTCTCTCCTCTGCAGATCACAGCAAATCATACCTCCCCCTGCTACGAACACCAGGAGTATAAATCAGCAGTTAACACACACCCTCACCCTCTGATGTTGCCGTCTCGTGATGTTTCCAAAATCTTATCACATCCCTGTAACCACTCCCCAAAACTCTGTTCTGCACCATCACCATCTCTACCCCTTGAAAAACCGTTCCTGTCTTGGCAACCTGGATTTCGCCTCATACTCTGCTCTTTTCGTTTCATGATTAGACAGGCCCGTGTCACTGTCCCCATCTTCCGTCCATACCCTTCAACAGTTTTGTTCTCCCTCCATTCGGTAAATCCAATATGCACCCGATACAAGATACCTTGCCCCCAAAACATTACACGGCTAACTTTCCTTCTGAGTCTTATTATGCCTAACCTCTTCATTCAGCCACTCTCTCCTAGTCATTGCTTAAACAAAATGTTTCAAATCTGCTGTGGTCCTACGATCGTAGATTCCTACTGTCTGGCCCTGTTTCTCCCTCCGGCTACTGCCCCTTCGCTCAAATCCTGTTCTCCACAACGCACATCTGGACCTTGTAAGAGATTGGAATGTGATGTGGAAATGTCAATACAATACACTACAGTGCAAGCCAATGCTGGAGCACCTAGTCTTCAGTTGACCCTCTGTTACTTCTCCAATCTCAATCGTCTCTGCCATCTCCAATCTGATTCTATGCACATTACTTAACTGTTACCGCGCTCCCTCATATTTCAGTCTCATCATCTGTCATCATAAACACATACCTGCCATCACCACTCCCCTATCTACTGCAGATTACCCTGCTTAATTTGGACTCATACTATCTTTGGAGTTAAAAGGTCAGCTCTTTTTTTTATTACACCTCTCAGAACAATCTTTTACTGTCTGATGGTGTGCTTATTTTAAGAATTAACAATCGACACTGGAAAAGGCTGCTGTCATGTTTAACTCCGCCAAAATAAATGTAATCTATTTTCTGGACCCACGGTATGAACACTCTGGATCATTTGTTTCTACTCTGATGATCCTCTGACTCCAACACCATCCACCACAAATCTAGACGGGCTCTTCAATTACCAATATGTGGCTTGATTCTAAATTCTTAATAGTCATTACAGCCACTATTAACAATTCAATATATGATGGGGGGCGTGGCTGAGCGCTGAACAAGATGGTGGCGACCTAACCCGGCTCCTGCACTGAGGAGCATTTAAGTATCCCCAATATCAGGATATAATATCTGCCATTCAGGATGAGGAATACCTATGCGAGTCCCTGGGACACCTGAGGAGGCGGTGGGTAGGCCTGTGGCACCGATTGAGGGTCTGAGGCACACGGTGTGGCCAAACGATCTGCCCACACTTTGTGCTATGGCCGTCTGGCGGGGCTGAGGACCTGTGCAGCTCCTAAGACTCCTGCATGGTGGTAGGCAGCCACGTCTTGTGCCTGCTGAGGACGCTTTAGAATGGGCTGCTCAGAGGTTGGCAGGTGGAGCAGCTGCTGGACCTGGAGACGCACTGCAGTGTGGAGGTGAGAGCCATTTGGGTCGAGTTCTAAGCCACAGCCTTTCTAGCCTGCAGGCGTTACTGGTGAACGAGCAGATGCCTACTAAAGACTTGGCCTGGGGCATAGCCTGTGTGCAGAAGAGAGGGACCAGGTGAGGTCGTGGGGCCGAACTGCTTGAAAGCCCTAGCAGGACAACGGTCCTGAGACTGTAGCGGTGACTTGCTTCTGGTTAAGGGATTGGAATCTACCCTGCACTGCACCTGGCGCTCTTCCCATTAACACACACTTCTTAAAAAGCTGTAAGATATTGGCAGCCACATGCAATTAAGGTCTGAGAAGTGCCGGAGACCACGTTAACGCACCAGAATAAGGACATGTGGTGGAGATAAGCCCATGAAAATAAGTAATCTTGGAGTGCCTGTGCGTGCCCATGCTAGCCTAGAAGTGGCGGAGTGTGAAACAAACCAACGACTCATACTGGTTGGCACCTTTTCTCTGCCTCATCGCAACCCTATATGACATACTAATTGCCCACTCAATGATGGGTAGAGACCCAGCACAAAAAAAGGTCCAACATAAAAGACTTGACAAATTTGCCTACCTAAAACAACGCACTTAGGATGATGAGTGGGGATAAGTGGGCCCACAGCAAAAGGAGGATGAGTGAACAATGCACTAGAGGAACTAACATTAAAATATCTGATGCTTGCAAAGCAAGACATGAAAAACACCTTAGAATCTAAGATAGACACTGTCTCTGTGGAAATGGGCCTGATATGTATGGATTTTAGAAAAGTCAGTGACAGGGGGAAATCTCTGGAAACTACGTTTGCAACACTAAAAGAGGAGGCCACCACTCTGCTATTCATTGTCTCCACTCTTAAAAAAAGATGATGTGGTGCTCCAGGTGTGGATGGAGAATACAGAGGGATGAGCAATAATCTCTGCCTGGTGAGAGTAACGAAGGGGACTGAGGATCCTAGTGTGAACTTGTTTGATGAACTTTGATTGACAATCATCTCCAGTGAAAGGGTTTCCCTGTGGAACATGCCTATAAGGCCCAGATATCTCCTCCTAAGTTTGAACAACCTCTGCAAACGATCATAGCCAGAATCTTTAATTATCATAACCAAGATGTCATTCTGCAGGCAGGCCGACAACAGGGAGACTTGAAGTATGAAATTAGTACTATTCGAATGTTCCAGGGCTTTACAATGGTGGTTCAAAAGCAGCAACATTCCTTCAATGAGGTCAGAAGTTGCCTGCTGGAGCATGACATTAAATACATGATGTTCTTACCAGCTAAGCCGCAAAATATTGCAGAAGGCAAATCATGGACTTTTGGCACACTGGAGGACGCATGAGAGTGGCTCGAAGAATGGAGACCAGTGGGACGTCAGACGGTGACCTCTGGCAGAAGCCTAGAAAGGCTGCATCAGGAGGGAATGAGCAACTGCCCAACACAGTGATGACAGCATTACCTATTGACCCACAGTAGCAGGATCCTAGCAGTAGTCTTCCTTCAACTGGCTCTGTGATGGCTTGCAGTGATTAACTATTGTGTAAATGATGATGGCGGTTGGTGTTGCTGGATTTGACTTCCTTTTGGAGAATGGAGAAATTTTTTCTTGTACTCCCCTCATACACAGCGAATTACTGCCCTTGCCTCATTGGGCGCTGATTGGTGACCTCAGCTGTTTGGTAGAAGACTCACCCCACGGGTGCATGGTTATTGATGGTGTGACACAAAACGTTCACTTGCTGAACGTGCCTATATTTACTGGTACCATTATCCTGACACTTGGAGGTACTGTCATTTGGGAACTTTCCTGCTTCTTGAGGTGCTCTTTGTACCTATTTGGGATTTGTTTGTCACTTTGGGGTGTTAAGTTCCAGCAAATTTGGGCGGCGGGTAGTTCCTTCCTGCAGCACCGGGATAATGGGGAGGGTTAGATGGGGGAAGTTTTAGGGTGCCGCTCGAAGTTGCGAGCAGTTTGCTGGGACTTTGGAGTTTGTTGGGACATACCTTATCCAAAGGGGCTGATAGGATCCCTGGAAGTGTGGAGAGACACCGGCGTAGCTGCGGGACTGCGAGTCCCAGGTTCACAAGCGGCGTGCAGACGAGCCGCACCTGGTGACTCTTCCCGTTGGCCGCACCCCCCGCTCTGGCTGTCTAAAACCGCGACTCGCGGCCCCCGCTCCGCGGATGCCGCTCGAAGTTGTGAGCAGTTTGCTGGGACTTTGGAGTTTGTTGGGACATACCTTATCCAAAGGGGCTGATAGGATCCCTGGAAGTGTGGAGAGACACCGGCGTAGCTGCGGGACTGCGAGTCCCAGGTTCACAAGCGGCGTGCAGACGAGCCGCACCTTCTGACTCTTCCCGTTGGCCACGCCCCCAGTGGTCACCGGCTACAATACCACGCCCTAGGACGCGCATCGCGGGACAAGCCCGGGCAAAGGGCGGGCCGTTTGAGGCCGTTAGAGAACGGTAGAGACCGGACCGGGCTACTCCCCTAACGTCCCTTCTGTCCCGCTACTATATTTTGGATTGTCGGTTGCCCGGAAGTTGAACGCAATAAAATGGCCAGTAGAGAGTCGAGAAGTAAGGCTGCTACTGTGGTCACAGGTACTTTGGACAAATTCCTTTTTAAGACAAACACTGTGTTCAACAATGGTCCTACTGTGTTGGAAATTCAAACTGAGGAGGGTGTAGATAATTCCTATTTGTCCTCACCAGGATTATCAACTAACGCTAGTACACCGCTACTGCTCGATGCTACCCATTTGTCAATAATGGACAGTATCGACCAAACCATAGAGTCTGTCCTACAACAGCTAAGGACCCCATTGACCTCGCATAGGGATAAAGACTCACCACGCCTTACTGGTGATGTGGAGCTCTCTCCCGTCGCAGAGTCGGTACAGTCCAAGGTCCAGGGGGAGGGTTTAGCACCAATAGAATACACGGGTGGCAGGGTGGACCCTGCAATGAAAAGGAAGAGATCGAGGAAGCCCAAAGGTGCTAAAAGGGCCAAAGTTGATCCCGTAAAGCCAATCAATGGAGAAAATGTGGCCTCTCCTGAGACATTAGCTAGGGGAAGTGACGGGGATATGTTGAGTACTCCATCTACCCCACCGATACCCGTCCTTACTGAGCCATTTATCTTCGGCGGGGTCATTCCTAACACCACAGAACTACTCATTAGCTCATTCACTGATATTCTGAAAAGTCTTTTGAATCCTCTTTCTCTCAAACTGGATTCGATAGAATCTAGATTGATAGCTCTAGAAAGATTGAGTGATGGTAATGGTGTACAGTCAGGGCTAGAAGTCAGCACGCATGTAGGACATGGGCTGGGTGCTGGGACTTCATATTCCCCCCCTGACATAACGGTTCCAACGGCTCCAATCTCATTCTTAGCTCCTTCTAGGGGAAATACTAATAACAGCATAGTTCCTGTGCCTCATCCTGTACCAGTACCTCTCCCCAGGCTTCTGCCCCCGGTACCAATTCCAAGGAAATCGAAGCAACTCGCGCCAGCCAGTCTACCCAGTCAGGTGAGACCACCTAACGAGATAGTTACTGGCCCCAACCGGCAGGATAGGTTGAACACCAGGCGCAAGGCAGTCAATTTGCCCCCGGAGGAGGCAGGTTACACTGTGATTCTGATGGGGGTACCAGAGCTTCCAAGCGGCGTTATGGAGTCGTATGATTCTTTACGCAATAAGGTAATCAGCTGGTTAAACACCCAAAGGCCCCTACCATCCAACCTAAGAGGAGATGTTCTCATGGTTAGAAGGGTCCCATGGGTTGGCTATACCGCCAAGGAAAGTGTGGGGGACTGCATAATTGTTAGCTTTAAGTACCCACAGGTTGTCACCTATATCTGTAACTGGTTAGGTAATTCTGCTAACACATCCATTGAATTGGTCCCCCTCTCATATTTTTATCCTAATGCAAGCAATCCATCCTCGAGGAGAGATGAGGGTTGGACACGGGTGGGTTTTGCTGTGGACGGGTCAAGATACAGGCCCAGACCTAATGCCGTCCCTGCCCATGTCAACTATCTACATCCAAATAGATTCTCTTGCCTTGATCTAGTGGATTGACTTCATAAGGGTGTTCCCCTTTATCCCTACGAAAACATCGTAAGTGAATCTGCAGGCGAGGGGACGGGGAAGGGAGATATCGAGATCCCCACTAGTGAATCGGAACCTCCCCTATGGTGTAGTCCCTTGATCACTGCCAGGGGCCAAGTGGTCATCACACCCAAGAGTCAGCCGGGCAGTAATTTAACATCTGTAGGCCTGTGTGCTCCCAATGGGATACTCACTGCCCAATCTATCCTGGAATCACCAGTGCAAAGGCCCGCAGCGACACCTGCGGACACTGTAATGGAAATTACAGAGGGACTGGTACCAAAAGCTCCCATCGAAATCCTGAAGATTCTCTCCTGGAATGTGGCGGGTATTGCAAACAAAATTCATTCAACAGACTGGGATCTCCTAGTAGGTATTAGTGATATCTGTCTTTTTCAGGAGACGTGGGCTAGGGAACCATTGAGCAGAATGGGGTATGCTACTTTTGAGGTCCAGGCTAGGTGGAGTGGTAAGGGGAGGCCCTCGGGTGGCTTGGTGATCTGGGTAGCCAGTCATATTGGGTGTAATGCGGAAAACGTTCCTACGTGCTCACAGGACATCCAGTGTGTACTGCTCAAATGGCCCAATGGTGTAAATTTGGCAATTATTAATGTATATTCCCGCCCCGTCAGTGTGGCCATAGAATCACCCACTCTTGATGACCTTTCGTCTTTTTTGGGCCAACTGCCAAATGATTATAAGATAGTGATGGGCGGTGACTTCAACTGTCACTTTGAACGTTTGCATGGCCTAAAGGAGGGTGCATTTACTGCTGAAGATGACTACTGGGGTGTTCCACTATGTTTATCCCCCCATGCCAAAACCTGGTCTCCATTGGCAGTACAAATTACGTCCCTCACTTTAAATTATGCGATAAGGGCTTGCAATGGTCGTACCCCGTCCGACAGCCCTTCACTGTGTACCTTTAATAGGAAGGACCATGAATCGAGGATGGATTACATTTTTGTGGATATTGGTATGTGGTCCAAGGTCCAGGACTTCAGGGTGGTTGTCAGAACAGATAGTGACCACAATGCACTTATCTTGGAGATGAAACATCCTGCACCTGTGGGCAAGCTATTTCCCGTCAACCCCACTGATGACCCAGGGAACTTGGTTCTCACCTCTAACAGATGAAGGGTAAAATGGGGAAAATTGATAAGTATAGAGGAAAATGTAAGCAAACTTTATGGAATAGTAGTCCCCACGCTTATGGAAATGGACAAATTAATTAATCAGCCAAGACCTCCAGATTTTAACAAGAAGTTAGGTCAAATCCATGCTGAATTAGTGGGAGCTCTAGGTGAGGTCTTCTACCCAGTGGTACCACGACGTAACAAAAAGACCCTAACCCCAAACTGGTACAACTCCTCCTGTAAAAAGATCAAGGCAGAGTTGATTGCCACAATTAAAGCAGGCTCAGATAAGGGTAAGGTTGCTAAACTCAGGCGGGAATACAAGGAGGCCTTGGCACTGGCACGGTCGGAGTGGGATTGGAATCGATGGCAGGACCTCTCCTTAGCATTAGAAGCACAGGATACTAGAACATTTTGGTCCCTGGTTAATATCGATACATGAGAACCCAAAGTTGCAGTGGAGCCTAACATTGCACCCTCTGTTTGGGAAGCCCACTTTGGCAAATTGTACCAAGATACCACCCAATCTGCCAATGAGGTGGCCCCCGCTTTGACCAACTCTGCAGCTGGTCTGGAACTCACCCTTGGTGAGGTGGTTAGTGCAATCGAGAGACTAGCAATGGGGAAAGCCCCGGGACTGGATAGATTGCCCGGTGACCTTTTTAGACAACACCCTAATATCTGGGGCCCATACCTCCTCATTCTATTCAATGCCATCTTGGGAGGTATGGAGATCCCCTGTACTTGGTTGGGGGC
Organism: Lissotriton helveticus; assembly: GCF_964261635.1. NCBI lineage: Eukaryota > Metazoa > Chordata > Amphibia > Caudata > Salamandridae > Lissotriton > Lissotriton helveticus. The sequence goes on from NC_136067.1 coordinate 1,550,678,028, forward strand.
GGAGATAGTGCCTATTTTCAAAAAGGGTTCCCCTCTCCTCCCAGCCAACTATAGGCCGATCAGCCTCATTGATGTCCCCCAAAAACTCTTCTCTCGCATTCTCCTGGACCACCTTCTAGACTGGATAGAGGTCAATGAAATATTAAGTCCTCTTCAGGCTGGCTTCAGGAAAAACACGCCCACCATGGATCAGATATTCCGCCTCGTCCTACTGTATTGGAAAACGGTGAGGATTGAGGGGGGGGGGCTGTACATGGTGTTCGTTGACTTGAGGTCAGCCTTCGATCTGGTCCCACGCAAGAAACTATGGGAGGTCCTGAAGAACCTGGGTGTTCCAACCCAACTATTGCAGGCCATAATCAGGCTTCGCGATAGCAACTACGCGCAGGTTAGGTGTGGGAGGGATGGAGTGTTGTCATCAAGGTTCCCTGTCCTCAGAGGGGTAAGGCAGGGTTGCGTCTTGGCGCCAACCCTGTTTTGCCTCTTTGTTAACAGTGTCATATCTCATCTTGACAATGTCAGGGATAACGACGCCCCCTTTTTGGCAGGCAGGAGGGTGCCGGCTATTATGTTCGCTGACGATACCCTCCTGCTCTCCAAATCCCCGATGGGGATACAAAGGATTCTGGATGGATTTGGTCTTTTCTGTAGACAACATGGTCTAGAGATCAATACTGAGAAGACCAAATTTATGATTTTCAATCCATCCCCAAAAACTAGACCCAACCCCACATTGGGTTCAGCCAGCCTGGAAAGGGTTACAACCTTCCAATATTTGGGGGTAACATTACATGAGAACCTATCCTGGGACCCCCAAATAGTAAGATCCCGACTAAAGCTGTCCCAACTTTCTGGCGCGATTTTGAAGGTTGCAAACACTTCAACTATTAAACCTATAAGCCCGGCACTAGAAATGTACAGAACCCAAGCGAAAGCGGCCGCTTCCTATGGCAGCGAGCTATGGGGGTACAAAGCAGGGGCAGACCTTGCCAGAGTGGAAAATAATTTCCTTAGACGCCTTCTGGTCCTCCCTCGTGGCACTCCCCTGCTCCCCTTAAGATCAGATGTGGGTTTACCCTCCATCGCTGAAGAGCTGGAGTCAAAGCCATTACGATTCTGGCATAGGCTCTGGTCCACCAGTGAGCTTGCACACTATAGGCATGATCTTACCCTTGTAATGGATTTGAACCAGCGCGATAGAATCCCATGGCTGACTTTTATTAAGAAAGAATTGTACCGCATGAAATTGCCTGAGCTGTGGGAGGATCCGGAGCAAGCCTGTCAAAGGGTTTCCCGCAAAAGATTGGTCCAAATTTTCAAAGAGAATAGACTAGCTCTCCTGCTCTCTGCACCTAACAATGGCACCTTAACGGATCGTTTCTTAGAATCCAAAAATTCTTACGAATTCGAAGGTTTTATGGACATTATTTTCCCCATTTTAGCGATAAAATTGTTTATACAGTGGAGGTTAGGCACTCTGCCCATTAAAACCATCACTTGTAAATGGCAGCAGGGGAATGATAAAATATGCCCAGGCTGCAAGTCTCATGATGAGGAGGAAACTCACCTCTTGTTTTTCTGTCCAGCATATAACAGACCAAGGAAATATTGGCTGGTGCCTTTATGTAGGAATCTGGGATTTAGCAGTCACCTGTATGCATACAGAATATTAAAAACTAGTGCACTGCCCCACATAGTCTTTGCTACTGCTAAATTCATTATGGCTATGTGGCAGATAAGGAAAAAACTACTAAATGCACAAATGCTGCTATGAACTGTGTCTTCAAATCCTCAGTTATGTCTGGAATAATATGGAAATCATTTTTATGAAATGTGTTTTTATAATTATAATGTCTTTTATATAATATGGATGGTTAAAATGTATTTTGCACTGCATCTGTTATGGTCTTAAGGACCGAAATAAAGAATTTTTGGATTGGAATGGATTGGAAGTTTTAGGAACAGTTGTGTTTGTGTGTTTTACGAGACGTGGCAGTGTGCAGGTGAAGCAATGCAAGACTACGAGTGGATTGTCGGGGCTGAGTGAGAGAGCGCCTGCCTTATGGAATGCTACTGGGCCCACCCGCCTCCTGGGGGGGGAGGGTGAGAGATTGTCGATAATCTCTTGGAATGTCAATGGAATTGGCAGTAAAATCAAGAGAGGTATAGTCTACCAATGCCTTAAGAGACATGCTCTACATTTAGTACTCCTTTGGGAGACCCACTTGCAATAGATGTTGCATGTTAACACATGGGAGGGTATCACTTATTGGCTCATGCGGGCTATTCAACAGGCTCCAGGGGTTTGCAATATTGATGAGGAAGGCATTCCACTTGTGGTGGTGAAGGTTATGGGTAATACCCAGGGCCGATATGCTGTGATGGTTGGAATGTGGAATGGAATCACCATAGTGGTCGACTTGGTTTATTTGCCGCCATGCTTGCAAACAGGGGGCCTGGAGAACATGAGCGCCCTTCTCTTGCAGCTTCCAGATGGACAGGTCATCACAGGTGGTGATTTCAACCTAGTTATGGATGAGAATGTTGATCCCATAGGTGAGCTGAGAGCAGTAGGGGCCCACAGTTGAGAAGATGTGTGGAGAAGGGTGGGCTGGTCGATGTGTGGAGAAGATGTAGCCCCTCTGCATTGCAGTACTCCTTCTTTTTGGGAGCACATGACTTCTAATGGCTCAGACTCTAATGGCTAGACTCAGATGCCACAACTCCTGAGGCAGAAAGCCGGGAGTAGGTTACTTTTATTCAACTCGTGTTTTTAACTTTGTTTTTCACTTTCCCTCTTTTCCTACACCCCTCCTCACCCTCGCTCCGCTTCCCCGCACAGCCGATTTGGGGCTGCAGCAGGGGATCGGGTACAGCGAGAACAGCCGCCATCTTGGAGGGAGGGAGTCATGGGTTGGCGGTGCAGCTGGTAGACCCTCCCACCCCCCTGCCGGATAATATGCCTCCTCACCCCCGGCCGCGCAGCGGACGCGCCGGCGGCGCTCCAAAGGCAAGCCCGTCTGCGCCCGTCCACGACCGGCCGGGGCCTGGGGCCTGCCACTATGCCCAAATTATCTCCTACTCATCGGCCCAACTTCAGGCCTACCAGGGTGACTGGTGCATTAGCCCCTCCATCCAGACTCGAATCGGCAAACTTGGAATTTCATCACCTACCCTGACACCAGCGCAACCATCCGGGCCTCTAGGACATCCCCTACAGCCTTCTCTAACCACCTGCCCCGCCCTGGCTAGCGGCATACTTCTGAACACCCACTCGGCGGTTAAGCATCAACTGGAATTGTTCAACCTTCTGGTCTCTGCACAACCGGAGTTCCTATTTCTCACCCAAACCTGGTACTCTTCTGATTCGCTGCCTGATGTTCTGGCTGCTCTCCCCGACTCCTACTACGCCCTCCGCGCTGACCGCCCTGGTGGGAAAGTTGGCGGCGGAGTAGCCATGATAGTCCACTCTAAATTCCAGTTCCAGCTCCTGCCCCATCCCCCTATTGCTTCAGTTGACTTCCTGGTGGCCCGCTCAGTCAATCTCGCGGTCCCTCTTACCTGTGTGCTACTCTATCGCCCCCCTCAGGCTATGCCCCACTTCATTGCAGCCATTCAGGAACTGCTGGCCACCCTAGTGGTCAACAATTCCTCTGTGTTATTCTTGGGGGACTTTAACTTTTGGCCCCATGACCCCCAGGAAGATCTCATGTCCAAAGATTTCACTGAATCCCTTGGCTGCCTAAACCTTACTCCCCAGATCCACCTTCCCACTCACTCAGGTGGCCATATCCTTGACCAGATTTGGTCTGCCAACTTACCCTTTTCGTCCCTCTCCATCTCCCCTTGCATTTGGTACGACCACTCGCTTATCTCATTCTCCCTTAACCTTGGGGCTGTCAACAAACTCCCCCCCCTAAAAAATACTTGGGTTTGCAACTGGAACCGTGTGGACATGCCCGCCCTGTGTTCCTCCCTTGCGGCCTCACTCCCCCACTTGGTGGAGCTCTCCCCGGACTCACAAGTGGCCGCCGTTAACAACTGGCTTTCAGCATCCTGCGATACAGCTGCCCCTCTCAAGCTAGTCAGGACCTGCCATCCCCATGAGGCCAATAGATGGTTCACTGACGACCTTAAAACCCTTAAACTCGCATTAAGACAAGCTGAACGTCATTGGAGGTGCATGTATTGCCCCATCCTCAAGTCTCAATATTCCGCTCTCCTTCGTGAATATAAAAAAGCCATTCTTCTGGCCAAAACCGAACACTTCACTGCCAAAATCCTCCTGGCGGCCAATAAATGAAAAGAGATCTTCTCCATCGTACACAATTTAGCAGCCGCAGAAAGAGTTTCCCCCAAACCTGTCCCCTCTCAATCTCTCTGTAACTCTCTAAATGGTTACTTCATAGAGAAGATCGCTGTTATCAAACACAATATACCACTGCCTCCCCCCTCCTTCCTCCCTCCCTCACCTCCCCCTCCTTCTGCCTTTCTTGACAAATTCCCGGTCATTTCCAAGGAGACTTTTTTCACCTTGTTGAAGAAAGTTAAATCAGGGTCCCCCTCAGACTGCTGCCCTGTCCGCATACTGAAGGAGGTTCTCTCTAATTGTCCAGAACCCCCGTTAACCCTCCTCAACACATCCATCCATCAGGGTACCGTCCCGGCTGCTTTTAAATCTGCCATCATCACCCCTATCTTGAAACAAGCATTTGCAATGCAATAGGTCTCGCATTAGGAAAGTTTGAGCTATTGGTATTGTAAATGACACATTTTTTATTTATGTGTTGGTTTTGAAAATAGCGAAAATAGCTTTGTCATTTACAATGCCAAAAGTTTTAACTTTCGCAAATGTGACACCTATAGCATTTGTAATGCAATATGTGTTGTATTTACGTGACTTAGATGTATTGATATTACAAATAAAAAGGGTGCAGTGTGTGTGTGAGGGTGCAGTGTGTGTGTGTGAGGGTGCAGTGTGTGTGTGTGAGGGTGCAGTGTGTGTGTGTGAGGGTGCAGTGTGTGTGTGAGGGTGCAGAGTGTGTGAGGGTGCAGAGTGTGTGAGGGTGCAGAGTGTGTGAGAGTGCAGAGTGTGTGAGAGTGCAGAGTGTGTGAGAGTGCAGAGTGTGTGAGAGTGCAGAGTGTGTGAGGGTGCAGAGTGTGTGAGGGTGCAGAGTGTGAGGGTGCAGAGTGTGTGAGGGTGCAGAGTGTGTTAGGGTGCATAGTGTGTGAGGGTGCAGAGTGTGTGAGGGTGCAGAGTGTGTGAGGGTGAGTCTCCTGGGAACATAAACTATGGGAAAATGAATATTGGGAAACATTACATACGTGCAGGAGTTTGCATGGCAATATACAAAATAAAGAAACATAGAGGTAAATACCAGCTTTAAAAAATCCATTAAGTTGCTAGAGACGCACAGCAGCTGTGATTTCATGTAAATAAAATAAAACAAGTCACTGCGAACACGCTGTGTAGCCAATAAATTATATGTCTGCCCACAAGGCTGTAGTCAGACACCCTTTCATGCACAGGACTTAAGTCTCAAACAATCTCTTGCCAGTGTTGTCAAAGTCAGGACTAGCTCCCCCTGGATGATTTCTAAAGCAGGCCTTTTGAGTGTAAATATTGGCGCTGGGGGGTTAAGTGTCGCTGGAGATCCTTCAAATCTCAGGCAGGAATCCCTGCAGGGCTGGCTCCGCTTTTCATCCTTCAAGCGAGGCTTACATTACACATAGCTCTGAGAGGCTATTAGTTAGTTGGTGCGCGCTGCCTAACTGGTCTAATCAATGGTCAACAGGGGAGAGGCAGATTCTGTATCTAAAGGAAGTGTTCATATAGTCTGTCTGCAGGGAAAAAAGTCGAGGTGCTGCAGCGACATGTTCAAGATCACACAGTGTGCCTCTCTGATAGCAGCCATAGCATTTCCAAAACTGTTTTATGTTTAAAAAAATCTTAATGGGCGTAGGATGATAACATATTCAGAAGTGGGTGCTTGAACAATATATCCAAACTTTTAGCACTGAAAACATCTATGTGTGTTTTTAGGTGTTTTAGTGGAAGAAATAATGGATGGTGCTATGAACAAAGTTTCTGGCAAAGGAGTTAGCTGATTCTTCTAAAGTAAAGGGATTACATTCAGGAGGGATGTCCCACAGAAGTGAGAAGAGGAGACAGATGGTGCAGGCGCAGTGGCATTGGGACCCAGGTGTACGAAGGACTGACAAAACGCAAATTTTTTTTTTTAACTATCCTTCCTTGCTTGCACTAGGGCCCAACTCACCGTTGCTGAGCCAGCGTAGCTTTGCACCTGGGAGCAAGAGCCCCAGGATGAAGAATATTGAAGCAGAGGGAACACCTTAGTTTGGGCCTAGGATGATGGGTAGGGCAAGATGGGGGCTTACGTTTTTTAACATGTCAGAAGAAACTCCCCTTTCTCAAGAAGTAGCTATCATTAATGCAGCAGGTGCATTACCACTGGGACCCAGGTGTCCAAGGGGCCCACTTGTGGCATATAGGTTACCTGTATTCTGGTAACATGAGGCCACAGGTTCTGGAACGTGGTAATGTAAGAGAGCAGGTACTGACAGTTGGAGGTGATACCACTAGGCATTGGGTGTAACTGGCTTGCCCTCCAATATATCCTTAAATTACCTTTCGAGTCTACTTTACACGACTACGTCACAAATAGGACTGTCCGTCTTTGGGGCAAGGGGTGAAAGAAGAGTAATGAAAGAGGCAGAGGAGAAAGGCTGATAATCACGGCTGCAGGTATCATCAGTTCAGTAGCTGGCATTGCATGCCCAGGAGTGTGTGTGGCTTACAACGCCCCAATTATGGAGACTCTGATTTCTGGTCACTATATTTTTTTGTTCGATGTATTTGCTCTTGTATAAGTCTAACAAATACTGTGCATTTTGTGCTACAGGTCAAATGTAATGATCTGAAAAGACTCATAACTGCGCTAAGTCCTGTTCTTCCCGCTTAACCAACCCTTGCCATTATGTTTCTTAGGGGACCCAAATTCAAAACATTTTGTTTAGAGGTGTTCAGAACAAAAATGTTTGAAAACTTTTGCCATAAAGCCAAACACCACCTTGAAAAAGTCTCATTTCACGTGTCTTCTTTAGTTTTGAAGATTGGAAACTTGATCGAGTAGAGAGGGCAACAAAAGTAGACTTACTGTCTGGTTTTCCTCTGGTTGCTCCTCACGGGCGAGCAGTTGGGTCTACTAATAGCCGTTCTAGCATCAGGAGGACAGCCACAAACATCCACATGTACGTCAACCCGGAAACACTTTGGTAGGCAGGTCACAGGAACTATTTCCTGTGAGAATCAAAAGACTAGTACGCAAGCAATAGAGTAAGAACTGTGCTAAGAATTGCGCGGCCACATTGGAATAGGCCGGTTTCTTTAAATTAGAAAAGTGACTTTTCGCCAATGGACAAGAAACTTGTTTTAAAGAAAATGAAATTCGTTAAACACCTCCTTATGCGAACACATAAACGTAGTAGGGCTTTTTACCACCTTCATTTTCAAAATTAAATTGTACATGCCTCCATTATTCTCGCGCAAAGTATCGTGTCACATTTTTTACATGCTCTCGAAAAGACTATATTTTTGGGAACGAATAAATGAAGGGTTTTACAGTGTTTGTTTTCTGTTTGATTGACAGGTTTTGAACCAATCGGTGCAGTGCTCTCTTTCTGAACCCTGCCGTGTATAGGGGCGGGAGTTCGCCTGTACTTCCGTTGTGGGAGGCGGTCTCTGTTTCTTCTGCTGCTGCTTGTGAAGGGCATCGAGCCGGTCGCTGTTGAACGAAGGTGAGAGCTAGAGGGGTCTTTTGAATGAGAGTGTTGTTGCAGATGGTCCTCGAGAGTTTTCGAGTTCTAAGTGCTGTCACCAATTGCTGGGGCCACGACGCACCCTGCAGTTAGAAATGATAGCGGACCAGAGAGGGAGCATGTCTAAAAGGAGTACTGCCTCCTGATTGGCTGAGGAGCCGACGCGGGAATCGAAACTAGTGGTGCGCGCGCACCAGAGGAGCGGGGGCAAGGGAGCGCGAAGACGCCGAGACGAGGTAAGGGATGTGTGTGTAAGCGCCGGGGGTTCTCTGTGTATGTGTGTGCGTGCGTGCGTGTGTGTATGCGGGGGGGTTCTGTATGTATGTATGTATGTGTGTGTGTATGCGTGGGGGGGCTGTATGTGTGTTGTGCATGTGTTGTGAAGAGCCTGTTGATGCGCGCGACCTGATCCCGGCAGGCTGCTGCTGCTGCTGCGTGCGCGTGACAGTCTGTTGTCCTCTCCGGCTCCCTTTGAGTCCTTGAAAGCCGGAATGATAACAATAGTCTCGCTCTGCGACAGCAGGCCTTTGGCCTGCAATCGCAGGGCGAGACCTAAAAACCCGGGACTGATCCATCTTCCCCTTCTAATTTCCGTCCTATCTCTTTACTCCCGTTCTTGGGAAAAATTCTTGAGAGCCATATCACTTCCTGCCTCTCGACCTTCATCGAGGATAACCATCTCTTGGCCTCTCACCAGGCCGGCTTCCGCCCAGTCCATTCGACGGAATCCGTGGTCCTCTCTGTCTTGGATGAGCTGAGGCAGAGTGCGGACACTAACTCCTCCCAGGCCTTGGTTCTCCTCGATTTGTCCGCCGCCTTCGACATGGTCGACCACTCCATTCTGCTCGACCGTGTCGGAGGCACTGGCATCCGGGGAACTGCTCTGGCCTGGCTTACCTCTTTCCTAAGAGATCGGACACAAGCCGTTCACCTGGATGGCTTCTCTGCTTCCCCTGCCCGGTCACTTGCAGTGTTCCCCAGGGTTCTTCTATTTCCCCCCTTCTTTTCAACCTTTATATCCACCCTCTTATCGCTGCCTTACAAAACATGGAGGTGTCAGTATTTAATTATGCTGACGACCTCCAGCTCATTTTCAATCTCTCCCCTTCTCACGATTCTATGTCTCAATTCTGTGCCGTACTGACTTTCATCTTTGACTGGATGAATTACAACCATTTAAAATTAAATCCGGACAAGACGGAACTCATACTCACTGGCAGCCTTCCCAGCCCTTGGTCTCCTGCCTTCTGGCCCCCTGCTCTTGGCTCTCCTCCCTCACCTTCCACTAAAGCAAAAACCCTGGGTATCCTAATTAGCCAAGACCTAACGATGCGCCCCCAGATCAGCTCCGTCGTCTCGTCCTGCTTCTTGTCCCTCCGCGTCATTCGCAAAATCTCTTGTTTTTTCTCTGTTGATGCTCTTAAGCTCATCATCATGGCCATGATTGTCTCCCGCCTAGACTATGGCAACAGCCTCTATGTAGGGATCCCGGCGTATGAGCTTTGGCGCCTCCAACTGATACAGAATCAGGCAGCCCGCCTCATCTATAGGCTCCCTAAGTGCCACCGGGTAACCCCTCTACTCAAATCCCTCCACTGGCTCCCCATCTCCCAACGTTCCCTTTTTAAGTTGGGTTGCCTTACTTTCATGGCCCTCGCAGGCACTGCCCCTGGGTTTGTCAACTCAAAAATCCAGGCCTACCTCCCTAGTAGGAGCCTTCGCTCCTCCACCCAAGCTCTCATGGAGGTCCCTCGCTTTAAGAGGAAAACACAGGGAGGCCCACGTTTTTCCATTCTTGCCCCCTGCTTTTGGAACGCCCTCCCTTTCACCATTCGGTCCCTATCTGGCTACAGGGACTTCCGCAAAGCCTTAAAGACTCATCTCTTTTCTTTAGCCTTTCCTCTACAATAACCTCACTTACTCCACTTCATTCTCACTTCCATGTTTCCTCCTCTAGGTCAAGTCATAGCGCCATGAAACCGTTTGGTGTTAGTGCGCTCAACAAATTCCTTCAACTTCTATTCACGAATAGAATACCCTTCCCCTCAGAGTTTGTATGTGCTTCGGGATCTAAATGTAAGGTTCCTGACATGGGGCATCTCGGACTACTCACCGCTCTAGGAGGAATTGGGTGGACTCAAGAGGCAAGAGTATAGGGGGTTGAGACTGGACCCCTGGTTACTGAAACAGGAGGGAGTGGAGGATGAGCCACGCCAGGTCACTGATAATTATTTCCGTGAAAATGTGAATGCAGTTGAATAAGGGGTTGTCTAATGGGAAGCATATAAGACTTTGTTGCAGGGGCAGGTAATATAAATGGATTCAGTGAAGGGCAAACCTAGGTGGGAAAACAGATGCGAAAGGTAGAGGAGAAAATCTTACTACTGGAGTGGCTACATACTCAGTGCCCTCACGATGATAGACAACACCACCTGGATCTTAATTATAGGGAACACCAGGAGTTGAGTTCTGATGCCACTCATACTTGATACCAGGCAACGCAGAGGAGGCCACATGAGGTGGGAAACTAATCAGAAAAATTGTTACAGTGGTTTGGGAAGACAGATGATGCAATGAGGTGGGTGAGTGAGGTCCAAACACATCCAGGCGAGAGGGTCAGAGGCTATGATAATATTCCTGGGGTGTTTGCGGAGCATTATAAGTGCCTTTGTGCCTCTCTTGCGACTTTCTTTGCAGGGGTGGAGGAGGATTTCCTTACGGACATAAAACTACCTAGGTTCACTGATGCCAGCAGAGTGATAATGGACGCACAGTTTACAACTGCAGAAATAGAGGAGGCCATAGTATCCCTGCAATTTGGTAAGGCACTGGAACCCAATGGGTTGCCCAATGCGACACACAAGTGCCTAGCTGGTAAGGTGTCGGCTCATTTCCTGAAAAAGTGTGCTGCAGCAAAGGAAGAGGGCTGCAAGGCAAGAGAACCCCAATCAGCCATGATCGCAGTTATACATAAGGCAGGTAAACCCACTAAATTATGTTCCTCCTATAAGTTGATTTCTCCTCTAAATGCATATTCTAAAATTCTTGGCAAGGTAGTGGTGACATACCTAACTCAGGTGATTAACTACCCTTGTACATCCAGATCAATTCATCTTCATTCGAAGCAGAAGTGCTGTGTTGAACCGGAGACATTTATTTGGATGTAGGGATCGAAGCAACGTGTTAGAAATGGGGATCTCTGGTTGACTAAGGCTTGCGCAAAAGCCTGGCAGAGACCACCACTCTAGTCAGGGAAAGGGAGTTACACGCCAAAGACAACCCCTGCTCACCCCCTTGGTAGCTTGGCACGAGCAGCTAGGCTTATCTCGGTGGCGATGTGTAAAGCATTTGCACAACACACACAGTAACAACATACTAGACACACCACAAAAGGGACTCCACCCAAGGTTATATAAAAATAGCCTTTGCATTCTAAAAAAACACATCAGATAGTAATCACACAATATACACTGTGCAAACTGGCACGGGCAATATTTACAAGGGATTATTTACACAGGACAGGGCCACGTGGGCCACTGTCAGAATTAGCACTTGGTAAAGAAATAGTTAAAAGTAAGAATAAATCAGGAACTTAGAACACAGCCAGTAATCACTGGCAGACACTATACTCAGCGTCAACCTGTAATATAAATCATAACAGGTATAGTATCACATAAGGCGAGAACTCTATTCTGCGCCAACCTCATAAGCTAAAATAGGATGAACCATAATCTCCTAAACATAACTTGCATTAGGGAATAAACTTAATAGCACAACCTGCAGTAGGGAATGAATCAAACCTAGACCACAGTAGAGAAATAACACAATAGGTAAAACCTAATGAGCATAAAAGCACATCTATAGCATAAATCAAGGTGCATAAATCATACTACAAACATTACATTTCCTAGCACCTGTAAAAATTACACCAGGGCCTTGCGCCCTACAAAACCTTAATAGTCCTGAGGGCCAACTGGCCATCTATAAGGGGCTCAAATGCCCTCTGTCCACAAAGTCAGGGCTGCTGCCTAAGCAGCGACAGTCACAGGGGCGCCCTTAGCGCAAACCTAAACGTGGCAGCTGCCCACTACTTGCTGGGCAGCTGGGAATCTTCAAGGAAAGGCCTAAACATTGCAGCTGGCACGAAGTGCTGCTCAGCTGTGAAGGCCAAGGTAGGGATGAAGGAGTGCGTCTCACTCCTGGGTTAAAAAGAATATGTCCCCTGAAATAAAGAAGAACCTTAACGGTGCAGCTGCCCACTACTTGCTGGGCAGCTGAGGAGTAGAATTGTGACATGGGCCGTCACTGGCCCTGAATCAAAAATGCGCCAAACGTTGGAGCCATCGGGCTCTGTAAATAAACATCAGCAACCCGTGGGAGCCATCTAGGCTCGGGAAGCAAAATATGCAAAATGTTGGAGCCCTCTAGGCTCGTGGAAGTACTGAGTCAACGTTGGAGCGGCCCGCTGTCATCTGGGGCCGCTCTAGGACATGGCCCCATATTGGGCCTGGGCTGAGGTTCCGTGAATTCTGAACCCGTTCCATAAAGGTCATGGTTTCGTTATGAATTTGATATTAGCGAACCGTAACTAGTTAGTGCGGCAAGTATGAGTGTTTTCGTCATGTTAGACTGATGGATTCACTACGTATTTAGGGATTTCGTTCTGAACCCTTGGGTTCCATTTTGTGTATGGCAGCCATTTTGTGGTTGCCCTCACATAGGCCGATGACTGTGGCTGAACAAGTCTTTTAAGTACATATACACCTTAGCTCCAGTTCGTGCTGACTCCTGTTTGACCTGAGGGAACTGACCCTGTTGCCTGAAGCCGACCTTGTTAAACCAGTTCCTGCCCTTTAGCTGATCAAGATTAAGGATCAGAGCACAGGACATCATAAACTTTTATTGCACACAAATATGCCTTATCCTACTCTCACCTGTTTCTGCTCCTTTCTTTATGGTCTATTTACGATTGGGTTGTGCCTTTTTTTATTATGGGTTTGTCCGACCTGTCTAAAGAAGAAGGTTGGGTTTGACCAATGATTGATCATGGGCTGGGCAACTGAAAAGTGGGTTTTACTGTCATGCGATACCTTTGGTGTGAATACATGTGATTGGACAGTTTGTAAATGTTAGGTATTTGTCTGGAATGTGATTTTTGGCATATAAAGGGATGACTTGCTTTGTAAAATTGAGCAGTCTCCTGAGAACTCATACCGTGATGATTTTTAGGACTTCTGTTACTGGCTGCAGCCAATAAATTCGATCTTTGACGCCACCACAAAGAGTCCCGTGTCTCTGTATTCTAAGACAGGTGAACCCGAAGACTTTGGGCGTTAAATAACCCGGTTCTTCAGTTGGCGCTTCCAACGTGGGGCGACTTCAGCGGTACCGGTCCAAGCCTGAAGATCGTGAGGAGCTTCGTGAGGAAATTCTGGAGGACGGCCACCACTTCATCGACCCCGGCATGTCGAATGTGGACTGAAGGTCTTTTCTGCGAGGCTTCCCGCTTTCCTGACGGCTACGAAGGACTGCTGCCCTGACTGTCGCCCTGTCTTGGACCCATTTGTGATGCTTTGTACGGCGAGACGATAGATGGGTCTTCTGGTGGCGTGACTGATACCTCAGTTAAGTATAAGTGGGTCGCTCCCAGTCCTTAGTTTTTGGTTCTTAGTTTGTTTGGTCCTTAGTTTTGATTTGAAAATTGCAATTTCCAAAGCCGAGGGACTCGTATATTTGCGAGACTATCGTTGTAGATAATCCCTTGAGGTTTGAAGCTAGATTAGTGAGCGAAGATGCCTAGTCTTAGCAAAATTGGGAGAACATTTTGTTGTGGTTGTACAGGGATTCCCGATTGGAGGATTCGTGTCCAATACCTCCAGTTGTAACTCCGACTTATGAGCTCTATTCTAAACACGGCGTGGGCCCCATTTCGTTTAATGAAGTATGGGTCCGTTACACTAGGAAAGATGGGGTTTTACGATGGCCCCAACATGGTAGTTTTAATACTGAGATTTTAGATAATCTAGAAACAAAATTTTTTAGGAAGAAAGCCCGGCCGGCAATGTTTGACTCCTTTCGCCTTTGGCGTAAAGAAGCCAGACAACGAGAAATCAAACAAGCTAAAAAAGAAAAGAGAGAAAAGGGGTTGTTGATAATGCAAGCTGCCAGGCAGTTTAAAGAAGACGAAGAAGATAAAGCAATTGAGGTGTCAGATAGACAACATAATATGGCTATTGATAAATGTTACCCATCATTGCCACCTATTCTTGAGAATGCAACGAAGGACCCTGAGAAGGATCCTTTAATGTCACATTTTTTGAGACTACCACCCCCTTATGCACAGAGTGCTACGGCACCTCCGCAACCTCCAGTTGCACAACCTCTTGTTGCTGTTCCGCTACCGGCTCCTCCTCAGCTGGTTTTTCCTCCTACGGCGCAGCCTCCTCTGGGGCCGCCGACTTTGCTATCGGTTTTGTCTGGAACTACTTTACCTTATTCTCCTGTACCTTCAACTTCTCTTGCTACTAACCCTACGCTTCTATCACCTTCAAAATACTTTGTCTCCTGTCCTTATGACAGCTTCTCCTTCTGCTCGACAACGAATGACTGATACTGTTACTGGTCTTTTGTCTCCTTTCTTTGGGTCATTGAGTATGACCCCTGTTTCTGCACGTAAACAAATGCGTAGTCAGCTACCTGGTCCCGAAGAACGGGCAGTGTTAGATCTCTTGGCTCGCAGATGGGTTTCGAATGTTTCGAGGTATAACTTAGAGTCAGTCAGTATAGCTTTATTCGATTTTGGTTTAAAATCATAAAAGCGTACAGATAAAATCAGTTACAGATAAAAACATACATACAATGACACATAATATTTGAAGTTAAAAAAAAAAAAAAAACTTTTCCCCAACCCTGGGGATAAATAACTTAATTATAGCGATCTTTTCACAGGTTGAGCTTAGATCAAACAGTAATTAATAGGGGTTCCAATACTTGGGACTATAAAACGGTGATTCCTGTCTGGTATAGGACGGAAAGCTACGGCCACTCGGTACATGGAGTCCTCTGCGCATTATCATGTTGCAGCCTACCTTTAGGCTAGATGTGGGGATGCATGGCATTCTAGGGTAAAAATCATGCAGATCCCAGACGGAGATTGGGCCATTACCCACTTGGGGTGCACAGGTACGCAGATATGGGACGATGTTTCTCTGCCTAAATCTAACCAGTACTAAGTCACCATCAATGTCTTTTGGGAGGGAACCCAACCAACACACCCTTCTGACACTCACTAGTGTACCCTCAAGGTTAGGTGGCAAAGGTCTATTTTTTGCCAACCAAAATTTGACCTTATTCAGCAAATCATGTTGTCTCTCGGTTTTCCCAGGTGTAAGTGGTGGTACTCCCGCGAGGACAGATACAAAAGGAGCTGCCTCCGGAGGGAGTTGGATAGGAGAAGCTTTTTTATACTGTGCTCGAGAAGCAGTAATCTGTGGCAAAAGAGGTTTTAGCAAGGTTTTACGGGCTATCGGGGCTGGTGCGTTAGGGACTTTTGATTGAATTGGAGCCCTTTTGTCTTGCGTAACTGGCTTGGGGTCATTGGGAGTAATAGGTAGGTCGGAACAGTTAGGTGTTATAAGGCATTTTTTGCATTTATTGGCTAGAAGGTTCGATTTAATGGTTTCCTCCATTTCAGTCAGCCTGTCCCCTAGTATGTTTATTTTTTCTATTAGTGGTGATATAATAGAGCTGACCAGTTGTTCAATAAGGGATAATAAATCCCGCTGTGGAGGAGAAACTGGATTGAATAATGTCTCGGCAGCCTCAGGAGTCATGGAAGAATTACTAACTGGAACTGTGGGGCTTGAGCACGATTTTTGGGATTTTGATTGATTCCCAATGTGATTAATCCCACTACGTTTCCTCTTAACAGGTGAAAACTGAGGGGAAACTATCCTTTCAGTGTTTTCAATGTTGGGTGTTTTGGTTAATGGGAAGGGTTGCAGGGGGCTAACAATATCATGTGACGCACAGGGGCTGTCAGCAGGAAGCGGCGATTCCACTAAAGCATGTTTGGTTTTGCACAGGGTGTTTAAATCATCTAACCATGCAAGAGCGTGCTCTGCGACTACTGTTTGTGTGGGCTGGGGAGATACACCTTTATTGACTTCTCTAGCAATGGACAAATTTGAGCTGGTTATATTATCCCCCTTGCGAGTCATGGTGTGATTTTGGGTGTAACAGAATGGTTATCGGCAAAAAAAAAAATACGCTTCAATAGGGGATATGTCCTCGGAGAAAGGCAAAGTCAAGAAGGGGAGGACGAAAAGGAAGCAAATGTCTTTCTTTACCTCCTCATACCCAAGAGCCAAAGGGGGTGGCCCCGTCCCGTCCTCCTCGGTCCTCCTCGGGCCACAGAGGGCCCGCCCTTTGCCCGGGCTTAGCCCCGGGCTAGTTCCCGCGCGCGTTCCGCGTCGCGGGATTACGAGCGAGATTAAATGGCAACAGGCGGGGGGGCGGGAACACCGAGGGAAGAGGCAGCAGCTGTGTGACAGAGAGCCTGCTGGACCTCGCAGTCCCTCGGTGTCAAAAGTATTCAAAGTGCTCTCCCCCTTTCAAAGAACACACGAGGCAGCCTGCGCCAATAATTTCCAGGGAATCCCATGTCGTCCCCTGCTCTCGACCAGCAGGAGTCACAGTCAGCTAATCCCCCACGCAGGGAGCGGCCCCCAAGTATTTCAAGGGTCCGGGCGGGGGGGGGGAACACCGAGGGAAGAGGCAGCAGCTGTGTGACAGAGAGCCTGCTGGGGTATGCACCTGTTACAACGCATTCGTTACTCCGCACTACCATTACAACGCGACTTTTATAACGCATACCATTACAACGCATTGCGCTGGGGGGCGCTATAGGATAGGGAATGGTATAATTTACTATCCAACACCTTCCCTAGGGTCCACGGGGACTGGAGTTAGAATAGTAAATTATACTTACCACTATCCAGCACCCCAAAGCGCTATGCGTTGTAATGGTATGCGTTGTAATGGTCGCGTTGTAATGGTAGGTAGTTGTAACGGTATGCGGAGTAACGTCATACATCCGCCTGCTGGACCTCGCAGTCCCTCGGTGTCAAAAGTATTTAAAGTGCTCTCCTCCTTTCAAAGAACACACGAGGCAGCCTGCGCCAATAATTTCCAGGGAATCCCACGTCGTCCCCTGCTCTCGACCAGCAGGAGTCACAGTCAGCAAATCTCCCACGCAGTGAGCGGCACCTGCGGAGCGCGGGCCGCGAAAAGTATTTCAAGGGTCCGGGCGGGGGGCGGGAACACCGAGGGAAGAGGCAGCAGCTGTGTGACAGAGAGCCTGCTGGACCTCGCAGTGCCTCGGTGTCAAAAGTATTCAAAGTGCTCTCCCCCTTTCAAAGAACACACGAGGCAGCCTGCTCCAATAATTTCCAGGGAATCCCACGTCGTCCCCTGCTCTCGACCAGCAGGAGTCACAGTCAGCAAATCCCCCACGCAGTGAGCGGCACTTAGAGTCAGTTATGGATGTTTTCCAGCAGTGGGAAGCACCCAAGCAAAGGTATGTTTTTGAAGTTATGTGTACTTTCCTTCGTAAGGAATGGGAAGATAATGGATTTGGGTTCAGTCCCTGTAGAATTGCTAAATGTCCAGTCTGAGTTTGCAAAAGGGACGATAGTGGGTCCCGGAATTGAGAAAGCAGTTGCGATGGTACTTGCGTTTAGAAACGATTTCCCTTCTCAGCGACTGTTTGAGCCTTATTCCGCAGTTAGGAGGAAAGTGAGACAGTATCCGATGAGAGAAGTTCCTCCAGTGCGGCGTGATGCGGTAGCTGCTGGTCCGAATAATGTTCCCCCAGCTATACCAGCACATTTTCAAAGAGTATTGGTACATGTGCCATGGAAGAGAGTAGAAGTTTTGGCCCTTAAACAGTCTTTACCTGATCCCCGTAAGAATCCAGCTGGCTATTACAAAGAATTGTCTCAGACAGTTGACGCACGCATCATGAATTTAGCCGACATAGATATGCTGTTGGGTAATGTAGTACCTCAACTTCTATGGGCAAAGATTCGTCACGAGGATCATGCAGTTGAATTAGGTGACACATGGCTCAATATTGCTGCTGCGGACGCTAGACAGGTTGGTGGTGCTAAACCTGAAGCTCTAGTGGCAGAATTATAGATCTTATGAAAACGATGATGCCAGCGTTACGAGTAAATTGGGACAAGTTAGCAGCTTGTAAGCAAAAGAAGGACGAAAATGTATCTGATTTTTTCACTAGATTCGAAGAGACATTTATAGATCATAGTGGTCAGGATATGAGTACGGAAGGTGGGCAAAGATTGTTCGTAGATAAGTTCGTCTATAACTTACTGCCTGAACTATGTAATAAGTTGAAAGATTCTGAAAGTTCTTGGGCTGTTTCTTCGTCGGCCCAGATATTGGCAACTGCACAGTACTATGAGAATAGGGATAAGGACGAGAAAGATAGAGTAGAGAAAAAGACTAAAGACTTAAAGACAAAGGTTTTTTTGCAGCAGGCGTATCCTCCTCTCTCGAATCAGCAAGAGTCACAGCAACGCCCACAGTTTCAGCAACCTCCACAGTTTCAGAGACCGCAACAGAACGTTGGGTATTTTCCTCCAAGACCCCCCTTGGGTTTGAATCATTGTGCGTACTGTAGGGAGGAAGGTCATTATAAAAATGAGTGCCCTGTTTTACGACAGCGTGCGAGTGGTATGCCGGCCCCGAGAGGCCGTGGTGGTTTTCAGCAAGTGTCTAGGGGTAGAGGACGTGGTGCGTTTACTCAGAACGAACGTTCCTTTCCCCCACAAAATTCTATAAATTGCTTTGATCAACAGAAAATTGCATCTGGTCAGTAGACTCAGTACTATGCTGATGACTATTATGTTGAGAGTGAGAATGCTGATTATAATGATTGCTAGGACAGCCATGGACAAAGAGAGGGAGTAGTGTCGGTTCCAGTAGATCAGAGTGGGCCTTATGTTGCAGTAGCCACATCGGGTGTGGTAGAGCCTTTTCTTTTGGATACTGGTGCAGCGAAGAGTTCTATCATGCACTCTAAACTCCCTGGCGCACCTTTGTCTGGCTTAACGAATGTCTCGGTAGGATTCTCTGGCGCCCCAGTTCGTAACCCAGTTTCTAGCCCCTTGTCTCTTTCTATAGGGCCTTGTGAGTTGGAAGCACCTCTCATTTTAACGACAGGTTGCGGTGAGAATTTGTTGGGTTTGGATTTGTTGAAAAGGTTGCATGCAACATTACGTTGTTCTCCTTCGGGAGTACAGCTTACATTGGGTAAGAAAGTGATCTCTCCGATGTATTTGTCTAAAGATCGGCTTCCACCGGAATTGCGTTCTCTCCCTGATACTCTTTGGGCTACTGGTCCTAATGATGTGGGTCTTTTGGAGATTCCACCTTATGTTGTAACGCTTAAAGCGAATGTTAAAATGCCGCGTATTCCCCAATATCGGATTTCTAGCGATGGTGAAAGATCGCTTTTAGCGATCATCTATGATTTGATTGAGAAAGATGTGATTGAAGAAACGAGAGGTAATGTGTGTAACAGTTTGTCGGACTTGCATCATAAAGTGTCACCTTCTAAGTTGCAGTATTGTCGCCAAGAAGTGACCTACTGAGGTCATCTCTTGTCAAAGGAGGGAAGAAGGTTGACCCCAGAACGAATTCAAGCGATTGCGCAAATGACTGTACCAAGCACACAGAGAGAAGTGCGTGCTTTCTTAGGTATCGCGTCGTATTGTAGACAGTGGATTCCAAATTTCTCTCTATTAGCGAAACCTCTGCTGGCTAACTTGTAAAGATACACCGAATCCTCTTTCGTGGTCTGACGATTGTCAGAAAAGTTTTTCTGAGTTGCGTGATGCATTGTGTTCTGCTCCTGTGTTGGGTACTCCAGACAATACCAAGCCTTTCACGTTGTATGTGCACGAGAGAGAGAGGGATGTGCGTTGTCAGTGTTGACACAATCTTTTGGGGACAAGCAGCGTCCATGCGCGTATTTTTCATCAACATTAGATCCGGTAGCTAGAGCGTTGCCGAGTTGCTTGAGAGCTACAGCGGCAGCGGCTGTTTCTATCCGACAGTCTGCTGGACTGGTGATGGATAATACGTTGATTGTGATTGTTTCACATGCAGTGGATACTTTATTAAATCGGACAAAAACTCAACACCTTACTAGTGCAAGGTTGTCGGGTTATGAGTTGACATTTTGGCTAGTCATGTGCATATTAAGAGATGCAATGTATTAAATCCAGCAACATTGTTGCCAACGTCTGTGGATACAGATGGTCAGGAACAGCACGATTGTTTTCTGAGGATGGAAGAGGAGACGAAGGGTAGGATCGATTTAAAAGATTCTCCTCTTCCGGATCCTGATGGTACGTTATGGGTTGATGGTTCATGCTACAAGCTTCCGAATGGTGACACGACTGCAGGATATGCCGTGACGACATTAAGTACAGTTGTTGAAACTGCACGAGTGAGCTATAATTCAGCACAAGCAGCGGAATTGATTGCATTAACGAGAGCGTGTGTTTTGTCTGAAGGAAAGAGAGTGAATGTGTATACCGATAGTCAGTATGCGTTTGGTGTTGCCCATAGTTTCGGACGTTTGTGGAAAGAAAGGGGATTCCTCACATCCCATGGGACTAAGATTCAGCATGGACAGTTGGTGAATGAGCTTCTCGAGTCACTTACTTTGCCGAAGCAAGTTGCGATTGTGAAGTGTAGTGCTCATCGGAAGGTTACGGATGATGTTGGCCGTGGTAATGCGTTTGCGGATGAAGTTGCGAAAAACAGAGCAAGAAATCTGATGAGTCGAATGTATGTGGCAGGCCCCGCGAGATGGATTGGTATTGTTGGAATGTGCGAAGATACGATTGAGAGTGTGAAATCGATACAGGCTGAAGCTACTGAAAGTGAGAAGAATGTTTGGAGAGAAACTACGGGTAGATTGGATTCAACTGGTTGTTGGGTTGAATTGTCAGAACACCAAAGATGGATGTTGCCAGATGCGTACGTGCTTGCAGTGGTTACTATGGCACATGGTTTGTCTCACATCAGTGTGAAAGGGATTTGTAAGTTGTTGGCTCCAGTATGGCAGAATGCTGGAATTCCCAAGTGTGCGGAGAATGTGGTCAAGAATTGCATGGTGTGTTCAATGTATAATCCTGGCAAGGGAACCCCAACTCCAGCTGGTCACTTTGCTCCTCCGACGTATCCGTTCGAGGTTTTGCAATTGGATTTCATCCACATGGAAAGGTGCAATAATTTAAAGTATGTCCTTGTAGTTGTTTGCGCCTTTTCTAGATGGGTAGAAGCATACCCCCTAAAAGATAATACTGCCTCGTCCACTGCTAAAGTCCTGGTCAAAGAATATTTCCCTAGGTTTGGGTTGCCAAGGATGGTATGGAGTGATAACGGAAGTGAATTCGTGGGGAAGGTGATGAAGAGAGTGTGTGAAGGGTTGGGAATTCACCAGAAATTCCACGCAGCAAATCATCCCCAATCAGCTGGTTTAGTTGAGTGCTATAATGGCACGTTAAAGTTAAAGCTGGCTAAGATTCAAGCGAGCACTGGTCTTCAATGGCCTGATGCTTTACCGTTGGCACTTTTGTCGACTAGAACTACATGGAGAAGTGTGGCTCAATGGTTAGAGCGGCAGACCCTGGTGCAGAGGTCTAGTCCGGGACCAGGGTTCAATTCCCTGCCTCAGCGGGTCTTGGGCTCAAAATTCCACGGACCTGATAATTCTCGCCTCGGTGCCTATTCCAATCATGGAGTCCCACTCTGCAACTCTGGGCAATAGCTTGCTTAATCTCCACAGCGGCCCCCACAACGCTAAGGATGCCTGGCCTCCACCTTGGGGGTGCCCAGGAGTGGACACCTCACAGGGAAAGCCAGGATGGGTTCCATAGCGGTATTCGTACAAGCGCCTTGAGACCTTTGCGGGTGAGTAGTGCGCTATACAAGTATCAATTTACATTTTACATTTTACATTTACAGTACATTCCCGGATAGGCCTTAGTCCGTATGAGATTGTCTTTGGCCGTCTGGCAAACGTTTGGGGAGTGCCGAGGCCAACGAAGTTTAGTGACTTCAAATACCCTATGCTAGTGGACTACTTGTATGACTTGACGACTAAATTGCGTGTCTTACATCAACAGGTTCATGATAAATTGCCGCCAGCTTCTGCGGACCCAGGTCACATCCTCAATCCCGGTGACTGGGTCCTGGTCCAGAAATTTTCAGCGGACTAAGAATGATCAGCCCCGCTGGAATGGACCGTACCAAGTCCTGCTATCTACGAGGACTTCAGTAAAGGTTTTCGGGAAGAAAAACTGGATCCACGGCGTACATTGTAAGAGGGCGCCGTTGCCTCTGCCGTACGACCAGTGGGTCCGTGAAGGTATTGCAGATTCAGAGACTGGAAGGGTGCCGAAGTTTGCACCATTTAGCGACGCTGAGTTGGTGTGGAGAGGCTCCGAGAAAGAAGATGACAATGTCCTTCAAGAAGCTGTGCCTGTGTCTCAAAGATTAGACACTACTGAACCTGAACTGTTGTTTCAGCCTTAAACGAGGCCTGGAAAAGAGCGTTATAATCTACGCCCTAGAAACAATGGACTAATAAAATAAATGAATTCCTTTTTTTGGTTTTTGGAACTGAACTCTCTCAGGAATTGAACTCTCTCAGCCAAGAAACTTTTTTGGTATATTTTTGTGAACCACCATCCGGGTTCAGCTGTAGGGTCACGGTGTAAAGACTAGAGAGTGCAAGCCGAAGACGCAAGGTCAACATTTCTGGTTGGTCTAAGGGAGTTCCCTGGGCTGACAGAAGCATTCCTTAGCAGAAGAAACCAACCGCCGTGAACAGCATCGGTTAGAGGATGGAGTTTTTTTGAGATTGAGAGAGCCGTTGAGAAAATGAATATTAAGAAGAAACTGTGTAAAATTATGCATAGCAAATGTTTTCTGATCACGTCTTTTGATGTTTTTTAGCATGACGTTAGCTTTGGTGGGTTGGTTTGTATTTTCTCTTCAACTGATTTCTGCACCCATTTTCTAACCTACGACTTTACCTGCTACTACTTCTTTGCATTCTTTTCATACTTTACCTGAACACGAACAGATCAGAAGGTCAGAATTTGTAAATAACTCATTCATACAGTTATTGCATCAACATCAGTTGGTGGTGAACATCACTAATTGCTGGGTGTGTGGTCTTATGCCGCATACTACGGATAGAGGTGTTCCCTATTTGATTTTACCGTTTAGTCAGAACGGGTCTTTGTGGGCTTTTCAGACTATGTTCCTTTATGCCCTTGAGGTTTATCCTCCGCGATTTGGAAGAGAGAACGCGAGTAACCAAGCTTTGGTGAAAGGAGTTTTAAACATGAGTAGAGATGTAGAAAAAAATAAGACTATTCCCAAGGATGAGTTATTAGCATATGTTGGTTGGAATGCAACCGGATATAGTATTAGTCTGGGTGAGAAGCAGAGACGAAAAAGGTCACCTCTGATTGGATTGTAACCCATCGTGGTTTTTTTTGTCTGCAAGGGAAAGGCAAGAATCCGAGAGCTCAGTTAGGGAAGGGTATTTGTACTCAGACGTATGTCTTTGCATCCCAAACTTCCCCACCGTTTTTAGCAGCTAAGGGCACATATTTTGTCTGCTATGATAGAGCATATACATGGTTGCCCCCTGATTTTTCTGGAACATGTTATGTTGCATATTTGTTGCCTCCTACGTACACTGCTGCCGTAGATTACCACAGAACGAGAGTCATTAGGGGTGTCTTCAGTAAGGTAGATACCACTGGACAAGAAGTGGGAGACTTTTTCAAGGGTTTCCTACCGTTTTGGGGACCTATGGCAAACAGTAGAAACTTACGGCAATTAACAAGAGTGGTTGAATCCACCATAAATTAAACTGCCGGTGCCCTTAGTAATCTGACCGCTGAGCTTCAAGCGGATCGCCTTATGACGTTACAGAATCGAATGGTTTTAGACGTCATACTTGCAGATCGGGGTGGGGTATGTAAAGTGATCCAATCGAGTTGCTGCGTTTTCATACCAGACAATGCTCCTACAGTATACCAGGCCATTTCTAAGTTACATAAGATCTCTGAATCTATAAATGTGGATAAAGGCGATTGGTCGTTGATTGGATGGTTTTGGGAACTGTTATCCACCTGGGGATGGAAGATTCTGATGATCATTGGGATGGCTTTAGCGATTCTTTTCCTGTTCTGTCTTTGTGTGCAGTGCGCTCCTACTATATGTGGCCTCTGCGCTACTACGTGTGCAAGGAGACCTGTCCCAAGAGAGGTAATAAGTAATAGGATTATGCTCCAGCAACATCTTGATGATCTGATGAATATAGACCTGGATTCAGATTGACGTGAGTTTAGGTTATTGCCTATGTAAGGGCAAAAGGAGGGTCTGAGGTTCCGTGAATTCTGAACCCGTTCCATAAAGGTCATGGTTTCGTTATGAATTTGATATTAGCGAACCGTAACTAGTTAGTGCGGCAAGTATGAGTGTTTTCGTCATGTTAGACTGATGGATTCACTACATATTTAGGGATTTCGTTCTGAACCCTTGGGTTCCATTTTGTGTATGGCAGCCATTTTGTGGTTGCCCTCACATAGGCCGATGACTGTGGCTGAACAAGTCTTTTAAGTACATGTACACCTTAGCTCCAGTTCGTGCTGACTCCTGTTTGACCTGAGTGAACTGACCCTGTTGCCTGAAGCCGACCTTGTTAAACCAGTTCCTGCCCTTTAGCTGATCAAGATTAAGGATCAGAGCACAGGACATCATAAACTTTTATTGCACACAAATATGTCTTATCCTACTCTCACCTGTTTCTGCTCCTTTCTTTATGGTCTATTTACGATTGGGTTGTGCCTTTTTTTATTATGGGTTCGTCCGACCTGTCTAAAGAAGAAGGTTGGGTTTGACCGATGATTGATCATGGGCTGGGCAACTGAAAAGTGGGTTTTACCGTCATGCGATACCTTTGGTGTGAATACATGTGATTGGACAGTTGGTAAATGTTAGGTATTTGTCTGGAATGTGATTTTTGGCATAAAAAGGGATGACTTGCTTTGTAAAATTGAGCAGTCTCCTGAGAACTCATACCGTGATGACTTCTAGGACTTCTGTTACTGGCTGCAGCCAATAAATTCGATCTTTGACGCCACCACGAAGAGTCCCGTGTCTCTGTATTCTAAGACAGGTGAACTCGAAGACTTTGGGCGTGCCCCTGGCGCCGCTGGGTCTTAAATAACCCGGTTCTTCAGGGCAAGTAGGGGGACACGGGCCCCTCGGGGCCCTTCAACAACTACGGGTTCCCCTGAGGCCGATTCCCGCAACGGTGGCGCAGCTGTGAAGTACAGCACAGGGTAGGGAGGAGCACACAAGTGCTCCCAGCGCAGCTACCACTCACCGGTTCCTTCTTGGAGGAGTCTCTGCGGCGTCCTCCTCCTCACTCGGGCAGCGGCATTGCTACTCGTGCGGCGACACGCGGGGCTCTCCCATCTCATGGGAGCCCCGCCTCACCAGGTGCCCTGCTTCACCCGGCCCCCCCTCTCGGGGCCGGGACTTGGGGTGGAGCAAGCGAGGCTCTGGGCTGCTGTCTCCTCTTCCAGTCGGGCGCAGGCACACCCCCAACCAGGCAGACAGCTTCCGGATCGCTCTAGGCAGCGGCCCGGCAGCAACTCTCTTGTGGCTCAGAAAAAGTAGGAGATTGCGGCTCGGGCCGCGGCAGTGAAATGCGGAGTGGGCACCCGTTATTTAAAATATAAAAATAGCGCCCATAATAGATGAAGCGCCTGCAAAGTCAAAAATAGGCGGGCATGATGCAGGGTAGGCACTTGCCATGAAAGGGCCATGGGGGGAATCCCTGCGCTGGGGATTCATTCTTACAGGACCACCAAGGAAATGAGCACAGCGCTCCCAGGGCACTAAAAGGTTTGCAAAAGTCCTGGGTGTAAGGAAAATAAAGCTAAAGGTCCCAGAAGTCTTTCCATGCATCAAGGGCAAGGCAGAAGGGTCCCAATAGGTCCTCCAGGCATCCAGGGGCTGGGCAGAGCCCAGGGAGGCAAGCCTTCCCCTGAGCTCAAGCAGCAGCATGCCCCTGGCAGATTCCAGTCCAATAACAAGAACATTTACTTGGGGTCACACCCCCTCTTTTATACACAGAAATCCTTTGTTGTAGAAGTGTAGGCAAGGGGAGAACCAGATGCAACTGGTCCTGGAGCACTTTGTTTTGCTCAGCCCCTTTCCCTATTCACAAGACAGGCCAGGGACATCAGACGCACCACGGGGGATGGAGCCAGCATTGTGGAGGGAAGGCCCAGCCCCATTCAGGTCCCAGGTGCACTCCTACCTCCCATCAACATGCAGATCTCTCCATTCACCACCGGGCAGACCCATCCTGACTCCTGGGGCCAGGCACACCAGCCAGCTCCAGCCAATCACAAGCCAGACAGTCAATTCACATTCACTGCACAGAAATGCCAACTTCTAAAAGTGGCACTTCTACACTAGACACAATAAATCTGCGCACACCATCGCGCAACATTTATTATCACGAGTTCGCACATACCAAACTCGACCCTGCACTCCCCACATATCAGGAACTACCACAGGCACACATATCCCCCACGCATTCCTATGGGAGGGCAGGCTACTCCACACGCACTCAGAGTGCGCACGCCAGCCGCGGCCGGTAGTAGGTGTAACTGCAGGGCGGTGACGTGGGGAGGGGGAGGGGCAGGGTGGCGGGTAGTAATGTATGGAATACAGACTTTAACAGGTAAGTTAACATATAAATAAATAAAATGAATTTCGTTGCGCGCACTGCATCGCATTAGGTGATGCAGTGCACACAACGAAATTCGTTTTATTTATTTATATGTTTACTTACCTGTTAAAGTCCGCAATCCATACATTACTACCCACCACCCTTCCCCTCCCCCTCCCCACGTCACCGCCCTGCAGTTACACCTATTACCGGCCGCAGCTGGCGCACGCACTTTACACTGGGCCACAGTGCTGAAGTGCGCAGAGGCCTGAAATCACTATTACCATGCCAAAGGCTAAAGGCAAAAAGGTAAGGGGTGAACCTGCCAAAAAGGCCCAAGTCCAACACAACGCATCTACAGAATCCGCTGTACTGTTTTTTTGGATGCATCTAGCGCCTTTGATTCCCTTGAATGGCCTTATTTGTCTTGGGGAATGGAGTTGGTGGACCTAGGCCCCAGCTACATGGCATGTGTTTAACTACCATGTTGGGATCCCCTAGCCCGTGTTAGAATCAATGCTGAATACTCTGCAATGTTTCCTCTGCATAGAGGCACCGGACAGGGCTATCCATAGTCACCTATGCTCTTTGCCTCATCATTTGACCCATTAGCTTGTTGGGTACAAAGTGATCCCCTGAAAAAAAGTCTGTGATGGGACGCAGCATGAGAGGAGGGAATCTTATTGTATGCGGACAATATTTTACTGTATATCTCTGACCCAAAGCTCTACATCGACAGAGTAATGCAGATAGTAGAAGTATTTGGGAGATATATTGGGTTTTGGATTAACTGGTCAAAGTCGGTTCTTTACCCATTGTCAAACTGGGAGTTGATGGCACCGATAAGGGGCAATCTACAGATATGTCGAGGGATTCCAATATTTTGGAATCCAGATTACTCGATTCCCTGAGGATTTCTTCTGAAAAAACCTCTACAGTGTCCTCGAGAACTTCAGAATTGACGCTGCATACTGGAAAACACTCCCGCTTTTGTTGCTCAGCAGTGCAGCTATGTATAAAATTATAGTATGGCCCAAATGTATTTATGCCCTACAAAATACACTGTATGTTATACAGGTGGGAAAAACCACAAAAGGGCGTGTCCAACAATTTTACTATAGCGATTTTTCTTTTTGTTTTCTTCTATTGCATACTTGTTCAATGTTGTCAATATCAGCCATATTATGAATTTTCAAAATATATATATTTTTTTATTCTTCCTAAAGCATCAGTGACTCAGCCCGGCCAACACATTTCGCCCTCATAGAGGTCTTTATCAGGGTTAAAATATTTCTGTGCAGCAAGATCAAATCGGTATGAATGTATAAAGGAATCAGTTCTGCCCCAAACTTTTATTTCTTTCTATCTCTTCGAATACCTATTTTATTCTATAGATTTTATATTAGAAAAACAAATGGCCATATAGACAAAGCAGCTTAATATCCACATCCCATTAGGTTCTGTAAGCTACGGACGGATATCATAAGGCACTACTAACATCCAGTACCCTTTTCAGGCTGAACAAGTGTACACTAGAAGAAAACAAAGAGAAAAATCTCTATAGTAAAAGTGTTTGACAATTGCGGCGCTCTCTTTTGTTGGATAATTGTGGCGCTCTCTTTTGTGTTTTTTCCTCATTTGTATTCATGTTTTTTCAGAGCAGTGTGACCATTAAGGGGTGAGTGCCCATTATTACCACTTAACAGTATTAGCATCTGTGTGTCCACATGTAGCCAGAACTACTCTTGCTTTGGGATGGTTATACAGAGGGCATATGGGAACTGAGGCAGCTGCTGTAAAAACAATGGAACCCCCAGAATAGTGCTCTCTAAATTAGGCAGGGGAGTGTATGACGGTTGTACAGTCCTCCTGGATATTTGGAAATACGTCTGGGCTGTGCAATTGTTCGGAGTTAATGATTGGGTGTTTGCTGACCAGGCCGATCCCTCTGTGCGGCATGACCGAGCATTGAAGTGACCCAATGGCTATGTAGCTGCTATCAATGTGAAGAAATGTAGAGCTACCTGACCAGCATATATTATGCTGGTGCTGAATGAATGAGACAGAGAGCTTGGACAGTTCAGGTGGTCCTCGACCTTGACAGGAGATACCCCACTGTGGGACTCTTGAAGACTGAGCAAAATGCAATGCCTAACTGGGTTTGAACATTGGAATCTTTTTGGAATTAGTAAACTGGTTGATATATTGGTGGACACAGACATAAAGAAGTTTCAGACACTTTGGGATGAATTTGAGATGCCTGAAAGTGAGGTTTTTTGCCGCTAGCGACTTAGACACGTTCTTTATATAGACATACCATAAGGCACGCACATAATGGATGCTAACCCACTAGAAGGCAGAGTTCTGGATGGACCCTTACAGCGGCATCCAATTTCTCTTACTTACCGAAAGCTTCAAAAAGCTTTTGATGCACTGGAGGCCCACAGGGACTATGGGAGCAGCATCTTGAGCAACTCTCGAATGAGGAATGGCTTGAAATGAACCTAGGGAGGTGACAACAAGACAGTGCTCTATCTAGTCCAATTGAACATCATACAAAAGGTATACTACACTGGACATTTTCTCTGGAGCTATGAGCAGAGGGGCACGTTTATACACATTCTGTGGGAGTGCCCTGGGATACAGCGATAATGGTGGGGGATACTGGAGACTCATATGGTTGTTACAGGACAGATGTTGCTCGCCAGAAAGGAATATTGTATCCAGGGTGTAGGAAGGGACCAACCTGGCACCATAGCGCAATTGCGAGGGTCACTTGCAATTCCACAATTGGAGCCTGCAATCTAGATATGGACTAGTGTATTGGTGCTGAGTGATTGTGTATGAGGGAAGAAACTGCCTGCTTAAATTTGAGAAATTATGTCGCCCTTGAAGAACTGTAGAGGATTGTTGGAAGTTTATTTCTGCGACCCTGTGTACATCCTAGGGACCCGACAATGTTACAACAAAACTCCTGTACTGAACGAGCTACCAACTGCGCACTGGGTTATGTTATACGCCATGTACTTTGTGCCATTGTTCTTTTTTTACGCAATAAAAACAAAAAGAAACAAAATAATTCAATATATGCTACATTCATCTTCACCTCATCCTCTTCAGAGAAAAGTCAGACAATGAGCAGAATTTACTGCTGGAAAACACTTGCAGTCGGACTGCCCATGCCTAACTTTGACTCTTGGGCAAGGCCATCAACTTCTCCAGCACATCCCCTTCAGTTCCTACAAGGCCAGGCACAATTGTTTATACAGAGGCACACAAACATACTATTAATCATGGTGCTACAGCAACCCATGGCACTGCTCCTACATTAATCAGTGGGAACTAATAGGAGGATATGTGCATCATCTGTATAGAGATGGTAGGAGAAGCAGAATGAAATGATGATTTCATGAAGGACTGAGATGTATGTAGGCAGAAGGGGACTGGGCCCAGGACTTAGCATTATGGGACAAGTCTGGCATTGGACAGGGGCAAGAGAATGAAGGGCACCATGAAAGGGAGAAAGAAAGGTCAGAGTGCAGAATGAAAACACATTTATTGCTCATGTTGTCTTACAATAGTTAGAGAGGATGAATAGTAGTGTGTGGTGGCCAAAAATATAAAATGTGGCAGAGATGAATAGAAGGTGTAGGGTGGGCTGAGGTTAGGAAAAGGGAGTGGTGTGCAACGACTCCAGGCTAGAGGGGATCGAGTAGTAAGGAGGATGGTGAAGCAGATGAATACTAGTCACTTGAGATTCTTTTTAGACGAATGGAATGAAGAGAAAAGATGGCAGTCTGCAGAGGGTTAAGGATCAGAAGTGGATTTTTAGGGTAAAACCACTGTAGATTTAAAGCAATATTAGTAGACACTGGTGCAAAAGAAATAATTAAAATATGTCAAATATGACAGGACATGAGAAGAGAGAGCTGTGGGTTTGATGATTTGGGGACTGAGGAGGTCACACAGTGCATTTGAAGAGGTGACTCTGAGTATGGGCATTACAAAATCTTGATAATGATCGTACTCTGAGTTCTCAGTCTACTAAGGGTGCTTCATTAATTTCACTGTCTAAGAAGACCTTAGATCATCCTCCTGACATTGAACATAGAAAATGTGAAAAAAATCATTTATCACTGCTTCTAAAAGTGATAGTCTGGAAATAGAGCGTCAAAGATATGTACCAGGATGGTTCTACATGGACATATCACTTGTTGCGAATTAAGTCAGTTGACAAGTGTAACACAGTGTTTAGGCCACTGTTTTGCCTAAGAGTATCGTATAATTGATAGTGGGTTATCAGATGACTTCACGTGCTGACATGTACAAGCAAAAGACAGATTTACATGTATTCTACCAATAAATTATATAACATATAAAAATTGTCATGCATTACATAGAATCCAACTATTGCTCTCCATGTTTCTGTACCTTTCACTAAAATGAATATAGTATCTAGTTTTAGACCTTGTAATTATCTGACGGTATTCCAAAGTTTTATCAATTTAATTTTCTCAGAAATGTTTTATCAATGTGTTGCATATAGGTACAGTACATGAAAGACATTTTTGAAAAGTCCTTCAAAATTTGTGCAATAATCAAATGAATCCATGCTACACTTACAGACTAGCTGAATACACTTTTTTAAATGATTTATTAATGATTATCAATACCATTTACCTAAAACATTCCAGATATGTTTTTACTGTAGTGAATAAGCAGAAATAACCTTAAAGATGTTGAAGGTTTCCATTAGTTACTCAGATCTTGTCCAGAATTTTATTTTTGAGATTGGTGCATTAGATAGTGCAGCAAATGAAATATTGATGCAATTTAACATTATAACTGGGAAAATCAAAGTTTCTCTTATATTCCTTCTGAATGTAAGAAGTTTGTTCCGAGAAAGCATACTTGTTTTAGGGGCTGATTTTACATTTGAACTCTTTAAATTTGATGCTGTGTCAGTTTCATAATAGCCAACTGGCATGTTTTACAATTCCCCCAGTTTTTCATTATTTGTATTCCAGGAGTTTGTGCTATTGCATTATGTCTAATCTTGATGTCATCCACACGAGAGGTATTCCATGATTGGAAAACCATCATTTAATTGTACTGAAGGTACTGGCTTGGTAAATTTGTATGGGATTGAGCAGAGGAAACCATGTTTTCCTCTTAATATCAATACTTTCAAAGTGTTTCTATTAGCAAACATCAAGAGCTACATTTGATGGCACTGTGTGTTATTACTTGTCCCCTAAAGTACTAGGCAAAATAATCAGGCCAGAAACTGGTAGATTCTCTCCCGTATATCTGCAGTTTCAGAATGGTAGTGCAACATTTCTACTGATTTTATCAAGAAACTCTCAAAGTTTGAAGGTGTAGCATAATTGTAGTGACAGCAGACATTTAAAAAATGGCTTATATTTATTTTTCATGGTTCACCTCATAAGTTGGTATATGAAGGTGGCTTTCAACACATTTCCATCTTTTGAAAGGCATCATAATGTGGTACCACATAATGTCCCCCAAAAAACTATTCTTCGTGATAAATACTTTAATGACTCCCAAAGGTAATGTGAACACTACTGAGAAGTCTAAGAAGTTTTTGATAAGTTGGGACTCTTTAGATAAGACAGTTATCTTCAGTATGCCAAGTAAACAGACAGTGGATTGTTTTGTTTAGCATATTAAATCGAGCTTGCAGCTGGATTCCTGTACAGCATCGATCTGACAGCATCTTATGCCGATCATCTCTAGCACTGAACTGAAATATAATCAAGCATCTCCATCTTTAACAGTCCAGACATACAGCTGGAAAATAGGAGTTATATCACCTTTTTGAAGATGCCCAATCAATATCCAGAAATTGTAGCGAATTATGGTGATATCACTCATTTTCCTACATTGGGCAAATGTAGGACAAAGCTATGGCAAGGCAACTATCTACATTTGTAGAAGAACACAACATTCTAAGTGATAGGTACTTTTGTGTTCATCTCAGAAGAGACACAGAAACATCTAAGCTGCTTCCCAAGGAAGAAATGCCACATTGTAGATTAGACTGACACAGTACACAGTAGGACCTCTGTCTACTTCTACAATACTAGTGAATCATTGGACAGAGGTAGGAATAGCAGGCACTATCCTCAAGTGTTTTCTCTCATTTCTTGAAACATGGATGAAATCTGTTAAAGCTGGCTAATTTTGTCTGCTAAAGTGGAGTCTTCCTTCGGGTTCCACAGGGTATATCATTGTCAACATTGCTTTTCAGCCTATATGATCGCTCTCTATCCAAACTTATTCAATATGGT
Source organism: Lissotriton helveticus (assembly GCF_964261635.1). Classification (NCBI taxonomy): domain Eukaryota; kingdom Metazoa; phylum Chordata; class Amphibia; order Caudata; family Salamandridae; genus Lissotriton; species Lissotriton helveticus. Next base: position 1,550,711,040 of record NC_136067.1, read on the forward strand.
ATAGATTAAACTTTAGAAGTAATACAATTAATCACTCAATCAACCAATCAACCTTTCGCTGTATTGGGAAAATAGCTGTAAGGTCAGTTAACCTCTGGTTACCATCATTCATCTAATATTCAAACATAACATCTAAATCAAGCCTTGGATCAATATATACAATATTCTGTAAATAACGTGCTGCCAGATTGGAAGACACTGATAGCACTAGATGAATTTTTATGGTAAAAAATGAAATACTCATAAGTCTCTCAATTTGCTTTGTTCATAAGGCCTCTGTAGAAGAGTTATGGTTGACTGTTTGCCCATAGAAAGAATGGTGCTGCTGCAGCTGTGTACCTTTTCCTGCAATTTCATGAAATTTCAAACTGAATTTTCAAGATGCCAATGATGCTATGAAGGCTGGCGTTGTGTACCTCTATAATCCTGCTCCATTTTATGTGCTAGGGGTTATTGTGTGGCTATAGTTGTTTGTTTTGCCTGTTCATTCTTTATTCACTAAATTCACACCCTGTTTTATCGTCACTTTTCTGGGGAGTTTTGATTTAATGCTGTAGTTGGGTGTTAACCAGCTTTTCACGTTTTGCAAGAATCCTTATGTTCATACTGCTGCTATGTGTTGGATGTTTGAATACTTCGATTGTTGTGGATATAAATCCTGAATCAGAAGTAGAGAAGATTTATGATTTTCATATTTTTGTGGGCTGTTGCAGTTTTTTTGGACGCATTACTCTCCTAGTGACCATATGTGAGGACCATCTTCTTTTGTTGTGGCCTTTTTTGGTGCAGTTGTGTTTGCACACTTCCTTGGAAGCCTAGAGTACCAGGAGAGGCTGGTGTTATACTGTTACTGTTTGCCTTAGATTGTGTACAGTGGATCAGGTGTTGATTATATTTGGAATACCTATTCAGTGTCTGGATATTAGTTCTCCTTTTTAATGTCCACAGAGATGTCCCTGTAACTTTCCTTGGCACCTGTACTATTTCCCAGGATGCATATTTTAAATATATAACTTGAGCTCCCTTTTCTACATGGTCATATATGAAGGCAGAGAAGCCACACACACATAGTGCACCCCCTGCATTGAAAATCTGAACCACAGTGTATAAACAAGGCACATTTGCAATGATGTGTGCAGTATCTGTGTTACCCACTGATGTGTGCTTGGGGTCATGTCTGCTAATTCACACTCTAGGTCATAGAACTTTTGGGCCAGCTTGACATATCCCACTTCTTTCCGTGATGGCTATTGACGCAGAGTTGCCACTTCCATATACTAATGCAGGTTCCTTATACAATCATGATTATAGAGGCATGACTGTAGGAACAGTGCCCAGGAAGCGATGGAAGCTAGTTTTCTCACTCTTGTCAGTCCCCATAGACTAGCTCGGTTAGCAAGTTCTGACATATTCTGAAGCTGTTGCCTGCATAAATCTGAGGCACTTGTCCCAATAAGGACTCTGTTTTGTTGATGATGACGTAAAGTATCCTGTGTGACTAAGTCATATTATGATTAACATCCTATATTGTAAAGTAATATATGACTTACGGAAATGTATACTTGTTTGCAACAAAATATTAATAAAATTTTTTTTTTTTTAAAGGATGCAATGGAAGAAGAAGCACTGCTTGCTTCGGAACATGGAGTCATGGACAAGAAGGGAATTTGTGGCTGTTTGCTAAATTTTGTACTGAAACAGATGTCCGCATTGTGAAATGCACATTGGGACCAGAAGAAAATGGTAATGGACAGAGAAGCTCTGTCAGTATAATTGGGTAGAAGACTTCATTTGCAGCTAAGAGTTTAGCCGAAAAGGTGGAGTGGTGTTCCAATTATCTGTGCACAGATGGAGTTTTTGTAATTTAACATATCAAACATCTAACGCTCCATTTAATATTTTAAAGATCTCACAGGTACATGGTCAAATAGTGAATTCAACAAATGATCCAAGGTAGTGATGATTCCCAAACTTTTTAGAGCTATGAACCACTTTTTTTAACAACATACTTGCACGACTCACCTACCTAAGTGGGTCACGCATGTATGATATTCTAAAAATTGGGTCGTGGTACTGAAAAATTTAGGAATCATTGCTCTATGGCAGCGCTTCCCAATTCTTTTTAGTAACACAACCCAATTTTAATAACAAAATATTTTCACGACCCACCTTGCTTTAAATGACATGACTGAGGTGATTCTTTCAATGTAATAGTAGACATGCTTTCAAAATACTGTGAATTACCAAAATAGCATACTCCTCACATTTTTTGTGCTCCCTTAACAGCAATTATTTGTCAATGTCACAACCTTGACCACATCCTTAAATATGTGTTTATGGGACTGTGGAAAAGATATTGATCTGCCCATAAAAGTGGCAGGTTGTGAACGGCACAAGATTTGGAACACTTTTCAGAGTGGGGTGCTGGCCTGTGGCATCTGTTTACTGTTTACAACAAGGCCTCAAACATCTTGATGCAGATACCAGTGATTTTAGCAAAATTGATAAACTCCTTCTGAATGAGAGCATGGGGTAAGCCCTCATATCCATCTTTGTGTTAAAAGCCTATTGGTCTCCATACATATTTCAGTTTCATATATTGCGAACACTGCCCAAGAGCAACAGAGCACAAGCGTGCATTACATAAATTCAGATTCATTTTTATTTTAAGCACAAGACATTAAGAGATTTGCCCAGAGCCGACACCGGAGCTCAAACCGGGCTTCCCAGATCCAAAGTCAGCAGCTCTGGTTCTTATGCCACATCCACATTTCTCAATCTATGCATGAACGCCACACACAAGTGGTATGATTGTGTATGATCACGTATAATGAGCACATTCTCTGTTGTGGAGTAAAAAACAGCAGCAAAAATACTAGAAGGTTCACCCAGAGTCTTGCTTAGGAATACTTGTAAGGTTTGCTTTTTTAAAACTGAATTTGAGGACATAGTTCAGCACCTTCGCACCCGGAATGCTGGGAACATTTTCAGAGTGGGGGAGCTGACATCAATGGCACATCCCTGAAGTAATAGGGATAGTGAAAAGTCCTAGCTTCACACAAAGTGTAACAAATGTATTCAGCAGGAGAGTCAGTAAGGGTTTAGTAGGTAGCTGGTGGTGCATTTTGCAGCACCACGTTGCAAATATGTTACTAAAGCATAGTGGGGTAGGGTACTATCATTTAAAGGCAGCACATCTTCCATTGAAATGGCGACTAAATTTGCACAAACAGTTTTAGGGACAAAACTATAGAGCACACAAATAATAATGTGTGGACATTGGGGATCAGTGAATAGTCATCATTTGTGCATCGCCACGTAAAAGTATCTAGATTTGTTTTGCACCTTCTAAAACCTTTGTTTCCTTCACACTTCAGAATTATAAATTATGTGCTTCATGTTTGCTTTCCTAACTTCTGTTATACATTGAATTTTATATACAGTTCATTTACAAGTATTTACATTTTGTTGGGTGCTACAAAACTGACATTCTAAAGCCTTTCCTTTCACACTCCCTGTACCTCATCATGATTGTCACATAGTTCACTTTAAAAAATCCTCTCACTTTGCAGTGAGAGAAAGAAAAGTAAACACCACTCCCCATGTTAATAGAATAATCATCAATTTGTGCGAAGACATAGCCTGGAACTTGACCTCACTCTTTGAAGCACATCAAATGTTTACAAGCTAACTACAAAATACAAAGGCCTTTTTATTTATTGCTCTTTTGCGGCCCACCAGAAAGCAGCTGGAGACCCATTTTTTGTTTTTGTTTGAATCTGTTATTGTCATTTTGGTTATGCACTTCTCATGTGTTACAAAATCCATTCTCACATTACAGTGTGGCATATAAATGATGTCAGAGCTCGGGATGCACCCACTTCTGACAGTATTAACCTTATAATGGAGACACTGATATCAAATAGTCAGTAGAATAGGACATATATAGGATATAATATTGGATGTACCTCCATGGCTGTTTTCAATGTCATAAACAAAGCAATAGTAGAGGGGTAAGAAGATCAGTGTACAAGGTGGATGGATTCAGATATACAAAAGAAAAGGGTAAAGCCCTTAACAATATTAACTTTAACTTCTAAGGCCCATACTCGTCAGCCCTTCACTTAGGCCTGTATAGTGCCCCATGGCAACAGGTCAAGTAAGGAGGGTCAGTGATTCGTTCAGCAGTTCAGTGTATGTTGGGGGCAGGTTTCCTTCATGTAGGCGTGCGGTTTCTCCTGTGTATCTGTCCCCAGCGCGATGGGTTCGGGTGAGGGATCTGGAGCACAGGCCCCACAAAATCTATTCGCCCACGCGCTATGGCAAGTCAGATTTTATCAGGTCAAGCTATATTTAGGACCTACTCACCCATTCTGGAGAGTTGACAAAGAACAGATGTACTGTGCTATTCAGTGAGAAAGTGAAGTAGAAATAAAGATGCCTTAAAATCTTGTTTTTATTGTGTCACCTTTGCTCTGTGTTCAGAGGCAGAGGTCAGAAGTCAGTTTACAATTACTTTTTCTTCTCTGACTGCAGAGTTCCAGGAGTTTGTAAAGTGAACTGTCTGACCTGCTGTATGAAGTGTGAAATGAAAGGCTATATGGTATCAGGTTATTCCTAACACACATTTAAATAGCTAATAAGTCAACTGTACAACATTTCAAAATATATTTCAGTAGTTGTGAAAACCCATTTTTTTGTATTTCTATGTGATGAAAAATATATTTTAATAGGATGAAAAACAAATCAGAAAATTTTATTTCGTAATATGCAAATTAAAAATATGTTTTCTAAAACCCAATTTTCATAGATTATTTGTTAATACACCATATAGTTTTATCAGTAAAGCGGCAAAGTAGTGGGACGGTTTTTGGCCATTTCTTGGAAATTTACTGTCTGTAAATGCAGTGAGCTACCAAATCACGTTTTAGTAATATTTATATAAAAGTGAGTTTTTAAACATGCACTTAGAAATATTCCTGCCCTTATGGCAATGCTATTAGTAAACTGAGAGGCAAGTCAGGGATCATGTGTATCCCATGTTGGCTAGATTCACACATGAAGCAAACGTTTAGTCTATATAATCACACAAAAGAGTTTTGTTTTGGACTGCAGAAATGCTGAACTCACATATTAGAAGGTGCACTCGTATGTGAGAATGAAGTAAAAAGTGACTGTAAAATAAAATATATGCCAATGATCACACAATTTGGGACCATTTTACGGGTCAAGTACATTAAAGTTAGGCCAAGTAGTTTATTCAAGTTACTCGACCTGAAGGTCTAGTAAAATTGTAATGATTTTTTTTAGGCCTGGGAGCATCACAGAAAGGGTCTGAGGCAGATTTGAAATCAATCAGAATGGTGCCACAGTTGGTAGCTATGGGATCTTTGCGTAGGACCTTAGTGTCTTCTTTGTGCAGTGTTGCGCTCTCCACTTGTGCCCATATAGCAGTATCTAGGCTGTAAGCATAGGGGGCAGTGGTGATTTCCATTTCCAGCGTTTGGCTACGAACAGCCCCAGATCGGTGAAGTGGGAGATATCCAGTGTTTTTAGTCCCTATGTTGTAAGCCCAACAGGGATGCCTCCCATGTGTGTGGCAATGGGCGCCATGTGCAAGTGGATAGATGCACTATAACTCCCTGCCAGTGCTCGTGCAGTGACGGGCAGGTCCACAACATGTGCAGGAGGTCAGCGCCTGCCAGGGTATAGCAAGGGTAGGCTGTATCCGTACAATGAAAACAATGGTTAATCTTTGCAGTCTTTCCAGCAATCCAGTGTGTTCACACTGTGCCATCACAAGAAGGGGACGGCTCACAGGATTGCATGCCGCTTGAGCCTCATGGTGCAGTAGTTTGCGTTCGAATTGCGAGATGTCCCTATCTAATTGTTTGGGTATGTTCCACTGGGCTCCCTGACAGTGCCCTCTGATGGCTACCTTGGATGCATTTCATTTGATCGGTCTGGTTGATGCAGTGTCTGTGTTAACTTCAAAATAGTCTGTAATGGCAGCATCCACCAATGCCCGGAATGGGAGGTTCTCTAGTGCTGTGGGTTGCATCCTCCAGGTGGGGATGGAGGGGCAACCCAGCTGGGTCTTAAGTGTTGTGGGCTATGGTCAGAATGGGGTTGAAATGGGTGTAGTCTAAATAATCAATGTTATCTGACAAATGAGAGCAGATCAGGGGTTCCGACTAGCCTGTCAATGCGGACATGCAGGTTATGTAGAGTGGAAAAAAAGGAGTACACCTTTGTGTCAGCGTTACTCTGGTGCCAAATGTCTGTCAGCTGCCAATGCTCAAGGAAGTCTGTCTATATTTGGGCTTTGGATGTGGCAGGCGTATGAGGCAGCGGTGGGAAGTATCGGTCGAGGTCTGTGCGTAGTAGGTCTTTGAAGTCTCATCCTGTTATCCTGGGGAGTTTGCTCTATCTGGAGAGCATCTCAGGTAGCTTTTACAAAAACAGTGTTTGTTCAGTGTTGGGGGCATATACGCAGCTAAGTAGTATGTGCTTGCCATCCAGTCGGCCCTTGACGAGAACATATCGGCCATCTGGGTCTGTTAGGATGTTGTCTGCTGCAAAGGGGACACCAGGTTTGATCCATATAAGGGTTCCCTGTGCGTATAAGGAGTAATTGGTAGTGTGCACTTGGCCTCACCAGTGTCTCTGTAGTTTTTGTGTTTTAGCGCGTACTAAGTGTGTCTCCTGTAGGGAGACTATGTGGGTGGAGCGGCGTTTAAGGTAGGAGTAGACAGCATATCAGCAAGATGGAGTGTGCATGCCCCAAACGTTCCAGGTAATAATGTTGGCGTGTGTCACGTAGCTTGTTGATGAGTACATGTGCTAGAGTAGTCACTGCTGTGGCAGCAGGCTGTCTCTATCGAGGGACAGGCCTTTTGTGGGGGCAGACCGACAGGCCAAACAATGTAGAACAAAGAACTATAACAGAAACATGCTAAACAATAAATACCATCAGAGCAGAGTGACAATATGTATCGGCCCAAACTGTGGATGAAAATGCGGCAAGTGTAGTGTGACAAACAAGAGGGTAAGATAATGTGCAAGAACCAAGTGTGCAGGAACCCCAAATGACAGTATGTCACACAAACCTACCAAAGACAGGCAACACACCCACGGTCGGGGCAATACCCATGCACGACCCTGAGTCTGTTCCGTAAACAAAAAAGGAGAAACTCCTCAGGTCAAAGCTGGGGACCACCCTGTCATGGCTTCAGGTGTAGGAAACAAGCAGTGTTAGTTAGAAGTCTATTCTGGAAGACAGGTCATGGAGGAGCTGTCATCGCTAGTGAAGTTAGAGGAGTCCTCTACGGGATCCGAGTGCAATACATTGCCTCTTACCAGGGCAGCCATTTGTGGGGAATGGCTGTGTTCTTTATGACTGGCTCCAGGTTAGGGGTGGTTCAGACTTATGTGGGGCGTTTTGGCCTCCGTCGCCACCCTCAGCGTCTGTGCCCGGCCTGAATGAGGGAAGCGGCTGTTCCTGTTTGAGACGGGGGAGCAGTCCCCTGTTTGGACCCCTCCAGCCAATCCCAGGCATGTTTAGAATCCCAGAAGAAATGCGTCTTCCCATCCGCAACTACGTGAAGGCATGCGGGAGATAAAAGAGAGTACTTCAGATCAGTTGCTCAGAGTTTTCACTTGGCGGCCAGGAATGAGTTCCCCTGACTTTGGACCGCAAGTGTGTAGTCTGGGAAGAACATAATGCAGGCATTGTCCACTGTCATATCATTTAACTTACGGGCCTCACGGAGAATGTATTTGCAATCTTGATAATGTAATAGAAGGAACACTTCTGGTCTAGGGTTGGCGCCTCGGAGGGGTCTCTCTGCTGGGACCCAATAGGCAAGCTCGATTGAGAAGAATTGCGACAGTGCTGTCTGTGGGAGGATATCGCCCACCCATCATTCGACATAGGCAATTGTGTTCTGTCCCTAAACTTCCTCCGGAAAACCCACCAATCGGACGTTGTTCATCCTGGAGCGGCCCACTGCATCTTCAGGCCAGTCTTTTATGATGCGGACCCGATCTGTTAGGGTGCGCATGGATGTGTCTAGCTCGTGGGCGAGGGATTGGAGCATTAGTAGAGTTTGCTCCGTTGTATTAACTTTATCTGCTAGTTTTCAATGATCTACGTCCAGCTTAGAAAGATCAGCTGCTATAGTTTCAATCTTGTTCTGAAGAGTGGTGCAGGAAGTTTCTCTAGCTGCTAGGACAGTGTCAAGTGTATAATTAAGAGATGATCAGTGGCCATATGGTCTGAGGGGTCCATGGCGCGATCTGAAGGCTTCGACACAATAGGTACGTGTGATGGGGCGATTTGCGTTCCTGAGCGTAGGCAGGCTTTTCAGCTCAGAGGTCGGGGTCTGCTTTGGAGGAAGGGCTGAGCCTTTGGTCCAGAGGGCCCACTTGCTGGCATCAGTGGTGTGCGGTTAGGTGCTGCAGCATAAGCAGCACTGCGTTTAACGAGACGTGCTTGATTGCTTCCTTCCAACACAGTTTCTGAAAGGGACACCAGGTCTGGAGGAGCAAGGACGCTGAACGAGGTAGTCACAGGATTACAAAATGGGGAGCAGGACCTGCAGGATAATTTTGGTGGTGTGGCGGTAGTGCTAGGTGGTCTGCAGCAACCACGGTCCCAGCCCAGATAATGGATGGTGTGACCCCTCCAATGTTAGACGTCCATGTTCCTTCACCTGAGTCTCAGGTACTCTTGCGCATAGGGTCTGCAGGGTAACAAGTGGGGGTTGTGTAGGAGATGTTACACGCAATTGTCCACCTGACTTCCATGTCGTCTGCGCTGCTGCATAACAGCTGCCAGTATCCACCAGCCAGTTGAATGTGATCTGTGCCGGTGTGACAGCAGTGCTACAGCTGCAAGCTACTGAGGGCAGGAAGGGGGGCAGGAGTGGGGGCCACAGGTTCAGGCCCCAGCATAGTAGGCCGCACAGCTCTGCATGAGGAAATCGTCCGCCTCAGGTGTCTCTCTGCAGATCTGCGAGACTGTAGCAACAACCATTAGATGGGGGGGTGCATAGAGACGATGTAGGGGCACAATGCATGATGATTTCAGTGTGGCACAGGCCGGTTTTTATTGCCCTCAGGGATATCTGAGGGCTATATCTGAGGGCTACACTAATACCATCCCACATGTGGCAGCGGCCCAAAAATGCAGGCGGCAATCTAAGGACAGGATTGTAAAAAAAAAACTCCAAAAATCAGCTTACTAATAAAACACAACATAGTGAAGGGAGAAAAGAGGATGGACTAAAGGTTTCACTCACTTAAGCAGAAAATATCAGAGTCACCAGAGGAAGTGCTTGGAGCAAACAGCGGGCCCTTTTGTGGCTGGAGGAGTATTTATGTATGACACAGGGATGCCAAGTGTACAAGTACTCGGAATGTGTTCCAAGGTAGAATAGTTTCACAAGGCCCCTTGCCGGAACTGCAAAGGAGCAGTTAAGGAGGTGTCCATACATATGATAATAGAACAACGAGCAGTGAAAAAGTAATACTTAGAAAAATATGAATGGAAGAAAACTCATTTGGATTAAAAAAAGACAAACTCTGACTTAAAATCAAAGCAACAGAACAAATCTTAAACATTAGAAAACAGATTATGGCTGTGGTGAATTCAAGCTATGGCAATAAGGTGCCCTAATGAAAGGGCAAGCCTTACAGTCCTTCAAAAGGATTTCTAATTGCTAAACATGAACACACAACAAAATCAATTGTTCTTGTACATATGAGAAAATGAAAACTTCACAGGTAGTAATAACGTTACATTACCAGGGATATCAATTTACACAGGGACGCTAAGAGCACGAGTTTTCTGAATGCGTTGTAAGGTAGAATTGTTTTACAAGACCCCTTCCGGGAATCTTCATACTGCTGAAGGATCAAATAAAGAGGCGTCCATAAGATATTACGACAACATGCAGTCGAAAAAGCCATACTTAGAAAAAGAGGAATGGAAGGAAACTCATTTGGATAAAAAAAGACTAACTGTTACCTTCAAATCTGAGCAATAGCAAAAATACTAAACATTAGAAAACAGACAACGGCCATGGTGAAATCCAGAATGTGGCAATGAGATGCCAGAATTTAAAGGCAGGCCTTACAATCCTCCAAAAGGATTCTTAATGAATAAACATGAACACACAACAAAATCAATTATTCTGGTACATATAAGCACCAAAATTAAAACTTCATGTGTAGGAATAGCATTACTTTACCATGACTATCGACTTACATATAGACTGATTACATTCAACAAGTAGAGCAATGAATGTTAACGTATGTATTCTGGCATGTGGATATGTAAAGCTGGTGGAATAAAATGTGTATAAACACATTATGCTGGCCTCATAGAAGAGAATACAATCAGTCCTCACAGTAAATATGCTGAGGTATTTGTGTTTGCACAATCACTTAATGTGTCAAGGATGAAAACAAATGGCATGCGTGGGGGGGACAGGCATGGCAGCTGGTATCTGTTGTGCCCCACGTATAACCATGGAGGGGCTCAGCGGGACAGGGAGAGCTCAGGCAGCTCCGATGCAGCAGTGGGATCCCTGTGCCCACGCATCCTTGTAGGCCTCACCTTCTCGGCTGGCGGCTCCTCTGTCTGCGTCTCAGCTGGGGCAGTCACGATGCTGCATAAGGAGGGACCGGCTCTTGGTGGCCTGTGTTGGAGGAGTCAAGGAGTGGTGTGCCTTAAGGCCCGAGCTCCGGGGATTAGCCTATTGGAAGCCTATTTTTTTTTATGATAGTGGCTACCGTTTTACCAAGGCTCTTGCCCTCGGGAATAAGCGTGCCCATGCATACTTGCCTAGATAACTAGCTTCACAAACTGGAGTTCATTCTTTTTTTTTTAAACTCTTTTTATTGAACAAAAGCTCCAAAAAAGTCTTGCACACATAGGAAAACGATTATACATATTCAAATATTGAAATTTCTTACTTCTCAGGTAGATTTCCATCTTGTGCATCCTGGCGATCCCAAGGGTGCCGGGAGCTAAGGCTATTCATAATCCAATATCCAACCCTGCCTTCCCTCACCTCTTTCAGTAACCCTGAATGCCCTCCAGCTACCGCAGATTTTATCGCATTTATGTGGACACCCTCTGGCCTTGTATATTACCTTCTCGCCACTAGAGCGCCAATCCAAGTAGTTTTCCATACCAATAGATCCGTTGTGTGTCTCACTCCCCACTTCCTGGCTATATTCCGTTGTGCCGCCATCGCAGCTACTTCAACCACATAGGCGTATATTTGGGCCATTTTTCCTCCCCAGTAACACACAATAGCAGCCATCTTGGCTTGGTTGAAATTCCAATCCCAGTAACCTCAGACATAACCCTTGTCACAGTCTTCCAAAAGTCATTGATGTATTTACATTCCCAAATTAAATGAAAGAAGGAGCCAATTTCGCCACATTCCCTAGCACAATACATACCATGCCCCAGTCGATGTAGTAGTGTTCTGGAGACGTATGACCTGTGGAGTATACGTAGTTGTACCAAACGGAATCTCGCCCTATGGCTACGTCCCATGAGCTCTGTATTGCCTCTTCCCAGTCGTCATCTTCTAGCAGGCCGAATTTTCCTTCCCAGGCCATCCTCAAGGGGTCGACAAGGTTGGGTGAGTTATACATTATTTTCTTGTATGTAAATGAGGTGGCCTCTGCCACCATTGGGCCCATCAATAGTCTATCTTCCAGGGGCGAGTAATTAGGCAGGGTCTCCCCCTCTCTAAGATATTAGCATAGGGCGTGACTTAGTTGCATATGTTCATTTCTTTCTGTATCAGCCATTTGATATTCACTTTTTAGATATTTCGTAAGTGAGCTGTTTCTGTCCTCTCCAAATGTCTTCTAATCTTCCGATCCACAGCACTTCCAATTTTTAAAGGTTCCTCTTAATGCCCTCACCTCTGCCAACTGGTCGCTATCCCACAGTGGCATTCTTCCTGTAAATTTTCTATCCCAACCCGCGTGTTTTGACGCTTCTCTCCAAACTCGAAGCTCCGTCTGCGTGTGTGGGGGAAGCTGTTTTCCCTACTTCTACAGTATAGTGCTACTAAATATCCCCTTTCGTCCATAGCCCAGTGGTCTACCCTGAAGGCCGGGTCTCCATGGTCAGTAAATGCCCAGTCATTCACCACCGTCAACTGTGAGGCCCAGTAGTATTTGCACATATCTGGAACGGCAAGCCCTCCTTCATAAACTCCCCATTGGAGCTTACAGAGGGCCATCCCAGAGGAGTTATCACAGCGCACTATTTATATCTTAGAACACTTTCTTGGGTATCTTGTATGGGGTATTCTGCAGAACATATAATAACCTGGGCAGTGACATCATTTTGAAAATGACCGCCCTACCCATCAAGGACACCGGTAGTTTCCTCCAGTCTTCCAAATCGCTGCCCAGTCGCTGAAATTGGGGATATAAATTGTCTAATAGGAAATCCTCTTCCTCTGTGGATATCTGAATACCGAAGTATGTTAACTTTGTTTTAACTATTAGTGGGGTGGTGTCTACCAATCTCCGAGGAACCGTACCCGCCCAAAGGAAGACAGAGGGACTTAGTCCAATTTATTGTATATCCCGAACAACTACTGAATAATTAGAATATATGGAGCACCCTGTGCATTGACCTGTGTGGGCTGACCAGGTACAGGAGTATGTCGTCAGCATATAAGGATATTTCCAGTCACCCCCTCCTGGAACTACTTGTATTATTGGGTCATTGCGAACCCATGTTGCTAAGGGCTCCAATGCCAGGGAAAAGATAATCGGCGAGAGTGGACATCCCTGTTGCGCACCCTTTCTAAGCGGGAAGGAGCAAGACACCTGTCCTTTAACTCTCACCCTTGCCTGGGGTTCTTGGTACAGGAGTTTTACCCAAGCACAGAAGTTTGGTCCAAAGCCTAGTCTTTCCAAGGTGGCAAATATGAACTGCCATTCAGTAGTATCGAATGCCATTTGGGCATGCAATGAAAGGAGAACTGCATCCTTATCTTGTGTCGTTTTGGTCTAGTGTAGTAACCCATATAGCCTTTGGAGGTTGAGCAGTGTGCCCTTATGGGGCATAAGCCCCGACTGATCCGGGTGGACCAGTGTGGAAAGGACCGCCCGTAGTCTGGTTGCTAGTGTCTATGCCAGCACCTTTGCCTCAGTGTTTAGCAAGGATATCGGCCTTTATGACCAACACTCGACTAGCGATTTACCTTTTTTGGGGATCACCACTATCGATGCTGTACGTTGGTCCAGGGGGAGTTCCCCTTTTCCCTTGGCTCTAGGTCCACATTTATAAGCGACAAGGAGCAACTTTACTTGCTACACTCTAGTACAGTTCCACTGGAAGCCCGTTAGGACCAGGCGCTTTTCCAGATTGTAGATCTGCTGGAGCGCTCGCTATCTCTTCCACTGTGATTTCTTGCTCTAACGTCTGCCCGTCTTCTGGCACTAACACTGGGAGGTTGATTTCCTGTAGCAGTTCCTCACAGATCGCTCCGTAGAGGATGTATACATTTCTTCAGAATATGGAGTGAAAGCCTCTGCTATTTTTTTACCTGTATGTTTAATGTCTCCCCATGGGGTGTGTATTTCCAAAACCCATCCTCTATCCCTATGCTACAACCAGGCGATCATTTTGTTGGCTTTATCTTCCACGTCATACAGTTTTCTCTGAATAACTGGTGCCTGCGCTCTCACCGTTTGTTCCCCCAGATCTTTTCATTCTTATCGTTTGAGTCATGAACATTTCTATTTTCCCATGTTTCTTTCTCCAATTGGCTTATTTCTATTTCAAGTTTTTACGCTTCTCTATTTTATTCTTTTCTATGAATGCCTATTGGTGCATGGACATATCCTCTAATCACTGTCTTGTAAGCCTCCCACAAAGTGGAGGCCGAGCCCACTGAACCCTCATTGTCTTGAAAGTATTGTGTAGTATGTGTCTGTACCGTTTGCACAAATTGCTTGTTTCTTTAGTGCCATGTGTCTATTGTCGAGGGCTGGAGTTCCTTCTTAATCTGAGACTCTAGAAACTATATCCTGGGTTGTAAATGGTTTACCAATCTCCAAAAGATCTGCCACTCAACAGAAAGAACTCCTTTGTATTTTTTTACTTGTTTTTATTGCAACTCTGCACAGATATTACTTACATGTCAATTTTACATTTTGTAAGGTATCAGCGGTAGGCTAGTTTTAACATATAATATCACAGCAGACTATTTGGGTGCTCACATGTTACACTCATTAGTGTCATTGCTGGGCGCATAATAACCATAAGGTATATAGAGCCTTCCCCACCCAGGAGAATTGTGTGCAGCAATACGCATCTTTACTTATAGTAAGAAGGTAGAAATAACAAAAAAGTACTGTGGCGGCAATCAGTGGCGGGAGCCCAACCCATAGGGAATAAAAGGTAGGACATCTAGAACAGGACTATCAACGGCCAATAGAAGTTTCAGAGAAAGCAGGGGGCAAGCTCCATGTTCTCAGGTGGAGGCTATTTCTATGTCCATGGTGGGGATTCTCTCCATTCTCTAAGTTCGGCGTAGAGGTGGTATGACTTGACGTCTGGGTTGAGCCCTCCTCCCTTTCATTCTGGCCCTCTGGTGCCTGCAATCCCTCCAATATATATCTCCACTCTTCCAGATCATGCTCTGCATTCTCGTCCATATATACAACTCACAGACAGCACTATTCAGCTACACCCCACTCTCGCATGTCTGCCCTCCATCTACTTAGTCGGGGGGGAGATAGCATGCGTCCAATGTATTGCAATACGACGTTTGGCTAGGACAAGAAATAGGAGAGTGAATTTGTACCGCATAGGGGATCCCTTCTTTGGTGTTGGAAGTACTCCTAGTAAACACTGCCTAAATGACTCCTCTATTCGCACAGTGGTAACTGTCCGGTGCACATGGATCACTTGCTGCTAATACTACTGCAGACGGACACAGGTCCAGGTCATATGTATAAATGTAGCCGGATCTGTGCCACAACAGAGGCATGCAGATGAAGTGTGCTAATCTCTGAGGTGTTAAATAAGTGAGGTGCAGGTAGAAAAATTTAGCGAGTTTAAATCTTGCGTTACTGGCTACCTCGCAAACTTGTGCAAAGGCCTGCTTTCACTCGCCCTCGGTGCGTGGAGACCGCAAGTCCAGTATCCATCTGTCTTTTATTGTGTAGACCACAACCCTACTATCTTCTTTCAAGGCTTGTATATATGTGAGATCCGTGCTCCTGTGGACCCTAATAAAGCAACAACGCTAATGTGCATGACTCCTCAGGCTCATCTGGAAACGAGATTCATATTTCACAAACTGTGCGTGATATTTTCACATATTGTAGGAGGTGACCATCCGGCACTTGAAACCACTCCCTCGCCTGATCGTAGGTCAAGAAGGTCCCGTTCATATACAAGTCCCCAGTTGTTGCGCAGCCCCCCTCGTACCATTTGGTCATATCCATGGCAGACTGGATTTGGTGGAAAACCTGCAGCCACCGAAGTGGGAGTGAGCTAGTGTATGGAGCCCTGCGGATGATCAGGGTGACAGCTTCTGCTACCTGCCGAATTATGTATGGGCATTCCCCAGGAGCCCATCATGAGATATCTCAGCAGTTCTGTCCTGTTGCCTCAGTCCGCCAGCAGAATCTTTTCTACATTACAACCTTCAGCACACCAATTGTGCTGCATATTGTAGCAGCCCCGCAAAATAATAGAGTCTGAAGTCTGGGAGTCCCAGACCCCGAGTCCGTATATAGCTTTAGTATCTTGAGTTTTACCCCGCTGCGTCCTCAGGCCCACACCAACTAGATTAGCAGACTGTTCAGGGTGTCAAAAGAGGATTTTGGGATGCTGCAGAAGAAGTTTTGGAAGACCTAAAGCCAAACGGGAGCATAACCATCCTCGCGATGGCCACACATCCAAGAACTGAGAGGGGAAGTCTGTTCCAGAACAGGACTGATTCCCTCAAGCCTGTAATATTCGCTCCCATATTTAGTGTATACTGTGCTTTGGCAAATGGGCTACCCGTATGCCTAAATTGCAAAAATGATCACTCTCCCAGCTAAACTCCACCTCAGGGATGTCCGAGGAATCTCCCTGTGCTAGTGCCGCCAATGGGAATACGATTGATTTTCGGCGATTAATATGCAAGCCCAACGCGGTCCCAAAAGAGGCTAATATATCTAGGAGTACTGTTACCGCCTCCTCCGGTTGGTCAATATAGAGAAGTGCATTGTCTGCGTATAATGAAATTAGGTGGGTGCGACCATCAGTGGTGATACCCCACAAGTCCATGTCTCGTCAGAACAAGATCGCCAATGGTTCTATTGCCAAGGCAAAAAGAAGCGGGGATAATGCCCCCCCCTGTCTTGTGCCCCTCTTAACGGTATATTCTCCGATACCAGGCCGTCACTGTGGACCCATGCTCTTGGTTGATAATGGAGATGTTGGAACCAGGCCATGTACTCTCTACTAAATCCCATTCTCCTCAGGACCTCCCACAAGCATTCCCAATGCAGAGTGTTAAATGCTTTCTCGATATCCAGGGCGACAACTGCTGCCTGGATATCGCTATCTGCCACCGAGTGTAACACATGTGAGAGGCAGCGTATATATTTTTTAAAGATTTTATTTATTGATTTTATAGCAAACAACATACAGTGCAGGATAGGTATGCTCGAAACGAGGTTTACAATATCGGTCCATTTCCATATTTAACAATCATCAACATCGTCACAACAAGACTGATCCTGGATTACACTGGGAGGGGGGGGCATTCTTTCTGTCCATTCCGACATTAGTGTTACTTTATGTAGTGGGTGTTGTCTCATTGTCTCTGTCTATGCTATGCAGTAAGATATCGTGTCTGGTTTGTGAGCTTGCAAGAGTCTGTGAATTAAGCAAATATGAGCGCAACGGCTGCCAGAGATCAAGTGGCCTGGAATTTGAGGGTTGCAGTTGTACATAGAGATTGCTATTCGTATTACAGTATGTCATACTGTGTAGCCAGGCTTGCAACATTGGTGGGTGTTTACCCCCCCAGTGTAACGCTACTTCTCTGTTGGCAAGCAATAGAGCAAGTGCATTGAAGCGCTGCGCTGATCTTGGAAGGTCATGAACATACCCCAAAAGTGCCTGCAGTGGTATGGGAGTGATGTCCAGTTCCATCATACATAACAGTTTCACGAATACTGCCTTCCAAAATTGGGCTATCCTAACACAGTTCCATGCCATGAATGCAAGTCTTCTATTGAGGAGCGGCACTTGGGGCATGTGTGAGGGTGTATTGGGTCCATCTGGTGTACTTTAACAGGGGTGACGTATGCCCCCCATATACATTTGAAATGTAGCAATTTATGTTTATAAATAAAGGAGATCATGCGTGTCTGTCCACAGCAGAAGCACCACTGAAAGTCAAAAATGGGCTGACCCAGGTCCCGTTCCCAAGCCGCACGTATCCCAGCGTCTCCATTGGGTAGCATGACAAATGGCAGACCTATACATTTTGGACATCAGATGCTCCCAGCTATTGTCTTTAATGAGTAGCGTCTGCGGGGAGGAGTCAGGTGGTTCAAGGGGATAACTGGGTATTTATGCTCTAAGGGCCCCCTGCAGCCTACGTAATACAAACTGATCCATAAATGTAGCGTCTCAAAAACAGGAGTCTTCAACATATGAGAAGGCGTGGCTGCTGGGGAATAAGTCTCCGAATGTCATCAAGTTATGTTTGGACATAGTACGCCTTACCAGCGCTTCCTGAGTGATTAGTAGCCAAAGGTTCTCTGCCAAGGGAATATCTGAAGAATAGAGAAGGTAGTTACTGGTTGCCCGAGTGAGTTGTTTCCTGGCCCAAATAGTTGTGAAGACTGTCTGAATATCATTAGGATCGCGGGGTATACCCACCCGCAGCAGGGCCGTCAAGGGGTGTAGGGTCCGTGAGGTCTGCCTCAGGCCGTCGGTAAAGGACCTGAGCGTCAGAATAATACCAGTGACTGGCAACCAAATAATATATGCGGAAATTCGGGACCCCAAACCCACCACGCTCATATGGTAATGTTAATGAATCCCAGCTAATCCGGGGTTGTTTGCTGCCCCCACACCAGCCTTATTAAATGTGAGCGAAGCGTGGAGAAGAAGCCCTTGTGTAACAGAATTGGGATTTTTAAAATAAATATAAGAATTGGGGCAATATAACCATTTTTAATATGGCGATTCGACCCGCCATGGTGAGGGGTAGCTTCAGCCAGCGTTCAATCTTACATGCTAGTTTCTCTATTACTGGGCCATAATTGAGCTGCAGTATTTGTTCCGTTTTTTTGTGCATGTGGATACCCAGATACTTGAGTCATTGCACCACCTAAGTGTGAATTCGGTGTCTCTGTCACAATGGGCCTCCGTCAGTGGGAACATTTCTGATTTACTCCAATTTATGTGCAGTCCTGACAGAGCATGGGCCCTAGATTATCGTTGGGGTGTCTCACATAAAGAATTATATTGTCTGCATACAGGGTGATAAGCAGTGGGCCCATTTTAAACTGCAGGCCCCTGAGGATGTGTCTTTCCTGGAGAAGGCATACCAGGGGATCCAATGCTATTACGAATAGTAATGGGGAAAGCGGGCAGCCTTGGTGGGTCCCCCGTGTGAGTGTAAAAGCAGACGTCAGAGTACCATTCAGACGAATGCACTCCAAAAGGCGTGTGTACAGCAGTGAGATTGTTGAAATAAACTGCGGTGGAACACCCAGTGTGGCGCTCGGGAAGGACCATTCCAGGGAATCGAAGGCCTTCTCGGCATCCAACAGGACCACTGCGGCTGGGACCTTAGGTACAATCTCTGGAGGGTGGCGAACAGAGTGCGGAGGTTAATGGCCATGGATTTATGCAGGATGAATATTGACTGATAAGGGGATACAATCTGGTCTATAATAAGGGACAGCCTGGTGGCTAAAATTTTGGCCAATATTTTGTTTCAAAATGTAATAAGGAGAGTGGCCTATAGGAGCCACATTGTTGCGGGTCTTTACCTGCCTTAGGAAGGAGCGTTATGACCTCCTTTCGAAGTGTTGGGGGGGGGGGGAGTTCACCAGATTCTTTAGCCTCCTGGTACACATCAATGAGATGCGGGGCAAGTATTTGCTTGTATGTTTTATAGAAGCAGGGTGGGGGCCGGATTCAGCCCCTTTGTGGCCGTTTTTGTAACCGGGGGACGGCAATATTGCCCCCCTGTAAGAAAATTGGCTGCAACTGGCCTTAACAAACAGCTCGGCCGCACCCCATCTCCCATGCCAGGGGGGCCGGCCGAGCAGTTTGCCAGGGCTGGTTTCTGTTCCCAGTCCGGCCCTGGGCCGCAGTAGTCTTGCTAGTGTGCAACCAGGCCTTTCGCCCTCACCATATCACCTGGCGACCGTGTATTTCCCCAGGAAATGTGATTCACGCTCTGCTGCCTCGTGAAATTCAGACATTAGGGTAGCCCGGCGTTGTAATCTGGATGGATGCTGTAGTGTTGCATGGTTTAGATCTATAGTTGCTAGCTGTGATTCCAATTGTGACAGCGTACGACGTAAGTCCCTGAGTATGCCTGCACTCTTTGAAATACAAACTCCCCTTATGATTGCTTTATATGCCTCCCATAGCGTGGCTTTAGTTTTCACCATGCCCATGTTGATTTCAAAATATTCTTCAATTGCCGAGCCGAGCTTGGATTTGAACAATGTATCCTGGAGGACCATCTCTGGAAACCTCCACTGTCTTTCCACCCCCCCTGCCCTTGAAATCCACAACTGTAGAACCGGTGCATGGTCTTACAGGGTAAGTGGGAGGTGCTTAATCGCACAGAGCCATGAGATCATATATGGGGCAAGTAACCAATAATCCAGTCGGGTCCATGTGTTGTGCGGAGCGGAATAGTGGGTGTACGCTGCCAGAGTGGGATGTAAATTTCGCCATGCATCTGCCAGCCTGTACGCCTCTCTCAGGTCTGCAAGCGTGCGCCTAGCGCTAGGTTTCGTGTCAGTGGTTGTGGATGTGAATGTGCTATCCATTTGGGGATCGGATAAAATATGTTGAGGTCACCCCCATGCAGACCCAGTCGGCTTCCATGTGGTCTATTCAGGACAGGAGGTCACGGAAAAAATCCAGATTGTCTACATTCGGGGCATAGACATTGACAAGGAGTATGGTGTATCCCAGAAGGTTCCCCTTAACCAATAAGTATCGCCCGCTGTGTCCACGTACACCTCCACTGCCCTAAACGGGACCCGCTTATGAACCAGAATCGAGGCTCCCTGGCATATGTAACATAACCCGCAAAGTACCTGTGAGGGCCCCATCTTGCGGCAAAACCAGGGGAGTTCTTGGGAGATAGGTGTGTCTTGTGGAGAAAAGCAATGTCAACCTGGTGATTCTGTAGATAACGCACTACTTGTTTACATTTACGAGTGTTGTTCAGGCCCCGGATGTTCCAGGACATCAGTGTAATGTTTGCAAATGGGAGAATCCTACTCTCCATAGTCGCTGTTGTCAGTGTATGTGTGTTGTGGACCTGTGTGGTTGCACTTGTATGATATGAGCGTCAGTCTAACAAATCAGAATATAAAGGTGTTCCAACAAACCCTTTCACCTACACCCATCCCCAAACCCTCTGCATAGGGGTGATACCAAAAACCTTAACAGAACATTAAAAGTAATTAATACAATGTTGCAAATACCAAGGTGCTACTTCACTTGGGGGGAGGCAACGCTGCGCCGAGTCCCTGATTCTGTATGGTATGAAATAAACAATGAACTGGCCAAAGCCATGTCTAGTGCGCCAATATTTCTGCAGCTGGTCATTGAAGTGCGGGGCAGATGTGATTCATTTCAACATTGTTTGTGTTGCCTGATGGTTATTTAGCTGGCTGTGAACAGTTCCAAACTGGCCCCTGAGTCAGAGACCGGAGGGGGCCGGCCCGGGGAGGGTGATCGCCGCGTCCTTCCTGTGTTGGAGCAAGAGCAGAAGAACTCCTGTGCCGCTGTAGGGGAATCAATAATCCGCAACCTCCCATCTATATCTACTTTTAAATGTGCTGGGTACAGTATCCCGTATTTCAGGCCTAATTTACGGAGGGAAGCCTTGACAGCGTATTTCCTGTGAGCGTCCTGCACTATGGCTGTGAAGTCCAGGTAGAGCGATATGAATGACCCCTGCCAATCCAGTGTTCCATTCTCCTGGCACCAGCCGGAACCCAGTGTCCCGATCTTTGAAATTTAGGAGCCGGGCTAATATCGGCAGCGGGAGGCAGCCTGGGCTGGGACGAGGACCCAGAGTGTGGTACGCTCTCTCGACCACAAATGTGGTAGTCAAGGATGCGCGGCCAAATAGGTCTATCAGTATGTTTTCCACAAGGCCATCTAGGCTGCCTGTGTTTGTGGACTCTGGCAGTCTAAGTATGCGAACATTATTGCGTCTTCCCATAGCTACCAAGTCCTCACTCTTGATTGCTATGTTCTTGAGGAGTTTCTCCATTCACTCCAACCTCTTGGTGGTTTGTGCCGAGCCATCTTCCAAGTCTGAAATTCTGCCCTCCGTGGTGTCCAACCTGCCCTCGTGTTGATCTAGCCTGGCACCCATTGTGTCCAGTCGCATATCTAGTGCGTAGAAGCGTGTGTCCAGGGTTTTGAGGCCAGCCCTAAGTTCCATCATGAGGGCGTCTGTTCCTTGTGTAGTGGTCACAGCAGGGGCAGGAATATTTTCATCCTCCGCCATCTCCGTGCTCACAGTTTCAGTCCCCCTGCCGGCCTTGTTGAATGTCAATTTCTGCTGCTTGGGGTCCCCGCGGACAAGTCCAGTTAAGGAGAGACTGCTTCGAGCCCCCGTGTGTTGTGACTAGGGGTGGGCGGAATTTGCGTAATCGAATTACGCAAATCTCCGCGAAACTGTAAAAAATCTCCGCGAACACGCAGAAATTCAGCGAACACGTCTAATTGCTTGTTTGCGATGCTTTTTTCCCCATTCGTAATCGCTGTTTGCGTGCTCGGGAGGAAATATCTCGCAAACACGCATTTTGAGAACGCAAACAAGCAAACATTTTTGCGAAGTTGCGAAACGCAGAATTTTGGGCAATTTCGCATTCTCCGCGGAACGTGAAATTACCCAAATTCCGCAAATTCTGCGAGCGGAACGGAATTTACCGCCCAGGCCTAGTTGTGACTAGTGTAACGTCATACACTAGAAACACAAAAGGATTTTTTAAAACACATTGAGTAGATCGTGTGGGAGTCAGACTTCCTTATGATAGCACTTGATGTGGCTAATCTGTATACCAGCATAGCACATGAGAATGAGTTGGAATTCATTAGGTACTTTTTGAAAAATTGTCCATTGAAATCTATGGAGCATAGTGAGATGCTACTGGAATTTTTAGACTTCTGTCTTCATAATACATTTTTTATTTTTCAGGACCAAGTGTACACACAAATTAAGGGACGGCCATGGGAACTTGCTTCACCCCCAGCTACGCGAACTAGTTTGTGGGCTGGTGGGAGAAGCAGGCGGCATGGTCAGACACCTATGACAAGTGGGTTGAGCAAATTGTGAGCTGGAGGCGTTATATTGACAACCTCTTCATAATTTGACAGGGTTCGGAGGAGTCAGCAAGAGAGTATATACCACTCCTTAATTGCAAAATTTAAACCTAAGATTCACCAGTGAGATTAGCTCCTCAGAGGTCAATTTTATGGACCTGAAGGTATTTTTGAGAGGCAAAAAGGTCAACACAGCAGTGTACAGGAAACCAACAGGGAACAATTTTGTACTGCATACCAAAAGAAGTCACCCCTGCAATCTGATTAATAGTATCCCATAAGGATAACTCTTAAGGATAAAAAGGAACAGTTCAAGGGAGGAAGACTTTCAGAATGAGGCACAGGAGAGTATACAAAGATTTGAAGTGATGGGGTATCAAAAAGGAATTAAAAAAAAAAGCTATGAAAAGAGTTCAGAACAAAAACAGAGCAGACCTCTTGAAAAAGGAGTTTAAGATTAAGAATGATAACTTCCAATTGATCACAAGTTTCTCGAATGCAGCCAGTCAAGTTAGAAAAATCGTACAGACAAACTGGCGTAAACTCAAGTCCGACGCAGTGATAGGCTAAAGATTTACCATCCCATCCCTCTCTAACTTTTAGAAAGACACGGTCTATAAGAGACCAACTAGTGGGGAGTTACCTACCTCCAGCCAGATTGCACAAAGGTTTACAACAGATACCGGGGTTTTACCCTTGCGGTAAATGTAAAGCCTGTGCCAATAGCAATTAAATTCATATGCGATTCGAGGCCTATGGGACCCTGTCCGCATAACAAAGTTTATTAAGTGTAACATGCCTTATACAGTGTATTGCCTAATTTGCCCTTGTAACCTGAGGTACATGGGAAGCACAATCCACCCTGTAAAGATACACATCCTTGCACATAAGAGAGCGATTAACAAAAGCGATCCCAGTTATCCAATCGCAAGACATTTTCAGACTCACTATCAGAGCAATAGGAATTTGCTCAGATATTTCTGTATTGATCATGTGCCACGAGACATAAGAGGTGGCGATAGGGAGAAGAAATTACGCAGACTAGAATCATGGTACATACTGGATATGTTAATGAACTCACCCAGAGGGCGGAATACTAGGGAATAGTTGGGAGTGCACTTATAACTGAGAACCAGGTAGGGCAGCAAACGAATGAAGAACCAGACAAAGGAATTAGTTAGGGGACATTTACAAATCTGCACAAATGAAATAACGTAAAACAATTAGCTGAATGTTTCAGCCCAACAAGGGCGGAATTATGGCTGTTATTATTTTTTGAGTCACGCATGTGTACAATGTAAACAATCAGATGAATGTCTCAGCCCATCCAGGGCGAAATTTTGGTTGCTATTAACTTTTGAAGTCACCCATGTGCATTATGCAAGGAAATTGTACAATCTATAAAGGAACAATGAACAGCAGAATGTTCCTGACAACTAATGCAAACAGAAAGAACAAGGAATTAAGTAGCATAACATATTGATGTAATTTCTGGGTATCCCATCCGCCATATGGATGTGCTTTTACAATGTAAAATGTATTGTCCCCATATTTAACAATGGAAAGCATGGAAGTAGATGAACATACACCGTTACAGAATGGCGGAACTGTTTAATTTGTATGGATGAACTATTATAATCATATGAAATTGAATTTGATTCATAACTTAGAAGCATCATGCATTGAATTGTGATAATTTGAATGTTTGCTTTCATGCAATTGCAATAATTAAGGAAACAGATGAAGAATTGTATAATTTGTCTTCAAAACCACCATTTACAGATGGCGGCATATTAGCATTGTCCCACCACCAATTAATATGGATGATTTGTCAAATAAAAGAGGCACAGAGGCGGTCGCCAACAATGACAAAGGTGATCCGTCTAAGCGCATTTGTAGTAAACAGTACGAATAAATCCTAACGTGGATTTACCCCTGGAGGGCCTGACTTATTTTGAAGGTAGCAGATATATATATATATATATACACACATACACACATATATATATATACATATATATATACATATCTCAAGACCATATAGATGCTCCGTCTGTCAGTGCCATTGCTTTTGCCAAACAGAGAATCACGAACCACCGGAGATGTAGGCAATTATTCTTTTATTGTCCTCAAATTACGCGTTTCAGGCCACACTCCTGATATAACGAGAGGACAGCAGGTACGGACCACAACATGTTCGAGTTTCCACAAGCAGTGCTTTATTGCATGGTGTAATTAAAGTGAATCAGCATCATAAAATGCGAAGTACAGTGTCCAGCCTGAAGAATTTCGACCGTGTTTCCGCAGTCTTGCTCATATATATATATATATATATATATATATATATATATATATATATATATACACACACACACACACACATACACACACACACACACACACACACACATATTATAGAGTGGCAGTAGCCACTCTGTAGTTATAGTTAGGGTAACCAGAGACTTAATAACTTGGCACTCATTTGACGTATGTCCACGAAAATCTGCAGACCTGTAGCACCTTGTTAATTATTGGAGGACTGAAAGTTTTGCGGTGTTTGGGCAACCTGGTGCAAAGAAAAAAAGGGGGGTACCAAATCAGGCTTGAAACCCATGCATTTTACATAGACTTTGTATTTTGTGTAGCATGAAAATGGCCAGTCGGATTTTGCAGAAAGTTTGGCAGCATAAGAAATTAGGGTGCACAAATGAATCTTTTGGGTACAGCAGGGAAGAAGGGTAAGCTTTTTTTAGGGTATTATGTTTTTCAACCTAGTGATATCTTACAGCGCAATACTATGAACAGTAGCAAGGAAGCCAAGAAAATAAACTAGACTGCATATGTAAAGTTTCAGATTTACTACATAAACAACATTTATGGTCACATGCTAATGGAAACCCACAAAGAAATATATAACAAATAGAATACATCTTAATCTACTTAAGGTTTCTTTGCATGCTCTCTGGATCACAAAATAAAAGTGGCCAACAAGCCAAATCAAAACCATCTTCCTTATGCAGTTCTGTGCAATAAAAAGGAAAAGTGACCTAGCAGTGAGCTACAGAAACTAGATTGCATATGTAAAGTTTCAAAATTACTACATGAACAATTAAAAGACACATTTATGGTCACATAATTCTGTAAACCAATAACCTCTTCGATGCGTCGGACGACTCCATAAACAAAACATAAAACATACAATACAATAGATAAAAAGAAAGAAATCATATTAAACATGTTGCCACTCTGTAGTTATAGTTAGTATTCCAAATGATAGGAATTCCTCGGATAGTAGCTCCCTAAAACCCTTTCTCCCATTTGACGAATCACTACAAAACTTTCCAGACCTATAGCATTGAGATGATGTAAATGTTTGTGGTGATTCATTAAGGGGATGCAAAGGTAAAAGGGGGTCCCAAACACATTTTTCCACCAATCCATTTTCCATAAATAATTGTATTTGATGTAGTGCGAAAAAGCCTGAATGGATTTACATGAAATTTGGCAGCATTATATATTGTTGTCCAGCGATTATGCCTTTTGGGTACTGCAGTTAAGTAGGGTAATTATTTTTTTAAGTTATAAGGCATTTAAATGTAGTGATAACTGTCACATTTTGTGAAACTAATAAGATACATGCCGCATCAGGGGAGGCACTCTACTATACGCTACTACCTATAAGTAGTTCTCCGGTATACAGCATAGCGTACTAAATTTGAAGCTTTTATATGGTTGAAATATTATATGTATACCAAAATTGAAAATGGTGTATGCGAGATGAAAGTGTGAGCATTTTTAGAACTCATATGCTGAAGTTTGTAGAAAAATGGTTGCATTTCCAAAATATATTTAAAGCTAATATTTGAGTGCTAAATCTTGTGGCTCAAGGGGTGGCTTTTTAGTCATATTATTGTGGTGTTCACTGCGGGCAATCTTGCATAGGGTAGCCACCAATGTAATCTTGCTTAATGTGGCAACTATTACAACACTAATAACATTAGTAGCTCGGTGATTTTCATTGAGCACAATTAGCTCTGATTACAGAAAAGGTTGGTGACCTCTGTTCTTCGCTTTTTGATTGGACCCCACTCCACTGCACACCAAACCACTGTATGCTATTACACTCTATCCCACCCCACAATGCACAATTGCAGTCTAAGCCACTTCACTGTACGCCACTCCACTGTAAGCTACTATACTGTACTCTATTCCACTTTACGCCACTCCACTGTACACTACTACACTATTACACTCTTAGCCACTCCAGTCTATGGTAATCCACTCTTCGCTATTCAAATTTATGCCACTCCACTGTATGATACTACACTCTATGTCACTCCAGTGAACTCTCCTCCAATCTATATAACTCCACTCTACAAAACTCTCCTACACTCTATGCCACTCTACTAGACTTCACTTCACTCTATACCCATGCACTTCACTGTCGAAATTGGCACTCAATTCTACGCCCGTAGACTCTATTGTACAACACTCTACTCCATTCATAGACAGTTACCAACACTGTACGACAGAGCACTCCACTCTACTGTATGATACGGTAGTCCAATTTATAAGTTTCCTTGATCTACACTGTGCCACTTCAATGTATGCCACCCCCCTCTATGATAATCCACTGTACCCTACTCCACTCTACGCCACTCCACTGTACACCACTCCACTATGCAGTATTCGACTGTACGGCATTCCACTGTATGCTACTCCACTTTACAGTAATCCACTCTAAGCCACTACAGTGTATGCCAATCCACTGTACGCTGCTGCATCATCTGACACTCTCCTCCACTGTATAAAACTCCACTTTATAAAGGTCTACCAGTCTTCATGGCACTCTACAATAGCCTACTCCACTATATCCCTGTACACCCGACTGTACAACTCTATACTCCACTATATGCCAGTACACTCCAATGTACAACACTCTATTCCACTATAACACATTTTTCTATAAGATACAGTACTCCACTCTACTGTTCGAGACACCACTCCAATTTATAACTGTTTACTAACTTTGCTAACACTCCACGACACTCTACTTTACAACACACCAATACATTGTATTGTACTTTCTCCACACTATGTTATACCACACCACTCCACTCTACTGTATGAGACTTTACCTCACTGTACTCTACAGCAGTCCACTCTACGCAGCTCCACTGTTTCACACACTACTACACTCTATGCAACTCCACACTACTACACTATGTGCCACTCTCTGACACTTTACTCCTGTCTATACTGCTTCACTCCACTGTAATATACTGTATGCCACGATACAACACTCTACTCCACTCTATGATATTCTAGTCCACTATATGACACTGTATGCAACTCTTTGTATGCCACTGCACCCCACTTCACTCCACTCTACTCCACAGTTTGCCACTCCACTCTAGCCACTCAATGCCAGTGTACTCTTTAACACTGTATGCCAATGCACTGTACTGTACACTACTTCACTCTACATAAATCAACTAGACTGTTCGCCACTCTACTCTACTGTAGTCTGCATCACTTTCCAATACTATAAGACACCCCACTGCACTCTACTGTACAACATGGTACTCCAGTTTATGACACTGTACTTGACCATAATTAGGCTTTCCAGTTTTAAGTGTCTATTTTTGGTAAATTCTGGTGTTTTTTTTCCAGTGATTTCAATACTTTTAAAAAACAGTGGCTATCAGTGGGTTCACATATTTGCGTAATTAAAAACATCAGAAACAGTGTTTTTCCGGTGTTTATGGAACATTTTGCTTTTATTATTACTTACGTTCTGCACTGACAGTACATGGTGTATATTATTATTATTATTAATGAGTTTTATAACGCGCCTGGTTACCCTTGGGCATCCCCGCGCTCATCCAGAGAGATACGCCAAAGCAAGAGACACAGGAATTAGGCAGGGAACAAATGAGTTTTTAAAAGTTTACGAAACCGCAGGGTGCTCGTTTCCAAGCGCAAGTGCAGCGGGAGGGAATTCCACAATGTTGCCACATTTATGGAGAATCTTCTGCCACCGGTTCTTGCCTTCCTGACCCTCGCAACTTGCAACAATTGTAGATGATCTGAACGAAGGGCACGAGAGGCCTTATAAGATTGAACCATATCCCGTAGGATAGGTGGGCCCTTCCCTTGCAAAATTTTATGGGCCATACAAAGTGCCTTAAATTTCACCCTCTCTCTGACAGGGAGCCAATGTAGCGCCTTCAGCGCAGGGCGAGCTGACTGACGCCTGGGAAGGTCCGTCAGGAGCCTGGCGGCCGCATTTTGCACTTGCTGCAGTTTGTTTAAGGTAGATTCTGGGGCCCCCAGAAACAGCGCATTGCTAAAATCCAGCCGTGAGATGATGAGCCCCTGGATGAGTAATCTCCTGGCGGCCACTGGGAGGAGAGGTAGAATCTTCCGGGCTGACCAGAGCAGACCGAAACACACGCCTGCGGTCTTTTTAGCGTGTGTCTTGAAAGAAAGGTCCTGCTCCAGCCACACCCCCAAGCTCTTGATCTCCTGTTTGGGGGTGGGTGCAACTCCCAGGCAACTAGGCCAACTACTAGGTGACAAGGAGGGAGGGGGTGTGGCTGGAGCAGGACCTTTCTTTCAAGACACACGCTAAAAAGACCGCAGGCGTGTGTTTCGGTCTGCTCCGGTCAGCCCGGAAGATTCTACCTATAGACAGTGTAAGTACAGTGTATATGAGGAATACATTTTTACAATTCAAACTTTTTGTAGTACACCATGCAATACTTCTTCAGTAATCATGCACGCTCGCTCTTTTCTTCCCATGTAAACTTTTATCTGTGAAAAGGCCCTCTCAACATTGGCACTTGAGACAGGCAATGCCAAAACAGCCAGTACACAATTTGCTAACTCTGGCCACTGACAAAGCTTCCCATGCCAATGCTGGTGCACCTGAAGATTGTGATTCTCTGGGACAGGTTCTGCAACAAATGCATTGAACTGGGCGCATATGCTCTCACAGTTATTGAAGCGGTCAAAAATTGAGCGGTACTTTACAAAGTCCGGATAAAAAATTCCCCTTTACATAAGGGATTTAGAAGTTGTGCAGAGTACTACAGAGATGCTTCATTGACTTCAAATGCCATGGTTTGTGAAGGGACATTTCTAAGCATCATTGCAAGCCAAATCTCATGCACTTTAAAATAACATTTCCTGAATTTCTCCACAACATGTCTTTGCCTACCAAGTGGCAAGCATTCTAACATGGAACATGTTGCAGTGCCAATTCACTAAAAGTGTCACACAGCCTAATCTCAAGTTGACGTTTCACATCTACACCAATTACACTGAACAGTTGGTAGACAAGGGTGTTTTCAGACTCTAGTTTTTTAATTATGTCCACTACAGTAGTCATGCTTTCCTGTAAAAATATAAGAATGCAGTAGAGTGTACTTTTATTCACATCACTATCAATATGCGACTGAAGATCCTCACATTTCTTGCCTTTCCTATTATACCTCAGCAAAAATTCTCTAAACGGTCACCACATGGATAATATAGCATTTACGGCCCCTAGGACTGAGAACCACTGGCTAAATGAC
The DNA here is from genome assembly GCF_964261635.1 of Lissotriton helveticus. NCBI lineage: Eukaryota > Metazoa > Chordata > Amphibia > Caudata > Salamandridae > Lissotriton > Lissotriton helveticus. Next base: position 1,550,741,220 of record NC_136067.1, read on the forward strand.
ACAGATGGAATGACTCTTTCTTTGATGCCACACACAAAGCCACCATGAGAAAATCTGCGCTTTAGTTCCCGTGCATAACTTAACAGTGCACTAGAATGGACTACATAGTCATTAGCATTCTTCATCAACTCTGAAGATTGTAAAGATGCTTTCAGCATACCATCTAGCAAGTGGCAAGGATCTCTTACAGAGAAGCACTTCAGCTCAGGTATTGATTTGGACAGGTCATCACACAACTTTTTCATATACATAGCTGAATCACTTCAAATACAAAATATATCACTCCAATCTTTGGTGACAGCACTCTTTTCACATATACCTATCGCTACCCTTGCATGGAATGTTTAAAGTCTGGGGTGTTGGCAATTCACCTACTCTCAATACTGACTCGCTAGAAAAGGGGGCTGATGTATCAAAGGTTTTCAACCATTCTCTGCCTGTGGGTAATTGTGACGGTACATATTGAGAAAGATTCTTACGAAACCAGCCATTTCACTTACCAGTGAGAGAATCAAATGTAGCCAAAATATCAAATGATTCTGATATTTCCTGATTTTCAACAGTTTATAAAATAATTAAATAAGACCAACAGCATGCTTCTAAACCTTGCATCTTTAGACCAAAGACCACAAAACTGACAAAAACAAAAGGAAGGAGAAACAATATTTTAGTGCCATCCTAAAACAACAGAACTCAAGCAGAATAATGTAATCCCAGTCTTTCTTGCTGCTACCTTGTATAACAAACTTACATTGTATTTGCCCCTTCAGGAAGAAATAAAAATGACTATTTCACTCTCCTTTTCCTTTCTTTGAATGGCATTTAGTTTGTGGTTGTGCAGGAGTTTATCAGTGTTTATATGTTTACATTGGTAACGGATATTTCCCTTCTGGTGGGGTTTTATCAATTATTATAGGTTTAAACCTAAAACAGAATAACATAACTGTAATCTAAGCCACTCCACTCCTTTTCACTATAGTCTATGAAAAACCATTGCACTCTATGACACTTTACTCTACACTACATCAGTTTACTCCACTCTACTCTCTTACACTTTATCCCACTCTATGTCACTGTACAATATTCCGCTCAATATGTTCTTTTGTCCAACAATCTACTCCACTGCATGCAACTCAACTCTACAACACTGTACTATACTCTGTGACACTCTACCCCACTCTATGCCCATCCACTATATGCCACTGCACTACACTGTATGACACGACGATATGCCACTCAACCTCTCTTTATGATATGCCACTCCACTATATGACATGGCACTCCACCACACTCTCAACAGTTAAAAGGTAAAAAGCATTAAGTGATATCAGAGGCCTGGGAGATACATGGTATTCTAGAAAGTGCCACCTCCAGCCTCTGATTCGATTTGCGCTGGCCTTGATTTAACTAGCTTGCGGGACATATTTCATGATGAGTTAGAAGGTGGCATTGTCTTCAGAAAGTAGCAGCCTGAAGTCTCTGGCTGTGGCTCCACCTTGATGTCTTGGTCCCTGCACCATCCCCGTCTTCTTGACGGTGCGTCATGGTATGACGCGCTAGGCACCGATCTCACTGGTACACAAGCGTATTTTTGAATCGAAAGGCATGGCGGGCAATGCAGGATGTCTTGTCAAACTCCAGGGAAAGACAGGAGTTACAGACCTAATGGTGATCGGTCCAAGGGTATTTTGAGTGGCACTCTGGATAGTACTAGAAAGGGGCACATTCCATCATGGAGTCTCGATGTAAGAAGCAGAGGAGATGGCCCGAAGAGGGCAATGGAAGGAACTTGTTCACCGAAGTTAACGGATGTGACTGTGGTCGAAGCAGAAGAAGACTGATTATGCAGACGGGGGTGGAAGAACAGAGAGGTACCAGTGATGAACAAAAGAGGGCATCAATTCGGAGCTCTCAGGATGAACGTCCAAACTGGACAGCCGAAAGAAACAATCTATCAATGGAGTTGAAGCCAATGCTCAGGTAGAGTCATCATGCTTTGTGACTTGAAAACTTCAAAGAAAAACAAGTCGAACATGTCTGAGTCCAACACTAAATGGCAGGGGTATGCACAGCATGTGTATGTACAGCTACACATGCCACAAACATTGTGTTCTTTTATCACAGAAGCGTCCAGAAATGTGAGAATAAAATTCAGTTTGAAAACTACCTAAATAGAGCATATCTAACCCATGAAGTACGCACAACATGTGCTCTGGGGCACGGGACAGGTGTCTGGGATGCTCATGCGATGGAGCCGACCTCCTGAACAGAACGAAGGACTTCAGGCTAGTGAAGACTTGTGGAGCCTCAGCACAGGGAATCATCACAATTCAGACAGGTAACAAAGACCAATATTCGGGTGGAATTGCTTTACTGTGTCACTTTACCCAGAGAAAACATGAAAAATAACACAAGCAATTCACTGCTCTGGGACATGGCTAAATTAAGCATTACAATGGCAAGGAATTTACAAACTGTTCTGCCGCAGTTGCTTGTCTATTTAATCCAAGTAAATTGGGCACAACTGAAGCATCTGTCCTAATCAGAATAGGTGAGAAGGCACACCCAAGTCACCGGGGACAGAATGAGGCATACTATTTGATGCAATTTGGCACCCCACTCAAGAACCTCCCACATAATCGAGTGAGGTGATACGAGGGTGGAGGAGGTTAGACCATCAGTCTATTCTACTCTAAAATTAGTGTAAGGCAATTCATCCCCGCCCACATCAGGGCCCCAAATGTAGGATTCAGTAGGAGAAATAATGATCTGATAAGAAAGTATTATGATACCTGAAGCATATTGCATAACCATGATCTCTGTTAATGTTGCATTGTTGTATGTGTTTTGATGTGCATCCTTAATTTGTATAGGTTGTAAAACTCATAAAAAGTTTACAATTTATTTTTTTTAATGCATAAACATATATTGGATTGCCTTCCCTTTTGCGGAAATCCGTTAGTCACAAAATAAAGCAATTCCTGTCAATGAGGGGGTGAGAAACCATTGCTGTTTATGCACTACCAAATGCTGAACATTCAATAATATGTCCGATATTTTTGAAGACTCAAACACAATGGGAAATTAGTGTTACTCAAATATATTACCTGGACTTCTTCATCTATTGGATAGATAGGGTAATACAGACACGACTTATGAGACAGCCGGAGAATTTCCTTCAGGAAGTGCTTTGTATAATGCTTGAATATGGGGTTTAAGGCAAAATGAAATAGATGGCCATGCTCCTCCCGTTGGTGATGATTGAAGTATATAAAATCTTCAATGTTGTAATGCGAGCGAATGTATTCAATATTCTGGAAGAAGAAAGCAAAAAAATTAAAATTACCTGAATAACCATATATAATACTGCCCTAATTCAAAATATACATCATTGACCATTTGGTTTTCACAGCTGAATAGATTTATTCAAGTAAATGATTATAGAAATAAAGTTAAAAAATGTAAGAATATTACTTCTAAAGGAGAAATCGTGTGAAAGTGGTATGGAAAGGAAGCATTTGATATAGGGTCATGGCTTCACAATATGCAACTGAAGGACCTGAATTACTGGCCTAGACACAATAATGTATGCATTTTGGTTCTAGTTGAGGGGCCGAAACAGGCCACATTTAAGGCTTTATTATTCCTTCCATTAGAGGTGTGGTTCCTGATAATCCAGCGTTGAGGCATCATGTGATAGACTTCCAGCACTGATCACATGCCCAGCATCTTACCTCCTGGAGCACCTCTCCCCTCCTGACCCATAGAGATGGTGCAAGCCCATTTTTGCAACAAAAACAATTTAGCTGCTACAGCAAGAGAGCTAGAGGAAGCCAATTACCAAGCACTGACTTTGCCCTGACTTGACCCGTGAGCGCTAAGTACCCCATAATCAAAGTGTCAAAATACTCATGATCCATTGTGAATTCTACTCTGAGTCTCGTGGTAGGGAGCTCAAGACTCAGAGTGCATGTCAAGATTGATCACACATTTTTTACATGCCTATTAAAATGGAATCCAATCTGAGTTCTATTGACCCAAAATGTTCACATGCTTGCTGTGATGCAAGTACACATTTTTTAATATAGGATGTTGATTAGACCACCAAAGAATGCCTCCATTTTAGGGGGGGTTGGAGCAACGCGCTCCATCTCAAATTACATAATTTGCTATTCTACCAACTGAGATTGTCACTGCGATGCTACCAACATCTCCTGAAGGAGACACAGGGTGTATACCAGATATAAATCATAAGACATGATTGAGATATTTTCCTCCAACTTGAGGTGGACAGGATGGGCCTTGACCTTGGCTGTTGCTGGTGGGTTGTTGACTCTTTCCACTTTCTTTTATTAACACACACCCTAGATCTGCCTCTGAGAGTGAACTTTGTGAAAAGTCATCTCTTACCTAGTCTGACATAAAAACGTGTTTCAGAGATTCAGAATCTGCAAATGGAGTTAATTCAGAAAACTATTTTATTTTGAATATAGAATGTATTCTCATGTTGGGGCCATGAGCCGAGTTGAAATGAGCTGCTTTTCAAGATTGAGGAAAATGTTCAGAAACAGGTTATAAGGTTCAGCATCGAAACATGCCTCACCAGGATGCGTTTCAAGTTCATTGCAAAGAATCAGACCAAAATGATGTTTTGCAGCCAATGTCTAACCATCAAAAAGTTTGCTCAGAGATACAGCAGATGCCACTAGGGAGCAATCAGACTAAAGGTCTCTAAATTTTGATTGGAATCCCTCGATGAGAGGAGAGGAACATATTAATCAAATTACAAAGCACTGTCCAATGCCTCAAGGGAGAAAAGGTGTAAGTGACACACCTGCTGGAAACACGATTGAAATCAAATTAGGGGAACTTTGGGCAGAGCCCATATTCCATGCATACAATATGCGATCTGATGGATGAACATGGATACTGTTTCCAAAGAAGTTACCCTTTCGAATACCCGTGTATTCGGAGGATAAACAAGGTGATTGGGTGTCAGTTACTTTTGAATGCATAGAGTCAATATCAATAATCCCAGCTTTTACATTACTGTTGCTGCTGAACTGATAAGATTTGGGGAGCATGACCTTGTGTAGGCAGGAGATTTTGTGTTCTAGGAAACATTCTTGTCAAATTTGTGGCAATCAACATAGTACACAATCTTACCAGAGAGTGTTTAGATTACGAGCTGGATGATGGGTGTAGAGACATTTAACCTAGTCCAGAGAGTACTCGGCTTATTCATATCTCGCTGGAATAGATATGACATTCATATACATGATTAGCATAGAGTAGGTGTCTGGCATAGAATATAGCCACAGACTTTCTGATCACTTGTTACATGTTTATGCAGAGAGGGAGGCACAGAACATCAGTGTGCAGATTAGAACCATCAGCTTTCCCAAGACTCTAATTTTAGGCATATTATAAGTTTGCATGCACAACTATTTATGAAGCCGGGTATGTTCCAGAAATAGATTGCATCCGTTGGGGAAGCTTTGAGTCGCTCCCACAAAGGGTGTACACATAAAAAAAACATAAGATTGAATTTAGCAGCCTTGAACTCAAGATGTAAGCACTCCAAAGGATGGCTCTGACTGACTGTAGAGAATAAGTTTCTGCCGATCATATTTAGGCAACAATATATAACTGCTGCAATCAGACGGAGTCTAATTAATTATATGAACAATAAAATGGAAATGTTATTGGCGGGTGGTAAAACTGGCAGGCCAGTAGCTCGGATAACAAGCAAAGAGATTGGACCATCCCACATAGGGAAAGTAACCAGTTAAAGAAACAAGAGGATTATAGACCTTAATTATATGAGTGAAAAATTAAAGAAATACCGTGAAGCTCTATACTCCATTAACCTACTACAGGTCAATGTAGTCGTTAGAATAGGATACTCATGAAATGTAAACAACTGTGACTAAAAAGAGGTACCTCAGAAGAGCCTGGTCAAAAAATGCATGACATCACTGAACAATAGATTTGGACAGCAATTAAAGGGATGCTGCAAAGCAGGGCTACTGGGGTGATGGACTAGGTTTTTAATTTTACTAAACTTTTCAGCATCTGCTACTTCCTCACCTCTTTGTACTCTTTTCTGAGGTGCTAGAACAGAAACCCAATGCCCTGATGCTCGGCGAGGCCCGAACCCCAGTGTTTTCGGAGTCATCTCAAGATACCAGTAAGTATGATTCAGACAATTGTGATACTACATTTTAGTTAAAATATTATTGGATAAACTGGAGGGTGTGGGCCTCTCAGTGGTACACCCAGATCGGATTGGTTTTGTCCTTAGCAGGGACACCACACAGACATTTGATGACTACATCTTGTAATGGCAGAATATAAAACTAACGGGAAAACACTATTGTCAAGTTAAAAGCACAAAAGGTCTTTGACTCCTTCCATTGGAAGTAGCTGCACAAAGTACTGGCTCCATAGAACTGGGTTCATGCATCAGAGTATCGATTACAAAAATGTCTCTGAGCATGAAAGAAATATATGATCATTTGGGTGTTTGGATTGAACTGACAGGTGTTTGCCCCTCCCCCCCCTTCCCTTTAAGTCAGGGTATCAGAAAACAATACCCTTCGTATTGAGCATTATCAGTGCCACTTATGAACTAAAGATTGGTTTCCTATTAAGCCTTTGTGTACTGTATGCTTAGAATGTATTCTTGCTCAATCCAAGGTCTCAATTTTATGAGCACCTACTTCTGGTGGAGTTCTATTCAACTACTTCTTTAGGATATAGTGGAAAAACTCACACAGTGATGCAAACTACTTCTGTCTACGAGTAGACCAGATGCAATAAAAACAACTGTTCTCTACAAAAGTATTCATAAATTCACGAATGCGCCATTCAATATCTCCCATCAAACATTTGTAAAACTAGACTCCATATCAAAAACACTAAATATGTTCGGGAAGAGCTCTTCATGTGAGGTGGAAGACAATGCAATTAACATTTGGAGCAGGTGGTCTTTCTGTCCTAAATATTCTTCAATATTCCTGGGCCACACAATGCCAACACATGTCCGGAGGGTTAAAGAGAAAAAATACGCATACACAAACACACACACACAAATATAGAAATGGTAAAGATGGAATAAGAGCGACTCGAGGAGGAGCAACAGAACACTTTACATTTTTAAATGGCCATGCTAGTGACAAAAAGCTTACATAGGCTAGCATTCTGGAAGGAAAACTATCTTGGGGGGAGGGGTGCACCATGTAAACAAAAAAATATATATTTTTAGAAAAATGGAAGCCATCTGTACAGCAGTAGGTAACCTACCAGGAAGGAAAAAAGTGCCACCTTGATGGATGAGTCCAACATAATCATGTTGACAGTTAATTGATCTGAGTGAGAAAATTCAACACTAAAGTAAGTGGAAATATGTTCCTAGGGACATGCAGATACCACCACTGGACCAGTAGAGTAGCATGGAAAGGTCCTGTACAAACAGTGTATGAGGTGCAATGAAGAAATAGGAACAACTGAATATAGAACAAAAAGACTGATCTACATAGCTGAACAACAAGGAATGGGTTGAAGCGAAGACATGTCTGCCAGATTGATGGTAGTCTCACTTAGGAAGGGTACACTCCTGCAATACCTGTGCCCAAGACAGCTCTAAGGACTGAATCATTGTTAATGGATGCTGTCTTGTTATGGTTTATCTAGAGCCTAAACGTTTGTGGGACTTCGGGTGTCATTTTAAATTTTTTAAGACTCCCTCAATCAGTTTTTGCTTTTAGGAGCCAATCTTGAATAGATTAACTTTTGTATGCTCCATAGAATCCATGACTTTGGCGAATGCACAGGAGTCGCAATCAGGCCAAAGTTTATCATTTTACATTGACAGAGCTCTCTAAATGAGAGGGTGTAGTATTAAGGCCACAGTTGCCAACTCAAGACCTGGCTATTCGAGCAATAACGGACCCCCCCTGCCCCCCCCAAGCACCTTGAGACCCTCTAGGTGAGTAGTGCGCTATACAAATTTCTTGATTGATTGATTGATCCACGTTCGAGTCCTCGCAGTAGCTCAACATACTATGATTCTGGACAAATCTCTTAATTTCCCCTTGCCTAGCAAAAAAAACCCTAACCTTGTGTAATGTAAATGTAACTTGTGTTCATGTAAAGTGCTCCAATTTCCTTGGAACAAGTCTGAGCTATAAAACCTGAAACAAATGTATTATGGTAATGAAAATATATGAATAATGGGTACATGACCATACATCAATCAAAATACGTGCCAATACCGATGCAATGTAAACTAAGTTACATAATGCAGCGAATGTAACTGATGGAAACATTTTTGCCTTCTTAGATGAAAAGTTCAAAAGAGTAACGCGTACATCCTCAATACTTGCTAGCACTTAGGCAGCAGTGTGGCATAATGTTTAGTGGGACACTACTGATCTGAAGAAAAAAGAATTAGAACAGAATCTCATGCCAAATTTATGGAGGGGCACTTTAAGCCTGAGATGATACAAGTGAGCCTTCAGGCAAAAAACAAGCAAAGGATGCTCACAGAAAATGGTAGATTTAAGGAGTGATGGCCTTACAATGCAAATACATGTTTTAGAGATGTTGCTAGTATTAGAGACAACAAAGGAGGTTCTAGTTATTTCAACACTACTGGTAGATGAGCTAGATTAACAAGCAATACATAATAGAGCTGTGGGGGATTCAAATAATAACAAGATTGCTGCTGAGATAACCACTTTTAAAAAGATCACAATTAAAAAAAAAGTTTAAAAGATCAAAAAAAAACTGAAGAAACATAGTAATCCTATGAACAATTAGATAATCATGAGGGTCCAAATATGCTTTATTCGATCGCTAGAATCATGAAAGCAATATACAAGGCACATACAAAAGTGTTAAATTTATACAATAATTCACATCAAATTTAATCACGAGGATCATAATCGGAACCATGAGCCACAAAGGCTTAATGAAACATGTCAAAAGGCTGCCCTTAAAAGACCCTGTTGGCACTGAAGCTGAATAAGAATACTAATGACAGATTGATGAGCACCTGTGAGAGGGCACATGAAAGAGACACCAATGAGTGGGCTCTAATGCATTTACCTGCAGCGGAGTGTCAGAGGAAATGAAGGCCTTAGAGTGTCAGCGAGTTTACTGTAAATGTGGTTACCTTTGAGCAAAAGAAAAAACCTACAAATCAAAGTACATATGAATTGGACGACAGGCAATGATGTATGTGATAAAATGACCAGGAATCCAGATTTATTTGGGTAAAGAGGCACCAAGTAAAAATAAGGATTACAGCCTGAATGAATAAAAAGACTATGGAAAATAGCTGGACTGAGCGACCTCAAATACAGGGGTTATTGTGGGCCATGTGATGAAGTCATTTAGGGGTCTAGCCAGGCCATCTGATCAATGTAACTGACATGAGCATGTGATTGAAGGGCCAGTGTATTTTACAGTAACTAAGGTTTGGACGGGATTTCCATGATGAGAACATGAGAATGAGGAAGCACTGACACGTAGGAAAGGGGCAAAAAAGGTTACAGAGGTGTTAAAGCTATTTATTTGGCTCTAAGGCAAGTCTGACACACTGCATATTTTTGAGTAGTACTCAATACACATACTAAGATTTTGGTGAAATGGAATGCGATGAAGGGAAAACGCACCAATACATGCAGGTGGGCTGCTCGATTAAACAAGCATTTACAATGCAATGATCTTGTCTTTGTTAAAGTTAGAGCTATTGGCATTGCAAATGTTATTTTTTTCATTTATAGTTTGTTTTTTTAAACCGATAAATATATGGTATTGTCATTTACAATGGCAATTGTTAAGCATTAGAGAGTAGTAGAGAGTATTAGCAGTGATTAATTGTTAGTAGAGAGTGACTAGTTGATTAATAGAGATTATACTTGTATAGAGTAGTGTAGGAGTGAGTTGTAGGCAAAAGTAGTTAGTGAGTAGTGTAGATTAGTGGAGAGTAGTATAGAGTGAGTGGTAGATAGTGTGTAGAGAGCATGTAGGAGTTAGTGAGTAGTAGAGACAGAGTAGTAGTGAGTAATGAAAAGTAGTGGATAGATGTAGTGTAGTGAGTTATAGATAGTATATGGAGTAGTGTATCTAGTTAGTATATTGAGTAGCGAATGACTTAAAATAGAGTATATATTAGAGAGCAGTAGTTAGTACTTTTTAGTATTAGAGTGTAGTAGAGAGTAGTAGAGTGAGTATAAAATTGTGGATAGTGTCATTTATTGAGTTGTGAGGAGTGTGACTTGTATGTAGTAGAGAGTAGTTAGAGGGTGTATTAGAGTGTTATTAATTGAGTTAGTAGTAGAGTGTGAATTGATAGTATTAGAGAGTACTAGATATTGAGTAAAGTGTGAGTAGTTTACAGTAGTAGTTGCGTGAGTAGTTAGTAAAGTGTAGTAGAGTATTATAGAGTTTTAATACAGAGTATTATAGTGAGTATTAATGAGTAAGTAGTAATTTGTAGACATAGTTATTAGAATAGTTTTAGCAGGGCATTATACATTGAGTAATAGAGAGTTAGTAGTAGAGTGAGTAATAGTGAGTAGTAGATAGTTTTATATAGTGTGTAGTAGAATAGTAGTAAGTACTATAGAGTAATAGGGTTTAATATTGTAGAAAGTTATTAGTATAATTATTTATAGTAGTAGAGAGTGTGTAGTAGAGAATTATTATTAGTGAGTAGAGTAGTAGAGAGTATTAGGATTAGAGTATTATATAGTATTTTAGTGAGTAGTATAGAGTATTTGAGGTGTGGCGAGTTAGTAGTATATTGTAGATATAGTTATTAGTATAGTGTGAGTAGGGTATCATAAAATGAGTAGTAGAGAGTTAGTAGTAGAGAGTGAGTTGTAGAGTGATTAATAGTGACTAGTAGATAGTTTTATTTTAGAGGAGTATAGAGTGTGTACTATAGAGTAATAGGCATTAATAGTGAGTATTATTGAGTAATACATTTTTTTTAGTAATTGTGTAAGTAGTAGTGAGTTGAGTTAGCTGTATAGAGTGAGTAGACAGTGAGTAGTGGACTTTACAATGCAGCAGTCTCGCCTTTGCAAAAGTTAGAGCTATTGGCATTGTAAATAACACACTTTTTATTTATGGGTTGAATTTGAAAACAGATAAATAAATGGCATTGTCATTTACAATGCCAATAGCTTAATCTCTCGCAAATGCGAGACCTACTGCATTTACACACGCACACACAAACACACAGAGCCACACACACACAGAGCCACACACACACAGAGACACACACACACACACACACACACAGAGCCACACACACACAAAGCCACACACACAGAGACCCCCCACACACACACAGCCACGCACACACACACACACACACACAGAGACACAGAGACACACACACAGAGCCACACACAGCCACACACACTCAGAGCCACACACACACACACAGAGCCACACACACAGAGCCACATACACACACACAGAGCCACACACAGAGCCACACACACACACACAGAGCCACACACACACAGAGCCACACACACAGCCACACACACAGAGCCACACACACAGAGCAACACACACAGAGCCATACACACACACACAGAGCCACACACACACAGAGCCACACGCACACACAGAGCCACACACACAGACAGAGCCACACACACACAGCCAGCCACACACACACACAGAGCCGCCACACACACACACAGAGCCACACACAGAGCCACACACACAGAGCAACATACACAGAGCCACACACACAGAGCCACACACATAGAACCACATACACAGAGCAACACACACAGAGCCACACACACACACAGAGCCACACACACACACACAGACACACACACACACAGAGCCACACACACACACAGAGCCACACACACACACAGAGCCACACACACAGAGCCACAGACACATAGAGCCACACACACACACACACACAGAGCCACACACACACAGAGCCCCACACACACACACACAAGCTAGGTATCCCTGTGGAATGTTCCTTAGTCACATGATAGCATGCTGCCCTTTAGGTTACTCAGTCCCATGAATGTTTGCTGCCCGTGTCATAAATGCAAACACTTATGATATAAACAGTCCCACAACCATTAGAAATGCCAATGTGTCTTCCTCAGTTTTGAGAGTCTGCAGCAGGCAGGGTTGTTGGTACCATGTAAAACTGTTCAACCGTATCCCAAGTGTGTCATCCTTTACAGTCCGCCGCATTCCTCATAGTGTCCGCCTTCGAGCTCCCTTCTCCCAACCCCACAAGGACTATATGCTGCAGCTGGATGGAGGCTAACCCGAAATCAAAACAACGGTCAGTCTTACATTTGCAACTCGTTGCCTATCATTTCTGCATCAAACAAATATGTCTATTTTCTTAAGCGGTAACCGGTGCCCCAGGTTTCTGTTAAACGTAGCTAGACTTATCCCCCGAGGCTGCTTGGGAGGGGCTAGTACTTGCAGAAAACAACTTGCCCATCCTTCTTACGGAGGCTGGTCTAGAAGGCTCTCTTGTAGGCGTGTGCAGGAAGGCGAGCGATCTAGTTGCATTGAAATAAAAAAAGAATCGTTTCAGTGTTTATTTAGTTCAGTCCTTCTTAGGTATCCTGTTCGAATGTATTATTTGATTTTTCGTGATTCCATACGTTTGTGTTATTATTTAAATATATTTTACTAGTGTCTAATACACTAGATTTAAAACACGGTAAATTATTTGCGAAAATAACTTGGCGAGTCATACCAAAAAGAATGTTCCCCCGGAAAAAATATTTCCCAGTAGGGTTACCTTGTAAAAAATACAGCGAGACAGGTCAACAAAAGCGACAGCGGATACAGGGTGGCCTTGAGGGTACCAAAGTCAAGGTGTCTTAAAGGAGCGGAGCTTGTTAAATTGGAGTTAATAGAAATTCGATTATGTTAGGATTTATCAAATGACAAACCAACAGAGGGTTATAGGAATGAACATACTTATTCGGACAGATATGACATGTCAATAATTCTGCCATTAGTTAATAGAACAGCCCCGGGAACGAGCTTTATTTGCACATTTCAAACACATATCATTCGTATATTATCACGGTTCAGTTTCTGCTAAAAACCATTTATTTACGATCTCTTTTAAGTTCTTATTCATTTACTATGCCACCTCAGCAGTTTTCGGCTGAGTCTCGGGCACAATGTGGTAAACAAGTGCTGCAGAGACATCAATCACGCACAGACTGTAACTGGAGCAGTAGAGGACCGGCATAAACCGGTGAGAGCAGATCCAGGCAGCAAGCAGCACGGCCTCATATGCAAAGAACGTGACGTAGAAGCGCAGCCTAGCCTACTTGCCACCAAGCACCTCCCCTGCCCCCTACTTCCAGAGATGCGGTACAGTATAAGCCTACCCAATGCAGTTTCCCGAAGGCGGGATAGATATTGAATGAAATCCAATCTAGGATCAGGCATAAACAACGTCACTAACAAGCCGATTCAGTTCAAAGAATTATCGTGTTTTAGTCCAGAGGTGCAAATAAAAACTTGAAAACGCGTGGTTTGCAATTAAACAAAAGCACATTTTGTTAGGAATTCTTAATGCATAAAAAATTATGAATATTACTGATTAATACATTTAAGAATGAGACATGTTGAAACATACCACCATGATTGCAATGATTTAGTGTGTATGGGAAAACTAGGCTAGTTTGACTCCAGTGCTCACAACCTGTCGGCGGATTCACGCTTATTGAGAACCTATTCATCCTCGGGATCATTCCAGGAACCGCTTAAACAGACAGAACGTGGGCAATGGCTATTCTATTTATAGCGGCTATGCGCTCATTCTTGAGAAGAGTCGGATGGAAGTTTGTCTAAGCCCCGTCCTTTCCCCAGGTCATTACGGTACTGCTGGTCCTAATGCAATGGCAATTGGAGTCCCTGGTGAAGCCTTCTCTGGTTTCCTGTAATGGCTCTACCACATTTTCGTGCACCCTCTCCTTTAACCTGAGATGCGAGAGGGGCAGACCCTTCCCCGCTCCTGATTACTTCAAGATGTGGGGGCTGCGGCGGACAGAAGGAGGGAGACACGCGGCGAGCCAGATCATTGACATGGGACCAAAGAAATTGAGAGAGTGAAGGGTTAAAACAAAGGGGAGAAGAAAGAACAAGCCCCCTCATCGCCGGGGTAACCCTCAGAGCTGGCGCCAATCCCAGCTTGGATTGGTGCTGACGTCGATGGACTCTGGGCCGGGTGAAGGCAAACAAAGTGCTCTCACAGCTCCTGGGCCGGCTGCGGTGATCGGGGGCACACAGTGCACGTTCAAAGTGATATGCTCGACTAAAAATCTGCATTTCAAAGCCACTCTATAACACGCTGCATAGGCGGGCACACGCTCTGCCCCGGGAGTCTCCCTCGCATGGCGCTGACTCACTGCTGCTGCAGCGGGAAGAGGGACAGTGACGTCCGCATGAAGGCAGCGTGATCCCTAAATGATGCCCAATCAAAGAGCCCTTTGGACAGCGAGTCTACAGCGTGTCTTGCTCACGCTGCCTGAATGCCTTTTGTCTGTAAGCCCCGTCCTTTTCAGACTGGGGGGCGTGTTTTTCACTGACGTCACAGGTAGAACAAAACTAAAAAACACGCCCCCCAATCCGAAAAGGAAGGGGCTTACAACCAAAGAATGAAGTAACTGAGATCCCTTCTCCAATGTCTGGACGCAGTTTAGGAGTCCAGCCAATGGAGAAGAGGGGCGGGGTTAACTCTCGCTACTCAGAGTCGTTAAATCTCGACAGCGAGACTGCGCATGTGCGCAGCCTACGCTAGCCGAGACCTAAAAAAGGCAGAGTTATTAAGATTTTTGAATCAAGTTGTTTTGAGATGACACTTCGCTTTTTGTTCTGAACAGGAATCATTTAGGCAGTTTTGACAAACATCAGAAAAGCATGGCTCAGAGTGAATGGATGATACAGCAATGAAAAGTACTTTGCAGTCTAAAAGTCATAAGCACTGCACTTGCACTGCACCTTTCATTACAGGATTTCCCCAGACACAATTTCTATCTCCTCACATGAAAAATAAGGGGTCTAGATAAGATGTGAGAGATTTCGTCATTCTTAGCAAGGGGACTATGGTTTGGTGGTAAACCCTCAAAAATGAATTTAGTTTCACATTAAAGGGTAAAGAAATGACCATGAACAATTACTTATTTGGGGGGTTGTTATCCAGTTAGTGAATTTCATTCCAAGTACACCGAATCATATTTGCTCAGGGGCTAAAGTACACTCCTGAAGTAAATAATTCATAACCAGGACACTGAGATTTTACTCCCTTCATGGGATTAGCTCAAGTATCCTAGAGTGTCTATTATTGATGTGAAAATGAACTTGAGAGCAGGGATCCCATGCATGCACATAACCTACAAATGAGCTGCAACATTAAGTATCAATGTTAAATCAGGCTATACAAGACAGTGTCATAAGATAATGAATTGCATCTCCTAGTAGTATTAACTCAGCCATAATGATTGTATTATGAGATATTCTTAAAGTTCCATTGTGTTTGCACTCAAAACTATTTACTCAGCTCTGCTTATTATCCATGTATCTGATCTTAAGAGATGGAGATAAAACAACAAAGAAGACTATGTTGAACTATATTTGCCTGGAATAATATTTCAAGGTCCTGCATGTATGAAATGCTGACTTCCCGATGTACAGGTTACGATTTAATATGGTTGTTTTGTGCAATTAGAGGTCTTCCCCAAATATAAAGACTTTTGTTTGGAAGCCATGTAAAATGTGTCTCAGTCCTTATGAAGGCTTTCCAAGTGTATAGATGCACTAGAAATGCAATGTCTTACAGATTACTGTGCTAATAAAAGGCTTTGGTACCAAACCTGCTGAATGTAACAAGGGGTTCCATGAATAAGGGGAGGTGCAGGATAAATTGAGGAAAATGATTAACACTCAGTGTCCCACTGTGGCGACTCAAGTGTCAATCTTCCCTTCCAACCCAATGCTGAAGTTACCTTCCACCAGACCTTCACTACTGTGTGTGGGAGCGCAACCAGATACCGGCCGAGGTAGTTAAAGCTTTCCTGGTCAGGAAGAAACTCTTGTAGAAGACTGTCTAGGACACAGCTGCCCTAAGTGGACCTATTTCCGAGCCTGAAATCAAAGGAGCCATTAAGTAGCTGGTGAGGGGCAGATCACCTGCTTCAGATGGCCTACTTGGTAGATTTTATTAGACCTACTGGTCACTCCTGGTGCTGAAACTAGCGGAAATATATGCGGAGACACTGGAGTTTCGGTCCTTGCCCTATAGTAACAGGGAGGCCTTGATAGCCTCAACTGTTTACCCCTCTGGCAATGTGCAAGACGTGGCGTCCTATAGACCACTCTCAAAGTTAAACTTAGATTATAAAATCCTTTGCAAGCTGCTAGCCAACTGCCTATAGCTCTCCCTACATAACCTGGTGCACAAAGACAAAAATGGCTTAATTTCTCAATTAACTACCTCCCACAACATTGGACCCTTGTCTGGTGGACAAATTATTCTTGGTCTGTGTTTGTATGGTTTATCCTCAAAAATCTGATGTCTTGAATAATTGATTTAAGTTTTGTTTAGGAGCTTGGCCCGAATTTTGGCTCTAGGCTCCTGTTTTGAATATAAGAATCCAATTAACGATGTGCTCTGACTACATTGCTGTTGTGAATAAGGTTCTAGGACCATTGTCTTCTGTATCACATAGTGCCCAGGTCCAGGACTAACCTTGGGAATGCCCCATTTTTTGAAAGGACGATTCAATGATGAGCTTAATTATGTTCAGAACAGATGCAGCTAAGAAAACAAAAAAAACAAATTGATAACAATACATCACCCAGGGTGTGGAGGGGCAGGTACCTTCTTTCACATCATATGAGAATGCCCCGAAATCCAAAGCTATTGAACTCGAGTGACTAGAACGATGTCCAAGGTGCTAGATTTACACATTCCAATGGAGGCCCGCTGGCACTTGCTGGGCGTCACAGGCGAGACCAGGTGGGCCACACGCACGAAAACCTGGCTAATGCTGGCCTCAGGGGTGGCAAAGCGCAACATAGCAAGACTGTGGGGGCACAGGAACCTGCAAAGCTCTCTATCTGGAAACAAGATATGGACTTGTGCTGTCTTGTGGAAAAAACTATATAACAAAGTAGAGGATGCCCCAAAAAATGGGATAAACTTTGGGTACCATGGGTAAAGTACAGATCTTAGATGAGCGGGAACACAAAACCACGGAATACCCATCCCCCCGAGTGGGATGGGTATGCTCAGACGTGAGTCCCATGCTCTCCACA
This sequence comes from Lissotriton helveticus, assembly GCF_964261635.1. Classification (NCBI taxonomy): domain Eukaryota; kingdom Metazoa; phylum Chordata; class Amphibia; order Caudata; family Salamandridae; genus Lissotriton; species Lissotriton helveticus. The sequence continues at coordinate 1,550,758,575 of NC_136067.1, forward strand.
CTACTGGAGTCAAGCTATCCAGGCTGATGACAGCTGATAGCCAGAAACCGGTCCTTGGATGCTTGATTCCGGTCCAGGAAAGACATGGCTTGGCAGTTCGGGCTGGACTGTTCCCATGAGGCACAGGGTCAAGGCTGATTTGCATATGGCTGGGTTCAAACTGGAATGGCATGGTGAGCACAAAACGATGGATTTAGGCCCAGATCTCTGTACTGGGGTGAATGTATGACATTATTCTGCATTCTGTCCATCACCTGTTGTTTTTGCATTTGTCACCCCGAGTGGGACGGGTATGCTCAGACGTGAGTCCCGTGCTCTCCATGCCACTGGAATCAAGCTATCCAGGTTGATGAGGGCTGAAAGCCCGAAGGCCGGTCCTTGGATGCTTGTTTCCAGTCCAGGGAGGACCTGGCTTGGCAGTTCGGGCTGGACTGTTCCCATGGGGCACAGGGTCAAGACTGATTTGCATATGGCTGGGTTCAAACTGGAATGGCATGGTGAGCAAAAAAACGATGGATTTAGGCCCAGATCTCTGTACTGTGGTGAATGTATGACATTGTTCTGCATTCTGTCCATCACCTGTTGTTTTTGAAAATGTGTCTAGACCACTGGCATTCCAGAGTTCCTCAGACCAGTCCATTTCCTGACTTTCCAACAGGTATTCTGAAAGGTCCAGTGACCCCTCCCATTCATCCCCGGAGTCTAGCCATACAATATAGGCTTCAGGCACCAACCTAGGACCCATGGGTCCTGTCAGGGGTGGAATCGGTGTCAAGTGACACAGTTCCAGCTCTATGTCAGATTTGTGAATATTTATGGGGCAGGTGCCGGTGGCATTGGGAGCATCAGGCCGGTGTAGGGGGTAGCCACTGTTGCATGACTGGCACTGGTCCAAATCAGTTATCGGAGCTATGGGGGCCCGTCAGAGTCGAAGCAACAGAACACAATTAGGCCCCTCCAGCCCATAGGGCCCGAAGGTGTGCCAGAGGGGTCAGTCCACTCAAATACACGGCAAATGGCCATGTAAAATTCTTTCATTTGAGCGGGGTTGCTCTGGCTCCCGGAAAAAATGGGAGGCACTAAGCCAGCCCAGGCACAAATTCCGAGGAACCATGTTTCTTATGTTTCTTCCCTGAATATCCTGTTGACCGGGAATGGGAGGAAGAAGACTTGGGGCTCCTGGAATGGTTCTGCAACCTCCCTCTCGACCGAGACCACTTAGGATTTGCGTGACACGGCGTAGCCTGCCGGTCAGTTAGCAGCTGCATGGGATCGCTCCCTCAAAGCCTTCGGTGTCATGGCCCGGCAGTCCGAGCAGGACTTGGAGTCGTGGTCATGCTCAAGACACCACAGACATACTAGGTGTGGATCTGTAACTGACATGGCGCAATGACAGACGCCACATGGTTTAAAACCTGTCTTCCTCGAAGACATCTGTTCAACACAGCAGGAGGAAGATTTCCTCAAAAAAGAATTCAACTAAACATCGGAAAATTCCAGTCAAAAAGCAACAGAGGCGTGGCTCTTTCTCCGAATCAGCGCTAACTGGTGGGGAAAGAAAGAAACTGATGTCAGCGCAGAGGTGGCACCTATATAGGTGACACAGACATCAACTCAGGCGCAGGCGACGCCACAAGGAGGCGACCAATACCACCTACCGCCACACAGGGGTATTGCTCGAAGAAAAATCTTCCTGATCCAGTCTGACACCTGAGAAATTCAAAGGTAAGGAATTTGTGGCTAGATGTCTCTATCAGATATAAGCTTCATTATTCACACCCTCAAAACTCTGGGTCTGTGACTGAAAAAAATCGCTCATATGGAGCATTTTTTCAAACCCCCTCAGATAGGTGTAGGCATTGTCCTTCAGTGATCACCTTTTCATGGCTTGTCTACTTTCAGCTTTTTCATCAGGCGGTTCTGTGTAAGTGAGTAAGATGTTCCAAACACTGGCACTGAGTTGCTCCTCAGCCATAAAACATAGAGGACCCCAACCACTACCCTGTATCCCAAACAAAAGGGCCACTACAAGTGCTCTCAACCCCAGTTGGGAGATCCTGGCACCAGGGCATGCACGACCCATGGCCTAAAGCAAGGGTGTGCATCTCACCCACCTTAAGGCAATTTTTCCATTGCTCCAGGTTAATTCATGGCTGAGAGCCTCTCACTTCCACACCGCTGCCACCCCATGGGCGTCAGCACCAGTCGCAGTGTAATTTGCCAAGCACAGGGGGTTCGAGCACTACTCCGGACAAATCTTTGCATCCGTTAATCTGTCGTTTGAAAACTCATTTAGAAGGTAAGCAACCTGCTCTTTGTATTGTAATAAAAAAATACGAGATGTACATAGTATGGAGCTCCAGAGAACGTCAACAACACGAGCTCCATAGCCACAACCCCTGTTCCTTGTAGTCTTATTAAATGATTGTAACCCTTTCTAGCATATGCCTCTGTATGATCCCGCAACCAACTTCAATATCTTAATTATAGTTGGGGGAGGTACACTAATATGCAATATTAACTAGCACCAATAATATATTAGGACCATGCAAATAAAGAGATTTCATGAGCATGGGTAAAAACCTGTAGAAGCATCAGGCTTTGTCAATAGTGGAAATAGTGTAGATAATAATATGAAAAGTATTACTGCATATTAGAAATCATACCTCTTCATTTCTGATGATCGACAGTCCAACAATCTGATCAACGATCTCTGCTACAAATGCCTGAATAGGAGTGCCGTCCTGGAAAGAAGAAGCATATGTGTGTTTCCTGTACTTACAATTGTCACAATTCTCCCTTAAAAACGTTAAAAAAGATTAGCCTTTTTGGTAATGCCAAAATATCACTAACATAATTACAAGCATATCAATACAAATAATTGTATATCATAGAGCGCTTGTTACAACATTCATGCAGACTCAGAGTTTGCAGTAACACACAGTACATTGACTCAAAAAAATTAGCTTACACGAATGTGTATATTACAATAAATAGTACATTTTTAAAAAACATAATATTTTGACAGAACGTATTGAGCTCTCAGATCTTCAAATATTAGCAACTATAGAAACAATATCGGCCACATGCATCAATGTTCCCGTTTGCGAATTCTTAACTGCGAAAATTAAGGAATCGCAATTAAGAATTCGCAAACGGCAATGCATTAAGAAATCGCAATTTTTTTTGCGATTTCTTAATTTTCCTTAATTGCGATTCACAATTTGCGAATCGCAATTAAGGAATCCCTTTCCATTGATTCCTATGGGCCTAGAGGCCCATAGGCATGAATGTGAAGGCATTCTCATTTTGCGATTCGCAATTAAGGAATCGCAAAATGAGTATGCAATTTCAAAGGTAGTGGGGGGTCCAAAGGACCCCCCCCTGCACCCCTGAAATGTACCTTTAAGTACATTTTACACACACACATGCCCCAAGGGCATGTGTGTGTGTAAAATGAAACGTTCAAAAATGCACTTTTGAAAGTTTTTGCAAATTACCATGAAGGTTAACTTCATGGTAATTTACCACTACCTATTTGCGATTTCGCAATTTAAAAAAACCCATGCATTGCATTTAAGAAATCGCAAAATTGCGATTTCTTAAATGCAATCGCAATTTAAGAAATCGCAAATAAATTGCGATTTCTTAAATTGTGAAAAAAGCAAAAAAGCTTCATGAATCCCAAAAAAGGGATTTGCATTCGCAAACGGCCGAATTTTGCGATTCGCACCGTTTGCGAATGCAAAAACCCTTGATGCATGTTCCCCTATGTCTTTTTCCAGTGCTGGTCCACTCAGACACACTGAGGCACAGCGCTATTTCTTAGAGATGGTGAGCTTCTGCCAATAGGGCTGTGGAATAAAAAGGAAAGTGTCAGGAAAGCAGGGGTTGCTACCTGGAGGATTTTGGCCAGCTCGAACCCCTGGGGTGGGTGGGTGGTTAGACATTCCAGGTATCAGGCACTTAAGAATGTGCCGAAGGGGGGAGGAGCCAAGATGGCGATCGGAACGGTCGCATAACCGCCTCGCTCCGTGATCTCTTCCTCCCCGCCACCTATCCTGTATTTTATCCTGCTCGGGGTGTTCCGAATTTGGTCACTGAGGAAGAGCCGTCACTTACCATCCTTTTCCGGGGCTCTGGCGTGCAGTGATTCCGGCGTTCTGCCCTGGTCACATTGTTGGCCTTCCCGGCCCTGACGCCGGGGCCTCGAGTGCTGTGCCTGCCCGGAGATGATCGGAGTGCCGGCGGTCCGGAACCGGTGGAGAGACCCGATGGTGGGAGCCTGAGAGCCGCGGGCCGGGACCCCCGGGGCAGACCCGCCCCCGCTGGTGGGCCACCCCGCATGTCCGTTCGCCTGCCGGCCCGAAGAAGAGAAGCCGCGCTGTCCGGCACCCCTCAAGTGAGAAACCCACGCCTGTTGTTAGTCCCGCCCGGGATCCGGTGCTGGGCTCCCCCCGAGTGCTGTGGGGAGCACGCCCGTTCTTCTGGTGACTCTCCTTTCTCCGCCGAGCGCCATCCGCCGCGGTTTGGCGGTGAGCCCTGGGGCCGCCGGTGCTCCTGATGGACTTGGAAGGACCTGCGGCGATGGCGGAGGGTGCTGTACTTAAGATGGCGGATGGCCCCTCGGGGTGTCTTTCTCCTGGAGACAGGGAGGTTGCCGCATTTGCTTTCTCCAGCCCTCGTTTGGTTTGGGCGGCCCCTACTCGGAGTACTATCTGGTTTGCCCTGTCTGCTCTGCGGATCGACCTGTCCTTGAAATGTCGAGCCTTGGAGTTGCGGATAGCTGCCATGGTGGCTCCGCCATTTTGTGACGAAGTGTCGTCTCCCCGACTTGTACTGCCTGAAACTTCGCCGGCGGCTGTGCTGGGATCTCCGGCTGGGTGCTCGATTCTATGGGATCTAGCGGACCCGGTGCCGATGCTGCAATGCTTTCTACATCCTGTTTTCTTTGCTTCGTGCTGGACGGCCCAGATACTGTGCTTGACCACGTGGATCTTTGAGGAACTTTTGCATTCTGACTGTTGCCGAGTTCTCCTGGTTGCTTCTAGTTTGCCGGGACGTTGTTTTGCGGGGATCCCACCGGCTTTTCCTGACTGGTATGGACCCACTGTGTTCTGCTGTTCTTTGGCTGTGGCGGGGTTGGGAAGCTCGACTCTTCATAAAAGTGGACAGGGGTGATCGTGCCCGGATGTCTGTGGGACCCTTTTTACATGGCATCTCCGGGCCTCGTTATTCTGGATGGTTCCTGTTTACATCCTGGTGTAGGCTTTTCTTGACTCTCCTTTTCGACCTCGATTAGTGCATTATTGTTGCGGGGGGGTAGTGTTTTATGTCTCGGTCGCTGGCTCCTCTCCTCTCTCTTTCTTCCTTTTCCTCTCCTTCCTTTTCTTATTCCCCTCTCTTTCTTCGTTATAATTCCCTTTCTCTTTTTCTATATTTCGGGTGACTCTGGGCGACAGGCACGCTGTTTAGTGGGGTAGGCCGTAGCCATTACAGTGATGTAGGGTGGGGGGGGTGTTTGTTATTTTAGTTTGTTTTATTCTATGGTCCCTTTTTTGCCTTTTCCAGGGGGTGGGCTATGTCCCTTGGTGTTTACTCCTCTGTTTCGCTTGCGTCTGCACTTTCTCCTTTTTCGGGGCGGGTGGGCTGTACGTGTGGCGTCCACTTTATTTATTTGCTGGTATTCTTCCTCTATTCTGCACTTGGTATGGGCGTGTGAGGTCTTTGGGCTTTGCCCTACTGTGGTCGTCTGCTTGCGTGGGGGGCTATTTCCCTCCCGCCCCCCCCCCCTTCTTTTCTGTATATGTTGCATGACGCGCGGGTAGATATGGTTGCTGCCTCCTTTATATAATGTAAAATGAAACCTCATTTATCCTGGCGCTGGCGATGTAACGACTTTATTTGCATCCATCCTGTATTTCCCTATCGTATACATTGCTTTATTATTTTGATTCTCCTGACTTTGCGGCCGGCCCCTGTGGTTGTAGGCCTGCGCTTGTACTTATACGTGTCTTTCAATAAAGGTTTTTTAAAAAAAAAAAAAAAAAAAAGAATGTGCCGAAGAAGGTAAAAACTAAGTGCACTGTCAAAGTTTGCTTGACAACGTTGTCGGCTCAGCTTCTTTAGGCTTGCCCACAAGACAGGCTTGGAAAGCCTCGGATTATAGAATGAAATGACCTTCAATGCATGTATTCCCCTGCAGCCCTACTAGGTATCAAACGGAGCTTTCAAAGCTCAACCTCAAAAGATTACCCCAAATCTGGCGAAGATGCAGTCTCCTCGATTGAGAAAGTTCTGAGAAGAGCAGGATTTTATTTCTACAAAAGGACACATATTTCTGGTTTCTTCTTAACCGCAACCCTCAGCACCCCTGACCTCTCATAAACAGTTTTCATTTGAACCGGAAGTGCCCCTCGCTTTTCAACTGTCTGAGCCTCTCATTGGAATTACTATCACCTTGGCCAGTTATGCGTTACCATGTAAATTGCATAGTTTTCCAACACCTAAGACTTCAAGATGCCGAACACCACCTCCTACGGAATATCACCCTCCAAGAAAGTTGCTATATCCAGTTTGAGCAGATTCATAGCCCTCATCTTCTAAATGTTTTGCCTTCAACTCCGGTTTGAAATATAAAGTGATAGCTCAAGTTTCAAACTCTTGCAGCTGATCATGACCCCGTTTCAAATCAGACAGTTGTGAAGAGTAATCTGCACTTGTCTTGCTACCGCCTGAGTTTTTGTTTTCTTCAGTTGTGCTTGAAAAGTCTTCAGTTTGATCTATATTGATAAGATCTTTGGCTTTACACTATTTATGTTGGCTTGTAAGTCTTTTACCACTCACAAGTTGCAATGTTCCTCTATACAAATCTGACCCTGATGTTCCTGCATCATCTCCTGACTCTGAGACCAGCCGGATGACTTAGGAGTGAAAAAGGCTGGTCATGTTTGCTCTTCCCTTGGTCTTCCGCGTTATGAATGATTTCTCAGTGTAATGGGTCTGAATGGAAAATAACTCAGGCCACCATGATGACAAGACATCCAGTACACCTACCTTTGGCTATGGTTCTGCACTCTTCTCAGCAGGGTATGGGCGAACAATGAGAGCCAAAACACATTCAGGCCACTATCTCGATATTAGCCACATCTCTGCTGTGCCATCATGCAACACACTCAGAAAGATACATGCTTCCTGGTGATATGTATAGTCCATGTCTCTCTTCATTCCAGGGACTACAACTTGCCCTGAGTGCCCGTTTCACGTGGGGAACTTCAGGAGCGTACTCAGCTCCCTTGACCTGCGCCATCACCCTGTTACCATAACCCTAGCCTGCAAAAGCTCTGAGCAGGTGGAGGTATCATAACAACCTTCAAAGAGCAAGAGGGATCGGCAGTACGTCAACAAGATAAGGAGTCAGGGCACCAAGCAGAAGAAGAAAAGGTAAATCATGGGAGGGTCCGACACTTCTACTTACTTTAGAAATTCAAGGGCTCTGCACATTGTTTGAGAGGGCTGAACAGGCAAAAAGGGAGCCCTCATAAGAGCCTACAAGTATAGTGGCTCTCTCAAAACTCAGCTGGCCCACATTCCCCACTCATACTCATTTACGAAACATCCTACACTTAGTTTTAGTGTTCCAGGGAAAGAAGGATAAGAAGTAAGCAGGGTGTGAGGAGTTATTTTCCTTGAAACGATGAATGTTATTTTCTCAGAGCATATATCCCTTTTCAACCAAACTCAATGAATGTTGAAATTCTCCTACAAGATATCATACTAAACAGGGATCACAACTGCTTTCTGGTTAACCTCTTATTATCTGGCCAAATCTTAAGCACTAAAAGGACCTTGTTGGCATCTCACAACTATGAGTATGCAGACTATGGGAGCCTAATCAGTCTTATTACCTTCAAAAGCTTAAACTCAAGAGGATGCTTACCAAGAGGGGCCCAACCACTGAGCACCTGCCACCAAAATGACAGATGTGTACAAATTAATCATGCACTAAGCTGCCCCTTTATGTGTTAATTAGGGCAAAAATTCAACATATGTATACCACACACCTCCATACGTTCAAGATCTCCCCTAAACATGCCATTTTCCCCCAAGAAAATTGGCATTATCTGAGTGCCCCAGCCACTCAGCCCTGGTTGATAAAAAACACAGTCTATAGCGTAAGGACTTGCTATGGCTTAATAAAATGTGTCATGCTGTTAGGCTCAGAAGGCCGCTGTCGATCAGAAATTGAAGTTCCTTGGAGGTCGCATCACCATTTTCAGGATTTAGGAACAAAGGATTGGACTTCCATATCATAGTCACCAGAAACAAGTCTGCTGTCTGTTCTGGGATACACAATTAGTGATCATGATGAAGGGTGGGAAGACATAGTTAAGGTACACTTACCAGAAAATTATTCACCATAGTTTCCTCCAGACCTGAGCTCCAGCTTAATGAAGCCACACGCTGGTTGTGTTCAGCCTTAACACAAACAGATATCTGGCACAATTTCCCAATTTTCTCAATTCGCTTCCCAAAAAACCCGATACAGTCTCCATTCACTGGCATTCTACCATCCATTCTCCATATTATACCACAGGATTCTGTCTCTTGATACATACCAGACTGCTAAGGAATCCACCAGGAGTTCAAAATAGTTGATGTGCAGGTGCAAGCTCCTGAACACTTTTTCCTTCGATAGTCACACAGCCTTATTGTGCACCCCGACATTTCTTGCTAGAGTCCAATTTAGCCACATTTTTGGTGCAGCTGTGAAATGTCCTTTACCAAGCTATGTCTCCTTGCGTTCCTGCCACCACTGAAACTTGATACTAGCTTCCTCAGACGAGGATAACTTTTTGTGTTTGTGAGACCCTTCCTCATAAATATTGATCTCGATCTCAGCAAGGTTCTGTAAGGGAGCAGGCCCGGAAAAATCACCTGTATGAAAGAGGTAAGAGACCCTAGAATTCTGGGCAGAATCCTTAGAGACACTCTCTAGACCAGAGGTCTTCAAACTTTTGAAGGTTGAGCCCCCCCAGCTGAATTTTTTTAAATGTCGGCCCCCCCCACCACCTGACAGAAATTTCGGGAATCTGGTACACTACATAATCGACCGCCACCCGCATATCCTGGGCCATATCCGGCAAATAATGTTCAAAACAATGAGTGTTTCCTCCTTCTCCATGACTTCCCTCACTACCACTCACCAACAATGCACCTCATCTCACTATAGCACCTTTCTGGCAAACATATATATTTTTTATAGTGCTACTCATAGTTTCATCATACTCAGGGGCATATGTACAAGCCCCTATATTCACCACACCGTCACTTTTTACGACGTTGTGGTGGCGATAGGGGCATTGCTGAATTTACAAGGCAGAGTTAAGCCACTTAACTTGGCTTAACATTGCCTTGTAAATAAGGTCCCCTTTCATGCTATGCTTAGCGTGAAAGGGTGGGCAGTGGGTGTTGCGGTGGGCGTTCCACTGAAACAGGTACTGATTTTGATGTTGCGCCCTATTTACCAGGGCAGCGTAAAAGTGAGGCAGCGTTAAAATTAAGAACAGGGAAAACCTGGTCTTAAGCTGGCGAAAGTAGGAGAAAAGCATTATTTCTCCTCATTTTTGCTTCATCCATGTGTGCTGCCTTGTGCAGCACACATGGAACAAGCAAAATGCCTTGTATTTGTAATCTTTAAAAAAAAATCCATTTTGTGATTTCTGTGTGTGCTGCATTAAGCAGCACGCATGGAAGTGAGACAAATGGCATTTAAAGATTGTTTATGTACAGGAAGGTCCCCCTCCTTATGTACAGGAAGGTCCTCCTCCTGTACATAAACAATCTTTTCCCTGCACCCAGATACCCTTGCACTATGGTGCAATGGTGTCTGCGTTGGCGCTGCACTGCTAAGTGTAGCGCCAGCGCAGGGGAAACGCAGGTCTGCACCATATTGTTGTAAATATGGTGCAGCCTTCCGTTTCTGAAGTGGCGGAGAGAGGCCTAAACCCATGACTGCTAACGGCTCACTCCGCAACTTCCTTGAACATATGCCCCTCAGTTCTTTGATCTGCATGGTACACCTTCTTTGTAGCAGGCACATTAACCCTCTGTGCTGTGAGGGTGGCAGGAGTGCTCATGTGAGTGCACAGTGAGGTATGCAACAGTGTGAGAGTAGGGTAAGTGGAGTGACTGCAGGGTGAGTGAGGTGACCATATGAATTTGGGTGTGCATGTTAGTGCAGAGTGGGACTAATGAATGCATGGTTAGTGATGGGCTTGTTTAAGTGAGATTGCAGATTGAGCAGTGAGGGGACAGGTGAGTGAAGTGTCACATGAGTGCAGGGTAGGTAGTGTGCTTGTGTGGCTGCAGGTTGAGGTACAGGGAAAATCGTGCAAGTGCATTGTGAGAGCAGAGTGATCACTGAGTGCAGGGTGTGAGTGCATGGGGGTCAGTATGAGGGAATTGTGATCGCTGTGAGTGCAGGGTAAGCACGAATGTGAAGGGCGAGAATTTGGAGCAAGTTGTCGGAATGCAGGGTGCATTCCCAGACACTTGCAGTAACTCAGCATGCTATTGATGGCAGTGCAGGGTTTCAGATATGTTAAACTATTACAATTATGACATTAACCAGGGATCGAGGGTGGAGGAAATAAATACTGGGCTGATCTCGCAACAAACTTTCAGTTTTATGATTAGGGTTGCCAGCTCATTATTTTGATGTCCCAGGTGATAAAAAAAATAAGCAGTCACCTAAAGCTCTATTTTCAGCACTTATTTGTGCATACTCTGAACAGCAAATATAAATAGAAAGCACTTTAAATTGTGTTTTAGGGCTGCCTAAATGATATGACTGATAATAAAAGGGAACAAAGACAGAAAAGTCACATCATGAATGAATACATACTTCTTTACAACTCATATTTAGTGTTAAGAGAAGCATTTTGCAGGCTGTTTAAACACCTGACTGGGATTTGTCTGTTGGCAACTTGAAACCCTTTTAGCCCTGTGATCATTGCACTCCTGCCAGTGTGATTTAAAAAGCAACATTGTCGCCTTTCTTGGAAGAGCTGTCCCTCCCTGGACGGGGTTAAATGAGAGCTGAAAGCTTCAGCTGCAGTGGGAGGCAGGAAGCCATCTCTGCTAAAACTGAAAGCAAGTAACAGATATTCATTTCATCTGCAGTGTGAGGCAAGGCGTCTCCTTTGCTCTGAAATCGTTGCTTTCAGTTTTAGCAAAGGGGGCTCTTTGCCTCCCACTGCAGCTAAAGCATTTCAGGTGTAAGAATTAACCAGGATAGCCCCCCCCCAACCCCGTGTGTGGCAGCCTGGCTGAGACAGCTTCCCGGTGCACACAGCCGCACCCGAGTACCTCACAGGTCTTTGAAAGACCTTTTTCTTGCTTATGAGGCTTTAATGGTTTTCACCCCTTCTTAGGGCCCCTGCAGCTCCACTCTGCCGTTCGTTTGAAGAATCAGAGGACAAAAGTGAGATTTTAGGGAGGAGTGCGCGCCCCCCCTGAGACGGTGTCGCGCGCCCCACAGATTGAAGAACTCTGCTCTAGACTCCCAGAATTATCAAAGGTGTACCTGAATTCCATAGCCGAGATATTATGGACACCAAAGCTACTCACACCTACTTCACCTCTAACTCACTGAAGATAGGGAAAGAGCGAGTTGACTCTGGGAAAAGTGAAATAAGAAGGAAAAAACCCAGCTGGAGTACACATATTTCAGGACATACATGGAAAAAACAGACGGAGAATTACTCTAATGTTGTAATGAATGCTAAGTTCAACCAATACTATCAAGAAAGATCTGTCTAACACCCGACACTTCCAATCTGGGTCTTGGCTCATTTCCTGAATTACAAATATATGCATAGCCAAAGAACAAACAGAACATGGAATACTTAGATCGTCAGTCTTTTAATCACTTGTATATATTGTTAACCCTCACCAACCACCCGCGACGCCCAGAAACCAGCGATTGACAACTGGACAGCCCTCACCACCAAAGACACACTGAAGACAATGAAGTCAGTCCACTCAGGGGCCCCCACGGACCCCTGCCCCCCCACCACATCTTCAACAGAGCCGCCGACACCATCGCACCCATGCTCCACCACATCATCAACCACTCTTTGGCAACTGCCTCGTTCCCTGATGACTGGAAACACGCCGTGGTCATCCCCCTCCTGAAGAAACCCTCGGCAGACCCCACCAACCTCAAAAACTACAGACCCATCTCCCTGCTCCTGTTCTCATCGTCAATCATTGAGCAAGCCATCAACAGCCAACTCGCCACATTCATTGAAGAACACAACATCCTCGACTCCTCCCAGTCCAACTTCAGAAAAAAACCACAGCACTGAAACCGCCCTCCTTGCCACAACAGATGACATCCGCACCCTACTGGACAAAGGAGAGACAGTAGCCCTCATCCTCCTCGACCTCTCAGCGGCATTCAACACAGTCTCCCACCGCACCCTAATACGCAGACTTTACGATGCAGGAACCAAGGACAAGGCCCTAGACTGGATCCGCTCCTTCCTCTCCGGCAAGACGCAGTGGGTCAGACTCCCCCTTTCCTCTCGGACCCTATACCTACCACCTGTGGAGTCCCCCATGGCTCTTCTCTCAGCCCGACGCTTTTCAATGTCTACATGGCTCCACTCGCCCCGATCGTCAGAACCTATGGACTCAACATTGTGTCATACGCAGACGACAACTAACTCATCCTCTCCCTATCCAACGAGCCCAACATGCCAGACACAACTTTTGAGAAGGCATGGAAGCAGTCACCAAATGGATGAAAAACAGCTGCCTACAACTTAACACCAACAAAACAGAAGTACTCATCATGGGCCCAAACCCCGACGCCTAGAGCGAAACCTGGTGGCCCCTGCCCTCGGAAACCCGCCAATCACCATGGACCACGCACACAACCTGGGAATCATCCTGGACTCCGAGCTTAAAATGGACCACCAAATCAGCTCCGTCTCGTCTTCCTGCTTCCACACCCTCCACCCCCTTCATAAGACCTTCAAATGGATCCCCCTCGAACACCGAAAGACCGTCACTCATGCCCTGGTCACCAGCAGACTCGACTACGGCAATGCACTATATGCCGAAATAAACAAAATCCTCACCCGCAGGCTACAGAACATCCAGAACGCCGCCCCAAAACTAGTCCTCAACCTGCCAAAACACTGCCACATCTCCCAGCACCTGCACACACTCCACTGGCTCCCCGTCGAGGCGAGAATCACTTTCAAGATACTCACCTACGCACACAAGGCCCTCCATGGCACCGGACCAGCTTACCTGAACAGCTGGTTCAAATTCCTCGCATCAGTCCAGCTCTCCTACGCCGTGGTCCCCCGCACCAGAAAGACTAGATCGGGAGGCCGCTCCTTCTCTTTCCTCGCGGCCAAAGCATGGAACGCCCTTCCACTCCACAACAGACAGACAACATCGCTCCCCATCTTCGCAAGAAACCTCAAGACCTGGTTCTTCGACAGACCCCCTCCTTGATGGAATGAAACCTGCACCCCCCCCCCCTCCACCCCACCCCTAGCACCTTGAGACTTTTACGGGTGAGTAGTCGCGCTTCAACAAACCCCTGATTGATATATTGATCACTTTACCACTACACCTACTTTGACTTCAGTCACTAATATTTCTAAATATTATAGGAAAATTAGGTGAGACTTAAATATCTCCAGTCTCTCTAAAGTCTTCCACTAAAGATTGTAATAAATATCAAAGAATTTAATCTCAGAGAAAAGAAAATTCAATAAGTCACGGCATGATATCTTAATGTGCCATAAAGTAGTACTTAATTGAAAAAGAATATGTTTAGAGAAGTTCAGTTACATCTCTTACCTTCAGACCAAAATGAAGCCACCGAGTTCATAAACATTTCTGTGAATTTCTCAAATTCACAGCACAGCAGAAACTATTTACAATGTCTCTACTCTACTATTATGAAACTGAGAGTGTCTTTCATGATGTCCTATTGCAGCAATCATATAGAGCTGGAAAGCATTCGCTCTAACTGAGGAACCTCCTGAAAGTGTTTTTGAATAATACTATAAGATGTCTTATTTCAAAACCCATATGGCAAATGGAAGAGCCAAATGTGACAACATATTACTTATTCATGTACAATTCTGCCACATTGTCTGTAGGAGAAAGGACATATTATGTGTACTTCTTTAACATTCTGAATTAAGGTAAAAGGCATACTTGAGAACATTATTTCTGTCCTGACTCTCAATATCTTTCCCTCCAACTCCTGACGAGCACGCACTGCACTTTCCTCTTAATCAAAGCCACCTTGGTAGCTTAAAGAAGGTGAGTTGCTGAAATTGAAACCATCACAATTCCAAGATCGCCATGCTCTCTCTGGGTGTCAGGCAGTCTTCTCCCAAATGACCAAAAAGCCCAGACATTCAAAATGGTCCATAGCTAAGTGAACTTGAGAACTTAACACCTCCATTCTGGGGCCATATAAATGATATCTTCAAAATAAATAATCTGTTTGATTCCCTAAGCCCTCACACAGGCTCTTCATAATACAGATGTGGATGGCAGGATAAATGGGAATACCTTGAACTCCCATATCTGTCCTCTCTCGCCAAATTCAAGGAACTTAGAATGTAGTTTGTGAGGGGACTATCAGATACATGTCCCACAAATACAGTCTGGCTAGCCAATCATTTTCCAATATATCTCTGAGGATCTCCATCTTAAAGTGTACGTACACAAAACAGGAATTGTGATCCCTGAGGTTTATCAGACAGAGTCACAGCGTCTCCTCTTCTTTCATTAAAAAATCAAAAATTAAGAACTTAGACATAAAAAAGGATATCTTCATGGCCCCTTTGGCCTCTAAATTGAGTATATCATGATCAATCAAAACCTACTCTTCTTAGGAAAACTGTATGTGTTTGATTGTATATGCAGTACACAGGACTCACAGAATTATATGTTGAACTGCTGAATGAATTTTAGAACACTGGCACCACTTGTGATTATACATCTGAGTGAAAATAACCTGCCCCTCCCCCAACTTTTATTTGGAAAGAAGGTGAAGTGCTCAATTGCAATGGTTCCTGCAACTCAACCAAAAACTAGGCCTTGGCCGGTAAATTCCTTTCCGCTCGTGGAATTTGCATAATTTCACGTTCCGCGGAGAACGCAGAATTGCCAAAAATTCCGCGATCCGTGGCTTCGTAGAATTTTTTGCTTGTTCGCGCTCTCAAAATGCGTGTTTGCAAGACATTTCTCCCCAAGCATGCAAACAGCGTTCGAGAACAGGAAAGAAGCATCGCAAACAGGCGAAACAAGCAATTCCGTGTGTTCGTGGAACTTTTGCGTGTTCGCGTACATTTTTTACCGTTTCGCGGACCTGTGCGTAGCGCGACTACACAAATTCCTCCCACCCCTACCAAAAACTCTATGGCCAGACCCGCCATTGCCTGAAAAAAGGGGTTGAACCTACTATGGTCCTGCCAACCTTCACTTTCTTTTAACTATTGTACTAGGTACCTTGAACTCGAGCCCAGCTGTACAAGCATGCCTTGCCAGCTTTTGCCTCTTCAAAAGACTTGAGAACAAAAAGTTTGTGTATTGCCGGGATGACATTGTGTTGTCTATTTAGACACCACCCCTGCATGCTGATGTCAGTTCTGACACAAAATTCCAGGTTTTGATCACTTTTCCTTATCTGGGGCAGTTTTTAGCTTGTAATGTGCATAGTGATAAGCTCAGTGTCAGCAGACCCTCTAGGTAGTGTGATACTGGGTGTGGCAGGTGGGGATGGTCGTCTGTTGTGGTAGCCGTAGGAATGTAAATGTTTCTCCACTTCAATGTCTGTACTCTGTGTATCCATTAGTTTGTGTGAGTTGTGTGTTAAGGTGATTAAATAATAAACCTAAAAAATGAACTTATAATGGAAGGTGGCACTAATGATCTCAAGATTTCCCCTTAGTGGCTTTACAAAATGAAAGCCTCTCCTACCTCATTCAAAGGGGTTAGACTAGGAGTGTCCAAAATGACACAGTTTTCAATTGATGTTATGGAGTAACTTGTATATTTCTCCTTTTTTTTCCACATATGGCTATTTAGTAAAAGACTTCCTTAGCTCACGCATTGGGATTGTTTCTCACCCTATCATTACAATTGTGGATTCTCAGTTAAAAGAGCAGAGTGCTGTATTTGGGGAGTCTAATGTCCAGCTTCAATCAGTTCAAAATGATTCCCCCTGTGTGTTGGTGGGAGATTTCTAATCCAGTCTCCCACCATCTCAAGACTGTGCAATAGCTCCATATGGACAGTGGTTGCATTTCAAGGTACTGTGTATTAGCCACTGTTAGACCTGTCTGGCCCTTTGCGTAGTCCCTCCAATTTATTATTTATTTTGTCCCCTTTTTGCCCCTCATGTCTTTATATATTTTGTGTCCACTAAATTTTTATGGTGTTGGTCTGGGGAATAGGTGCTCTTTCACCTTCATAATCCTTCACCTCAGGCCTAGATGCCTTTCCTGACAGGAATTTCCTTGGAGTCACAAAATGATGGCTACCAACTGTCACAACTGACATACCTGGGACCTGTCCCATTGTCGTGTATTTCTATAGGTTCTGAATCGATCCCCCTATTCCTGACCCTATTCTGGTTAAACTAACTATCAAGTTAACTAACAGTCAGCCCATGAGGCAAGAAAACCCCCATGATGCAGATACCGTTATCTGACGCAGTCACACTACGGCACAGGAACGTGTTATCTGATTAGGTCATAACGCTTGAGATCTAATTAGACAAGCGACATTCCTCCAGCCCCTGATAAGGCATACGACGTTCTCATAACAAATCAAACCTATGACAACCTGGATAATCCGTGCGGCCATTGTTTTGATTTCACAGAGAACTTTAGTAAAGAATGTGCTAACGAGCAAGTCGTATGACATCTTTATTGACGTACCTATGTCCATCCTTACGTCAATCCCGGCACCTTTAAGGTATAAATATTGCCGACCTTGCCCTATGCAAACACACGCGTGGTGACAAGACGGAGCAGCCATACTTGCCGAAGCCGAGAGCAGAAGCAGACCCCGCAGGCAGCAGCCCCGCCTTCCTGACGCGCTGAGAGACGCGCTGCTATCTCAAGCCGAGAGACCCAGCACCGGCGCTTCCGGGTAGCCCTCGCAGGCAGCCTGGAATATCGAGAGCAGAGAAAGAGATACCATTCCTCATTCATCCTAAATTCCAGGTACAGAACTGAATAACCCCTCACAGAGAATTCTTTAGTTATTCACTTGGCAAAAACAAACTTAACTTAAACTGTAACTTTCTATTCCCGCCCACGCATTAGACTTAGGTCAGGTACACGGGGTAGGCGTATTTAGAAACACCAGTTGAGTACGTTTAGTCAAATGTATATGTGTATGTAAATATATTTTAATCATTTTAAACATCATATGGCTCAGAAACCATATCAATGTTTTTACAGTATTATTTTATACTATTGCTTCTAATGTATGCACTTTACTTAACTATAAGTATTGCAATAATATCGATCCATTTCTCTTGTACGAGAAAAGAGACTGATCAATAAATAACATCTTTTATTGAACACGCCCGTCTCTTCCTTTTCTCTACATTCTGATGAGACTAAGAATGCACGTACTGACTGAGTAAAATAATTGCCTTGTGCTCACACGACTCTCGAGATTGACTCTTGATTAGGGGAGAGCAAAGTTGTCATGTTCTATGGTTGTCAGAAACTAAATCCCTTCTTGTCTAATCAGGGGAGTTAATCCTTCCTTGAACATTCGAGAAAGTTTCTAGCGAACTCTGAGCTTATCTGGCAAACCCAAAAATTAAGTCTAGTATCGACAGTAGTAGACCTAGTTAACGTCTGGCCTAGGCCTTTACTGCTGTAGGTACTATTCCAATGCGCAGAGCCTATTGGGAAAATAGGAGCTACACTACATGGCGCCCAACGCGTTTGGAAAGGGCGATAAAACTAACGTAAGACATTTAGAGTAACTCAGTCGTGCTTTCTCACTCAGACCCCTTTTCCCAAATACTCCAAAGACGTCTGGAGTGGGTGAAAGGTTATTATATCCTCCAAAACCTCGCAGGAGGGAACTCCTATGTATGGTTCTTGGTCTAGTCAACGTTGAAGGATAAAGCAGTTCCAGAATATTGTGCATCTAATCTCTGTTTCCATAAGAAACCTGATCTGCAAACAAACATAATACCATCCTGTCTGTAAAATGGCAGAGAGTGATGATGAAAGAGAGGCAGTTAGATTAGCAACTGAACTCGCAGATGCTGATGCTACCATGCAAACAGCAGACCCGGATATAATACTCATCCAGGTCGCCAAAAGGAGATCTATAACCTTAAAACTTATAGAAAATGGACTGACACCTAGAGGTGGCACAGTCATATTCGTAATTGAGGCACACGAATATCGGCAGACAGAGGTATACTATACATGGATACATTTTCCAGCAGCAAATGCTGTAACAAAGTACTTCCACTATTACAAAATAGAGGTTCCACCCGACATTTACACTCCTTTCGAGGAGGTGGAAGTACCACTCAAATTCCAAGAGCATTTGCTCTTATTTGATGGCGCCCTAATACATAACAATCACATTACAAGGCTCGGTCCTTTAGGAAGACCAGGAGCAACGTGGCCGGTCTTAGCCGGATACACACCACATCCAGACATCGAAAGAATGCCTGCAGCAGAGCTATTAATACAGCTAAAACAACTACTAAAAATTCATAGACAGTTAGTTCAGTATGTAATGCGGACTTCAACAATTCAGCCAGCGATTAAACTTCCACAGCTGACCCCTCACCAGGGGAACACAAATAAAATTACACCACAGAACATACAATCCTGCCTAGGTAAAATTCCAGCTAAACGGGAACAAATACCATTCTGGTTGGCACAGAAAATCACCCAAATAGAGGCGGTGTTTCCTGACACCACCCCGCTGGAAAAACACAGGATTCTGACTATATGTCTCCCAATGGGAATCGCACCACACATTGAGGACTGTGACACTTGGGGTACAGTCTTTGCTTCCATCTATACAAAAACGCACGGTGTTCCATCCATTTCGGTAATACCAGATGTGCTAAAACAAATTCAAGATGAATACGGTCCAGAACCTGCTTTAACTCTTGGTATGAAATTACTGAAAGACTTCAAGCAGGTTTCGGCTATATTACTAGCCAACATAAAGGGTGAAGCAGCAAACGTGGCGATCCGCCAGAGGTTAAAAGAGACAGATATAGCAGACCAACCAGCTGAAATTGCCAGAATCATAGAAAAATCCTATGAAGAACTAGGCAGAGATAGTCTAGGTGGAATACCAGTAAAACCGCAACTGACTACAAGTCCAGACAAAATGTTTTTTAATAATAATAATAATTCACCAAAAAAGAACTGGGATGGAAATAAACAATCCAATCCTAAAGAAAAGAAATTCCAGTCCAGAGGAAGGTCTCCTAGGCGAAGAGAGAAATCTCCAAACCCGAGACAAAGGTCACCCCAGAGTGACCCCTCTGGGAATAGATATAACCTTAGAAATAGGGATAATATTAAAAAACCTGATAGATATCAAGACATTGATACACGTCCCTCTCAATCTTTTCAGAATTCCTCGCAGAAATCGGAAAGAAGAGGACGATCAGAAGAGCACGCCAAGTCCAAAGACAAGGAACCTGCTCAACTGAAAAAGAAATCACAATTTCCAAAAAAGAAGGTAGCCAGTATCAAGGTAGTTAACAATGCCGAGAATACTGAGGACACAACTGAAAAACGGAGAGTGGGCTCAGACAATGCTAGACAGCGCAGCAGAGGTGAGCATAGCTCGCAAAGTCCTTATGAATCATCTGGAGACAGTGGACACGAATGAATACCTTCAAGTGGAAACTGCAGATACCAGAGTAAGCAAGCCCCACAAAATATACGAGATAACATTACGTATAGAGGGAGATAAGACTAGGAAAATTAGGGGACTATTTTGGGATAACCTCTCCAAAGGCTATGACATCCTTCTAGCTGAAAAAGACTGGCCACCAGAGTTTGTCAGGGAGTGCCCTCATGGCGAAGAAGTAATTATGCCTGCCTTCTCGAATCAAATACCGATTCATAAAAAATACACACTTGCTAGAAAGTGGGCAGTGGCCTTAGCACCTGCTTTATATAAAAATCATGTAGGATGGGATGAGGATTCTCCTCCTCACAAAGTCCAGTTAAAATCACAACCAACTGCACAAAGGCAGTACCCAATTAAGCAAGAAGCAAAAAAACAAGTAAATGAAATACTAGATCAGCTAGAATACCAGGGGGTGATTGAAACTTGCACCTCACAAATGAACAATCCTTTGTTTCCGGTCTCCAAACCAGACAATTCATATCGTCTAGTTTTGGATTACCGACACCTTAACACATGTTGCAAAACCTTTGCAGTGCAAAACTCACACAGTGCTGCACTAATGAATAACATAGTGCGCAAAAAATACAAAACAACCTTGGACATCTCCAATGGATTCTTTTGTCAAAACATAGCACCAGAGAGCAGATATTTAACAGCTTTCTCAGTAAATGGCACTCAAAAACAATTCTGTCGGTTAGCCCAGGGGTACAAGAACAGCCCGGGGGTATTCTCAGCGAGAGTAACAGAATTACTACAACTATATGATGATGAAGCATTATCTTATGTCGATGACATTTACTTAACAGATGATGACTTGGAGACTCACTTGAAAAGAGTGAACACCATAATACTTGGTTTCGCTGCAGAGGGTTACAAATTCAACTTCAAAAAGTCCAGAATTGCCCATCTGACGGTCCTATTCTTAGGATATGAGTTATCAAGTGAAGGTAAAAGCCTGGCAGACAATTTCCTAGAGAAATGTGCCGTAATCCAAGCTCCTAAAACACTAAAAAACCTACAGTCAATTCTAGGCTTCCTAAATTTCGGAAGAACATATATTGCAAATTACGCAGAAAGGGTCAAACCCCTTTATGATCTAATTAAACCAGACTTTAAAAGATCCAGTTGGACTCAAGCACACACAGAAATTTTGAGATCCTTACAAACAGACATGCTAATTAAAACAAAATTAGAAACCCGTGATAATACACGCAACCTTGTGATCCGAGTCATCCCAGGGAGATGCGGATTCACATACCTAACCTCTAATGAGGGAGATAAGGTACCAATTGCATTCAAATCACACTTGTACACTAAGGCTGAAATGAAATTTAGCCCAACGGAAAAAATTCTTACAGCAACACAGACAGCTATAGCAAAAGAACGAGCCCTGGCACAAGGTAAACGAATAGTAATCGTGACACCAATACCAGCCTTAGAGGCGGTAACAAAGGCAAGCATTCCAAATGCTAAAGCACTCCATCCGAGATGGATACAATGGGCTAACTCTCTTGCTGCAACAGACGTGGTGTACGAATTTGATCCTTACTTAAAAACACAAGAATTTCTCCAATATGAATTTGAATGTCCTCCGCCAACCGAAATTCTGCCTCTAGAACACTACGGCTGTATAATATATACAGACGGATCAGCACAACCCGCAGTAGGGGGTAAACAAGCTTACAGTGCTGCGTGCGCGATTGTTAAAGGTCGTTGGCACGAAGGGAAATTTAAACCAGCCCTCACTAAAACACAATCTCTAGGAGATTGCACAGCTCAGCGAGCTGAACTACTAGCATTCAAGATGGCGCTTGAAAATACCGATCGAGAATTCCCCACACTTATAGTGTGCGATTCGTATTATTGCGTTCAGTCTTATAATGAATACTTGCAGATCTGGCTTCAGAACGGTTTCAAGGATGCGAAAGGTGGCACAATCAAGCATAAAATGCTCTGGGAACAAGTAGCTCTTTTACAAAAAGAACTACCAAAGACTCACGTGATACATACACTGAGTCATCAACGTGATGGCGTTCACGTTGCAGGGAACTCATTGGCTGATGAGGCCGCGAAAGCAGCTGTGCAAACGGCTTCCGTAGCAGCCGTCACCCGGTCAAAAACAAAAATAGACAGCGAAATATTACAAGCTGTCAGCGCTTCAGAAAAGGATTCGATAGAACCACTCCCTAAAGGCTTTCCAGTAAAATACTCATACATAACTGATGAAAACAATGTTCCTTTTGCTCGAATCCCTGGAGTGGGGGATAGGGCAATTCCAAACATGGAACACAGATTAGGACTAATAATAGCGGCACACGAAGGGCTTGCTTCTACCCATGCTGGCGTCTCAGCCACAGTATCATTATTAAAACAGAGATACTGGTGGCCACAAATGAGAAGACAAACAAGGAACTATGTTCTAGCATGTGAAATATGTCAAAAAATGAAAGTATCAACTGTGAGACGTCCAGCACAGACGCCCCTTCTAATCTCGGATAAACCATTAGCATGTGTTTATCTAGACCACTGCGGTCCCTTACAAAGGGATGGTAACTATAAATATATCTTGGTCGCAGTGGACTCATGCACGAGATTCATATGGATGTGGCCCCAGCGAACGGCTGACGCCAGAACTGTTATAAAAGATTTGCGGGTCTTTATCGGCACATACGCAATTGGCATTCTGCATTCGGACAATGGTCCTGCTTTTAGCTCTCGGGCTTATAAGGAGGCCATGGTCAGCATGGGCGTGCAATTGCGGTACTCTTGTCCATTTCACCCTGAGGGGAACGGAATTGTTGAAAGAAAAAACCGTGACATAAAGCAATCTATAACGGCAAAGGTATTAGGTTCGGGAGCTGGGTGGGTCAAACATCTAATAAGTGTCCAACGTAGTCTAAATAACTTGCCAAGAAATTCTCTGAAGGGATTCAGTCCGTACGAATTATTATTCGGAACTAGGATGTTGATCTCTGACCTTGATAGTCAGACTTCAGTGGTAATAGAAAAAACCTTTGATGTCAAAGACCGTTTGGCTATTTTGCAGGACTTAAACAAAACAAGAAAAGACCTGAGCAACATACAGTTGAAACAACAGCCAACGACCACTGAAGATTCACCACCTGTCCCAGCAAGACCTGTCTGCATTCCAAAAGTCGGGGATCTAGTCAGGGAGAAGATCGCGGTAAAGAAGGAATTTGGGCCTTCTTACAGAAAAGCAGTTCCTGTCTTGTCTGTCAACGGGACAAGATCAGTTGTACTACCGCCACTTGCTGGAAAAAAGGAGAACCGAGTTGTATCCATCGACCTGGTAAAACCACAACATGTGGCCGATAACAAACAGTAGGCCAAGTGGACTCCCAATAAGTAGCAGAACACCAAGGTTTGCTACCAGTACAGAGGTCCTAACAAAGAGGCTCATCACATTCGAAACGCCTAAAGAAGAACAACAAGGACTATGCAACAATGCAATAGAACTCAGACCTCTGAAAACCCAAATAAAGACATTTAGCAGAGACACACCAATCTACAATGAAGTTCCAAGTGAAAATGCAAGAAACAAAAATCCTGAACCAATTGGAACAATTGACAGAACTGCATCTGGTTACTTCATCAACTTCGATGATTCCTCTGAAGGTTTCAGCGAACAAAAGACACAGCCATCATCAAAATCCTTTAAAGACAAAGCTAAGGAACTTTTGAAACAACTGAAAGAAACATATCTGGTTACTCCATGGATTGAATTTTGGGTGGGTTTTGGTGCATTTATCCTCATACTTTGGCTCATCATGGTATTTACCTTGGGACGCTTCATTGAGGGAAAATATGCTAAAATGGACACAGCAAGTCAGAACATCAACTTGGTCCTCAAACCACACACATCTTCACACGTCGAGAAACGAGAACTTTCTTCAGAACTTTCTTCAGCCAACTTCACAGCAATTCCAATACCTGGTGGGGTAGCCTGGGACAACACTGACTATGAAATTTATGGTCCGGTCGAGATCCTGAAATATCCACACCAAATCAAGATCTCCTTGAGTGATTTTGCAAAACCAAACTCATTTGCTGATGATTGGGACTTTGAAAGTATAAACAATATGATGTCTGACTTAGTAATGTCTGCTAAATTTACAAAACATGATTATTTGCAAGGTTCTACAAATTATGATAGTATGTATTGCTATAACCATTATGGTAACAGTTTTTTGCATAAATCTGCACAACCAAGAAATGTTTTAAATTATAATCAATGGGAACATTGTGCTACACCTCCAAAAGGGAGCTCGAGAACCGTATATGACAAATATTCATACTTTCAAGGTTTTAACACTAGTAATGCTGAAACATTTTATTACAAATTGTCAAACAAGACAGGGATGAAAACCATGATAACCAACACAAAATTGATTTATTCTGATTCGTTCTTTGAAAAAATGAATACTTTTGGATTTGATTATTGGGACAAAAATGTTGATTTGAAAAGTGTTTGGGGTACAAAAGAATGGCAAGTACAGGGTTTAGAAGCTTTGTTTAGAGCCTGCATGATCCCAGAACAAATGATATTTTTAAATGACACTGTTCAACAAACCACCTGTCTTGGCTTAGCCAAAATCAAAGATTTAAATAACCTGTCTATTCCAAAGCCAACAATGTTTAGCAATAGCTCTGAAACAGATGAAGAAATAGACATAAACCATATACTTAACCAAAACAGAACACATCCTGATTGGAAACAATGGTTGATCTGGCCCACAGATACAAATAACTGTCAAGATAGATTCCTGAATAAAACACAGGGTTTCAAAATGACCAGGCCAGACCCTAGATATCCCCAAAGACATCACCCAGGGATAATAACAACCTACAGTGTGGGCAAATTATGCCTTCAATGGCTACAAACTTCCACACTGCCTGAAATTAAGCAACACCTAACTTTACTTACTGATGGTGCTGACTTGCGTGATTTCATACTGGGACCACGCAAACAGCGTCAAAAGCGTTTCATAGCAGCCTCTGTATATGCAGCATACAATGAGGCCTGGAAGGTTACTCAAATTGAAACAGCAGAAAGAATACGGGAAATTGACCGTATTAATTTGGAAAAATCACTTTCTGTAGTGGACAATGGGTTAATGACTCTGTCCTCCAGAATTTTTTCATTGGACAGCATTGTGTCTTCAGCAATCGATATATTATCGCAAGACTTACTGTTATTACAACATGGACAGTCACAATTGCGTTCCATTGTACAGCTTGGCTGGACGTTACAAAATCTTCGTTCAGGCTATGTGCCTTGGCGTTTAATCAACACAACGTCACTATTCCAAATCTTTAACCTTACTGATAGACAAATCGGTATGGCGCAGAAGGGTGCTGATTATACAATCTTGAGCATTGAAAAACTAGAAAGATTACCAATGACAATGTCAGAACGACCTGTCAGTGAATGGATAATCCACGGAATCATAAATATTCCAATCTCAACCTTCAGGTTTCAATACTGCCAAAAATATATACAGGCTGGCATGTACGAGAAATTGGGAAAGGGGTACCTTAAAACAACTTGGAACCTGCCCTATTCACATGCATGTGTCAGTAACAAAGGACAGAAAGTGTTTCTTAGTGGCAACAATTGTGCTATGTCACTAAGCGGCACGCTTCTGTGTAACGGTATTAGTTTGCACGGAGCCTGTGAAGGGAATTCATACAACCTTTCATGTCACCAGCAAGGCGCACCTGCAACTGAAATAGAACCATTCTTTCAAAGACTCTATAATGGGAGTTACATTCTTATTGTAGACCGCAGATGTTGTAGTCTTATGCCCGGGACTCCTTATCTCGTCACTACGACGGCGAAGGTCAAGTGCTGTGGACGTTCTTTGTTCCCCAGCTCCTTTCCAGACAGGGAGGCAAGGGCATGGCCCGGTTTGAAAATTACTTCTATTCGAATAGATACTTTAAGCAGAATGAAAACAGTGCTTCTTCAGAAGCCTACAAGGCTCACGTCATCTAAAGAAACGTATGATCTACAAGTCGCAAGGACGACTGCAGAGATACATACATTATTATCAACTAATTCCCCCGTACATTTCGCGGAAATCCTGAGCGAAATCTTAAATATTTCTGATACCACTGGGGTCTCAAAGGTATTTAAGACAGTATTTTCGATGGCATTAACACCATTCAAAGCCATACTGGGTATTTTTCCAGATTTCGTCCATTCGATTTTTGGCGGACTTCCCCTGATCCTGGGACTAATTGCAGGAATCCTATTCCTAGTCCTTATTTTCCGTTATGGCAACCCATGTCACAGATCAAACTCTCGCGACAATGGAAGATACGATCCTAGCCATTGGATACCGGGACCGGATATCAAAAATCCTGGGACTCTCCCGGCTTAGAGACCTAAACATGACTTGGTTTCTATCATTTCGACCAATGTGGCAAAGGTGTGTTTTACCTGTACTAAGGTGTCTGCTATGCGGAGAAGAATGCGTGTTAGACACCTGTCTGACGCTACAATCGGATGCGCCGGTGGATGCAGATACACTGTTGGTTCCTACCAAGGTTCACGCACTGTGCTGCCCTCAAAGGCTGCCAATTCTGATGACGGCATACCTGGAATCTTCACCACTACGATTGAAGGGTAGTGAAGTTCGAGATGAAAGCAGCATCGAACAGGTACGACCTTCTGTCAGCAATGCAAATCAGAATGTCAATGGAGACAATCATGCGCACGAATGCATGGTTACCCCTATTTCCGACTTAGTGGAACTTTCCCATGAAGCTGTTGACAGTTTTTTCGAAAGCCTGAATGATATGATGTTCTCTCCGGAACAGAAATAGAGACTTTTGAGTAAACTCGCACACGGCGTTCCCTGAATTCGGCCTTCAACTTTAAAAATAAAGTCACATGAACAATTACAATCCAGTTCACGGACAGCAACTTTTTTCAGCAAGCCCTTAAAAAAAATTTTCTATATATTTTTTCCCCGGGACACTGATCTTCTGCTTAAAGTAAGAAACTATTCCTAGAGAACTAAGATTTCTATTTTAGATACTTTATATAGACTTTAGCTGCCCGCTGGTATGTTCACAAATATTTTATTATGTGATGAAATGGTCTCGACCTTCCTTTCTGTATAGCTATATTAAGAGCCATTTCATGTGTATTTCTCATATACCAAAAAGCAATAATGCATAACAATGCGTGTTTAATTTTGCATTTAATTCATAGCTTAAGTGCATACAATATATATGACTGCAATTTTTCAGTATATTTGAAAATTTCAAAATGCATTTATGTATTTTGGGGTGGTAAGGTATACACTATACTCTATAGTATGTTGTACTATGTTATACTATGCATAGATTAGTAGATATGACCATAGTTAGCGTGGAGTGGGTGTCGTGTATTTCTATAGGTTCTGAATCGATCCCCCTATTCCTGACCCTATTCTGGTTAAACTAACTATCAAGTTAACTAACAGTCAGCCCATGAGGCAAGAAAACCCCCATGATGCAGATACCGTTATCTGACGCAGTCACACTACGGCACAGGAACGTGTTATCTGATTAGGTCATAACGCTTGAGATCTAATTAGACAAGCGACATTCCTCCAGCCCCTGATAAGGCATACGACGTTCTCATAACAAATCAAACCTATGACAACCTGGATAATCCGTGCGGCCATTGTTTTGATTTCACAGAGAACTTTAGTAAAGAATGTGCTAACGAGCAAGTCGTATGACATCTTTATTGACGTACCTATGTCCATCCTTACGTCAATCCCGGCACCTTTAAGGTATAAATATTGCCAACCTTGCCCTATGCAAACACACGCGTGGTGACAAGACGGAGCAGCCATACTTGCCGAAGCCGAGAGCAGAAGCAGACCCCGCAGGCAGCAGCCCCGCCTTCCTGACGCGCTGAGAGACGCGCTGCTATCTCAAGCCGAGAGACCCAGCACCGGCGCTTCCGGGTAGCCCTCGCAGGCAGCCTGGAATATCGAGAGCAGAGAAAGAGATACCATTCCTCATTCATCCTAAATTCCAGGTACAGAACTGAATAACCCCTCACAGAGAATTCTTTAGTTATTCACTTGGCAAAAACAAACTTAACTTAAACTGTAACTTTCTATTCCCGCCCACGCATTAGACTTAGGTCAGGTACACGGGGTAGGCGTATTTAGAAACACCAGTTGAGTACGTTTAGTCAAATGTATATGTGTATGTAAATATATTTTAATCATTTTAAACATCATATGGCTCAGAAACCATATCAATGTTTTTACAGTATTATTTTATACTATTGCTTCTAATGTATGCACTTTACTTAACTATAAGTATTGCAATAATATCGATCCATTTCTCTTGTACGAGAAAAGAGACTGATCAATAAATAACATCTTTTATTGAACACGCCCGTCTCTTCCTTTTCTCTACATTCTGATGAGACTAAGAATGCACGTACTGACTGAGTAAAATAATTGCCTTGTGCTCACACGACTCTCGAGATTGACTCTTGATTAGGGGAGAGCAAAGTTGTCATGTTCTATGGTTGTCAGAAACTAAATCCCTTCTTGTCTAATCAGGGGAGTTAATCCTTCCTTGAACATTCGAGAAAGTTTCTAGCGAACTCTGAGCTTAGCTGGCAAACCCAAAAATTAAGTCTAGTATCGACAGTAGTAGACCTAGTTAACGTCTGGCCTAGGCCTTTACTGCTGTAGGTACTATTCCAATGCGCAGAGCCTATTGGGAAAATAGGAGCTACACTACACCATAGGATAGAGTAGGGCATTCCAGAACCTTCTGGTCCCTTCTGGACCTCTGAGGGTCAGCCTATACAATGCGGAATGCTGGGCAACCATTTTGTCTTGTTAGAGAGGAGCAGCTGGAGTATAGGTCAAGGGTCTGGAAAGGGGTAGGATCTTCACAGGGTAACTTACCTCTCAAGGGTTGGCCCTCTTAGGATTCACCCCCCCCTCCACCTCTGTAGGTCTGACCCAGTTAGTTCCATCCTGCTGACCCTGGACAGGGGGGACCCAAGCCCAGGAGGGTGTGAGGCGTAAAACCAAGTCTTCACCCATCCTTGTCCAGTATGAAGGGATAGAACAGTTTGCAAGAGATAGAGGGTTGGAGCCTTGGGGTGTGGAACTTTACCCCTGATCCGTTCCTCCTTTGTGTCAGTGGGACCGTGGATTGACTGTGTAAAACCGGGACCCCATTGCTTGTAGGAGAAAGCACAGCCAGAGAAATCTCCTCTCACCTGCGGAATCTGAGGTGGGAGAACAGGCGCTGCCGCGAAGGTAGTGTGAAGCGGAGCGTTGTGCTGACTGAATTCTGGCAGCGCGCTTCTGTACAGACTCTCGGCAGTGATCACTGTCCTGACAGGAGGGGCCTAGGACCGAGCAGGCCCAGAGGTGAGCCACTTCCCGTGTTGTCGAGGGGAGCAGCCGCCGTTTCGAGCCGCTACTCTCCCGCGCGTGCGCAGGAGCGCTGCCGGGGAGAGAGGTGTCTGAGGCGGACCGAGGCGGGGAGCGGGCCCTGCACTGAGCGTGAATCTAGCGCGAACTCCTCACGGGGCTGGCAGGTGCGATCTGGAAACCAGCCCCGAGGTACGCGCCGGTAGAGATCAGCGGGGGCCCCTGAAATCGGAGCGGAGACCGGAGAGAGAGGCACTTTTACCGGCTCAAGTAAGGAGAGTGGGGAAATTGCGTTGGGCCTAGACTTTCCCCCCCTTTTTCATCCAGCAAAGTGACTAGAGGCGCCGGAACTCGGTGTAAAAGTTCGGTTCTGGTATCCCAAAGGATTCCCTTCACAGAACTCAAAAGAGGCAGAGTAAGAGAAGGTTTCAGAACTGAGAAAGGCCAACTGAGGAACACTATTAACCTTGCTGGGTGGTTTGCAACCTTTACACTTGTGCCTTAATTAGAGATTGTCTTACCCTAGGCCAGGCTACCCTAATTGACCTGACAACATTAGGTTCCAACATATTGGTGTCTAGCGGTGGGATCTTGACTGTGGTTGCGACTACTCTGCAGTAACTAAGTGTAATCCACTAACCTACACCTGGAGTTTTCTCCTGGCGGCCTTCCTAATTTTTACTTTTGCTTTTTCCAAATTTATTCCTGGTGGTGGGGTGGAGGTAGCTTCAGGTTGCCCTTGCAACTCTATCCTTTCTGTGTGCTTGACCTTGAATTGCCTTTAGCAAAATGGAATTTGCACTCGAAAAACTGGACACTTATTCAGTGGCCCAGCTAAAAGACTTCTGTCAACAAATGGGAGTGTTCTTTAAGCGTGGTGCCAAGAAGGGGGAACTCCAGACCAGTTTGAGGGCTTGGGTGGAAGCGCGCAGAGAAGAGAAGGAGGAGGATGAGGAGACAGACCGGGGCACAGTCATAGGGGTAGAGGGATTGTTCCATCCAGAGGTGGGAAACCTACTCCCCGAACCAATGACCTCCTCTAGGAGGGGCAGTAGTGTCTCCAGGGGAAGCTTGACCGAAGCGGAGCTCACAGACAGGAGGGAAAAAAGGAAGCTGAAGTGGGAGTTAGCCAGGTTAGAACAGGGGAAGGAGGAACAGAGGATGGCTCATGAGCTTAGACTAAAAGAGCTAGAATTCAAGGCTCTACAGTTAGGACTCGCCAACTCTCCAAATGGTGGCAGCGAAACCAGAGAACCAACCAGGGAGTCCAGACCCTATTTGCCTAAGGACATAGTTGCCAGCTATAGTCAGGGGGATGATATAGCCAAGTGGCTGGCAGCCTATGAGGTCTCCTTAAGAGCCCATGGGATCCAGGAGAAGCACTGGGGGGGTGGGTTGTACAAGTACATGCCTCCTACCGGTCGGGACACTTTGCTAGCCTTAGAACCGGAGGAGCAGACCAACTACCCCACCATGAAGCTAGCATTGATCAGGAAGTTTGGGTTAACCCCAGAAAGGTATCGCCAGAAGTTCAGGGGGAGCCACAAGTTAAGCACCCAGAATTGGGTGGACTTTCTAGATTATGCAAGGAAGGCATTGGAGGGCTGGGTACAGGGCAGTGAGGTGAAGGATTATGAGGGGTTGTATGATCTTTTTTTGAAAGAGCATCTACTCGAGAAATGTTTTCCCGAGCTGCGCCAACACCTGGTGGACAGCAAGCTGACCAACCCCCGGAAGCTTGCAGAGGAGGCAGACATCTGGGCAAGTACCCGGGTGTCCTCAAAGGGGACGGAGGGGATTCCCAAAAGGCCGGACAGGGCGCCCCTCAGAAGAAGGAGGGGGGAGATAAAAAGCGGGAGTTCTCTAAAGGTCCCCAAAACAGTTTCCAGGGAAAGGGAACAGGTTTCACCCCTAAGGCTAACCCGCCCAGAAACCCTCATCCTGGCCAAAGCCAGCAGCCAAGGGTTGTCCACTGCTTCGAGTGTGGTGGTGTTGGACATTATAAGGGAGATGTCAGATGCCCAAAGAGACCACCCCCTCCCACCGGAGGAAAAGCCCCGGGAGTAGCTAGTGTAGCGCTTGGGGAGGAGTTGCCCTTAGATAAGGGGGGTGAGTGGGCGGGTGTCACCTTAGTGTCCCTGGGAGAACGGGAGATGGTTCCTAAGATCCAGGTGCCCCCAAATACTGTTAAGTATGGACAATGGATCACCATCAATGGCCAGAGAGGGGAGGCTCTGAGAGATACAGGAGCCAGTATGACTATGGTGAGAAGTCAGCTGGTGTATCCAGAGCAGGTGGTTCCCAATGTACTCCACCCCGCCGCGATGGCTGACGGCAGAATGGGCCACTATCCCGTGGCTGAGGTTCCCTTTGAGTGGGAAGGGGTTGCAGGTTCACTTGGAGTTGCCGTAAGCCCTGCCGTGCCAGTTGATTGTCTGCTGGGAAATGATATGGAGCACAATGCTTGGAGAGAGGTGGAATACCGGACGCATTCTGCGATGCTGGGTACACCTGACTGGGCCTGTGTAAGCACAAGGTCTGCGACTGCCCGGAGAGGGAGTTCGCCTGGGTTGGAGCCTGCAACAATGGCCCAACCCGCTGCCAAAAAGGGACAGACCCGAAGACAGGAGAAGCCTGCTTCGGCTTCCACACCCCATGTGACAGATCGGCTGCCTGCGGTGGTGGACCAGGAGTCCGTGGAGGGGGAAGTAGTTTCTCTGGAGGACCTGCCCATCCCTGCTGAGTGGCATGTGGAGGGAGGGCCTACCCGAGAGGAGTTCTGTAAGGGCCAGAAGGAGTGCCCTTCCCTTGAAGGACTGAGGCGACAGGCTGAAGCCCAGGCAGCAGGGGACGTTGCGGGACACTACCACATTTACTGGGAGGATGGACTCCTCTACAGTGAACCCAAGGTACCCTTACCTGGTTCATCAAGGGCCTTGGTAGTCCCGCAACGGTACCGAGCCTTTCTGCTGGAATTGGCTCATGCAATACCTTAGGCAGGACACTTAGGTCAGGACAAGACCTTTGCTCTGCTTGTCCCCCACTTTTACTGGCCTCAGATGAAAGTGGCGTCTAACACCTACTGTCGGACATGTGTATCCTGCCAAGCCAGTGGGAAAACAGGGGTGAAGCTGAAAGCTCCCCTGGAACCACTTCCTGTCGTTAGCACTCCCTTTGAAAGGGTGGGCATCGACATTGTAGGGCCATTGGATCCACCAACAACAGCTGGTCACAGGTTCATCCTGGTTCTGGTGGATCATGCCACACGGTACCCAGAGGCAATTCCTCTGAGGACTGTCACTGCACCTGTGGTGGCTAGGGCCCTGATGGGGATCTTTACCCGAGTGGGATTCCCCAAGGAAGTTGCGTCCGACAGGGGGACCAACTTTATGTCAGCGTACATGCGGGCAATGTGGAAGGAGTGTGGAGTGACCTACCGGTTCACCACTCCCTATCACCCCCAGTCCAATGGACTGGTCGAAAGGTTCAACAAGACCTTGAAGGGCATGATCAGAAGTCTGCCTGAGAGCCTACGGAGGAAATGGGACGTCCTACTGCCCTGTTTGCTATTCTCCTACAGAGAAGTGCCACAGAAGGGAGTGGGCTTCAGCCCTTTTGAGCTGTTGTACGGGCACCCTGTGTGTGGACCTCTCAGCCTGGTGAAGGATGGATGGGAAAAGTCTCCCAGAAAGCCTCCTCAGGATGTGGTGAGCTATATGCTGGCTTTCCGGAGCCAAATGGCAAAGTTGTGGAAGCAAGCTTCTGACAACTTGGAAGCCAGTCAGGCAGTAATGAAAGAATGGTACGACCACAATGCTCACCCGGTGGAGTTGGAGCCTGGCCAGAAAGTGTGGGTGATGGAGCCTGGAGAGCTAAGTGCCCTCCAAGATCGTTGGGCCGGCCCCTTTGAGGTGTTGGAAAAGAAGGGTAAAGCCACCTACCTGGTGGATCTTAAGACCCCTCGACAGCCTTTACATGTGCTGCATGCCAATCGCCTCAAACCCCACTATGAGAGGCCAGAGGTCATCTTGATGATGGTGACTGATGGTGCCGAGGAAGCAGAAAGCGAGCCCCTCCCTGATCTCTTTTCATCTCAAGAGAAGGATGGGTCGGTGGAAGGAGTGATTCTCTCCCCATCCCTAACTCCTGAGCAGCGAGAGGACTGTCGCCAGGTGTTGGAGCAGTACTCCTCGTTGTTCTCCCTTGTCCCGGGAAGAACCCACCTGTGTACCCATGAAGTGGACACAGGAGACAGCCCACCAGTGAAGTCAAAGACCTACCGGCTGTCTGACAAGGTGAAGGCTAGCATCCACGGTGAGGTCACCAAGATGCTGGAGCTAGGAGTAATTGAACCTTCCAGCAGCCCCTGGTCCAGTCCGGTGGTTCTAGTGCCAAAGGCAGCTCCACCAGGCACCACTCCAGAACTGAGGTTCTGTGTGGATTACCGGGGACTGAACTCAGTCACCAAGACTGATGCTCATCCGATCCCTAGGGCGGATGAATTGATTGACCGGCTGGGAGCTGCCCAATATCTGAGTACCTTTGACCTCACTTCAGGGTACTGGCAGATCTCCCTTACAGACGGAGCAAAAGAAAGGTCAGCTTTCTCCACGCCTGAGGGACACTTCCAGTTCTGCGTGATGCCCTTTGGGCTCAAGAACGCCCCTGCCACTTTTCAGCGGCTGGTGAACCAGGTCCTCTCCGGAATGGAGGGTTTCTCCGCTGCTTATCTGGATGACATTGCTGTCTTCAGTAGCAGTTGGGAGGACCATTTGCAACATTTGCAAGCAGTTCTCTAGGCCCTGAAACAAGCTGGATTGACAATCAAGGCCAGCAAATGTCAGATTGGGCAGGGGTCGGTTGTGTACCTTGGACACTTGGTGGGAAGGGGGACAGTGCAGCCCCTGCAGGCAAAGATTGAGGCAATCATGGCCTGGGAACCCCCCAAGACACAGACTGAGGGCCGAGCTTTCCTGGGCCTCACAGGCTACTACCGTCGCTTTGTGAAGGGGTATGGCACTATTGTAGCGCCCCTCACAGAGCTCACCTCAAAGAAACAACCTCGACGGGTAGTTTGGACGGAGGCTTGTCAGCAAGCTTTTGAAAAACTGAAGCAGGCAATGTGTGCAGCACCGGTCCTGAGGGCCCCAGACTTCTCCAAGGAGTTCATTGTCCAGACAGATGCATCAGAACATGGCATTGGGGCAGTGTTATCGCAACTGAATGAAGAGGGCCTGGATCAGCCTGTAGTCTTCCTATCCAGGAGACTGCTTCCCCGGGAACAAAAGTGGAGTGCAATTGAGAGGGAAGCTTTTGCGGTGGTGTGGGCTCTGAAGAAGCTGCGGCCATACCTGTTTGGCACGCACTTCCTGGTTCAGACTGACCACCGACCCCTTCGTTGGCTGATGCAGATGAAGGGGGAGAATCCCAAGCTGTTGAGATGGTCCATCTCCCTACAGGGAATGGACTTCCGGGTGGAACATCGGCCTGGAGTGGACCACGCCAATGCAGACGGTCTCTCAAGGTACTTCCGCCTTAGTGATGAGGACTCCCAAGGGGTTGGGTAGTTCTCCCCACTTTCAGCTGGGGGGGACGCGTGTTAGACCTGTCTGGCCCTTTGCGTAGTCCCTCCAATTTATTATTTATTTTGTCCCCTTTTTGCCCCTCATGTCTTTATATATTTTGTGTCCACTAAATTTTTATGGTGTTGGTCTGGGGAATAGGTGCTCTTTCACCTTCATAATCCTTCACCTCAGGCCTAGATGCCTTTCCTCACAGGAATTTCCTTGGAGTCACAAAATGGTGGCTACCAACTGTCACAACTGACATACCTGGGACCTGTCCCATAGGATAGAGTAGGGCATTCCAGAACCTTCTGGTCCCTTCTGGACCTCTGAGGGTCAGCCTATAAAAGGCGGAATGCTGGGCAACCATTTTGTCTTGTTAGAGAGGAGCAGCTGGAGTATAGGTCAAGGGTCTGGAAAGGGGTAGGATCTTCACAGGGTAACTTACCTCTCAAGGGTTGGCCCTCTTAGGATTCACCCCCCCCCCTCCACCTCTGTAGGTCTGACCCAGTTAGTTCCATCCTGCTGACCCTGGACAGGGGGACCCACGCCCAGGAGGGTGTGAGGCGTAAAACCAAGTCTTCACCCATCCTTGTCCAGTATGAAGGGATAGAACAGTTTGCAGGAGATAGAGGGTTGGAGCCTTGGGGTGTGGAACTTTACCCCTGATCCGTTCCTCTGTGGAAAAGTAAATTTTGCCATGTTCTGTGTCCCTACGCCTCATCCATCATATGTTATGTGTGCATGACCAATATGCATATGTTATTCCCCATGTCCGATTAAAGACGCAATTACAGTTGTGTCCACCTTTAGTATGCTAGTTTCCAGTCTTCGTGAATACTACGAATATCAGGCCTATGTAAAGTAATG
Source organism: Lissotriton helveticus (assembly GCF_964261635.1). NCBI lineage: Eukaryota > Metazoa > Chordata > Amphibia > Caudata > Salamandridae > Lissotriton > Lissotriton helveticus. The sequence goes on from NC_136067.1 coordinate 1,550,794,405, forward strand.
TTGCCACGTTTCCCAGTGTGCACGTTATTCCATTATAAAGTCCCCGTTTCCAGGCCTCAAAAGGGCCCGGACCACAGATTCAACTCCTGTCTCCGGAAGCCTCGTTAAGGAGCGGTACAGCCCCCACCTGTATCCTCGACCCTTCACTTACTTCCTGCCTCGCAGTGCCCGGTACAGCTTGGCTCTGCCTCTGAGTCTGCCAAGAGTATGTTATGATTCCAGCTATCAGTTCAGTCCTTCTTCTCTGCATTCCTAAGCTACTGAACTGCATCAATAGTTTCCGTCATTGTCTAGCCTTCTCGTCTCCATGTTAGAGAAATACTGTATTTAATGGTCATTTAGTATTCTTCATCACGCACTACATGTAGAATAATGCATGGTCCAGCTTTAGAATCAAGTTAGCCTTTCCCTTCATGACTCCTAGTTTATATCAACATGTTCCCTAAACATCAGATACCAGATAGGGTTTAGGTACATGTCGCTCCGACCCTCCAGACTCTAGTCTCTGCTCCTAGCACAGAGTTCATAGCCCCCAGCTTCTCCTAGTAACACGCCATTGCCAATTTTCGCGCACCATTAGATTAGAGGTCCCGGCTCCTTAGGTAGCCCCCTCCAATGTTTCCGCCCCATTCATGACATATTCTGTTACGTTTGCATCACATGTCTATGTATACTCCCAGTTATACCTACTTCTACTGTTATCTCTCGCGACTGCTACGCGTCCCGCCTTCTGCTCCACCCACTGTTACGCCTACTGCAATGTAATGCTATGTGTTTGCGCTATGTATATAAGTCAATGTATTGTTATTAAATGTTAGCGCGCTCATCCCAGACCAAGCCCCAGCAGCTGCTGGGTCATCCTATGCAGGTTGTCCTGATCCTGTCCTTATGCTGTAATAAACCTGCAGAAACTCCTACTACCTCGAATCTTGACTCTTATTTATTGAGCTATCTGTTATACTATATGCTTAGTCAAAAATAGGGTATTATTTATTTATTTACCACATAATGGCGCCCGAATAGGGACTTGCCCTTTCCCCACGCGTCGGTGAAGCCACGCCGACCCCCTGACCCTCTGCAGCCATGACGGAACCATACCGGCCACGTGCAGATATTTCTGCTTCAAGTATCCCTCAGGCCCACGGAGGAGACGGAGGAGGCGGTCCAGCATCCAAACGAGACGGTGGAGGAACGCGGCGAGTCCCGACCAGAGCCCAAGCCGAGAGTCCAAGGTCCGAGGTATCCGGAGGCCCACCCGTAACTGAAGTCCGAAGTCCGAAGTCCGTCGTCGTAGCAGTCCAGTCCCGTCCGAGGCTTTCCGTTCCGTGCTGCCCGGTGAGTACCATTGCTGGGGTAGTATCTAGACAGGACCAATCTAAATTGACTCCTGGTCCGTGGGTTGGTGGTGCCCAGACTCACAAACGAAGTGTTCACCTAGGTGGATACGGGTCTTGATGCGTCCCTTTATGGGACCGGTATGTTCCGTACTGTTTCAGCAGTGCATCCAGTAATTCTAGTCTGTTCCGTTCTCGAGAAAATTCTTGTATTTCTGTTCTCAGTATTTTCAGGTAATATTCTGTTCGAACTGTTATGTTATGATATTGTTTAATGTATTTCCAATGTCGTGGTATGCCTGAATTGTTTTTCCAATTGTTATTGTTCTTCGTGTATTGTATTGTGTTCCGATTCAAGTTTACAATGCCGCTCTTTTCAAGATTACGACAGTTAAAAACTAGAAAGGGTCTGTTAGAGGAAGCGGTTCCTGTCCCACCTAGGGACAGTCCAGGTCATTTTATGTATCAGAAACATGGCATAAGCGCCATACTGTATCTAGATTTATGGGTAGAGTATACCAAACAGTTAGAAGAAAAGTATAGATGGCCCGTATCGGGTACATGGGATGCCGAGTGCATCATGCGAGTAGAAGAGGCATTATGGAAAAAGAAAGCCAGACAGTCACAGAAAGATGCCATCGAGTTATGGCGTAAAGAAGCTCATAAAAGAACCGAAAAGGAAGTCAGAAAGTCAGAGTTAAGTAGAGAATCCCAAGAACGAGCCCAAGAAAGAGAATTAATCGAGATAGGTGAACAAGTCAAAGCCGAACAGTCAGACAGACAGAGGCATGCCCTTATTAAGGGTATGTATCCTCTCCTTGCCGAAGGCTTGCCAAAAGCGACCCCAGAGGCATCTAGTAATTTCCCGCCACCATTAATTCCGACCAAGCTACGTCACAAACCGACCGCAGCTGATATTTTTATTTCGTCCTATCTGGACGACACAGTCCCCGAATATGCAAATCCTGTTCGCGCTCCGCCAGTCCCTGCAAATCAGGCACTTCCCGCTCCTCCAGACACCGGAGTACCTGTTACGGTACCCCCGGTCCAGCTTACAGTTCCATTTCCCACTCTGCCAGGACGTAGAGCCTCAGTAGACGACTCCAGTCTAGGGGCCGCAGGAGGAGCTACTCCTCAAACCCCACCGCCACACAAACGTTTATCAGCACTCGAATTACATGCTCAAGCATCACAGCGTACTCCTAAAAGTAATAAGTCTGTCACAGAAATCAGACAAGCCCTTAACGAATGTGTCTATGATCCGGTCGCAGGCGAGTATAATATGGTTTTATATTCCTTACGTGTAAGGAGGGTGACCGAGTATCTAGTCACCTTACCGAATATGAAAGAAGATCTAGACAGAATATATCGTTTCATCCGTACAGGGGATGATCCAGAAAGTATTGGCGAGATTATGTCTCAAAGGAAAGCCGAGATCCAGCTCATGATATTAAAGTTCCTGATCAATTGTCTAATAAGAGAACAAGATTACCCGTCTAAAGATCCCGCCGAAATGAGGATCCTGACAAGGTGGAGTGATAATATAGCCGAGGGTAAGCACAAGACCGTCAGTGCCATGGAGAGTATGTACAAGAAAATTCGTAAAGAAATAATAAGGTTACACGAACAGCGTAAAGCAGCACAAGTAAGCGAGAAAGAAAGTATCTCTGACCCTGAAGAGGAAGACGAGAATTCCGACAGAATAGCGTATGTAGGAAAATCCAGATTTCCAGATCGCCATTTACGTCTAGAACACAAGTCTATTTTTCATCATCCAGCACCAGAACAAGGTTCTCTAGAACAAGTATTTCAAGCTACCGATCACATTCTGAAATCACGAATCGGTTATAGCGAATTAAGTACTATGCATGAACAAGAACTAGCCCGATCAGCAGTCCGATGGATTACTGATTCTACCACTTTTCCAGACGAAATAGTGGCACAAATGTTTCTGAAACTGCCCCCAGCCGAGCAACGACTGGTGGGTATGTATATGATCCAGTACCTCATTACTCTGTATGAGGGTCAGCACTCTGATCCAGGCCCGTTACACGATGTCCTGAACGAGTTACTCCAGTATAGATGGAGAGGTCTAGGTACCGATTTAATTAGTGTCATTCTAGAACAGCGCCACAAATATAGAACGTTCCTGAATCCGCATTTTGTTCATGTCTCACCCCCAGAAAATAAGCCATTCTACATAGACAGACAGAATCCGTTACGAGAAGTCCACCCAGTCAGAGGGACGGGTGGCGAAATGCAACGAGTGTTTGTATACACTCCGATTTCAAAGATGGAACTTCTTGAAATGAAGAAATTAATTCCCTGTCATGACAAAGATCCAGCAGGGTTCCATAGAGAATTAAAAGACATGCTCCGTATGGGAGAATACACTTACCCAGATATCATTAAAATGTTAAAAGTCCTGCTGCCCGCAGGGGTGTATGAAAAGTTAAAGGAAAAAGAATGGGAGGTGGGAGAGAAAAAGATCGATTGGACAGCCCTAGAAGCTGAAGACAAGGCACGAGTACCAGGTACCGGTCTTGGAGATAAATGTAAAGAATTACCAGAATTATTGATTCAAGTTTTACCCAGATTATTGACAACGAGAAAAGAAGACTGGGATGCAATCTCAGCCTGTAAACAGAAACAAGATGAAGATATTAGTGATTTTTATTCTAGATTTGAGAAATGTTTCAGTATCAATAGTGGTCTCAAGACAAGTAGTGAGTCATACCCTCACCTTTTCGTTACCAAATTAGTCGAGAATTCAAGTCCACAAATTAAAAATCGAGTTTTGAAGGTCGAAAGCACCTGGCAAGCAAATACTCCGTCCCAGATGCTCCAGATGCTCCAGTACCACCAGAATAGAATCAGAGAAGAGCAAGAGCACGAAAGAAAACGTATGAAAGACACGAAAATGAAAGTGCTAGTTGCACAATCTGTTCCTCAAGACAGTCAGAAGAGGGGTCCGAATCAAGCCAGTCATCCTGCAGCTCCCGTTAAAGGGAACTGCAATTATTGTAAACAGCCAGGTCATTTTATAAATGAGTGTGCAGTCCTGAAACACAACATAGCTACTGGTAAGACTAAAGAAAGACCACGTCCGCCTAGACAAGAACAAGTTTCACAGATTCCTCAGTCACAGAATGCACAACAGACAGTTCCCGCACCGCAGCCTATAGCTGCAACACAGCATGTCACATCGCAGATGTACCAGTATGCACAGTCTGAGTATCCAGAGTACCAGCCATATTCATGAAACAGCCTAGAGAGGGAGGTAGGCTTGCCTCTCATCGAGATACCTGTAGATCAAGAAGGTCCCTATGTTCACAGTCAAGTATTAGGGAAAGACAGAAAGTTTTTGATTGATACAGGGGCAAGTAGGACCACAATTAGTCATGCCGAAGTTCCAGGGGCTCCGCTCTCAGGCTCAAGAAATGTTTCCCTTGGATTTTCAGGAAAACCCATCGTTAACGAGATATCAAAGCCAGTCACTCTAGAAGTAGGTCCATTGTCCCGTACTACTGATCTGTTACTTACTAAGTCATGTCCAGAAAACCTGTTAGGCATTAAGACACTGAAAGAATTAGGTGCAGTTATTTGCTGTTCCCCAGAGGGAATACGTCTGTTCCTACGTGACTTTAAGGGTCACTATGTATTACGAGATTTTGATTCAAGATTGTCTAATGTTCCGCAGCACTTATGGGCGCAAGGTCCAACTGATGTAGGTTACATGCAAATCACACCCCATCGTGTGACTCTCAAACCAGGTGTAGTGTTACCCCGAATCAGACAGTACAGATTGCCACCTGAGGCTGTAGCAGCCTTATCCAAAATTATAGATGAGCTCATGGCTCAAGGAGTAATTGTAGAAACTGACTCCAATGTATGTAATTCTCCGATCATTCCAGTCATGAAACGTACTGATCCAAATGCACCCCCAGTATATCGATTAGTGATTGATTTACGAGAGCTTAACAAATGTATTATTCCTCAGTACCCAGTTGTCCCAGATATTTCTTCCCTGTTAACCGCTATTGATTACGAAGCCATGTTTTTCACTGTCATAGACCTTAAGAATGCATTTTTTAGTGTTCCAATTCATCCAGACAGCCAGTTTCTTTTCGGATTTTGTTTAAATGGAAGGAGCTATATGTTCACACGCGCTCCTCAAGGTTTCACAGAAAGCCCTAGTATTTACAGTCAAGCACTTAAGAGACAACTAGACAACATTCACATGCCAACTGACACTGCCCTGCTCCAGTATGTCGATGATCTACTGATCACAGCCCGTTCTGAACGTGACTGCGAACGAGCGTCACTTACAGTTCTGTATTTTCTAGCCGAGATGGGGCACAAGGTGTCACCTTCGAAGCTTCAATTCTGTGTCCAGCAAGTGGTATACTTAGGACACTTGCTGTCCAAGAGGGGTAGGCAGTTGACACCCGACCGTATCCAGTTAATAGCGAGTCTTCCCCAGCCCAGAACCCAGAAGGAGGTACGTGCCTTTATCGGCCTTACTTCTTATTGTAGACAATGGATTCCCCAGTATGCATTTCTAGCCAAGCCACTGATACAGTTAACGACACAGGAGGCAGCCGTGTCGACTGTCCTCCCTTGGACATCTGAACATACACTTAGTTTCAACGAGTTAAAGAAAGCCCTATGTCAAGCTCCAGTTCTAGCTACACCGAACTACAGTAAGCCTTTTACACTTTTCGTTACTGAACGCGAAGGTACAGCATTATCTGTTCTCACACAAGATCAAGCAGGACAATACAAGCCCTGTGCTTATTTTTCGAGCACATTAGATCCAGTCGCCCAGGCGTTGCCTGCGTGCCTCAAGTCAGTTGCAGCCACAGCACTAGCTATCAGACAAAGTGATTCCATAGTTTTAGGACATTCCCTGACAGTACAAGTCCCACATTCAGTAGAAGTTCTTTTAAACCGAACACAAACTCAGCACTTGACAATTGCACGTTTAACGGGTTATGAATTGACACTGTTCCAGCCACACATAGAAATTAGACGCTGCAACGTCCTGAATCCTGCTACACTGTTACCATCAGTTAGTTCAAATTCTGACCCACATGACTGTGTGGAAGTAGTTAATATTACGACAAAGCCAAGACAAGACCTGACAGACATTCCGTTACCAGATCCTGACCTGACACTTTATGTGGATGGTTCATGTATGAGAACTAGTACAGGAGAACTAGTCGCCGCGTATGCAGTGACTACTGACACTGAAGTTATTGAAACACACCGTATTGATACCCTGTCCGCTCAAGCAGCAGAGCTAGTTGCTCTGACACAAGCCTGTATACACGCCAAGAACCTGAAAGTTAATGTTTACACAGATTCACGCTACGCATTCGGAGTTGTACACGACTTCGGAGTGCTCTGGCAGGAGAGAGGTTTCATGACTTCTCATGGAACCAAGATTCAGCATGGTCTCCTTATTCAAGCCCTGTTAGATGCCATACATTTACCGGCATCCATCGCTATCATGAAATGCAAAGCACATACGAAAGTTACTGACATTATTTCCCAAGGTAATGATCTAGCAGACCGCACAGCCAAGCTTACAGCACAGACTCCAGACATTCCAGTTAACATGACACATACTCCAGATCCGATTACATGCATGACAGTTAAGGACCCCACACAAGACGTCATAGATATCCAGTTACATGCTACTCCCGATGAAATCAAGAAATGGTCTGAACAAGGAGGGGTCCAGACAGATCAAGGATGGTTAACGAAGGGTAGAGCCACATGGTTTCTCCCCGACTCTATGGTTCAAGTCATTATCAATACCGCACATAGTCCAGCACATTTAGGAGAAAAAGCTATGTTAGACAGTATCCAGAACATTTGGTTCAACAAGCATTTACGGGCTGCAGCCAAGCAGAAAGTCCGTACCTGTATGATATGTTGTCAGTTTAATCCAGGTAAAAGTGTCCCGGTGGAACAAGGTGGTTTCCAGCCCCCTGACCACCCTTTTGAGGTCCTCCAGATGGATTATATTCAGATGGAGCGATGTCGAGGTTTCAAGTATGTCCTTGTAGTTGTATGCGCTTTGTCCAGATGGACAGAAGCATATCCAGTCCCAGATTACACAGCCGCGACCACTGCCAAGCAGTTGGTTCGTGAATTTTTCCCTAGATACGGACTCCCTAGAGTCGTATATTCTGATAACGGTCAGCCATTCTCATCTGAACTCATGAAGCACGTTTCCCTTTTGTTAGGGTACCAGTGGAAGTTTCATTGTGTACGCCATCCTGAAGCAGCCGGTCTGGTCGAGAGACATAATCAGACTCTGAAAATCCGCATTGCAAAAGTCTGTAAGGAAAAAGGTGTGGACTGGCTAGTAGCTCTGCCAGTCGCTTTATTTTATATGCGCATGGTCGCACATTCCAGATCAGGTCTGTCCCCGTATGAGGTCGTATTCGGCCGCCCCCCTAACATGTGGGGTACTCCTAGACCCCGAAGTATTACCGATGTTTCATGTAATATGCTGACAGATTACCTAGCTTCCTTGATGTCTGCCCTCAACTCATGTCGTTCACAGGTTGCCGCCGCATTTCCAGACAATACCGAGGTGGCACCGCACGAAATCGTTCCAGGCTCCCTAGTGATGGTCCGGAATTTCGACAGATCAAGTCCGCTGGAACCACGTTGGAAGGAGCCACGTCAGGTCCTCTTGACCACCCGTACTGCCGTCAAGTTGGAAGGCAGGAAGGGGTGGGTCCATCTTTCTCATGTAAAACTTTTCAATGGATTGAAACCCGTCTCCAAGAACATTTCCCAGGATTCCCAGGATTTTAAAAACTGTCAAGACATTGTTTTAAAGGACTGTCCCGCAAAAGACATTATTACAACCCCTCCCTTGTTAGAGAAAACTCCGCAGCAGGAGTATAAGTTAAAGCTCAGGTCTAGTAAAATAAGTCAGTCAGTTTGATTGTATAAGTCCTCCCCTAGGTGAAACGGTTAGACTGTTTCTGACATGTATAAAATAGACCCCCATAGTGAGAGAGTCAGTCTAAACGCAAACCGATGTATCGTTTTTCTGAGTTTCGTATTATTCATCAGCATAATGATTTCCTGCACCAGCTATGCATTCTATCTGTATTTTCCAGTTCCTCATGTAAATATGTCTGCTAATGCTACAGTAGAGCACACGTTTAGTGATCTGCCTCCTCACGAATATTCTTACCGCCTTGCTATGCGCAACAATTCTTTCATCCGTATGTTACATTATTCACACCAGACCAGCAATGCCACTAATTGTTGGGTGTGTGGTCGACTCCCCCCTTTCCAGACACCGAAGGGAGTTCTGCCACTGTTTCCTTATCCTTTTTCACACAATGGTTCATGTGGAGCATGGTCCACGTTAACGTCATCCTCAACAGATAGGTCTTTTCTTAACAGTACATGTTTCCCAGACAAGCAAGGTCTCCCCCACAGAACAGGTTTAGATCTAGAAAATGAAGTTTATAATTTAGGTAATTATTCGTCGAATTTCATGGTCCTGAATGTTCAGTCTGATACTACTCCAGACTTACCTGCTATTTCAGTACTACCTGTCAAAGGCGAATTATGTGTCCGTAATTATGGTTCTGTACACGTAGGACATAGTGAATGTACTGCTGTTATCAAGTATAGTAACAGTGGGAAATCTGTTTTCAAAGCTTCACGTCATTCTTATTTTATTTGTGGTCAAACTGCATATGTCCGTCTGCCCCTCGATTGGGAGGGAACCTGTTATATTGCTTTCCTACTGCCACCTGTTTTCCTAGCCCCATCTGATTATCACAGAAACACACATCTAGTACACATTAGACATAGAAGGGAGTCCCCAATTGTCGATTATACTGAAACTACTCTAGAACAGTATACAGATTTCAATAAAGGTTTCTTCTTCTTTGTAGGACCTGTCCAGAATAGTAAACTGATCCGTAGGTTAACAAGAACCCTTGAAGCTGTAGTAAATGAGACTGCCTCTGCTCTAGGTAACCTAACCGAAGAACAATCTGCTATGAGATTTGTCGTTTTGCAAAATCGTCTCGTCCTTGACGTCATACTGGCCGATAGGGGCGGGGCCTGTAGAGTCATCGGATCTAGTTGCTGCATTTTCATTCCAAATAACGCGCCGTCTGTTTATTCAGCTATAACCAGACTCCATAAAATTGCCCATCTGTTACACCAAGATCCAGGCACCTGGACATGGTCTGGTTGGTTCTGGAATATAATTTCCGCCTGGGGATGGAAAGTCCTGTCCTTTCTAAGTATAGCAGTAGCGATCATATTTAGCTGCTGCCTCTGTATACAATGTGGCCCTGCGATTTGCAGCATTTGTGCTACCTCTTGTATTCCTAGTCCCAAGCCCCGTTCTAAGTCCCGTTCCAGGATAATTCGAGACGAGCAAATGGTACTGTATGAAATGATAGACGGTATCATGAATATTGATGTTTCCTGATGGAAACGTAGTGACAAGGAGGGAATGTGGAAAAGTAAATTTTGCCATGTTCTGTGTCCCTACGCCTCATCCATCATATGTTATGTGTGCATGACCAATATGCATATGTTATTCCCCATGTCCGATTAAAGACGCAATTACAGTTGTGTCCACCTTTAGTATGCTAGTTTCCAGTCTTCGTGAATACTACGAATATCAGGCCTATGTAAAGTAATGTTGCCACGTTTCCCAGTGTGCACGTTATTCCATTATAAAGTCCCCGTTTCCAGGCCTCAAAAGGGCCCGGACCACAGATTCAACTCCTGTCTCCGGAAGCCTCGTTAAGGAGCGGTACAGCCCCCACCTGTATCCTCGACCCTTCACTTACTTCCTGCCTCGCAGTGCCCGGTACAGCTTGGCTCTGCCTCTGAGTCTGCCAAGAGTATGTTATGATTCCAGCTATCAGTTCAGTCCTTCTTCTCTGCATTCCTAAGCTACTGAACTGCATCAATAGTTTCCGTCATTGTCTAGCCTTCTCGTCTCCATGTTAGAGAAATACTGTATTTAATGGTCATTTAGTATTCTTCATCACGCACTACATGTAGAATAATGCATGGTCCAGCTTTAGAATCAAGTTAGCCTTTCCCTTCATGACTCCTAGTTTATATCAACATGTTCCCTAAACATCAGATACCAGATAGGGTTTAGGTACATGTCGCTCCGACCCTCCAGACTCTAGTCTCTGCTCCTAGCACAGAGTTCATAGCCCCCAGCTTCTCCTAGTAACACGCCATTGCCAATTTTCGCGCACCATTAGATTAGAGGTCCCGGCTCCTTAGGTAGCCCCCTCCAATGTTTCCGCCCCATTCATGACATATTCTGTTACGTTTGCATCACATGTCTATGTATACTCCCAGTTATACCTACTTCTACTGTTATCTCTCGCGACTGCTACGCGTCCCGCCTTCTGCTCCACCCACTGTTACGCCTACTGCAATGTAATGCTATGTGTTTGCGCTATGTATATAAGTCAATGTATTGTTATTAAATGTTAGCGCGCTCATCCCAGACCAAGCCCCAGCAGCTGCTGGGTCATCCTATGCAGGTTGTCCTGATCCTGTCCTTATGCTGTAATAAACCTGCAGAAACTCCTACTACCTCGAATCTTGACTCTTATTTATTGAGCTATCTGTTATACTATATGCTTAGTCAAAAATAGGGTATTATTTATTTATTTACCACACCTCCTTTGTGTCAGTGGGACCGTGGATTGACTGTGTAAAACCGGGACCCCATTGCTTGTAGGAGAAAGCACAGCCAGAGAAATCTCCTCTCACCTGTGGAATCTGAGGTGGGAGAACAGGCGCTGCCGCGAAGGTAGTGTGAAGCGGAGCGTTGTGCTGACTGAATTCTGGCAGCGCGCTTCTGTACAGACTCTCGGCGGTGATCACTGTCCTGACAGGAAGGGCCTAGGACCGAGCAGGCCCAGAGGTGAGCCACTTCCCGTGTTGTCGAGGGGAGCAGCCGCCGTTTCGAGACGCTACTCTCCCGCGCGTGCGCAGGAGAGCTGCCGGGGAGAGAGGTGTCTGAGGCGGACCGAGGCGGGGAGCGGGCCCTGCACTGAGCGTGAATCTAGCGCGAACTCCTCACGGGGCTGGCAGGTGCGATCTGGAAACCAGCCCCGAGGTACGCGCCGGTAGAGATCAGCGGGGGCCCCTGAAATCGGAGCGGAGACCGGAGAGAGAGGCACTTTTACCGGCTCAAGTAAGGAGAGTGGGGAAATTGCGTTGGGCCTAGACTTTCCCCCCCTTTTTCATCCAGCAAAGTGACTAGAGGCGCCGGAACTCGGTGTAAAAGTTCGGTTCTGGTATCCCAAAGGATTCCCTTCACAGAACTCAAAAGAGGCAGAGTAAGAGAAGGTTTCAGAACTGAGAAAGGCCAACTGAGGAACACTATTAACCTTGCTGGGTGGTCTGCAACCTTTACACATGTGCCTTAATTAGAGATTGTCTTACCCTAGGCCAGGCTACCATAATTGACCTGACAACATTAGGTTCCAACAGCCACCATCCGATTACCTCAAATTCTAAAAACGTCCTAAAGCATTTTTGTTTCCTTAATGTAATCATTTGTGGCATCACTTTGCCACATAATGCCAAGAAATTAAATGATGTTGGTGTGCTCTATAAGTATATTTTGAGCTATTTTAGCACAGCACTGATAGTGTGCTTGTCTTTGAAAATTGTGGAAAGACCAGTGTTTACATTCAGCATTAAATAGATGCTATTAGTTAAATCATGTTAAAAAGAAGAAAAGAGCTGAAATGTTAAATTCCCAAGACATTGTGAGAAAGCAACAGAATAACCATACAGGCTCTAGAAATAAACGGTGTAATCTGTACTATAAAGGAAATACAATTAATAATTGCTATGGTGTCTGGTTGTTTTGGAAAGAATTTCAAGGAGTTCAACCGAAACCGACCTGGTCTGTCTATTGATGTAGCCTCTTTCGGGTGAAGAGGCTAGCATGTTTGATAAAAACAATCAGTACAATTGTTGTAAACGGTTTTTGTACTTACTGGATCTCTGCGAGCCCTGTTGTAGATCGTAACTGAATTCAGCATGCTTTCATGGAGATCCAGAGCTTTGACAAGTGCTTCAATGGCAGGGAAATCAGTAGATTTTGCAAGCCTCACATTTAAAGAGCTAAATGATTAATCAAGATATAAAAGAGAAGATGATCATAAAACACACACATACACACACACACACGCACACACACATTATGTCATGTCAATGGACCTCTGCTATAAAACGTTAACATTCAGAGTTGACAACATTTAATGAACAGTTTTAGGAAACCTCTTTCTTTTATTTACATTTTTTTTATCGATTACAGAATAGAAAATATATATTGACACATAACATAATCTATGCCAAATTCTTAGCTCCAATTAAACTTATTCATGAGAATAAGAATAAATGAAATCCCTATTAAACTAATAAAACCTTTTTTCCATCTCTCACCATACTCATTCTTTTTAGACTGATGCATTTATGACACTCTGTTAGAGTTTACTTCCTTCTACACATAAATTAATGCATGTTTGTGGACCAACCACTCTGCAGCAATCTTTCTTAAATTATATTTTTTGTCAGCTTTATGCAATAAGTATTAATATCTTCTCATAGCTGGGCCAACAGAACACCAACCTATTTTAAAATATTTGGATTCACTGTGGCATTTAACTCAGGATCATAACGTCTAAATCGCTTTCAATTTGGTACCCATAGATATCTTTTAACATACTCACGATTACCTTTTAAAAAACTTAGTGTGGGACTTGTATTTAGATATGTATACAACTATCCTCAATATTCCCACATCTCCACTAATTGCCTGCAGGGTTTGAGAAAATTTTCGTTATCCTTTTCGGATTAGGATACCATGGAAAAATCACCTTGAAGAGGTTTTTCTGTATATTGGACACATTTCTACCCTCTCAAAATGTCCTTTCAAAGTTCCTCCCACACCTACTGCTCAATTTATATATGTCGAGAAATAGGACTGTGGGCACTGTACAGGTCTTAATATATGTGTCTATTGATATCAGATCTCTTGTGGCTTTCTCTCTAATCTTTAGATACAGGACCAGTGGCATATTTGAAAATTACCTAGCGTGTTGAATTTGTTTAGCTAGAGTTACTCCTACTCCTTGTACAGTGTTATAGACTTAATTTTGCATCTTCCAACATGTTCCCAATAACCCTACACTTCCCACTTATCAAGTCTTGGATACATTTTTTGTTGCATTCCCAGTGTGAATTCCATGTTAAAGTAAATTGGTGTTAGTGGTGAGGAGTAGGTTGTAACTTGATTTACAGTTACCAACTCCTGCAGTGTTTCTAGACTTGCTCTGGTGACATTGTTTAGGCCTTGCCATCCATAAAAGATCACATAAAGCATGCCCAGCTACAGTGAAGTTTATGTGGACCCGCAGTTTATCAGATTCCATGGAAGTCAAAGTTCCTATTACACGATATTGTGCTACCTGATAAATATGCACTGCACAGGCTAGTCCTTCTTCAGTATTTTGGTAATAAGAATTGTTTAATCTATTCAGGGGATTCCCCCATTTCCCAAATGAATTATACCATTTTGCTTTAGACTGAGTTGTTTCCTTTGGGAGTGACTACTGGAATCACTTGAAATAGGTATAGTAATTGTAGCAAGTTGTACATTTTGAGAATATTACCTATGCCCAAGCTTTCATTTCACTTTATCTTTCTTCCACCCCTTAGCCTTAGCCAAATGGCTTGGCAATATTAGTAAGTACATTTGTCAAATGTATACCTAAGTATTTATTAATTGTTTGTGCCCATCTAAAGGGTTATGATTCTTCCGTTTAGCTACAGCTTGAGGAAAACGAGGTAGGTTGAGAATCTCTGACTTACTATATTTTGACAGCAGACGCCATTTGAAATTCAGCTTGTTCCTTTGTGAGAGCAGAAAGGAGAGAATGAGACAATCCGCAAACAAACTTGGATTACGCATCTATCTGGGTCACTGCTCTCACAATCACAGCCCTCCTTCAAACTGTGAATTCTAATGTTACCTATTCACAAGCTATTTTCTAAGTTCTCACACTGCTCAAAGAGTTGTTGCCTCTGCATTTCAAGTGTTTGGATTCACATTGAGGGCTAGTCTGAATCAGGCATTAATTATACTAGTTATTTTACAGGACTGATTGTTGAATGTGGTGCTTCATATCCTTCTTAAGTTTTTTAATGTTTTTACTGGTGCTTTTGTTGGGATACTCAAGATCATCCAAGAAGAAAGTATTATGTTGTTCATATATTTTTTAAATTAGCCAAGAAAATCAAAAGTTCTTCTTAGGTGAACCACTAAGAAACCTTGGTCGCCATGTTGAGGTCTTCGGTTGTGATGAGAAAGTCTTGTTTCCACTTATCATTCAGGAACCCTTAGGGAAGTGGCAGGAAATTTTAGAACTTGTCTTATTTGGTCTTCTTGGGACTTTGTAGCATGGATAAATGCAACTGAAGGAATTTTCATTTGGCCCTCACACAATAGTGGATTCAAAACAACTCATTTTCCCACTATATCTTTTAAATAGTCTCACTTTATTTATTTATGAGTTTTATAAAGCGCATGAATTACCCCCAAAGGAGTATCTCCATGCTGTGGGAAACATAGCAGCCGGAACAGACCAGAGGGAATAGATTCAGAAAAGCTCGGTTTTAAGAGGTTTTATGAAAGGAAGAGAGTCTGATCATTTTCAAAGGTGGATCCGGAGTTGATTCCAGTAGCAGGGGGTTAAATAGAAGAAGGATTTACCACCTGTACAACCTTTTCTAAAATGGGGAATCACAAGCAGGGATTTCTCTCCTGATCTTAGGGATCTATTTGGCTGGTAGGGGATGAGTTTTTCAGTTAAGTAAAAGGGTCCTCTGCCATTCAAAACTTTATGCACAATGCAGCATTATCTTGAACTTTACTCTCTTGCATATTGGCAGCAATGAAGTTGTCGCAAGAGGGGGAGAGAGGCAGTTCTGGCTGGTAAGTTCTTAACAAGTCAGGCAGCAGTATTCTGCACCACTTGGAATCTATTTAAAGAAGATTCGCTGGCTGCAATAAGGAAGGCATTACAATAGTCCAGGCAACTAATCACTAGTGCCTAAACAAGCATTTTTCACACAGAGAGAGGGA
Source organism: Lissotriton helveticus (assembly GCF_964261635.1). Lineage (NCBI taxonomy): Eukaryota > Metazoa > Chordata > Amphibia > Caudata > Salamandridae > Lissotriton > Lissotriton helveticus. The sequence goes on from NC_136067.1 coordinate 1,550,809,930, forward strand.
GAAAAGCGGAAACTCTGAACAAAAGGCTCAGCATATGGAAACAAGAACCAGAGGTGGCCACCACCTGATCTTTCATAGTGAGTATCTGGTCTAACCAGATGCCCAGGTTCCAAACCACTGTCTTAGGAGCGGGGGCATTACCCGACTCAGGGGGCCACCACTCTGGAGACCAGAGCAAATGGACATCACCAAAGAGCATTATCTCTGTTTTCCCATCTTTCATCTGGAGAAAATTCTCCTTCATCCAAGAAGCAATTGCTGTCATGCCTTCTGAGAAACAAGCCTGAGTGTTCATAGTATTCTTATCGAGTGATAGCAGAAGCTGAGTATCATCAGCATATGGAATTGGAGTAAAGCCGAATTCTCAAATTATTTTTGCAAGGGGTGACACATAAATAATAAACAAAGTGGGACTGAGACAAGATTCCTGTGGCACTCCCTTGGTAATCTCCATAGTTCGCGAGCGGAACGGTCCAAGATTAATGATCTGTGAACAATGGGATAAAAAGTTTGAAAAGGCTTGTCCACAGATCCTAATCTCCGTACATCTCTGGAGTTTTTTAATGTGGGATACTGTGTCGAAGGCTGCCGACAAATCCAACAGCACCAACTAGACCACCTGGTCATTATCAAGGGAATGTCTTAGGTTGTCTGTAACAGCAATCAATGCTGACTCAGTACTGTACAATGGTCTGAAGCCAGACTGTGAGGAATCAAGACATCCAATAGACTCCTTGTATTCTGAGAGCAATTTATTGATGTGTTTTTCCAAGAGTTTACTCAGTAGGAGTAGGAGGGAGATAGTGCGGTAGTTAGATAAATCCGTTACTGGGACTTTCACCTTTCTTCGAATGGGGATTATCTGTGCAGCTTTCCTTTCTAGTGGAAGTTGGCCCTCCCTCATAGAGAGACTGAGTATCATGCAAATAGAGGGAGCCAGTTGTGTATGTAGCAGGAAGGAGTGAATTTATCGTGAATCAAATTGATTTTGTGTTCAAAATGATTGGCGATCTCATCACAAAATTCTTGAGATGGGGGGATATCATTGGTGCAGGCCCTCCGAATAGTAAAAGATTTAAGAATTTGATATAATTCTTTAGGAGAATTCCCTGCCTGGTTAAGTCGTGAGGTGATATGGGCTCTGCGGGCATTTTTTTAATTCTTATGATAGAGAGTTAGGGAAGTCTAAATAGGTTTCTTTATCATTCTGGTCGTGTGAGTGGCGCCAACATCTCTAGTTTTTTGCAAAGGGTTTTCTCCTTATGCAGTTATTGAGAATACCTGGCTGCATGTGGCCGTCGTTTATCATTATGTTGATGTTTCAGAGGGGCCAAACTATCTATAGCCGATTTTACAGCATTGTGGTAGTCATTTAAGGAATCAATGGTATTCCTCGATTCCCAATTCATATGTCCTGAAAATCTGTTCATAACGGCATCCGGTGTCATTTTACGCCATTGTCTCCTAAAACTACATTGGAGGGTGGGGACTCCACCTTGGCTCAAAAAATATGAAAATCAACAGTGAATGGTCGGACCATACCAACGGGTGGGAGGCTCAATATGAATGTGCAGTGAGTTGGTCAGGATAAGATCCAGCATACATCCTGCCGAATAGGTTGGGCCCTCATAAATCATTTCCAGACCAATAGTAGCCAAATCGGCAAGGAGCAGAGAATCTTCCGCTTTAGAGGCAATTTCACTATGTATATTAAAATCCCCATATAAAAGAGAGTGTTTGGTAGAAATGGTATGGGGAGCGATCAAGTCCATCAATTGGAGCGTAAAATCATGGAGGGGTCCAGAGGGGGGGGGGGCAATACACAAGGGCACCTTTTCAGCAGTCATGGGGCGAGAGATCAATTCTAAAAATACAAATCTCTATCTCATCTTCAGAGCGATGTTCAAGCATAGATACCTTGATAGAATATTTGTGGATAATGGCAATACCTCCGCCCACCCTGCTCTCCCTATCAATCCTTTGGATGTGATAGCTCTCGGGGAGTGCCACAGTAATGGAGGGAGTGGAGGTAGGTTTGAGCCATGTCTCGGTGAGAAACCTGAGGTCAGGTGTTTCCGAGGTAAGCAAGTCCAAGATTTCTGCAGCATGATTAGGCAAAGAGCTAACATTACCCAAAAAGCATTTCCACACCCGAGCCAGCTTGATGGACAGAATGTGGGAGGGTGAAGGAAAAGTATCCAGAATGCAATTCCTAACCACCTGGTCAGGGATAGGCTGTTAACTGCCTTCTGCCTCAACTCGGAGCTTTGGAATTGACAGTATCTACAGGAAAACGGATCCTCCATATTAAAAAAAGAGTCATTTGAGCAGTGAGCCCTGTTAAAAAGTCAAATACCTAGGAGTTTCTTAGCCGAATAGATACATCTTCACCAAGGAGCAATGTCTGTCCCAAAAGATGCAGGGGTCCTGGCGATGTCTGGGTGAGGACAGGCGTGCCTTTGGTGCACTGGCGGCGTGCCAGTTGGGCACGTCCGCTGCGTGTCAGCGGAGCCTTGTGATTTAAATAGGAGCCAGGGAGCAGCTAGCCCGCTGACTCCTGTAACTCCTCCCCAAACTGGCAATGAATGGGGGAGGGTTTGTGCTCGCTCGCTCGCTCTCCACACAAACGGGAAGTCCTGCAGTGGAACAGAGAGCGGGCAGGACATGAAATGCAGCTGAAGAGGCAGCAATGGCAGAAAGCCAAAAATAGAAGGCAGAGAGGCAGTTTGAGAGTGGCCAACAAGATAAAGAGACTGACAATATTTTAAAAATTAAATTTGAATTCGTAATAAGCAACTAGATACAGCTAATATAATACCTTACACAGGCAAAAAGGACATCACAAATGGAGGCTAAAAGTAAGTTGCTGCAAGACTGCGCGTCCATATACCACCATCCATATACGGCTCAAGGGGGCTGCACTCTCTCAGGTTTTCCCACCAGAAGGATAATTTGCCACAAGTCTGCACGTCCATATGCCACTCAAAGGGGCTGCAGTCGCTCATAATTTGCCACAAAAAGGCATTGTTCAGAGGCACTGAGACACAACAGCAACAGTCTGACAGACTCCTCTCATATATTATGCTGCTCGGTGGGTGAGTTGCTGTATGCAATTAATTAGTGGACCATGCATTTTAGCTGACTCGGGGTTCACGTATGAGCTTTACTGGTGCATCTTTATAGGCATGGATACATTGCTCAAGGCTATCATTTAATTTTGACGTTCATTGTACGCCATATATAACATTGTTGGTGATGTGTATATTTCTTCAGAATTCAATCTAATTTCCATCCAATTCGAACTCCTTTATAAGAGAGAATACGCAGCTGTCAAAGACAGCATTCGTTCCTGAAGCTGCCCCAGATCAAAGTTGGTGGGGATTAGAGAAAAGCAGCCGCACCAGCGAGCAGAAGAGCCAACGGAACTGAGCTCTCTGATGTGTCCTCGAAAACGTAATCATTCCTCAGGTACCGATGATGCCTCAGTTTAAGCCACACTCTCCCTGCAGTGTCTTCCCCCTCACATCTGTCACTTGTTTCACAGCCATGTATCAGATATTGATCTTGATCTTATATCACCTAGGGGCATTCTACGAGGATCCTCTTCCCTTACCCTCCACTGCCGCCTCCCACCACCCTGGCATGTAACATAAAAGAATGGATCTTCAGAGTACACGTCCAAGGAAAAATAAAATATGTATTCAGATACCCAATTATTTATGTGTCAATTATCTTTCAATGCATGTGACTGTCAGAAAAATTTACATAAATGACTCTGTAGCGCATCTGATGAAGACCTACACAAGACAGAAAATCAATGCTTGTTTTACTGTTATTCCAACTATGGGGCCGATCCGCCACCCCCGAGGTGGAGGGACCGTCCGCAGGGGCTGCGGCGTTCCCTCCAGTGCAATTAGGATATGACCGCCACCCTGGCGGTCACATCCTCAATATTTAACATTGCGGCGGGTGCTGCTTCCCCTGCCGCGAGCTCATGGTACATTGCTCACTAGACGAATGTGTGAGTATTGGTGCCAGTACGTTCGCTTCTTTTTCTCTGGCCTTCCTTGTGCTAATTAAGGTGTATTTTAAGTTTCCCGACAACCAAGGTTGCCGAGTTTTTATTAATGGACACTTGGTCAATAACACGAATCGAGACACCTTCTCAATTGCGCTTCTCTTCTAAATTTTGAATTGGAAGCGCATAAAAGCAGGTTTTGATTTAAAACCTGTTTTCTTTTCATCTGTTTAAAAAAGAATGGACAAATGAAATTCAGGGGTCAAAGATGGCACTTTAGCTGCATTTGTATCAACAAAAGTTGTATGTTCATTCTGCATGCTAGACAATGGGTGCCGCATTAATAGAGTTGTGGCCTCTTCGTAAATCTTTCACTTTACTATTTTCAAGTCACGTGTGGTTGTATGCACTAGAGATACGTAATTTTTACATATTGTTTGAAACTCGACATACGAGTGAGGTTTATTCACAATTTCTAGTGTTTTGTTATATGTTTTGATTTTTTTCAGACTAAATTCCTCACATATAGGAGGAGAAGCACTAGAAAGTTCCAAGTGCTTTTGGATACACACAAGGTCGTATTCCTTTTATAATATTTTCTCTATACTTCAGATGACAGTGAAGCCTTAGTGTGCTTCACTCATGTGACGTAATTGTAATGGTCCTGACGAATGCTGAGCCAAGTTGGGCTCCACATAGCAGAAACATGTCGACCTTTTATTGTTTTCTTTCTTAGGACTGGGTGGTTCAAATTAACGCAATCACTATTCCGTCCGACCTTTTCACCCATTTTAATGAAGTTAGAGCTACCCCCTTAATAAAGTAATTTTGTCTGGGGAGCAGCCCACACTTCTTTTAAATCACTGACTCACTTTTTCTTAAAGAAAAAAACCCAATGAAGACAAATGGCAACCAACTGTCTTGTTGGTGCCTGAGGGTTCTTTTTCTTTACTCTGTGCATGCCACACGTCTCTGTCTGAATGGTCATAGCTTATTGAATTTATTTTCGTAATGCTAATAACTGCATAATTTTCTCTTTCCTTGGTCACTCTTTTGTTGATTTGTATGTAAATTCCTTAAAGGGGTATAAGAGTGGCCTTTGAGCCCTGTCTCTCCTGTTGATTATATACATGTTAGACACCGCCAGCTATATTAGAGCTTTTCCGCCGCGGTCGTAAGGCGACCGCAGCGGAATAGCGGCGAACGGTCTTCCTGACCCCCCAGCCATCCTAATCTGGCGGGGGGTCTTTGAAGGCTCCGCAGCGGTTTTTCCGCATCCGGCCCGGAGGATGCGGAAAAACCGCAATCCTAATCGGCCCCTAAATTCACTAGTTAATTGGGTGAATGTAGGCAGACTGCTCAAAACATGTGCTCAAACTTGTGCTGGTGCAGAAAAAAAGTGAGCTGGGGTGATGCATAGGACTATTTGCAAATGGCAAAGGGAATATATACAGATGGACTAAGGATCATTCTTTTTGTACAGACTCTACATAGTTGAATGTTCCAATTTGCAGGAATATCCCACTGGTGACTATGAGGACTAGGAGATAACGTAAATCTGGACTAACGATTCGAGATAAAATGGTGAAGTATCCCTACGATTCTTTAACATCAGATCTAAAATTCCTTGTGGTTAATGGGGAAAAAATTGTTTGCACACGTGTGGCACACTCACTTTACCCATAGGTCCCAAAAGACTCTAAAGGGCATTGCGGCACCCAGGTCCTAGTAACAGTCCTCTCACATCATCCGACGGACTCCAATAGAGAAGTTCTTCAAAGTGGACTGGCATTGACCGTCATTTTATCGTTGCAGCACAGAACCCGCCAGGAACAAGCATTTGCAATGCAATAGGTCTCGCATTTGCAGGAGTTTGAGTTATTGGCATTGTAAATGACAATGACTTTTATTTCTTTGTATTAAAAACCTGGAAGCTGTGTGTAAACATGCATTTTAAACTTATAGTCTTTGCTTATGAGAAGCAAGGCTGGCAGTAAAAGAGGTGCAGTTACTGCCAGCATTGCTTCTCCTAAGCAACGACTATATGTACAAAGTGTGTGTTTACGCACCTCTTGCAGGTTTGCAAAGCATATAATTAAAAGGCATTGTCATTTACAATACCAATAGTTCATATTTTCGCAAATGCGAGACCTATTGCATTTCAAATGCTTGTTACATATGTCACAAGCAAGACACGTTTCTATAGTATTAGAAAACATCTATGTAGCTTCTTAGTGGGCATGGTGTAAAAAAGCATGATCCACATTTTTTGCATACTGACAGCTAGGATTCTTCTTTCCTACTGCACCTGACCCCATGCTAGTTAGTTTAGAAGCCACCTTTATGCAACCGGGATAAGGGTTTCTCTCCTCATTAAAAAAAGGTACACTGCCTTTCAGTAATGTAGCGACAGGTACATGATGTGTGGGCCTCCTAAGTGATTTATAAATCTAAACAACAAAACAACCTGTAGGTGAGTCATTGGTATGCTCATGTTATGAGCATTACCTGGGATTGTTGGTATGTTTGGTATTTTCATAGCACCAAGTTCAAGTTCAAGTTTAGAATTTGTATAGCGCACTACTCACCCAGAGGGTCTCAAGGCGCTTGAGGGAGGGGGGTGCTTTACTTATCGAATATCCAAGTTTTAAGTTGTTTTCTGAAGAAGAGGTGGTTCTGTGTAAGGCGAAGGTGGGTGGGGAGAGAATTCCATGTTTTGGCCGCTAAGTAGGAGAAGGATCTTCCTCCCATGGTGGATCTATGGATGCGTGGAATTGCGGCGAGGGCTTGATTGGACGAACGTAGTTGGCGGGTGGGGGTGTAAAAGGACAGGCGTGTGTTGAGGCATTCAGGTCCAAGGCCGTAGAGGGCTTTGTGTGCGTGGGCGAGGAGACGGAACGTAATTCTCTTGTTGACGGGGAGCTAGTGGAGGTCTTTCAGGTGGCCGGAAATGTGAGCTCGGCGGGGGATGTCTAGTGGGGGATGTCTAGTATGAGTCTGGCTGAGGCGTTTTGGATGCGTTGAAGTTTTTTCTGAAGTTTGGTTGTGGTTCCGGCGTAAAGGGTGTTTCCGTAGTCCAGTCGGCATACTTTTAGTGCTCCCTCTGCCTTAGCAAAAGTATGTGTGAAGACCGAGATGAATCCTAGCACCCACTTATGGCAGCACCATAAAACACCTGCCTACTATTGCTTTAATGTGCCACATCGAAGACCAGGAACAGGGTAAGGATTTTTAGCACTGCAGGCAACATAGAAATGTGCCTTCTAGAGCACTTCCCAAAAACTTAGAAATGGCAATTTGTTGGTCTTTTGTTTCACATTACTATCGGCAATAGGTGGTGCCTTAAGGTTGTTTCTTAACCTTTTGTTATCGAAGCACCAACCATGTAATTTCCTTGCTCTGCCCCATTACAGTCTGATGCTGTGGCCCTTAAAGTAATTAAGGAAGTAGACCAGTGTCTTTGAAAACCGGACCCTGTGAAAGGAAAGAGATGCAGGAGTGGGTGATGGAAAGAATCAGGCTCTGCCACGTATAGCTTAGCAGAAATGCTCGTCAAGAGACTACAGAGATCCGTTGCAGCAAGAGCTGCGTCATAGAAAGGAATGTCGGTAACAAGCCAGCTGGTAGAATGAAATGAAATAAATGAGCAGGGTTGAGTAGGGGATGAGAATAAACCGCAGGACTGTTTGGAGGGAAGGGGGGCGGGTTTCAAACGTTCCACTGACAAAGCACCTGCTAAGGTTCGTATTGTTATGTCCGAAACCTGATCAGCATGGGTGTCCACTCCACTCTGATCCCCAACTGTGATTATACGTTAAGTCTGTCCCCTTGCTACAAAAACAAGATACCTGTTTATATTTATTTTTAGAAGATAGACTCCGTAAACGAGGGATGTGCACTGAGACAGACATTATACAACAAAGTGAGTCTGTTCTTTAAATACCTCCCAAATAATGATTAATTGTTACGGAGTTCAACAAAAGGCCTGGATGAAATTCTCATCTGTTCCGCTGTATATTAAAATCACAAGGTTAAGGTCGCCCTGAAAGGATTTGAAATTGTAACCTACTATTCAGACTAAGGTTGTCCGCAAACTAAGTTGGAAATTTGGCAAAGTTTGAGCTAACAGGAGAGTTCTTTACAAACATTTTTTTCGTAGACAGAATTATACTTTTTTCGCTGTGGAAACTCGAAAGACTTGACATATCACAAAGTTGTGAACTTTGTTGGCCAAAATTAAACTTTGCTCAGCAGGTATCTACGCACAACTCACAGCATTATATACTCAACCTACTGAGTTAATTCCCTTGAGCTGCAGGGGCAGACTAGGACAAAGAGGGGCAGCACATGAGCACCTTATCTATCGATCCTTTACAATTCTCAGCGTGCAATGGTCTGATGGACACTGGGGTACGTCATGGGAGCCTTCAAGCCCTTTTGCCAAATATTCTACGCTGACCATGCAGGGATCTGCAGGTTTCGAGATCGAATCTCAGTAATGCAGACTCAGTCCTCCATCCTAATGGGTTTCTTTTGAAATCCTCAATAGATCGGAAATACAAGAATACAACACTCGAACGAAGGGGTGCCACAGTTCATATCTTGCAAGTTCAGCTACATAGGACATTTTAAGTCTACAGCTACACTGACAAGAATATCTAAGGTTGGTAGTAGAATAGAAATAGGAGACAAAATCTCGACTAAGGTTTATTTCTAATGTGGAAACTAATACGTTTTTTGCTATAACCTCCCTAGAATCAAGACTTTGAACCATGAACCACACATGAGTTGGGGGTGAGATATATGATGACATCGGGTGAGAGAAACTAAATATGACATCAGAGTTCTCAACCACACCGACACTAATAATTTAGGTTGGTAGTTGTTTGGATATAATATCATGTAGAAGCCTGAGTTATGTCAGTGTCCATGAGGCCAATAACTAAAATGCAATGGAGGGCCCGGGGACCTATGAGGGGATATGAAACCCAAAAAAGTGAATTATGATGAACCATAACATATGTGTAAATATAGATTACATATACTGTTTGAAGTGTAAAATGTTCTAGGTTTCACAAAAGGCAAACCGATGGTTATATCAAGTAACTGTATACTATAGGTTTAAGTAATGAGCCAGATGTAGAGGTTTGATAGCTAAAAAATTAGAAGTTGAACTTTAATGATGCCCATGAATTGTTAGGCACTGTTTGCTGTACAGAGATAGTGTCTTGTACTGATGGATATCTTTCTAATATATAGAAGGATACCAATTGCATGAAATCGATGACCCCGCTAAAATCTGTCCTGAGGAAGGTGTGACCATATCTACGGTACCAACACCGAAACGCGTCGACGCACTGAGCAATAGAGAATCCAAGCAAAGCCTAGAGGACACCGGCTATATGCCAATTTAGGAATTCTGGTAGTAATATACGAATTGTTTAAAGGCTATTGGATCCCACAAATTGGTAGAAACATCATTCGAGCTATCTGAATATAGGGGGTGTTTTGTTTTGTATTTTTATTCTTATTGGAAATGATTGTGTTGTGAAATGTATTTACCGTATTAGGGTGTTCTTTTATGTACTGCATTTATAAAAAAAAATCTTTAAGAATTTTATTTAAACGCATAAGATGTTTTTACATTGTATGCTTTCAGAATATTTGTTTCTTCGGAAATTTTAACCTAAAATAATCAGATTATATTTTAATAAAAGAGTGTAAACGTTACATTTTAGTTCTTGGCCTGCTTCCAAAGAGTACATGTATGGATGAGGTGTGATCTTTGTGAAATTACCACATAAACTGTTGTCCTAAAGTTAGTCCAGGGATATTCCTCAGACTTGCTCAGTCCTCCATCATTCAGAGGTCGATAAATTAAGTACGATTAAAACTGGGTAATACAATGTACCTATTATTTACAGCGCTTACAAACGTTGAATTGTGGTATTAATCCCTATATAGAAAACGATTATTATCCATAACAGGGGTGTAGGATGCTGCAGGACATTTCAAGGGGCTGCCCGACTGATGCACTCTAAAATGATGAGGATCCCTTTGAAACAACTCTGCTTAGCTTCATGCAGCATCTCTAAGCCATTCCCATCTCTGGAGTGGAGAACCCAGAAGAAGGGCTCGAAACTAAGACAAAAAAGCAGCAGCTGAGCTCGCCAGGGTTTACTGTCTGCGAACGTGCAGCAAGGCGGAAGAGACGCCATGTGCGAGCAAAATAGCGAGCAAAATATCCAGTCCGGGTGGGTGGGGGCCAAAAGGAGACAGGGCGGAACAAACAAGCCTCACTCCAAATTAAAAGCGAGCGTTTAACATAAAGTGTGACGCGCGCCAATGAAAAGCATGGGCGGAGCTTCGACTCCACTTCCGAAAGCAACCCAACAGCAATAGATCTCGCAGAGCGAGCAGCGCATACAGTGCGACGCTAGGCGAGACCTAAAAACCACTTGTACTACACTCTCGAGTCAACTTCCTTCTAGTGGACTATTTATGTCGGTTCCACACATGACAATTGCTCGGTGTAAAGACAGAGCTGGTGACCTCCCCTTAGACTATATTGCCACCTTATTCAAATTCAAGAAAACATCTTCTTTAAAAACAGTTCTTCAAAAGCACGAATAATTTAATACGTCAGCTACCGACTCTTTGAAATTCTACCATAAAAATGTTGTTTATGACTTTGATGCATAAAACCAATTAGCAAGGCCCAGGCTGTCTGCGTTGCAATTTGACGCTAAGGCACGGGGAGCTGTCTTGTCTGCACCACAAAGGGAACTGTCCAGTCAGAACCACACGAAGCGCTGTCTGGTCAGCACCACATAAGGAGCGCGCGGGAAACTGTTCGCGCCACACAGGGAGCTGTCCGTTCAGCACCGCACGGTGAGCTGTTCGGTCAGCACCACACAGGAAGCTGCCCTTTCTAGGCTGTCACTGCAGTACCAGGAACATGACAGAAAGAATGTACGGTACCGAAAAGGCGTAAAGTACAAAGAGAACTTAATGGAGAACAGCAGATCTGTTCCTCCTGCTTTCGACGCCCTGGTTTCAAATCATCAATCTACCGAGGTGCAACTCAATAAATTCATGTCAGAAGTCACCGAAAACACCTCGCGTGTCTGCTCTTTAATTATTCGCCATTTAAATTGTGTTAGCCGTTTCCTTCCTCTGCATCAACCTTCCTGTTGCGATGAGGACACGGTAAGCCAGAGAGATATTACTGCGTGATTAAGTTGCAACCAAGTCCCCAGAGAAGAGTAATCGCTGCGAAACACAATATTCATTATGTTCAGCGTTCTCCTCTAGAAGGTCTAGGCTCATTAATTACGGAATAACCTGAGAAAAGCGCGCGCGCCATAAGCCAATGCTCACTGTTTGAATCCAATTACGCTTTTAATTAGCCGTTTCACTCTTCAGCATTTCTTTCGGAGGTGAATCATATTGCAAGGAGATCCCCCTCATGCGCCGCACGCACTTACACGGCTGCATGTTGCGTTTCCCAGAAACCCGCATTTAAGTGCGCAGTCGGTCTGGTGTTATACTAGGATAACGTTACGGTATTTTCAAGGGTTCAATTGAGCACATGTCGAATATAATAGGTTAGGCAATCAAGAGGTCTCTAATTTGCATTATGTCGGTTTTAGCACTTGATGGCCCTCTATACTTAGGGCGCTGCAAGCAGGGACGGATGCTTGCTTGGAGCATTCCAGCGTTAGAGGAGCTTAATACCAGGTACGAATATTTCACAATTTGCCTTTCTGCTTAATTAGAGGCACTGTAAATTCAAGTTAACTGTGTGGTCAAGGAATAAGACAATGCAAAAGGGTACTGGAGCTACTTCAGGGGGAGCTACGTGTGTCAGGCCAAAGGGCAATTAATATTAATAGTAATCTGATTTTTGGCCTCTCAGCTGAGGTTGGCACCCCCCCCCCCCCCCTCCGCCCCCGTCATTCAGGATAATTATTCAAAAAAATGGTCAAGCGAAATCACTATTCCATTGTGGCAAGCAAGAAAGCTGTTGTTAACAATGTTTGGCTAGAATCAACTCGGACATGAATTGCCCAGGTTTGTTAATGGTTAACTCCTTCTCGCTCTAAGCCACATCATTGAAACATTGAGTACTAATCCTGCTGCTCTTCAGTTCAGAAATTGTAAAGAAAAGTATAGCTATGTAGTATTGTGCTAAGCACGTAAGCAAACGGTTATTATTACTCCTTTAAAGCACACGGTCGACGTGCATTGCATAAATGAGTGAGGGCATGCTACAATTAAGCAGTATGCCCCCCGCTGTGGGCATTGAATGAATGAATGAAATTTATTTGCAAAGCGTGAACCGCTGCTTCCGAAGAAAGCACCCCAGCGCTGAAGCAGACAGACAGGAAACATACAACAATATTTGCACTCTCCTGAAAAACATTCTCTACCCTTCTCTAAACGAACACGTTTTTCGATGAGATTTAAAGACGATTCAGAAACCATGCCTCCAAGATGGTCGGGCAGGGATGATCGGCCAGAGAGTGGCAGCCTGAAAGGCAAATGACCTCCCACCTGCTCTATCTAGCCTTATGTATCCTAGGGGCAAAGGAGATTTTTGCTTGCTGATCGAAGTGTTCAAAGAGGTATGCATTTTTGTTATTCTCGTACGAGTATACAATGGGCCCCTTTTGTGTATGGCCCCAGGGGTAACCATTAAAGCCTTAAACTTAATTCTTTGCTTGGCTGGTAACCGGTGAAGTAGCGCCAGGCCTACTTATTGGGAACATTTAAAACCAGTCTTGCCGCCGCATTCTACACTCTTTGCAGCCTATTTAAATGTTTGTTGGTGCATTAACCAGCTAGTTGGCAGTCTCGCCATTATGGGTTTAGTTACGGGTGAATACTAAGAGCAAAGCAGAACGAACAGTTGTTAACACCAGGAATCTACGGCTATTAGCAGTTGCCCCTATCTCACTTTGTGTAGACAGACATAAGTCGGATATCCTTGTCTGGTTAGTGTCCCCACCTCAGACCTTTGCTTCTGCTCTGATGTTGCCATTACTTCCTGTGCTGATTGGCTGAGGGAACCTCAGCACTCCATATGCAGTGCTAACCTAGCATTATAGACGAAATCCCCGTCCAACCCACAAGCTCTCCAATACTTGGGATGAGAGCCACTACTCACCTGAGCAGTCCAGACCGATGGAACACGTACAGCTCGTGAGGCAGGGTGCTTGTGGAGAGCGGAACTACGCGGACAAACCTCTGGAGCAGAAGGAATTCAGGCACCAGCTGCGGCACAGTGATGATGCAGAAGTCTTTCTCCTAGGCAGAAGAAAAGGTTAATGCTATGAGTCTCGAGATAGGAGATAAGGCATTAGTTCTAATTCAGATGCATGAACTCAGTGACAAGGGCCCAGGCTGCAGGTAAAAGATATCCGCAAATACAGATTATGATTCCTCCAAACCCCTATTGTTTTTCATTGTCTGCAGCACTGTTTACACCCTCTTGGGGCTCACACTGTACGAACATTTCACAAGATAAAAAGAGCATAAAGTGCCATTGGGTTCAACCCCCAACCCCACCCCCACCCCCACGGCCAATTGTGAATTTAGACACAGAGTCTACCTAAAGTCAGAGGTAGTATTGTGAGTCTAAAGCTTGTTTTGGCTTCCTCCGCTGGTTGATCTGAAGTGTGATGGACAACACACCTGAGATGAAAGCCCCTGTTTGCTTGATACCCGGAGGCTACCAAGCGCAGCTCAGAAACCGCCAAAACACAGAAAGGCGGCCCAGAATACTGTAACACCCAGCCAGGCTATCTTCATGTTTCTCTGGGGGGAGGGGGGCAAGGCTCTGCTGTCACGCAGGCACCAACCCGGCCATCAGAGGTCAGTAGCAAACCTACCTTGTCCCTTTAGTCAGAACCTCACCTGGCAAGTTTAGCTCTAGAAGATGTCTGTTACTGAAGCAGAAACCTTTGACTGTGACTTACTTAACCCGCATCTCGATTCTCGATTCACCTGAGCTCTACAGGCCTCTGTGGATCTTAAAGACTCATCTCACTTATGACTGGATTTTATTTCAACCAGTCCAGGGTTCTGAAATGACCATAAGGTGACAATGTGCATGGTGACAATGCAGCAGCCTATACAATAAGGTCTCTGCTCAGCAAGCACTTTCAACAGCACTAAATGGAGAGATAGTAGAGAGCGCTGAGCCCTAGACATGCACCGTCATCTAAGGGGGCTCTGCAGGAATAGTCCCTACCCTCAGAGCCGTCATATCTTCTGACCCCCGGGCACATCCTGTTTGGGCGTTGTTTCACTTTTACACTATGCAAGTCTACAGGAACTTGCAATAACAACAAACATTGTTCCTTCTAAAAAAAATAGGCCAAACAGCACTTAGGCCCTATGAAATTGTTGTGGCTCCCCTATTAAAAACTCAAAGGCGCTTACAGTGTGCAGCACTGCATATTGCTGTCTAGGTGCCTCAGTCATAAGTGAGTGCTGACAGCTGCATCCATGAAACTGGCTTACATGTGCTTCTCTTTTACACATATTCAAGGACAGTGAGTGCGACGTTTTGATGACTGTGAAAAACACAATGTCTTCTCACTAAGCCTGCCCCTTCCCCCCAAGTCATTGAGTTCAGATCTGGAGCTATAAGACCCACCTTACATCTGCAAGGTGGAATCTTCTGCTCGAACCCTTGACTCAGATCTAAAGAGGTGAGGAAGTGCATCTACTTCGCTAAAGCATTCACAACTATCATGATGCAAACAATGAGGTTTTTTACACAGCATTCAAAATGTCATTTTCACACAATACAATGAAGACAGTTAACTTTAAACATTACGGATCCCCTTCACCTATCAATACAGAGAAGAAAGTCAAAGTAATTAGATAAAGGAGCTCACTAAACTACAGGCGTCAGTCTAGAAAATGCAAGTAAATAGTTAAGCTTCCATGGTAAATCTGCAGCATATTTTTTCAGATCTATAAGGCACAACAAGTCAGAAAAAAGTAATTCACTTTTGGTCACTTATGAACATGTTATGTGCAGATTGGTCAGTCAGTCAGTCAGTCAATCCACTTTATTCGATTAATTAAAATCATAAAAGTACAGAAAACAAACGACAGACATAGACAGCATTACAAAACATTAGGCATAATGTTTAAAATACATAGACAATATTACAGCTCATTTGGGCATAATGTTTGTAAGCAGTATCAAAAAATAGAACAAGCCCCGGAGACATGTCGATTTTGCGGCAAGCATAGGGAAGATATAATTCATGTTGTGTGCTTGTGCCCCAGCCTTCTGAAAGAAAGAAGGCTCCTCCTGCGGAGGGCCTGGAATAATAAGGAAGTCAGATCATGCAGATCCGCAGTATTGGCCTCCTTCGACCCATGGAACACACATTAAAATTGCGCACTGGTGAGGTTCATGGACTGCGCAGTAAAATAAACTAGGGAAGGGGAGATACCAATCGCTAGCTCAGCCAGAGGCGCAGATGCTTGGACCTCCACAATAAGGACAATTACTGCCCTGTCGGCAACTCGAGAAAACCAGACGGAACTGCAAAAGTGCTATCAACACAAATAAAGGGCATTGTACACAGGCTGGATACCTTTAGTCTGCAAACACAATCCTGGCCACAATCATTTTGAAGAGATAGTCTCCAAAGGTGCAGGGCACAAATAAGAGAGTTCGGACACATGGTGGGCTGGGCATTCTTTTATTACTTTTACTACTGCTATCTAACACGTGTTACATTTTTACTCATATTTCTATCAATTTAATAAGCATCAAAATGTTTTATCTTTTGTATTGTGCAAAGTTTTTTTTAAATCACGCAATAAAGTTTTTTAAATCACAAAATAAAGTTTTACTTACTTACGTATCAAAAAATAAAACATCTTATCTAAGTTGCCAAGGTTTTTTGTTTTTAATTACATCAATCATTAAAATCTTAATTAGGGTATAATCATCCTCAAATTCCTTTTATTCTTTAGCTTCACTGCAGCTACGAGAAAAGATGCAATATTGAAAATATCACCTGGGTTACACAATGACTAAAAAACTAACGCTGGTCCAACCTGAGAAAAACCCTTCATCTCAGGATAGGCACTAAAAATCTTGTGCGAATATTAGAATAGAAGTCACAGATCATCATAAAATGTAAAGTATCCTGAGATGAGAAATGATCGCATTGGCAAGGTTCTGCATCATCAGGATTACACCATCCCTGGTAATCCCCCAATGTGAAGTGAATCAAATTAAAGTGGAGCCTAGTTAGGAGCCAGCAATGGTAAGGCTTGTTTACCATCGACAGGTTGGGTTCCATATTAATAGTTGTTTTTAACAAGGAATGAGCCCTAACTAAAGGCTTACATAGCTCCTGCTCTTCTCGGCCCAGCATCAAAAAATTCTTAAAATTAAATTTTACCCACGTCACATCCTCCTTCCGAATCTTGTCAGGGTCCTCATAAAGTTATGGCCGTCCTATTTTGAATAACATATTTTTTAACGTATGACAGCCACTTAATTAAAAAAAAATGTGTCTAACTTCACGCAGTCCCGTAAAATCTTATGATTCAGGGTTAAATCAGGGTTCAGCCAAGTTTTGAGCCGACAAAGCAACGGTGCTGTACTCAAAATATCAGTAACATAGCCTATTTATTTTCAACTATCTGAATCCCTGCTTGATCTTTGTAGCCCCATATAGAGGATCCATAGGCCGCAATGGCCAAATACTTTGCTCTATAAACCTTTAGAATGGCCTCTATTGGTCTAGCCCCCAAACGCTGTGCAAACCCTAAAAGAGATAGGGAAGATCGTTTAACTGCGTTCTTTTTAACTTTTTGTTGCAAAACCCAAGATGACCTATCATCAAAAAGGACCCCAGATACGTAAAAGAGGACACAGAGGAAACTTCCACTCCATTACAATAGAAGGATTTCGTTTTTCTGGCTCTGTGACCCACTGTCATAGTGTGTGACTTTCCAATATTCACAATCAGGTCCAGAGATTGTATATACGCCCCAAAGGCATCTAAAAGCCGCTAAAGGTCTAACGCAGTGGGGGCTAAAAGTACAGTGCTGTCCGCGTATAGGAAAACAGGGATTAGACAGTCTCCCACACGCGGAATATCCAGGGCTGCCTCCACAAGTGATTTATCCAGATCATTAATATAAAGAGTAAAACACAGGGGTGCCAAAATGCATCCCTGCCGGACGCCCCTACCTGATTTAAAAGACCTGGTACAATCACCGGCCTGGGATGTCCTAACTGAAGCTGAAATATCTTGATGAAGATTAGCTAAAAAATAAACGAGACAGGGATCAAGTCCTTTTTCCAGCAAAATATTCCATAGCTTTGACCTGTTAACCAGGTCAAACGCAGAGGATAGTTCCATAAATGCCATCCTCGGGCAACCCTCTTTAGCCATGGTATATTTGCCTATTAGTAAATACAGATTCAAGCACTGATCCATAGTGCTCCTCCCACTTCTAAATCCATATTGAAGGTTAGACAAGATCCCCCTCTCATTTGCCCAATCTGTAATTTTAGTTAAAATTACCTTTCCTAAAATTTTCACAGAGGAATGAATAAGGTAACACAGAGGAGCCCCTCTCTGTCCCTTTTTAAAAATAGGTATAATAATTGATTTTGACCAAGATTCCGGAAACCCTGCTGTACCCACAGCACTAAAAACATTAGCAAGGATTTTAGCCCAGAATTGAGGATTACTTTTATGTAGATCTGCAGGGACGCAGTCTGGGCCCGGTGCTTATTACTGGCCATATCTCTTATGGCTTTCTCAATTTCCCCTTCCTTAAACTCGATTAGGGCATTAGCTTGATGAAACGAAGACCAAGGGATGCAATCCAGTACCCCCTTGGACTCGTAAGTCACCTCAAAACGGTAAAGCCACTGGGCCTCTGTAATGTAAAGGGGTATTTATAATAGACCAAAATCTAGTGTTGTCCTTTAACACCTCCACGGATAATAGTGAGTTCTATGCCTCATCCTTGATCTCTTTTTTCCGGGTGTGAAGTACTATCTTATACTCCTTCCTCATCCTGACTATCAATTCCCTATCACATGGTTGTTTTTTCAGGGCTAAGACTAAGGAGCGGTGGGCATGTGAACATTTCTCATCGAACCATCTTGGGCCACATGTAAGTCTTGGTTTAGTGTTTATGGTAAGGTCGCGGGCTATCTGACTACAAATGCCCTCAAAGGCTCTGAGAACCCCATCCTTAGTACTTAAAGGATCGGTGCAAGTTGTGATATTATCTATACATTTCTCACACAAACCCTTAAAAAAGGTATCCAGAGTTACTTTAGCCCATCTAAGCCTTCTCCCCTGATCACATGTTACCACCCTACTCGGGACCAAATTCCTACCTCCTTTGTCCAAAATGCCAAAGCGAATTGTCCAAAATTAAAATGACCAGGTTGTGATATCTAAAAAGCGATTCCTGAACATTATAAAAAATAACCTTGTTCAGTAGCATAGGGGACATAAAAATATAATCTATAATGGTGTTTATTGCCTTAGATTTAATTGCACGAATACACCATGGAGAATGTTTTGCTCATTAACCTCAAATAAACAAAAGACATCTGCTTTTCATCAAATTCAGGGTGACAAAAATTCAAATGACATGCAGCAGGAAACACCATAGAGCACAGTGTAACCTACAAGTACCTAGGAGTAGTGGTAGATTCAAGGTTGCCTTTAAAAGATCACTTACTGTACAGAAAATCCCAGGCTAATAAACTTCGCTTCGCCCTAAATTTATTAAAAACAAAATTGAGGTGCCCCTCCAATTCATACCTGTTAAAAGTAATTGGAGCCAAATTTCTCCCAACCCTCACGTACGGCTCGGAACTATTCAGAGGGCAAGATGCAAACTTCTTGACTGTTCAACAATCAGAGGGATTTAAATACATCTTTCAGATCCTGAAGTTTGTATCACAAGCTCAAGTACGCCTGGAATTTGAGTTATTAAACCAACACTCTGTAAGACAAGCAGCAATTCTAAAAATGTGTTGGGAGCTAAAAGCAGCAGAAGAAGATTCTCTGATGGGGCATTGCTGGTCCGAAATAAAGAATCAAACAAAAGGAAAAAAACGCTTGGAGCGCAGTCTTAGAAGAAGCTTTGGCAAACCTTACATCTGGTGATTTGCAAATGGCTGGGTCCAAACTGGAATGGCATGGTGAGCAAAAAAAACGATGGCTTTAGGCCCAGATCTCTGTACTGGGGTGAATGTATGACATTGTTCTGCATTCTGTACATCAATTGTTCTTTTTGCATTGACCACTTAACAGAGCGCCAATCCTAAAACATCACTTCAGAAATGCGCCACCTCATTTTTAATCAGGTTGGACGTCCTATTGATTAAAATTGTTCTCTCTGGTACTTCCAATTCCTGTTTAACTTCCCTTAATTCATTCACCTGCACTCCTTCCATCTACACGCATAGCCCCCTCACCCCAACTGCACCAAACGGCAATTTGGAATAACAGATCTCTGCCAAAGACCCCCTCATAGGGAGCCCGTCAGGTATTGTAGCGCCGACCTGACAAGGAGCATGCCCTATAATGAAGCATGACATCCAGTCGGGTTTGTGAGGGCCCTAATTCCAACAGGAAGAATTCCCCATTCCCCCTGTAACCAGTGAGGACTTGTGACCACCTAGCCCACTAGTACCCCCGAACCAGTTAGGAACTGCATACCTCTCTGTACCACAAAGTCACTCATCCCCATTCATCAATTCTTTTTTGGATATATTTTCAAAATGGATGAATGAAAAAACAACACAGCTCTACAAGCCTGTTGAATCTTGTGTACTTTCATACAGCGTGTTTCTCTTTGGTAGCTAAAAAGTTGGCAATGGGGATTTTTACATTAAAAATGTTAAACACCTTTTGGGATCCCCTTTTAATTTTGCCCCTGTTGGAAATTTGCCCTTCCTGTAGGATCACCCAGGATGTTTTGCCTTTTCATGGAACACTATTTTTGTTGGCTGTACAACTCTGTGTGCTTCATCCCTGCAGGACCTGGGACTATGATTCCAAGGGGATGTTGGTTGACCTGCTGTTTTGAGTTCAGCTATAGGGACACAACAAGCTTCCAGCAGCCTTTCTCTCTGCAACTGGCCAGTTGACCAGTGTCAACTGGACCTGCCCTGGACCCTACTGATGGCATCTGTTGGAGTGAGTCCAAACCCTCAAGTAGTGCTCACCAGGTCCTGGTCCCCTGGCTGGTGTTAGAGTGTACTCCTACTGCCCATACTTCAGAAAGTGGGACTTAGAACATTTTGCCAACTTTCTGCCTAGAGAACCAACAGAGACCAGGATCGCGGTCAAAGCTGCAGCCATAAGCATCAAATTGCCATTTGGCCTCTGCTTACTGGTCTGACCCGCTAAAGGAGACCAGACTTCCAGAAAGTAAGTTCGACAGCCATCGCACGCAAGCACAACCTCAACATCATCTCCTACGCCGATGATACCCAGCTGATCCTCTCCCTCACCAACGACCCCGCTTCCGCCAAAGCCAGCTTTCAGGACGGCATGCAAGACATCGCGGACTGGATGAAGCTCAACCGTCTGAAACTGAACTCAGACAAGACGGAAGTCCTCATCCTCGGCCCGTCCACCCTGCCTGGGACGACTCCTGGTGGTCCCCTGCCCTGGGCTCCCCACCCAAGCCCACGGACCACGCACGCAACCTGGGCTTCATCCTTGACTCCTCCCTCACGATGGCCAGACAAGTCAACGCTGTCACCTCCTCCTGCTTCAACACCCTCCGCATGCTCCGTAAGATCTTCCGCTGGATCCCCATTGGAACCAGGAAAACGGTCATCCAGGCCCTCGTCACCAGCCGTCTGGACTACGGGAACGCCCTCTACGCGGGAACCATGGCCAAACTTCAGAAAAGACTCCAGCGCATCCAGAACGCTTCAGCGCGACTCGTCCTGGACATCCCTCAATACAGCCACATCTCCGCCCACCTGAGGGACCTGCACTGGCTCCCAGTCAGCAAGAGGATCACGTTCAGTCTCCTTACCCACGCACACCAGACTCTCCACGACTTCGGCCCCAAGTACCTCAACAAACGCCTCACGTTCTACACGCCAACCCGCCAGCTCCGCTCTGCCAGCCTCGCCCTCGCCACCGTCCCACGGATCCGCAGAGCCACCACCGGAGGAAGATCCTTCTCCTACCTGGTGGCAAAGACTTGGAACACCCTCCCCACCCACCTGCGACTCACCCAGGACCATCTCTCCTTCAGGAAGCTCCTCAAGACCTGGCTTTTCAAGCAGTAGCGCTACCCCCCCACCCACCCCTTCCCAGCGCCTTGAGACCCTAGCGGGTGAGTAGCGCGCTTTATAAATGTGATTGATTGATTGATTGACATAGAGGGCTTCATTGGGACCGACACCGAGCAGCATCCTATCAAAACTGAGGCCTCACAGAACACTGACTTTGCCAGATCGGAGATTTCTCGCCTACGTTGACAGCCGCACTAGGACACTGCTCTACAGCAGCTCGCCATCACCAAGCTCCGTTTCTGATTTAACTTGGAGCTTGCCCTGCTGATGACTCATTGACAACCACTTTTTCTCCATAAAAGTTTCTAAGTTAGAAGGGTATACTTCCCACATGGCTGAACCTGGTCCATGTATCCAACCCACACTCAATCAACTAGCATTAGTCTAACACGACCAGATAATGCTGGTTGATTCTTTGTGCTTTCTAGCACTATTTTTAATTCAAACTTTAAAAAGTTATATATCTGGTTGTACTTACTGAAATTTTGTCATTTTGGTGTCATCTTACTTACTAAAATATTTCTTCTTTTTCTAACTTGGGTTGGTCTTTTTTTGTTTTGTATACTCACTGTATTATTGTTTGAACACTGCATAAATAATTCACACACTGCATCTAAGTTAAGACTGACTGCTTTGTGCCAACCTACTAGAGGGTTAATAGGATTATTCTGTGACTTTAGTGGTCTGCCCTGATAAGGATTGTGGTTGCTGCTTGAGAAGGGTTTACACCCCCCTCAACTAATAACCATATTTGCCACACATTGGCTTTGTAAAATGTCAACCATGTCTGGTCATATAAGGTTTAGAGATTGTGTACTAATTTTCCTCATATATCACTGTTGTCTCTATGTGACAACAGTCAGTTTCATTACAGTGGTTCTACCAACTTCAGATAAGACAAACTTCATTATATCTTCAATATTTCAAATCTTTTGAAGGTAGCAGCTACGGATTTAAGTTTTGGAAGCCATTTGGTTCATACGGATTTGGGAATAAACTCACAAATGTAAAAAGGGAATTGTAATACCTGAATATGAAATATTGATTTATAAGTTAAACATTCAATTAATCTAGTCAGTATGACCAAACAAACATGTCACATTAATGTAAAGCAGTAACACCTCTTTATGAATTGCAGTTGAGTTCTGTTGAAAAGCATCTTTCTTCCCACTCTCACCTGCATCTAAAAATAAAATGGGTGAGGAATACAGGGAGGAGGTGTGACACATCCTGCAGGACCTTGGATTTGCAATTGCTGGCCGATATTTTTCTACTAGCTGTGTTGGGGTTTCTGTCTGTTGTCTGGAAAGTTGTTTCACATTTTAGGTGTAGACATTATAGCCTGGGAGAGGTTTTGCTTCCTAAGAAATACCTGTCATCTTAACTGTTTGAAGTATTAGCTCTAGAGAGCTGTCTGGTAAGACGTCAAGTCATCAGAGTGTGGAAAAAACAAGGCGTGGTGGCCATCAGGGACAGCATGCTTCTGGTGCACGAGTGACCTCTGAAGGGATCATCACTACTCTGTTTAAAATGAATGCTGGGTGAACCATCTTATTCAAGTATTGGGAAAAAGACAGAAGAAGAATATAAAGAGACTTGCCTGACCACAGCCTGAATCTCTTCCTGACTAAACTTTGCAGCCAGACATAGGGAAGCTAGCTTCCTGATTGTTCCCAAGGATTGTGATTATTATTTGAGGTAGGTCCTCATCCCATCAACTAACACTCCAATTTCATACTCTGGTGCTGAGCTGTGGGATCTAGTACTTGTGTTGTGCAGAACCACTCTGTGATTTGAGTAAAACCAAAAATCCCTGTCTGCCATCAAAAATCAATTTGTGATTTTTAAATGTTCCTTCATTTTGAATTGGTCACCTTGTTTTGCTTTTTTCCTAAATTTCCCTTCTGTCTTCATATTTTGCACCTGTGATTTTTGAAAGAATGGAGGTGGATCTCAGCAACAATGTAAGCTCCACTGTGACAGAGCTAGAAAAGTTGTATAAGGACAAAGGCACATAAACTGGCACAAGGCTCCAAGAAACTGGACTATCAGATAGCCCTTAGAGCTTGGAAGGAGGTCCACATGCTGCAATCTACCTGACAGGGACAGGAGGATGATGGTGTGAGTTCTGCTGCTGGGTCCAGGTTCTGGAGCAGTGTGTCCTCTTACAACCTGATCCCTGAAAATCTGGGGGACAGACAGGATGAGAGAAAGCTAACAGTGCAACTAGCCACTAGCTACGGAGGACAAAAAGCTGACAATGGAGGAGAGAAAAGCTGAAACAGCTGCAGCCAGGGCCCTGGAGGAGAAAAGGGCAGAAGCTGAAAGAACCTTAGAGGTGAGCTCTGGAGAAGGAAATTCTTCAGGCATATGAGATGAGCCAGAAAGAACTGGACCTGAAAGGCAGGAGGGTCACATGGTCTAATGAAGATAGATGGTGGCAGTGACACAGATAAGTCTAGAGGAGTTATAATCATCAACATCCCCTAAGACTTGCTACATAGCTTTGTGGTGGGGGAAGACATTGACTAGGGGCCTATGATGTAGTTTTGTGCATGTACATAGTCCCAGAGGTGGATTGGAGGGGCGAGTCTCAAGAAGCATACACCAATCACTGGCAGTAATACCCTACTGGCCCAAGATAAAGCTGACCAGATGAGGTATGCCCCCATGAAAGAAGCCCTTGTTGTCAAGTTTGATCTTATTCCAGTGAAATACCGCTTGAAGTTCAGGAACAGTCAGAATTTGTCTAGCCAGAGGGTAGAGCATGCCATTGGGTCCCTTTGTTGGGAGGTGGACCCAGAGGGTAAGCTTATGATCCCTGGTGGTGGGAGTCGTCACTGTCACCAGATCATAGTGAATAAGATAGTTGTCACTGCTCTAAGGCAGTGGTTCTTAACCATTTTACTTCTGTGGATCCACACTTAATTGTTAATGAGATCCAGGGACCTCTTACTGAATAATTATCAGAATCACACTGAGTCGTTATTGGAACCTGGGGACCCAGCCAAGCAATTTTAAAGATTTGAAAAGCAAAACAACATACAAAAATACAGAAACAAACATTCACTTGTGAATTATTTTATTCAATTCAAACAAATATAAAGAACTCTACATGTTAATTGGAAGGTTTGAGTTGTTCTAAATACAACTGAGGTCACCCATATTATATTCTGTTTGATGCATTTACACTGCTCCACAAATTAATCTGAGGGTACCAACTTAATATTTACCCTCCAATTTCAAATTCCTTCAAAATTACAGAACATTTTAATCCCTTGCGTGCTCCAGTCGGCCCTCCCTAGTGCTGCCGACGGAGCCCCGGCCACCCTTTAGAATGCCCGCACCGCGGCGGAAAAACCGCCACGGTTAAGGCGTTACAAATGTACAGTTTACATTTTGTTTCTTTGTTTATATACACTTTATTAATCTGTAAATATTATTGAATTTTCTAGGCAGTCACAGATCCGCTGATTAGGCATTGCGGACCCACAGGGAACCCTGGACAAAAGGTTAAAAAACGCAGTCTAAGGGATACCTGAGCTAGTCAGATCATGGTGATGGAAGCAGTATCTGCCAGGTGTGCAGGGTAACCCAGACATTATGTCATCCACCCTATGGCATGGCTCTGGTCTCATTGGAATGGGTGGGTAAGAAGTGGCCAAAAGGAGGGACATTGTCAGTCCCCAAACTCCCAATGATTGCATCCTGGGAAATGAACTCCCACCAGATAGAAGAGCTGGGTGGGGCAGCAGTCCAAGGCACCTGGAAAGCCCAGATGTCTGGGGGCACTGCTCCCAAATGAAGATTATGGATCATTCATTATTCCTTATTTACTACATCTAGCTCAGTCCAAACTGCAACGTATTTAATAACCTAATCAATGAAGGTTCATCTAGCAGCGATTGGTGCATGCAGAAATCTACAGACCAAATTTTCTTTTTCAAAATACCCTGTAGGATTTCCCACCAATCAAGCACCTTCTTCTCCATAGGAGATGAATCTTGTTTTATCAAAATTGACTGGCCCTTCATTTGAGCCAGCCCATAAGTCTTCATTAGAGCATCTTTCCAGGAAAACAGCCTGCTTAGTGGCTATCACCTTCATCCAGAGAATAAGCAAATGACAGGCATTATGTTCTATAGAACCTTACAGAGTATATTATTCTAGTGGTGTAGTAATGAGGACACATCCTTCATTCCTTCATAAGGTTGTCTTTGATTTTTGTATTAATCAAAATATTATTTGTCCCACATTCTTTCCCAGTCCATACTTCCAGCAGAGATTTCTCTGGACATTGAAAGGGTCCTTTATTTCGGTCTGGATAAAACTAAGGATCTGAGAAACTTGAAACAACTATTTTTAAATTATGGGGATCTCAGACAAGGTTCACAATCTCCCAAACAATTAATTGGTAGGTGGATCAGAGCTTGCATTAAGACTTGTTATTTAATAGCAGGTAGCCCCCTTCCAGGAAACCCAAAAAACACTCTACTAGGGAGAAAGCAATCACCACAGCTTAGCTTAGAAATGTCCCTGTTGCTGATGTGCGCAAGACAGCAACGTGTATGTCAGTACACTCTTTTGCAAGGCACTCAAGTTGATTCTAGGTTGGGTCAGGAAATTTATTGACAACTGTTCAAATGATGCATCTCTCTGCTACCAGGGAGTCTTATCCTTAGCTATATATACTATTTTTTCCTGCTGCCCAACAGCCACTTTCTATCATTTCAATTAGCTTGCTACTCAATTCAGACATTTATGACTATCATAAATGCCCTTATTGCGGACTTGGACATAGTTGGGCTTAGACAAATGATCACCTCTCCGACCCACCAAGCTGGGCATATTTTAGATGCCGTCTTTTCAAATGAAGAAGGCCTACAGATTTCTAAAATCTTGCCTATGCCCTGGACTGACCATCATGCCATTTTCAGCAAATTGACTATAAAGGAAATCTTAATGAAAAAGGCTATTGCTCCTACCTTAGCACCAATCAAAGTTTGGAAAAATATAAACCAGACGGATATAACTAATCTATTGGATGGCACTCGTCCTCTGCTGTCCCCTGATCCTAACATGCTACCCAACAATTTTACGATTGGTTAGGCAACGCCACCAACAAGCTAGTACCAATTAAAACATTATCTAGGAACAGAATCACACCATCTGCCCCATGGTACACTGAGGAATTAAGAAGGCAGAAACAGCTGAATAGAAATAGGGAAAGGCAGTGGCGAAAAAACTATGCTCCTGAGGATAAGGCCAAATACAAAGAGTCTCTGACTGTTTATAAAGCGATGATTACCGAAGCCAAAAAGACATTCTTCTCGCATAAAATAGAAAAAGCTAAAAATTCAAGCAGACAATTATACGATATCACAAGAATTTTGTCCGGTAATGCTCCTGACTTGACCCCGCCAGTATCTCAATCATTCTGTGACGCATTGGCCAAATTCTTTTTTTCGAAAGTCAATGATATCTATCAGGCCTTTTCTCCAAATCCCACAACATTAGTTCCTCCTAATCTGCCTTCTGATAAGGTCATGAGCAGCTTCAAGACGATAACTGAACAACAGATTAAAGCGATCGTATCTTCTATCAAAACCGGATCAACACTAGATCCTTGCCCATTTTCAGTCCTCCCACCAGTGATGGATACCCTTATCCCAGTGATTACCTCAGTCTGTAATTTGATACTAGGCTCCGGTATTTTCCCCGACTCCCTAAAAAACACGCTGGTGAAGCCCTTGCTGAAGAAATCAACTTTAGATAAGGCGGAATTAAAGAACTATAGGCCTATCGCGAGTTTACCATTCCTAGCCAAGGTGATTGAAAAGACCATGAATCAACAGTTAGTCGAGTTTGTAGAGAAACATCAACTACTGGATGAATCCCAATTTGGCTTTCGAAGATATCATGGCACTGAAACTGCCTTAATTAAGCACAGTGACGATGTCTCCAGGCATGAGTGAATATCTTTGTTTAGATAAAGTGGTTTGGGGAGAGATCTCCTGTGGTCCTCGAGCGTGGGACAACAGCACAGAAGGTAGAGCCATGATCCATTCTTGTAGTTGCACAGTCTACAGGCCCCTCCTTTCCCAGTGTAGCCCATTGGTTGAAATAGGCCACTTGTAGGCCTAGCATGCACATAAATAAAATATCTCTGTGGACCCGTCTATTTAGACCATCTGAGAGGTATAGTTGTGACTTCCTGGATAAGTAAGAATCCTTCAGGGGGTATAAAACAGTTGAGGACTTTAAGGAACGGGTATCCGGCAGATGTGAGATTAGGCATTGCGGACCCACAGGGAACCCTGGACAAAAGGTTAAAAAACGCAGTCTAAGAGATACCTGAGCTAGTCAGATCATGGTGATGGAAGCAGTATCTGCCAGGTGTGCAGGGTAACCCAGACATTATGTCATCCACCCTATGGCATGGCTCTGGTCTCATTGGAATGGGTGGGTAAGAAGTGGCCAAAAGGAGGGACATTGTCAGTCCCCAAACTCCCAATGATTGCATCCTGGGAAATGAACTCCCACCAGATAGAAGAGCTGGGTGGGGCAGCAGTCCAAGGCACCTGGAAAGCCCAGATGTCTGGGGGCACTACTCCCAAATGAAGATTATGGATCATTCATTATTCCTTATTTACTACATCTAGCTCAGTCCAAACTGCAACGTATTTAATAACCTAATCAATGAAGGTTCATCTAGCAGCGATTGGTGCATGCAGAAATCTACAGACCAAATTTTCTTTTTCAAAATACCCTGTAGGATTTCCCACCAATCAAGCACCTTCTTCTCCATAGGAGATGAATCTTGTTTTATCAAAATTGACTGGCCCTTCATTTGAGCCAGCCCATAAGTCTTCATTAGAGCATCTTTCCAGGAAAACAGCCTGCTTAGTGGCTATCACCTTCATCCAGAGAATAAGCAAATGACAGGCATTATGTTCTATAGAACCTTACAGAGTATATTATTCTAGTGGTGTAGTAATGAGGACACATCCTTCATTCCTTAATAAGGTTGTCTTTGATTTTTGTATTAATCAAAATATTATTTGTCCCACATTCTTTCCCAGTCCATACTTCCAGCAGAGATTTCTCTGGACATTGAAAGGGTCCTTTATTTCGGTCTGGATAAAACTAAGGATCTGAGAAACTTGAAACAACTATTTTTAAATTATGGGCATCTCAGACAAGGTTCACAATCTCCTAAACAATTAATTGGTAGGTGGATCAGAGCTTGCATTAAGACTTGTTATTTAATAGCAGGTAGCCCCCTTCCAGGAAACCCAAAAAACACTCTACTAGGGAGAAAGCAATCACCACAGCTTAGCTTAGAAATGTCCCTGTTGCTGATGTGCGCAAGACAGCAACGTGTATGTCAGTACACTCTTTTGCAAGGCACTCAAGTTGATTCTAGGTTGGGTCAGGAAATTTATTGACAACTGTTCAAATGATGCATCTCTCTGCTACCAGGGAGTCTTATCCTTAGCTATATATACTATTTTTTCCTGCTGCCCAACAGCCACTTTCTATCATTTCAATTAGCTTGCTACTCAATTCAGACATTTATGACTATCATAAATGCCCTTATTGCGGACTTGGACATAGTTGGGCTTAGACAAATGATCACCTCTCCGACCCACCAAGCTGGGCATATTTTAGATGCCGTCTTTTCAAATGAAGAAGGCCTACAGATTTCTAAAATCTTGCCTATGCCCTGGACTGACCATCATGCCATTTTCAGCAAATTGACTATAAAGGAAATCTTAATGAAAAAGGCTATTGCTCCTACCTTAGCACCAATCAAAGTTTGGAAAAATATAAACCAGACGGATATAACTAATCTATTGGATGGCACTCGTCCTCTGCTGTCCCCTGATCCTAACATTGCTACCCAACAATTTTACGATTGGTTAGGCAACGCCACCAACAAGCTAGTACCAATTAAAACATTATCTAGGAACAGAATCACACCATCTGCCCCATGGTACACTGAGGAATTAAGAAGGCAGAAACAGCTGAATAGAAATAGGGAAAGGCAGTGGCGAAAAAACTATGCTCCTGAGGATAAGGCCAAATACAAAGAGTCTCTGACTGTTTATAAAGCGATGATTACCGAAGCCAAAAAGACATTCTTCTCGCATAAAATAGAAAAAGCTAAAAATTCAAGCAGACAATTATACGATATCACAAGAATTTTGTCCGGTAATGCTCCTGACTTGACCCCGCCAGTATCTCAATCATTCTGTGACGCATTGGCCAAATTCTTTTTTTCGAAAGTCAATGATATCTATCAGGCCTTTTCTCCAAATCCCACAACATTAGTTCCTCCTAATCTGCCTTCTGATAAGGTCATGAGCAGCTTCAAGACGATAACTGAACAACAGATTAAAGCGATCGTATCTTCTATCAAAACCGGATCAACACTAGATCCTTGCCCATTTTCAGTCCTCCCACCAGTGATGGATACCCTTATCCCAGTGATTACCTCAGTCTGTAATTTGATACTAGGCTCCGGTATTTTCCCCGACTCCCTAAAAAACACGCTGGTGAAGCCCTTGCTGAAGAAATCAACTTTAGATAAGGCGGAATTAAAGAACTATAGGCCTATCGCGAGTTTACCATTCCTAGCCAAGGTGATTGAAAAGACCATGAATCAACAGTTAGTCGAGTTTGTAGAGAAACATCAACTACTGGATGAATCCCAATTTGGCTTTCGAAGATATCATGGCACTGAAACTGCCTTAATTAAGCACAGTGACGATGTCTCCAGGCATGAGTGAATATCTTTGTTTAGATAAAGTGGTTTGGGGAGAGATCTCCTGTGGTCCTCGAGCGTGGGACAACAGCACAGAAGGTAGAGCCATGATCCATTCTTGTAGTTGCACAGTCTACAGGCCCCTCCTTTCCCAGTGTAGCCCATTGGTTGAAATAGGCCACTTGTAGGCCTAGCATGCACATAAATAAAATATCTCTGTGGACCCGTCTATTTAGACCATCTGAGAGGTATAGTTGTGACTTCCTGGATAAGTAAGAATCCTTCAGGGGGTATAAAACAGTTGAGGACTTTAAGGAACGGGTATCCGGCAGATGTGAGATTAGGCATTGCGGACCCACAGGGAACCCTGGACAAAAGGTTAAAAAACGCAGTCTAAGGGATACCTGAGCTAGTCAGATCATGGTGATGGAAGCAGTATCTGCCAGGTGTGCAGGGTAACCCAGACATTATGTCATCCACCCTATGGCATGGCTCTGGTCTCATTGGAATGGGTGGGTAAGAAGTGGCCAAAAGGAGGGACATTGTCAGTCCCCAAACTCCCAATGATTGCATCCTGGGAAATGAACTCCCACCAGATAGAAGAGCTGGGTGGGGCAGCAGTCCAAGGCACCTGGAAAGCCCAGATGTCTGGGGGCACTACTCCCAAATGAAGATTATGGATCATTCATTATTCCTTATTTACTA
This sequence comes from Lissotriton helveticus, assembly GCF_964261635.1. Lineage (NCBI taxonomy): Eukaryota > Metazoa > Chordata > Amphibia > Caudata > Salamandridae > Lissotriton > Lissotriton helveticus. Next base: position 1,550,840,758 of record NC_136067.1, read on the forward strand.
CATCTAGCTCAGTCCAAACTGCAACGTATTTAATAACCTAATCAATGAAGGTTCATCTAGCAGCGATTGGTGCATGCAGAAATCTACAGACCAAATTTTCTTTTTCAAAATACCCTGTAGGATTTCCCACCAATCAAGCACCTTCTTCTCCATAGGAGATGAATCTTGTTTTATCAAAATTGACTGGCCCTTCATTTGAGCCAGCCCATAAGTCTTCATTAGAGCATCTTTCCAGGAAAACAGCCTGCTTAGTGGCTATCACCTTCATCCAGAGAATAAGCAAATGACAGGCATTATGTTCTATAGAACCTTACAGAGTATATTATTCTAGTGGTGTAGTAATGAGGACACATCCTTCATTCCTTCATAAGGTTGTCTTTGATTTTTGTATTAATCAAAATATTATTTGTCCCACATTCTTTCCCAGTCCATACTTCCAGCAGAGATTTCTCTGGACATTGAAAGGGTCCTTTATTTCGGTCTGGATAAAACTAAGGATCTGAGAAACTTGAAACAACTATTTTTAAATTATGGGCATCTCAGACAAGGTTCACAATCTCCTAAACAATTAATTGGTAGGTGGATCAGAGCTTGCATTAAGACTTGTTATTTAATAGCAGGTAGCCCCCTTCCAGGAAACCCAAAAAACACTCTACTAGGGAGAAAGCAATCACCACAGCTTAGCTTAGAAATGTCCCTGTTGCTGATGTGCGCAAGACAGCAACGTGTATGTCAGTACACTCTTTTGCAAGGCACTCAAGTTGATTCTAGGTTGGGTCAGGAAATTTATTGACAACTGTTCAAATGATGCATCTCTCTGCTACCAGGGAGTCTTATCCTTAGCTATATATACTATTTTTTCCTGCTGCCCAACAGCCACTTTCTATCATTTCAATTAGCTTGCTACTCAATTCAGACATTTATGACTATCATAAATGCCCTTATTGCGGACTTGGACATAGTTGGGCTTAGACAAATGATCACCTCTCCGACCCACCAAGCTGGGCATATTTTAGATGCCGTCTTTTCAAATGAAGAAGGCCTACAGATTTCTAAAATCTTGCCTATGCCCTGGACTGACCATCATGCCATTTTCAGCAAATTGACTATAAAGGAAATCTTAATGAAAAAGGCTATTGCTCCTACCTTAGCACCAATCAAAGTTTGGAAAAATATAAACCAGACGGATATAACTAATCTATTGGATGGCACTCGTCCTCTGCTGTCCCCTGATCCTAACATTGCTACCCAACAATTTTACGATTGGTTAGGCAACGCCACCAACAAGCTAGTACCAATTAAAACATTATCTAGGAACAGAATCACACCATCTGCCCCATGGTACACTGAGGAATTAAGAAGGCAGAAACAGCTGAATAGAAATAGGGAAAGGCAGTGGCGAAAAAACTATGCTCCTGAGGATAAGGCCAAATACAAAGAGTCTCTGACTGTTTATAAAGCGATGATTACCGAAGCCAAAAAGACATTCTTCTCGCATAAAATAGAAAAAGCTAAAAATTCAAGCAGACAATTATACGATATCACAAGAATTTTGTCCGGTAATGCTCCTGACTTGACCCCGCCAGTATCTCAATCATTCTGTGACGCATTGGCCAAATTCTTTTTTTCGAAAGTCAATGATATCTATCAGGCCTTTTCTCCAAATCCCACAACATTAGTTCCTCCTAATCTGCCTTCTGATAAGGTCATGAGCAGCTTCAAGACGATAACTGAACAACAGATTAAAGCGATCGTATCTTCTATCAAAACCGGATCAACACTAGATCCTTGCCCATTTTCAGTCCTCCCACCAGTGATGGATACCCTTATCCCAGTGATTACCTCAGTCTGTAATTTGATACTAGGCTCCGGTATTTTCCCCGACTCCCTAAAAAACACGCTGGTGAAGCCCTTGCTGAAGAAATCAACTTTAGATAAGGCGGAATTAAAGAACTATAGGCCTATCGCGAGTTTACCATTCCTAGCCAAGGTGATTGAAAAGACCATGAATCAACAGTTAGTCGAGTTTGTAGAGAAACATCAACTACTGGATGAATCCCAATTTGGCTTTCGAAGATATCATGGCACTGAAACTGCCTTAATTAAGGCGGCAGACGACATCAGGGCAATTCGTGACCAAGGAGGGACAGCAGTACTTGTACTGATGGACCTATCAGCGGCCTTCGACACGGTCGATCATAAGATTCTGGTCGACCGTGTCGAAAAGATGGGCATTCACCACCTAGCGAGAAATCTGATTGCATCCTTCCTGGCTGATAGATTCCAGGCAGTCACCCTGGGCCCACATCAATCCGCTAAACTGTCATTACCGTGTGGGGTTCCTCAAGGCTCATCCCTAAGTCCAACACTATTTAATATCTACGTGTCGGACCTTGCTAATGTCATCAAAGCATATGGGATGAGCGTAACCTCCTACGCTGATGACACCCAACTGGTTTTGTCCATTAAAGATAACGGACTCAAGGTGGCTGACAGTTTCCAACATGGAATGATCGCAATCGGGGAGTGGATGGCATCTAACTGCCTTAAGCTCAACTCCGATAAGAAGGAGGTGCTTATCTTTGGACCTCTCCGACCAGAGTGGTCAACAACCTGGTGGCCACCCGCCATGGGAGACCCCCCTTGCCCAGCTCTCAAGGTTAGGAACCTGGGAGTAATTTTTGATGTGGACTTAAACTTTGTGGCACATGCCAACAAGGTAGCGGCAACAGCCCATTACAAACTAAGGATGATCAGGAAAATCATTCCGTATCTGCCTGTAACCGCCGCGAAAACACTGATAAGCTCCTTAGTGTTATCATCTCTTGATTATTGTAATGGTCTGTTTTTAAATGCCCAAGTTAGGACAACAAATACGCTTCAGTCTGTACAGAATGCAGCAGCCCGGCTGCTCTCTAAAACACCCAAGTTTTCCCCGATATCAGATACCATCAAGAGATACCATTGGCTAACGATCCGTAATCGGATCGAATTTAAATCGCTTTGCATAATATACAAAGCACTCCATGACCAAGGCCCATTCTTTTTTAAGGATCAGCTGATACCTTACAAACTGGGTAGACAGCTTCGATCGGCCAGCCTGAACCAACTAGTGGTCCCTCGAGCTAAAACAGTCTCATGGGGAGATCGTCGCTTTATAGTGGCGGCTTCTAAACTTTGGAATACTTTGCCACAGTACATTAAAATGTCCTCCTCACTTCTCCAGTTCCGTAAAGGATTAAAGACTTGGCTTTTCGATCAATAATGTACCTTAACATCACTATGAGCCTCCAAAGACATCTAGGGAATCTTTCAGCGCCAAGACGCCTACGGGTATTTGTTGCGCTTAATAAATTGTAAAAATAAATAAATAAATAAATAAATCAATGAAGATCCTATGATGCAGAAGAAAAGGCTATTTACTTGTAGTTCTAGTTATGCATCGAGGAATCTTTATTTAAGTCAAATTACCTACCCGCCTAGGTGTGGTTGGGTAATAAAAATTAGCAACAACAATTTGTTCATAAAAATAACTGCCTCTGTGAGGCAGATGCCAGTGCAGTCCATCATTGGTAGGAGAAGCTCCTGGAACCTTACGTGTTTTATAGATGTTTTCAATATAGGCATAACTGGCTACATTGCTTTCTTCAGGTCATAAAATCTTTCAACCCCTTTTTGCAACTAAGATGCTGCAATGCAGTCTTGAAATTTATGTTTTTCAATACCAACATACTACATTTAAAAAAAGGTCACCTCTTATAGGCACTCAAAGGGTACTATTCATCTGTTGGACACTGGCACTGTGTTTTATATTCATGGACAATATATACATATAGAAAGATGCTCAGAAGTCCACACAGACAACATAGAAATGTTTCAAGCTTTTATGACGATCATTGAAGATCCTACAATGTACATATATCTTTCATGTGAAGGAAGTGCAAACAAATATACATACTCTCATTCTAGTTCGCGCTATATAAAACTCTGCAAATAAACAAATAAATAAATAAATTGCTGTTGTACATGGCCAAAGGCTGTGTGCAGCAGAGATGTGCTGCATAGAGGGAGGATTAAGCATAACCCCCAGGCTTTATGTCCTACCTCCAATCGGCTAGGCCTTGAGCCCAACCTCTCATTCGGGCATCTCACCACTGCACCCGGCCTTTATTTAAAAGGCCACCTGTGCATCCAATTAAAGCTGTGCACAGTCTTCAGGTGTGTGCTTTGGGGTTTGGCTGCAGGGTCTGGCCTGAAGCCATTCCCCAACACCCATCCTCCCTTGTGTGCAAACCCAAAGGTCTTGTGTTGACCTATTCATGTGGCCAAATCACGGCTGTGCACAGCCTTCAGCTGCTCCGCCTTTACTGAGTCCAACCCATGCTGCGCATTGCCTTTGGCCTTGCACTGTGGGACTGCATGTCGCCAGGGTCTGGGCCCAACAGCATCTGTGCCCAACAGCTATTGCACTCCAGCTCTGCTGTTCATAGCCTTAGGCTGTGTGCTACTAGTGTTGGTCACAGGCCCTGGCTTTAATTATTTCTTGAAAAAGGTCACAAGGTCAAAGGTCTAAAGGAGGTGTCACTGAAAAACATGAGTTTTCCAGCTACAAAAAACATCTCACTTTTACCTGCGGCTTGATTTAGGGTGTAATCAACACTAATTGGCTATGGTGGTCATATGGTGTGAAGGCGGTCACAGAGGCTTTGGCCTTACCATTGCACAATATTTCCTATTTGTGATTCTTGCTCTCAGCAGGTTATTAAATATTAACAACATCCAACATCATAATGAGACACAGGCTGCTAAACAACATGGAGCACTTTGTTGCTGACTCAGAGTCAGTGTCATTATAAAATATATTTTATAGTAAAATTGTACTTACTGGAAATAGGTTGAAGACATGGTTCAGGAAATCCAGAGACCTGTAAAACAGGAATATATGGTGTCAGAGCAGTTCATTTGCTGGTTAAAAGTAACAAAGTTGTGAGACTACGTTTTTATACGTCTTTGCCTCAAAAACACCTGCACAAACAAAGGGAGCAAATTTATTGAAGTTCGAACAGGTGCAACTTAGTTTAATATTAGGAAATATTGAAATAAGAAGCAGCTGACATTATTGCATTGCTTACTTCTTCTTTCCTGTTTATATGATGACGTTGCTGCCCACCCTGTTTATCATGTGGCACAAGCTGAATTAAAAACCTCTTCTCACCTTCTTCTGTTCCTACCTTCAGCCCTTATCCTCTTGTCATTGGGAGGGTGCTATTCCTACAAGCCACATCCAAACATCTATCCTGTGTCTATGATTTAAAAGACACCAATGCACTGTCTGGCCAGGCTCCTCTAAAATGTATATATGTATGTGGTAAAATGCAAACCTAGGCAAAATGCAGTGCAGAGCTTACAGGGTTATAGACAGGCAACAATTGATACGAGGTTTGCCTGGGCTCCGGGAGCAGAAGAGGCTGTCACTTTCTCAGATGTAGTGTTCTTTAAGAAGAGCTGGGAGACCCAGGTAACACAGGTAAACATGGCGCCAGCGATGCTTGAGGTTAATGGGTCACATATTGTGGCAGGACTTCACCCTTGCTGGTCTCTGCTGCTCTACATCATGTGATAACCTCAGACTGCCATGAAAGAGTTCACCAGTTTTGGAGCCCTGCCTTTGGATCTCTGTTGAAAAGCTAATTTTGCTAATAAGGTCCTGGCTCTACATGCTATGTAGAAAGTACAGCCACACCTGCTCCTCCTGGTAGAATCACTATGCTGACGGCGAACATGGGTGTATATATTCGTAACGTGCATATTATAGATTAACAGTCAAGGGAGTATAAAGGTTTCCCAATTACAAAATTGTACAGGTATGAGACCAGGGAGGAGGATTTATCATTCCTCAAGTTGAGAACGACAAATGTGACTTTAAATGCAATGTAGAGGGAGAGAGAATCTTTATTGTTTAGTTAGTTAAAACCATAACAATTTTACAATAAAGCAGTTATTAAAAGGATAACAAGGGCACCAATGATGGCACCAATATTAACCATGGCAAACGCAAGGTTATACAGAAAATGAGGAGGCCGAGTTTACGGTCTGTGTTTAAGAGTCTAGAAGTCCAGCGACTTCCCAGTTTTCTTTGGACGATGAGTAAAACAGAAAAAGTGCAGAGTGCGGATGTTGATACCCCCAGGGGTGAGGGGCGTGGTGGGGGGGGGGGAGGGAGTGCCGAGTCACACCGTGAAATAGTCCGTTCCTAGTTTTTGTACAAAGGTAGCGGGGTGGGGAAGAGCATGGCGATCTCTGAGTAGGTCTTCAAGATTCTTGACATATTTGCCGCACCTCGCTAGGGTTTGTGTATCAGTGTGGGATAAGCACAGTGACCATGTCTATAGGCAAGAGTGAATATACTTTTCTAGATAAAGTGGTTTGGGGAGAGATCTCCTGGGGGCCTCGAGCGTGGGACAACAGCACAGAAGGTAGAGCCATGATCCATTCTTGTAGTTGCACAGTCTACAGGCCCCTCCTTTCCCAGTGGAGCCCATTGGTTGAAATAGGCCACTTGTAGGCCTAGCTTGCACATAAATAAAATATCTCTGTGGACCCGTCTATTTAGACCATCTGAGAGGTATGGTTGTGACTTCCGGATAAGTAAGAATCATTCAGGGGGTATAAAACAGTTGAGGACTTTAAGGACGGGTATCCGGCAGATGTGAGGTTAGTTTCAGCCGCCTGTTGATGACCCTTTTCCAGGCTGTGTAGGGGATAACAACCGAGTTTAGTGCAGTAGCTTCGATTTGTAGACAAGTTAAAGCTTTTTGTATTTGTCTGTGCCGGGGATTCCCAGGGATCTTGAATGTTTCTTTTAGGCATGCTTTAAGATTGTTTTCTGGTGCTTTTAGAACCCTTACATAAAATTTCAGGGTTTCAGCCTCGCAGGTGAGTGATTGTCTTGTAAGGCTCAATCGCAACCATATTCTGGTCTTTTGTATGTATCCGGGGAGTTGAAAAAACTGGATTATAAGCCAAGCATTGAGCTTGGTCTAGGCTTGCAGCACAGGCCTCTGGGAAGGCCTGTTGCCTGTGGTGTAGCACGGAAGAAGAGTGGCTTTCTTGACCTTTAGTATGGGGGTGGCTGAGGCACGGATTAAGATCATATTAAGACAGGTCAGTCTGTTTGTAATGGCTCCAGCTTTCTTTTTCAGGGCAGCTGGGTGGACCGAAGGTCTGGAAGACTCAATGAACCATACCCCCAAATATTTTTACTTTATGGTTGTTTTAATAATCTGGTTAGAAGTTAATTTTTTCTACAGTGGCCAAAGATCAGGACTTTGGTCTTCTCCTGGCTGATTTTAAGAGAGTTGGTGTCATTGTATTCCTCTAGCTTGCTCAAGTCTCGCTGGATTCCGATTTTGGTGTGGTCCATTATGACGATATTGACAGAGCATTGTAAAATGTATAGTTTTGAATGGCCCAGTTGGGATGGGAGCATGCAGCTGCACTCCAAGAGTTTCCCCGGATCAGCTGTGAAAAGGTTAAAAGGATGAGAGCAAGGACGCACCCCTGCTTCAGGCAGTCATTGGTTGTGATTTTTGAGGATACAGTTGTGGGGCCCGTTCTCACCCGTACCCATGTATCTGAGTGCAGAGAGATATTGGCCCGAGGAGCAGTCGGGGTAACCCCCACGCTTTTAGTTTTCTCCAGAGGGAATAGCGGACCACCTTATAAAATGCAGGACTATAGTCAATAAAACATCTATATGGAGGAGGCTGGCTTTTTTGGGCTGCACGATGACTCTAGATGGCAAGAGTTGTGATGTTATCAATTGTAGAGGCAGAAGCATGGAACTAAGTTTGGAAGTAAGGTAAGATGTTATTTTCTGTGACCCATTGTTCTAGCAGTTTGAGAAGAGACCAGGCATAGGCTTTGGCCTCTAGGTCCAGGAGGACTATAAGTTGGTAGTTAGATGGGAAGGTCGGATCTCCTTTTTTTTTTAAAGATTGCGTATAGGGTGGAGCCCATCCATGAGTTTGGGGTCTGTGCAGCAGTGTAGGCTTGATTGAAAATGGGGGGTTAACACCTTAGCCCAGTCCTCAAGGGGACATTTGCATGTGCCTGCTGGGAGGCATTCGGGGCCTGGAGCTCCGTCTTTTTTCATGGTTTTCATATATTTGTGAGCCTGCGTAGCAATAGCTTGAGTTTCCCCAGGCGTGTGCTCCTCTGTCCCCCATCCATTCAATCAATATAGAATTTGTAGAGCGCACTACTTACCCGTGAGGGTCTCAAGGCATTGGGGGAAAAGGGGGGTCGCTACTGGTCGAACAGCCAGGTCTTGAGTAGCCTCCTGAAGGTCAGCAGGTCTTGGGTCTGTCATAGGCTCAGTGGGAGGGTGTTCCAGGTCTTGGCGGCGAGGTGGGAGAAGGATCTGCCGCCGGTGGTTGTTCTTTGGATGCGAGGGACGGTGGCGAGGGCGAGGTCGGCGGAACGGAGCTGGTTGGTTGGGGTTGTAGAAGAAGAGTCGTCTGTTGAGGCAGGCTGGGCCAGTCTTGTGGAGTGCCTTGTGCGAGTGGATGAGGAGCTTGAAGGAAATCCTCTTGATGACGGCGAGCCAGTGCAGGTTTCTCAGGTGGGGGGTGATGTGGCTGTGGCGTGGTACGTCAAGGATCAGGCGTGCAGAGGCGTTTTGAATGTGTTGCAGTCGTTTGATGAGCTTGGCCAGGGCTCCCGCGTAGAGGGCGTTTCAATAGTCGAGTCTGCTACTGGCGAGGGCCTGGGTAACTGTTCTTCTTGTATCTGTCGGGATACACCGGTAGATCTTGCGGAGCATGCGGAGGGTGTTGAAGCAGGAAGATGAGACTGCGTTGACTTGCTTGGTCATGGAGAGTGTTGAGTCGAGGATGACTCCCAGGTTGCGTGCATGGTCGGTGGGTGTCAGGGCTGCTCCCAGCACCGTAGGCCACCAGGAGTCATCCAAGGCTGAAGGGTTGGAGCAGAGGATGAGGACCTCCAACTTGTTGATCTTCATCCAGTCGGCGACGGCCTTCATTCCTTCGTGGAGGTTGGATTTGGTGGTGAGGGGGTCCTTAGTGAGGGAGAGGATCAGTTGAGTGTCGTCGGCATAGGAGATTATGTTGAGGTCGTGCTGTCGGGCGAATTGTGCGAGCGGGGCCATGTAGATGTTGAACAGTGTCAGGCTGAGGGATGATCCCTGGGGTACACCGCAGATCTTGGAGGTTTCGGATCAGAATGGGGGGAAGCGGACACTCTGGGTTCTGCCGGAGAGGAAGGAGGTGGTCCATTCCAGGGCCTTGTCTCGGATCCCTGCGTCGTGGAGGCGTATGCGTAGTGTGCGGTGGCAGGCGGTGTCGAAGGCGGCGGAGAGGTCCAGGAGGATGAGGCCCGCGGTCTCACCGTTGTCTAGCAGGGTCCTGATGTCGTCGGTGGTGGCGATGAGGGCAGTCTAGTGTGTGTGCTTCAGTCTGGGAAGATAGCCCCACTTCTGAGATACTGGCGGCTGTTGCGGCATGTAGATCAAGTGTTAGAGTCAGAGGATTGTGGTCGCTTTGGGCAATCTGGGATCTCCAGGCTGACCAGGTGACTGGCTGAGGGGGCTGGCAGGACAATGTAGTCCATGGCTGAGATCCATTTGAATGTAGCAGGAACTGAACGTGGGATTTTGTGCCTGAGAGATTTGTTTGGCTGATTATAGTTAGACAGTAGAGCAATCATTGTATCCTGTTCTTTAGTTTTTTGTGCAGAGTTGTAGGTGCTCCCCAATCCCCTGATGTTAAAATCTCCCAATAGCAAGTGTGTGTGTGTTGAAAAGTCCAACAGGAAGTTCTCCAGACTGTCGAGCAGGTGTTTGGTAGCAGGCATTTTGGATGTTTTGGTTACATTATGGTAGCAGTTTATTAGAAGAAAGGGAGTGTCTTTTATGTTTTTTGTTATCCCGGAAATTAGGGCTGCTTGCCAGGATGGGGAATTATGATGTGGAACTACTGCCTTCATCTTGCAGGAGTGTTTAATAAAGATTAAGAGACCCCCCCGATGGACGCCCAAAAGATTGGTGAGTTTTGCTGGTTTAAAGACCTCGTAGTAGCCGTATAAAACCGATGGAGTGAGAGCCCATGTTTCCTGTAGGCAAATAATATACATTTTGTTCAAATAGGTCAGCACAGGTTTGCATGTGAGTATTGATCTGAGCCCGCCACTTTCCAGGAAGTGATTGTGAGTTTGGGGCTTGGCTGTGAGGGTCGAGCATGGGGACAGCCTTGGGGATTCAAGCTAGGAGCAGTTCTCCAAGGTCCCCCGATTGGGGTTGCCTGGCTGGCACCACCTGTGAAGTTGTTGTTGGTACTTGTTGTGCATCTTACCAATCTCTGGTTGTTGGCGCAGGAGACTTTGATGATGTTTTCGGCTTTCGAAGTACTAGGGAGCCAGTCATGGGTGGCTCCCCATGTCCCCCTCAGCACACTCTTATGAGGCCTTGCCGTATCTTCCTGTAGCAGCACATGCGGATATTTCTGCGGGTGAGGCTTCAAGTGCTTGATGCCCCAGCATTCAAAGGCTCTCCCTTCCCTAGAATGTGGTACCTTAGGGGTCATTCCCTACCATGTGGTGATGGTGGCCTCCGAGGTTCCTTTATCGGGGATCCGAGCAAACTTTATGGATGTTAGATCGGAGGAGGTTAGCCCCCCAAGGGCCAGAATATGTTTGAAGAGGCGAAGGTGTTTTTTCCTGTTGACTATATTGTGCGAGCCCTAATGGGTACAGTGCGGAATAAAAGCCAGTTCTTGCTGTTACAAGGTGCTTGTACTAGGAGGCTCGCCTGGTCCTAAGAGTAGAATTTGTGGAACCTGGGGAGGTTGGGGGGGGGGTTGGGGTCTGAGATCTGCAGAGAAGAAGCTCATCGAGCCCAATGAGGGCCTGTTTGTGATGCCAATCAGTCTTTGGCTGTCATGCGACTAGGCATGGTGATGACTGAAGATGGTTGTTGGAGCATGTCATTTGTGTCAAAAACAACAAAAGAGGGGGATAGAGGAAATAGGAGAGGACTCCAAACTTATATCAAATAACCAAAAGGAGTCACGCCTAGGAAATTGGATTAACCTTGTAGAGGAAAGGAAAAAGATTTCCTTTTTTTAAGTAACCCTCATCCACCAGGGTTACCCCTTGGTGGCAATTCTTCATCACAGGGTTCATCCCTAACCTGCTACAGAAAGGGGCCTGCTACGACAGACGGTTGTGTGGGAGCACTGATAGTATGTTTTGCCTATACACCTACACTGATTGCAACGATATTGGAGTGGGGTCAACTAGTTTCAAGCCCTACCCCAAGCCACGGGTGAACGGGTAATTCCACAACGAAGGAGTAGCCATGACAAAAGTATGACTATAGGCGTCCCTTCATACTGGGGGGTGAGGGTTACTTAAAAATAAAAAGGAAATCTTATTCATTCCCTCTACGAGGTTAACACTGTTTCCAATTTCCTAGGCATGTAATTTGTGTTCAAGTGGCGTTCCCCTGGACGTGCTTGTTGAGCAATAGAGGGTTAGACCACAAGGTGTTTCGAGTGCTGCTAGCAAAAGTGGGGGTATCAAAACCGGGTGCGTGGTTGTTTGGTACGACGGGCGGTGGCTCTGTGTTAGTACTTGTGTCTACTGTTTGTTTTTCAGGGACCAATGTTGTGGTAAAGGAAACCCCTGGTGCCTGTGATTTGGTGTCAGGTTTGATTGGCCCATTGGTCTTTTATGTGATCGATGTAGATTGGATGTGCAGTATGCTTGCCCCAGTGATGAGTATAGGAGCGTCTACATCCCTAAGTTCCAGGGTGAATGCCTTGGGTGTCTCTTGCACGGCTGTAGTTATTTGTTTGAGGATCGATTTGTGTCAGTAGTGACTGCTGTATGCTCTGTGTTTTCTGTTTCTGGTTTCAGATTCGAGTTGAAGATGGGGAAAGGCTTTGCAGACCCCTGGTCCGGGTCAATCTTGTTGGTATCCCCAAACCCTGAGGCCCAGGATCTTTTTTCGAGGCGTTGCTTTTTTGACCGTTTTTTAATTTTCTTTTTTAACCTTCTGGAAGGAAATGGTTTTGTTGGAAGGGGGGGGGGTTGGGGTGAGGTGGGAGGGGGCCCTTTTTTGAGCTGGTTCATCTTCCTTGGTTAGGCTCGGGGGGGGTTAGACCACAATTCTGCGATTGTGAGTGGGTTTCCCTGCACCCGTAGTATCCGGCGAAGGTGTTTCTACTGTGAGGCCGGTGGAGTGAGTTGATTGTTTAGTAGCAGGGTCAGGACCCTTTTTTGGGGGTGGAGGTGGCTCCCCTTGGTGGTGCAAGTGTAGCGCTGTTATTTTTGGTTGGTGTAGGAGATGTTTCCAACTGTTGTAGGTTTTTGGGGGGTTTTCTGGCGCTGTAGATATTGCTCTTGAGGCTATCTATGAGCGAGCATAATAGTTCTGGAAGAGACAATAGTTTATTGAGCAAGGGAGAGCATGGGCAGATTGTGTTGGCTTTCGATAGCCCAATGGGTTTTCCCATGGAGGTAAGCCTAGAGCCTAAGGTTGAGACCATTGTTTGGATTAGGTCTATCTGGAGTCCTATCTTTTGTTATTACCATAGGAGAACACTGGTGATGGTGTCTGGCTTGATGTGCAAAGAGGTCAGTGAAACTGTGGAGGGGCTCAGGGGACTGGGGGGATGCTTCCATCTCTGCCTGTGTTGGACTGCTGGGGCTGATTTATAGCTTTCTGCAGAGTCCTGTGTTTGGGCCAGTGAGGCTTCAATGCAGGCTTCCAGTGTAGCTAGGAACCGTTCGGATAGATTCCCTGGCTCTGGCGTACTTTCCCTCCTTTTCCTCTTTGTGGGTGTCTGGGTAGGGATTTACTCTGGTGTTTTGATGTCCAGTTCGGGGCCCTTCAATGTCTCCCGGGATCTTAGTGGAGAGAAAGAGCTAATTGCACGTCTGTGCACCTACGCTGTTAATGTGAACATGCTTATGCTTAGGATACTTGGTGAGACTTCAGTGTTCCAGGACCCTCCTGAGCAGGAAGAATGATTGCCTCCCTTTGTGTCTAGGTTTACGAGTGCATTATTCTGGGTCAAAGTTGTTTTGTGAGGAGTTGGATGAGGCCGATGAGGTTCGTAGTTGCCAGAGACTGCCTGTTGTTGGTTTAGGTAGGAGCAAAGCGTGTTGGGTGACGGCCCGGCTGGAGGTTTGTTTGTGGAGTTCGTGGATTTTTCTACTGCCAATAAGTTCGACTGGGGCAGAGAGGGTAAGAACGAGCGTGCCTGAGGTGGAGCATTGCTGAAATATTTGCTCAGCTCCTTGATATTCTGGCACGGTAGAAGGATGGACTGTGGTTTCCTGCCCGAGGGAATGGTTGCTAGTAGAACTGGAGAGATGTCTGCTCGGAGAGTGGTTCCCTTCATCTGAGGTAATATTTTTCTTTTGGATATGGCCCCTGGGCTTTGCATGTGTCCTAGCTTGCATGGAGTAGGTCGGGCTGAGCTGGCTGGGCAGGCGCCATTGGTGGGACATAGCTGAATTGATGGAAGCGACACCTTACTATCCCGGACTTGTCCTGTGGGGCTTGGTCCAGGTAGATAGGTAGAGCACAGGTGCGCTACTATGGCTGAGGTTCATAGTAGCTGATGGGGGAACTGCTTGAGAGCAGGCATAGAGTTTCTGATGTGGGGGGGGGGGGCAAAAGCCTGACTGCCAAGAGAGTCACAGAACAGTTGGCCCCCAGCAAGCTAGGGCTGCTGCCGACCAGAGACATGTTTCTGCCCTCCTGCTGCTAAGCCAAAGCTCGAACAGAGGAAGGCAGAAAAATAGATATCCTGTCACAGGGAGGTGTGACCACCTACCAGACAGGGTTTAGTGAATTGGAACAGGGAGGGGGTGCTTGCCAGTGCCACTGAAACTGTTTGAATGACACATTAGGTGCCCTCCTTGCATAGTCCAGTTCAAACCAGTTCCGGGAGCTGCTGGCTTCCTCTCTTGCGTGAAACTGGACAAAGGACATGGGAGTATCCTCCCCACTGTCCAGCCCCTCCTCTAGGAGGGACCCCTGAATCGTCCCAACCCTTTCCTAAGGGTACTTAAGGGCATACCCATGGGTGGTTCTCTATTTTCATTGTGAGACAAGATTCAGATCACATACCACTTCAACTTTGACTGTCTGGACCCTCTGGACTTCGCTTTGGGAACTGAGACTGCACCAGGTAATTTCCTGCTGCTTCTGGTCTCGTTGTCCTGCTGGTCTTCTGCAATGTCTGGGTCTGTGCTCCATACAGGTTCTTCCACCAGGCCTGTGGACATCCAAAGACACCTGAAGGAAACTCCCTTGGATCGAAGAAGTCACTCCCCTGCATCTGCAGGAACTGCAATGCAGCTGACCGGTCAGTTGATCCTGGGCTCCCACAGACTCCAAAAGGCTCAGCAACACAGGTGGTGTTTCTGCAACTCCCTCGAGACCTGCACTGTCTTCTCACTGACTTTAAGACCCGTATCCCTCGTATGAACAGCTGGAACAGAACCCCTGTGCATTGCATCAACTTGCCAATGCCAAGGCTTGTTGACTCTCTCCTCCAGAGGTCTTCGGGCTCCAAGAAACTCCTACCTCAAGCATCTCCTGCAGCCAAGATTTTCACCTGCATCGTATCCTCTGCACCATGGGCCTCCATCTTTTGGTGAGCTGCTCGAGGTCCTCTTGTGACTCCTGTGCCTCTGGCCCGTGGGTCCTCTCGAGGGTCTTCTTTGGCTCCAGTGAGCTCCCCTTCTTGCTAGGGGCCTGCTCTGATTTACCTGCTTGTGGTGAGTCACTTGGACCTTTCTGGTCCTGACACTGCACCCTTTTCATCTACTACGTTGTTTGTTGCTGCCAAGGCTTGTTGGTGCTGCTGCAGGACACTGACCCCCTGGCTCTCGACATCCGATGTGAGACAGCTTGTAAATCGCTCCTGGTCTTCCACAGTGTCGCCTGGTCCACAGAGCTGAAACTTCAAGGGCACCTCTTAACTCTCCTGCATCCTGACATCGGTGGGCATTCATCTTCCGTGCCTCCTGGTAACTCCTAAATAGACTCTGTCCCCTCTGGTTGCAGGTTCTTCTCACCTTGAATCCACCTTTGAGTTCCACTGGACACCTTCGTTTTCTTCTCCAGCAGCACCTTTCCTGAATTCCTCCATTGTGGTTTACAGCGGTTTCCAACGTCACTTGACACCTATGCACCCAGCTTCCCTGGTGTAAGTATCCTGGTTCCAGAGGTATCCACGGGTGGCGTGACTCTCCAACCTTCCACCAGGTGTGTCCAGGCTCCACTGGGAAGGGTCCTTTTTCTTAATGCAACCGCAACTTAACCATTGACTAACAGTGAGCACACAGTCCTGTTCCCACTCTGCACACGACCTCCGTGGGGTTCCTAGATACTCCCCTGGGGTGGTTTCTTGGGTTCCCGGCACTTCTACATCTTCTGGGTCTACTTTTGTCTTGAGTCGTGGTTTGCATTCCACTACTTTAGTATATGGTTTGGTCTTCCCCTAGAGACCATTATGTGTTTGTGCTACGTACGTGCTCTATTTCCTAAGTATTGTGTGTATTGGGTTTATATCTCCAGGTAGGAGATAAAACATTGTGCTAGTGAGTGTTCGTAATAAAATACCTATTTTGATAGCTACACAGTGTGATTCTTTTTCACTTAACCTTTACCATAAGATTAAGTTCTGGTAAAACAAGCTGCTTCACACTCCTCCTGGAATAAGCCTGAAGGTTGCTCTCCACAGTTACCACTTAGAGAACTTTCTAAGGTTGTTTAAGACCACGAAAATCACCATAAGAGTTGTCTGGATTAGTTCCAGTAATGATTTACTGGGGGTTCCACAGATGTCAAGGTGTTGAGAACAGCTGTTCTGCTCAGGCCCCAACTATAAACGTTATTTAACTCAGCTTTGTAGTATATCTACTCTGGCCTCTAAAGTAGTGGGCATGGATGAAATTACCCTGGGGTGTAATTACCATAACTCTTGATGGCCCAGCCTTAGGGCTGTCATTATGTGGTGAGCTAGTAAATCTGGTAGGCAGATATACCTTTTTAACAGCCTCATCAACATTTGATTAATAACACAAATTGTCCCTAAGAGGGAAGTGTAGCCCTCGACTTCCACTACAATAGTTTCTTAAGGAACCCTCCTTACGAGTAAGTTTAGCTTATGCATTTCATTTATTTATTCCCATTTCAACAAATTATTGTTCCAAACATAAAGTACCATCAAATACTTAACAGAGGGACTCCTATTTGGTGACGGTGCAGTGAGAAGTGATGTGGTGAATAAACAGTGTGCTGTTGTTATACACAATACCATATACATGTGACTGACATGGATGGTAAGTTATTTCCGACATTTGTGTTATGAGTGATGCGATCCACAATCAGATTAAAAACAGTTCACATTTGAAAATTGGGCTAAAGAGGTATGGTTTGACTGAAAATGGTCTAAGAAAAAAATGTCAGACTGAAAATGGCCTGGGGAAAAAATGTGAGTTGAGTTCACGTGAAGGTGGAATATTGGTATTCTATCTTAAAGCTTATCGTTATCTCTGTGGGCAGTCTAAGGACCGGCAACAATCCCATGGCAATTTTGAATAAATGAAACTGAATCGCGTCAGCATTTCTCCATACGCTTTTAGAGAGAATACCAATATTGCCAGCACCATGTGAACTCAACTTATGTTTTTCCCCAGACCATTTTCAGTCAGACTTCACCTTTTTAGCTTGTTGTTTAAAAGACTAAGCCGGATGATGTGCCCATTGTGTTAGACGCTTCCTAAGAGTCATGCTCAGTTAAGTATTGATGCTGTTTTATGTTTCGAATGTTTTTTTGTTGAAATGATAATAAAGACATTGAATGGAAAAGAAAACCTTACGTGTAAGAAGGGTTCCTTAAGAAACTATTGGCATGGAAGTCAAGGGCTACACTTCCCCTTAGGGACCATTTGTGTTAATAATCATTGATCTACCCAGGTCCTTGAGTTTCTGTTTTGCCCCCTTTTCTTAAATCTTATCAACAATTGAGGTAGCTGTAGATGGTGGTGTTTTTCTATCAAGAGTTGTACTGTAGTCTGGAGACCCAAGATCACACCTTAAGAACTCTTAGGCCAGTTTTCAAACCAACTACTGCTTTGGCTAACTGATGAACACGAAAGGAGTGCAGTCTCGCTCACAATTACCTTACTAGTACCTAGACATATATTGCTGAAGGGAATGGCCATTAATGCCAATGGAAAGAGTTATCTTAGGTTAGTATCGGCCAGGATATTGAATCTATTTTTACATATAACATTAACTCAAATGATACAGAAGGGGCAGATGGATGAGATGGTGAGCATGCCACTAGACGGCACCCATTTCCTAATACAAACCAGAGGAAAGGATCTACATCAACTCTCCTACTATCTAAGGGCTTGCCAACTTATCAGAGAGCAGCCAGCCTATCTTTTGTGTTAAATACATTTTTTTAATCTGATAGGGTTATATTATGGGTGTTTGCTTCATGGATTGCTGTGTGGTGTGACTCTGTATCCCAGGAGGCTCTACGGAGGAGAGACTGGGAGAGGAGGCAGCCACATTCCCCTTTGTGGTACCAAGTGCATCACGAGCTCCCGTGTTTGGGGAGTTTTGCTTCGTACATTGCTGTGTGGCCAAACTCACTGGCGTAACGAACCTTGAGGGGGCCTCCCTGCAAGGCAGCTCGGGAGCCCCCCTCCGGGCTCAATCAGGAGCCCTGCAGCCAGAGTGCTGTGCTGATGAGGCCCCCTGGAGCTTAAGGCCCGCCCACCCGCCCCGCAGGGGCTGCGTGGGCCTGTGTTACGCCCCTGGCCAAACTCTATGTTCCAGGAGGCTGTACGGAGGAGAGATCGGGGGGGGGGGAGGCGGCCATAACCCCCTTCGCGCTACAAAGTGTGTCACGCCCAGGCACAGTCCAAGCCAAGGGCGGGCCTGTCATTACCTGGAGTAGGCTGGGCTGGGCCCCCTTCATTCATCCCAGATCTGGTAGGATTTACTTGCATTACTTCTCACATTTCTAAATTGTACCACCATTATTTAGTTCCCTGGTGGCTTAAGCTCACTCAGATTATTATGCTTCCCCATGGTGCTGGTATGCTTATACCAGCACCATGGGGAAGCGCAAGTTACAATCCCCCATTAGACTCTGCTGAAGTTTCTGCTGCTAGATCCACCAATGGTACTACTCTAGATGTTTTTGGGGCACGGGCAGTGGGTGTAATCTCAAAGGAAATTGATCTAGCAGAATGGATTTTCTCTCTGGAGGCAGAGGAGGGCTGGAGCTCCCTGATTAGGCTACAACCCGCTCAAAACACACACAACGAATCTACAACTTAAAGTGGTAGGGAGGTTATCCATAGCTCTCCAACTGGCTCTGCAAGAACCCTGGAAAGATTGCCGGAGAGGTATCCATCAGAAACGCTTGATACCAGCATTTGCCAACCACTCACTAAAAGGAAGCCACAGCCTAGGCATCCTGTTGTAGCTAAGCAGAAATCTCATTCCCCCAAGAAACTGGACCTTCCTGATAACCTGAGTTTTTGGGAGATGGTAATTTGGACTGGGACACGGTGTTAAACACACTTAAGGACACTATCACGAAATGTATTACCCCATTAATGGAAAGGCTGTCCTCAATGGAGCTGTATCTGGTCTGACTACGATTATAGAGTCTTAGGACATCACTGGAAATTATTTCTTGTGTGCTGGTTTTAGATCTACTATTCCCAAAAGTATACCTAGTAGAGAACTTAGTGGGGTGCCCAGGCCACATGTCTTAGATTCAGATTGTGCTCCTACTAATGTGCTAGCAACCATGGAGGCTCCTGTGTTGCCCCATCTTCCCCTTGTGGAAGAGGGCCCCTGAAGGGTATAGTGAGAGTAGGGAGGGCATATACCAATATTATTACTTCAACAGTGGATGGTTCTATGAGAGTGAGGGGAGATTATCAATTAGCAGTTGAGTTGCTCTATTTAAACAGTCCCCCTGCCTTTTGTCCCTATGTTGCTATTTTATTAGAGGTACCCCATGACAGGGAAAAGGAATCCACCTCCAAAATGAAAAATAAAGTCTGTCACTGGTTACACCAGAATACTGACTTTAACGCTAATTATTTTATTGACTTACTTTTTATTAGAAAGGTTGATTGGGTGGAACCTATGGGGGAAAAAAATCAGGGGACTGCGTAGTGATTAATTGTAGGTCACTTAATTTGGACAAGCGAGTGATTTATAGTTTTATCCCAAAGACTCCATATAGGACAGTAATTATTATTCTTTCTCGTGCCTTTTTCTACCGCTATTTGCTATTTAATTCCTTACCTATGGTTATCAGGAGGCACCATATTTCGCATCAGTTTGTGGTTCCTACTGTAAAAAGAGTTCCTGCCTTAGCCAGCTTAGATCACAATTATTGACTGTGTCCTCCTGGCACTCATCTAAGTAGCTTTAGGGGCAGTTCTCCAGCTCACAGTTTATTACCCACAGGGTTCAATGAGTCTCTAGTTTCTAACGATACAGAAGTGACACTTAGCATCCTTAGTTGGAATGTTGAAGTGATAAGGGATACAATACATGACCCGGAATGGCAAAATGTTGTTACTCGGTTTGATGTTCTTGTGCTGCAGGAGACTTGGGCTCAGGAGGAAGTAGGATGGGATGGGTACAAGAGTCATAATGTAGCAGCAATCCCTTCTCCTGACTATAGAGCGGGTGGAGTGCTGTTCATTTTGATCAGTATTCTAAGCCGCTAAAGGTTGTTCCCATCCCCTTTAGTCATACAGGGAATCAGATCATATGGGTGGTCTCTTCATGGGGGGACTCACATTTTTGCTCTGTATTTTATTATAACTCAGTCAGGGAACTTGGTTGTCAGAACAAGGTGTTATTTTCAGCTTGATCAATTTTGGAAGCCGGGTCACTGCATATCTTAAGGTTTTCAATATTATTTTGGCTGGGGATTTTAATGCCAAGTTAGGTACGTATCAAAATGGAGGCAACCCCTTTACTGTTGAAGATTCCCCTCTTACCACACCTATTTTGGACCGTAGGGGGCAGGTGTTAATTGAAGCCCTAGGGCATGCGGGCCTGTGTAACTTGATGACTGGGGGAGGCTGTCTGATGAAGAATCTACCCACATTTGTTGGTTGGGGGAAATGAATAATAATTGATTATGTCTTTATATTCAGGTCTCTTGTAAATTTAGTGAGCCCAGGAGTTGTACATGATACTGGATTTAGTGATCATAACCCAATTTAAATTAGGGTGACAATTCCTCCAGGTTTCAGTCCTGTCATTGCCCAAGGCTTGACATGCCTAGCAACCAAGGATAAGGGGAAAAGGAGTTGGGGGCATAACCTCCCTATTCCCACCTTATTTGAGATTGTTGTTAGATCCAATTTAAATCTTACTGAAGAACATTGGTTAGTTATTGACCCTCCACCTATAGCGATCCTGGAGCCTTTTTCTAATTGAATGTTTCAACTAACATCATTATGAGGGAACTGGCGGGTCGGGCCAAGCTGTACAACATGGCTGGTTTTACAAAACCTGTAGAGGGCCAACCACCAACTCTGAGAGGCCCTTAATGCAAGGCTTTGTCATCAAGAGGCCATAATAGTGGCGAGGAAGAGTTATAATCAGTCAATTAAGAAGCAAAAAGCGGCGCACAAGGGGGCTTCTTGGGAGTGATTGCTGCTTACTTGTGTTTCTCTGGATTCAATGGGCTTTTGGGCCATTGTTAATGGCCGACAGCCAACCCTGACTGGTCCAGACGATATTGGTTCTACTATAAGACCAGAGCAATGGGTATCCTATTTCAAAAAGGTTTATGCTCCTGATTCCGAAGCCCTTTCGGCAATGGATGAGGATATTGATCTTAATCCATTGAAAATCAGGTTTGACCTGGAAGAGGTCTAGAAGCTATACAGGCTGGCCCGTCTAATAAATCCCCTGGTCCAGATGAGATACCAGTGGATCTTTATAAAGTCAAACCCCTGTTCTGGGCCCCCATCCTAACAAATGTTTTGAATGCTGTTGTGCAGATAGGTCTCCCTTTGTCTTGGAAATTGGCAGCTATAGTACCTGTATTTAGAAAGGGAAACAGATAAGAGCCTACATGCTACAGACCCATTTCTTTGCTTAATTATGTAGTGTAAGTGGTGGGCCGTATTATATTACAGCATGTAGAATAGTGGGCTCAATCACATAATATTCTCTGTCGAGTCCAGTATGGGTTTCAGGAAGTAAAAGGTACTATGGAACAGTGCCTAAACCTCACTCTCATAATAGGGAAATCTATATTTGCTAAGCAATGGACTATTCACCATGCATTTATGGACTTGAGTAGTGCCTTTGACTGGGTGAATAGGTCAAAACTATGTTCAAATTTGTTGGCATTAGGGCTACTTACACCATTCATCATTTTTTAAGGACAATGCACTGAAATGCGAATGCATCAGTGAGATACGGCATGGGTGGGGAATGCACTGAACCTTTTTCGCTTCCGCGTGGGGTTAGACATGGATGTTTGACATATATATATATATATATATATATATATTTCTCTCTGCTGCTGTTGGTCGAGTGCAAACCAAACTGATGGACACATCCTTGGAGCTGATACATAACGTGGTTGTCCTGCCGCGGGGTCTAGCACCTCCCCGTCCAAAAGGGGACCACTCGATGAGGCGAAACCAAATCGAACATGTGGGGTAACAGCAGGGATCAGGACGGAACCACCTGCCTGAGTCAATATTTGCAGTTACAGAACTACCGCTCCCATAATGCACACTAAATACTATCACCTGTTTGGAGGGCGTGCATTACTTAAATTGGGAAAGTTTACTCCGTGAAAGCCTCTGTAGAGAAAGCTGAGGAGCTTTCGAAACGCGTCAGGCACACCTACACGGAGGCTGATGATTCAAGCGGTTCGTACCTTGAAGAGAGTTTCTCTCTGCTGCTGTTGGTCGAGTGCAAACCAAACTGATGGACACATCCTTGGAGAGAGATATATATATATATATTCTGAACACTTATTTAGCCGCACATGGGAAAGACCTGCCCAAGGTAAAATCAACTTCTGTACCTACCCTACTCTACGCGGGTGAGACAGAGCTGATGGCCCAAACTGCAAATGGATTAAAAACTCTTTTTGAACTCTTCAACTTTATGGATAGGCTAGAGGTAAATAGCAGTAAAACACACTACCTGGTATGTGGGAGGAAAAACTCTAAAACTAGATTGATTGTTATTAAGGGTAATCGGGATACTAGGGTGCCTGATTTACCTTATTTGGGGGTTACTTTTGATCACCTGAACAACTGGCTAACATGTTTATCAAAGCAGTGTTCCCGCTTTTCTCAAGCCTGTAGTGCCCTTTTTTGATTTTCCAAACAGATTGGTAACAAACCCACATTACCACTTTTGCAGATATATAAAATAAAATGCCTACCTGTACTTCTGTATGGTGCAGCTATCTGGGGAAATTGCAATGGTATGGTTTTACAGCAAGAGGACAATCCCTTTTGTGGCCGACTGCTGGGCTAGACTCCTAATAGCGTGTCCTTATTTGTACATGAAGAATTGGGCCTTGACTGTGTGGAGGATTCTGTGAAGCTGGCTCCCGTGCTACTGAATATCCATGTGTGGTCTGGGGATCACACAGGATGTAACAGGGATCTATTGAGGACTACCTTGGGCGGGACTATGGTCTCAGAATTCCATGGCTGAGTTATGTTGAGTCCGCTGCCAGGACTTTGTACTGCCCGACCTGTTTTATAAGCCATATATACTTAGTAAGAGGGATAGAAGAGTAATTGGGGATCGTTTTTCACAGTATCTAAAGGAACTTAGGGATTCGGAAGTGCTCAAAAAGGGCAAGCGCTAGATCGCTTCTGTCTCTCCAAACAGTGGCAGGTCCTGAACCTTATGTCCTCACTGTTACCCATCCTTGGGAAAGATCACTCCTGACTAAATTTCAGCTGGGGTCCATTCGGTCATCTATTTATTTTCCCCCGGGACAGTTTGACCCAAATATGATCGACGTGTGCCCATGTGATGAATGCTCACAGCAGACTTAGGAGCATTTGCTGCTGTTTTGTAAACTTTATGAGTTTTTACGATACAAGTATTTAATTCCGATTCTAAAATCGAGGGTATTCCAACAGTTCCGGCCTGCCTTACTATACTTAAAGCTATTACACGATCTTGTAGTAATCCTGGCTTTCTCCTCTTTCTTGAAAAGTGTCTTATATTGGAATAATATTCTAAAGTCTAAATAATGTAATGTTAATCTTTGCGCTGTATGGGTGCAGCATGTTGGAGCGTTTCTTTTAGTATTTATAAATATTGTTATTGTGCTAGCTTTTATTATATATATATCTATTATGGTGTTATCTGTTTTTAATCTGTCTTCTTTTAGGATTATATTGCATTGTTAAAATCTAGATTGCGACTTAAACACTATCGGCGCCATCTTGTCCCTTTCAGGCTCATATGTGCGCGTAAGCGGCAACCATTTTGATTGCCATGGCCTCTCTGCCCACTGCCGATAGCCAGCGCGTCTCTCTCTCTCTCTCTCTCTCGACCTCGCAAACATCCCCCGCGCATTGACAGCCCCCGCTCTCACATGCTCGGGCCATAAACCACCTCTTTCAGCGCGACCCTGCCTCGAATCCACATCCCGTACCCGGCCAACACCTCCCTCCGTCCCTTTGATGCACACATCCTTTGATGGACCCCCATCCTCTGTGCTCGATTGTCCAGCCCGATCCCAGGCCGTCACCTAGCCCTGCAGATGCAGTTTATTGCCCATACAGTAGGCAGCTGCTCCTCTTCAATGGATCTAAGACTAATCGAAACCCCCTCCCACCCCATGAGATCCGATCAGCCGCACACATTCCGGGAATCGACGGAATATCCACCTGCGCTACAGTCATCACCTGCTGAGACCGGGGTGGGGACTTCTACTGTCAATGTGTGTGGGAACGGGCATGAAGCGGGGATTTCAGGGATGTCTTCCATACTTCAAAGCATTTACAGGAATGTGTTTCATGCAATAAAGTCATAAACTTGTGTATAAGAGGCCAGGCCTCAGAGATGCGGTTAGAGCACCTCGAGAAGATACCCTGTTGTCTGATTTGACGTGTTCTGCTCCGTCGGAATAAACCTCTGTTTCCTGCCTTCCAGTCTCCAGCGCCTGCCTCTTTGTTTGATAATTTCGAGTGGTATGAGAGGCGATTAACGCCGGGCAATACTTGGGTATTTATCGATTGAAATCTGCCTCACCTTTTACAATTGGCGACCCAAACGTGGGGCCCATCAGCGACACGTGGATCCAGTGGGAGAGGTCCTGACGACAGAGTGAACGACTGCAACAATCGGGAAGTGCACCTGCCCGATAGACCCTCGTCTGGCAGCCGATCTTCCGAACTTCACCGGTTCCGAACAGACCTCTCTCAAGTGATCTACGGTCCTGACTGGGAACCATCAGGACTGCCGCAGCGATTACGGAGAATAGAGGACGATCGGGCGCTGAAAGCGGAAGACGAGAAACTGTCCTTGCGGTCCGGGTAAGGTCGTGTAAACACGACAAATTGCGAAAAGATTATCTGACTGTCTGAAAATACTAGTATTGCTCTCTGAATTGTTTTTGAGATATTCTCTGTCTGCAAACGGGGAAGAATAGGAATATTCTCTCTTCCTTTGCAGATAGTGAAGGGTAGGTAACGCGGACTTTTGTCCCCTGCTGCAATCTGTCGTGCCTATTTTTCTCCCCACTGACTGATTGATTGTTCGAACATTGGTTGTTCGAAGCTGGTTCTTTTTGAGGTATTCTCTGTTTGCAAATAACGTAGAATAGAAATATTCTGTCTAGTCTTTGCAAGTAGTGATAAGATAGGTAGTGCGGACCTTTCTCCCCCTCTGTAATCTGTCATGCCTATCTTCTCCCCACTGAATAGTAGTTGGTTCAACCCGGACCGCCTATTAGAGATGAACCATCCAGCTCCACTGGAAGGCACCCCTAATAAGGACATGTTCACTAAATACGGACTAGTCGCCATAGCTTATAGTAAACTATGGCATAAATATACAAGGAAGGATCAGGAAAGTCAGTGGCCACTGATAGGATCCTTTGACGATAATAAAATAAACGTACTGGAAACAGCCCTTCGTAACAATAAGGCAACGCCCACTATGCTCGACAGCCTCGGCATGTGGCGCAAAGAAGCAGAACAACGGAAAAAGAGAAACAAAGTCAGATTAGAGAAAGAGCTACGAAAAGCAGCTCACCTAGCTGCTAGAAAGTTGGAGGATAAAGGAGAGGGAGAAAGCCAAACAGAAGCAAGAGTCCGAAACATCAGGCCAGTGTCCCGTCAGAACACCCTCTATGCTCTATCCTGAGTTACCCTCGAAACAACGAGCGAACGATGATTTATTGCTAGGTCCCCCAATCATCTACATGCCTCCCCCATACGCCCCTTCCCAAACCTTAGTACAACACCCGCAGCCCCCAAGTACGGGTGAGAATAGTGCCAAGACCTCGGTCCTCACGGCCTCCGCGCCGGACGAACCCCTTGTACTCAACACAGCACAAGCAGTAGCGCTAGATGACCCTGAGACTAGAAGGAAAGATTCCACTAGAATGAACCGATTGAGCAAAGATGAACGAGTAGGAATCGATAAGATAGTGAAGACACTGGTGGAACGAAAAGAGAGCGAGGAATATGTAACAGATATGTACAATTCGTATGCCAATAGCCACAGACGACACTTTGTTGTGCGATTTTGCTATCACACCCTCAATGCCTATGAGGATCGGTACCAAGATAAAGGTCCTGAGAGGTTAACGACCCTCTGTAGGAAAGTTGACATTGGGGATGAAGGCGAGTGTGATGTGGTGAACCTTTTCACGCGTACGCTTGAAGTCTCCGCCACCTCACTGAACAGAGACCAGAAACTAGCGCTGCGACTCCTGTAGCGGCCGAACCCCAAACCGAAAAAGCTAATACTGTGATGCCTATAAAGGAGGCCGCTCCCTACTGGGTTCCCCCAAGAGGACAGGGAACACATGACGACATTAACCACCATGCAAGAGGGAGAGTTGTTTACAACTGGGTCTACCAACCATGGGATCGGCAAGACATTTTGACGTTCCGAAAATCCTTGCCTGATTTACGAAAGAACCCCACCGCCTTTTATACTGAATTAGGCACAGCCTTGGGTTCGACGATTATGACCCTAGCGGACATCGATTTGTTGTTCGGGCTATGTCTGCCAGCTGATGTGTAGAAGCAAATCCGGAAAGTCGACCACCTTGAGCTGTTCGGACATACCTGGTCGCAACTCGATGGCATAGATAGGCAACGAGAGCCTTGGCAGAAACCTTTAAAATCCATTCTAGACCTCCCAGACAAGATCGTCCAAAAATTGAAAACCCTGATCCCAGAAAAGAAAGTGGATTGGTCGATAGTAACGGCCTGCCGCCAGAAACCCCAGGAAGACGTATCAGAATACTTCTCCCGCTTTGAAACGGTGTTCTCCGATTACAGCGGCCAGGACATGACCACTGCAACCGGACATCATCTGTTTGTCCAGAATTACGTCACAGGTCTGACACAGGAGGTCTCACAGAAACTACAGACTAGCGAGAGTAGTTGGGCAGCCTCCAAACCCGCGGCTATCCTTCAGATGGCCCAGTACTATGAGCATCAAAAGAATGAGAACGATAGGGTGACTGAGAAAAAGAAAAAGGACTTGAAGGAAAGGGTGATGATTGCTCAGTTGCAAGGGGTGACCAGTGGAAGAGAACAGTACAAAGGAAGCTACCAATCGAATGCTCCTAGAAATCCACCCCCTAGAGACCGTACACCCGCACCCTACACCCCACGGACAGACATTGACGAGAACCAGTGTGCGTTCTGCAAAGGATTTGGTCATTGGAAATCCCAGTGTCCGGTTCGGCTAGAAGCAATCAAAAATAGGGACACGAGAGACGTAGCAAGCGAGCCAAGAAATAGAGGACAGGGACGAGGGAACACAAACGACACCAACAATGACAGATCAGGCAGACCGAATACGTTTGACCGTCCCCGACAGAACCAGTACCAACAGTCTGACTACGACAATGCCCGCGACTTCGCATAGGACCGCCAAGGGCAAGGGAGGGATCCAGTCGAGCTCCATGTTGACCAGCAAGGTCCTTATGTCACCGCTAAGGTCCTGGGTACGAAGTCTCCATTTTTGGTAGACACTGGCGCAACACGCAGCGCGTTATCTAAACGACTGATTCCGAGGGCACCCTTGTCTGGCTCACATGTAACATCGATAGGTTTTGATGGAATGCCCTCCACTAACCCCTTGTCCGCAAAGACCTCCTTTGACTTGGAAAATAACACCACTGACACCACGTTCTTACTTTCATCCAACACCCCTGATGCTATTATGGGACTTGACTTATTGAAGCATTTCCGAGCTACTATTAGGTGTTCGCAAGATGGGGTTCGAGTCATTCTGTACGACAACCCGACTATGCTCAGATCCTGTCCCACTTCACGCATGTTTTCCATCACTGACGCTGATTTGTCCCTACTCGACACTCTACCTCTGTACCTATGGGCAAAGACTGACTCGGACGTAGGACGCATGATGATAGACCCGGTACACATAACTGTTCGACAGGACGCAGTGCTCCCGAAACTTCCACAATAACGGATATCGCCCGAGGGCGAGAAGGCATTGGTAGAGATCATCCAGTCCCTGATAGATGCAGGAGTGGTAGAGGAAGTAGTTAGCAATGTTTGCAACACCCCTATCCTACCTATTGTAAAGAAGCAGGGTGAGGGAGATGAAAAGGCGTACCGCTTCATCATCGACCTACGAGAGGTCAACAAAGTAGTTGTACCCCAGTACCCCGTAGTCTCAGACATCACCACCATTCTGACTCTGATTCCTTCCACTGCTACCACCTTCACGGTAATCGACCTCAAGAACGCCTTCTTCTCCATCCCTATCCACCCAGACAGCCGCTACCTTTTTGGCTTCACCTTAAAATCCCGCTCATATAGATTTTGTAGAGCACCCCTAGGCTACACTGAAAGTCCTAGCATCTACAGCCAGGCCCTCAAGAGACAGCTTGACGCAGTCTAGTTACCGGACGGAGTGGTGTTGATACAGTACGTCGATGATATCCTTTTGGCGGCTGGCACCACTTCACTTGCAGTCACTGCCACCATCCAACTCCTGCACTTCCTCGCGGAGAATGGCCACAAGGTCTCCAAAAAGAAGTTGCAATTTTGCCAACCCCAGGTCACTTACCTAGGCCATCTCTTGTCCAAAGACGGGAGGAAGCTTACGCCAGACCGAATTCAGACCATCCTGGACACCCCTGTCCCTAAGACACAGAAGCAAGTCCGCTCCCTAGTAGGCCTCACCTCCTTCTGTCGACAGTGGTTACCAAATTTCAGCCTCATTGTGAAGCCACTACTTTCCCTGCTGACTAAAGATGTCCCCTTCCCGCTCCCTTGGACCCCCGAGTGCCAATCCTCCTTCAAAGAACTACGAGACGCCCTTTGTTCCGCACCAGTCTTAAGAACCCCCGATTACACAAAGCCCTTCTCCCTCTACACTCACGAAAGGGAGGGGTGCGCTTTGTCTGTCCTGACTCAGTCCATTGGCCCCAAGCAACGCCCATGTGCCTACTTCTCTGCCACTCTTGACCCCGTAGCCAGAGCTTTGCCTGCCTGCCTTCGAGCTGTAGCTGCCGCTGCTATCTCTATCCGACAGAGTGAGGGGATCGTACTCTCGAATTCCCTTACGGTGTTAGTGCCCCATGCGGTTGACACCCTCCTAAACCAGACTAAGACGCAACACCTGACTAGTGCACGACTGACTGGGTACGAACTGACTCTGCTTGCACCCCATATCACTCTGAAAAGATGCACCACACTGAATCCAGCCACCTTGATGCCCCTACCTGAGAACGACCCCAATGTGCCCCCGATACATGACTGTGTGACCCTCACGGACGAACAGACCAGGAGCAGAGTTGATCTCTGAGACACTGCTTTTCCAGATCCTGACGGAGAGCTATGGGTAGATGGCTCTTGTATCAAACTCCCCGATGGCACTACCTCAGCCGCTTATGCAGTTACCACAGCCCGAACTATAGTTGAGACGGCCCGCATCACACAACGATCTGCACAGGCAGCGGAACTGATCGCCCTCACACGAGCATGTATCCTAGCAGCCGGGACCATAGCGAATATTTACACAGACAGCCAGTATGCCTTCGGGGTGGTTCATCATTTTGGGCTCTTGTGGAAGGAGAGGGGATTCCTGACCTCACACGGCACACCCATCCTACATGGAGATCTAGTCTCCGCTCTGACTGAAGCAGTCCTCCTCCCCAAACAACTTGCTGTAATTAAATGCCAGGCACACAAAAAGGTTACGGACATCATTGGGCAGGGGAATGCACTGGCCGACATCACTGCCCGGACCACAGCTGAGAATAGGGCAATGACACGCATGTATGTGACCAGGTCACAAACAGAAAAATGGAAGGACGCTAGGGAAACTATTAGGAACATCCAGATGGCGAGCTCATCCCACGAACTAACTGAATGGGCACGGGTGGGACTGAAAGACGATGAAGGCTGCTGGCGGACAAAAGACACGAACAAATGGTTGCTACCCAATTCATACTTGATCCCCATACTGACCATGGCACACTCCCCTGCACACATAGGATCTGCCCCTATGGCCGAACTTGTCTCCAAAGTTCGGCACAATGACAGGATTACAGACTCAGCCAAACGCCTAGTTCAACAATGTCTGATATGCCTGCAACACAACCCTGGGAAAGGAACTGTCGTACCACGGGGAGGGTTTGGGGTCCCCAACCATCCATTCGAAGTCCTGCAGATGGACTACATCCAGCTAGAGAGATGCCAAGGCCTAAAGTATGTGCTTGTTGTCGTGTGCGCATTTAGCAAGTGGGTGGAAGCCTATCCAACTCGCGACAACACTGCCATTGCTACTGCGAAGGTCTTACTGAAGGAATTCTTTCCTCGCTATGGCCTTTGTCGAATTTTGTGGA
Organism: Lissotriton helveticus; assembly: GCF_964261635.1. NCBI lineage: Eukaryota > Metazoa > Chordata > Amphibia > Caudata > Salamandridae > Lissotriton > Lissotriton helveticus. Next base: position 1,550,870,916 of record NC_136067.1, read on the forward strand.
GCGACAATGGCCCCCACTTCGTAGCCGAGGTTATCCAGCTCATCTTGAAGGGGTTGGGTGTAAAGCCAAAGTTCCACGCAGTCTTCCACCCCCAATCTGCTGGGCTGGTTGAGCGACATAATGCCACGCTGAAGCTCAAACTAGCAAAGATAGTGGCCACCACAAGACTGAAATGGTCAGACGCTCTCCCTTTGGCATTGCTGTCAATGCGTTCCACTCCCACCAAACACCACTTGACCCCTTACGAGGTCGTTTTTGGCAGGCCTATGAGCATCTGGTCTGCACCAAAACCGACATCCTTTCATGACGTCCCGGACGTCCTTATGTCTGACTATCTGTACAATTTGACCAAGACACTGTCTATTATCCATCAACAGGTGCTGCAGGCCATCCCCGACACTTCCAGGGGCCTCGGGCACGAGATCCAACCAGGTGATTTTGTCTTGATCCGGAATTTCCAGCGAGCAAAGAGTCTGGAACCTCGGTGGACGGGCCCCTGGCAAGTCTTGATCACCACCCGAACAGCTCTTCGAGTGGAAGGGAAACGAAACTGGCTGCACGCACACCACTGCAAGAAAATCTCCTCAACGCTGACGACGACCGAAGACGTGGCTACCCAAGAAGAGCTCCTGAACAAAGACTGACCATCCTTGAGCTATTACCCTGACACAGAGACACTTGAATTGGCAGAATTTCCCGATCCCACTGTGCCATCCAGAGAACGGTATAACCTGCGACGAAAGGAGGGAGCTTCGGCTAAGCAGACCACTGACTAAGTTACGATTCTCAGACCGGTGGCCTAACACTACTAAGGTTGCCAGGAGAGAAGCCAAACGAAGTTTGTGGTTCTGCCCGCTACCGAGCCCCTTGAAAATGATGGAAGCGCCCGATACGAAGATGATGGAAGCGCCCGATACGAAGATGATGGAAGCAACCGGATATCCGAAGACCCACTAAAGAAACCCAAAGACTGACAGGTTACACAGCTCAAAGACTATTGCACTCTTTATCACCCTTCTCTTTTGCCTCCTCCTCGTGACCACCCTCTGGATCGTGGAAGAAAGTGCACCAGCTCGTGAGGTATTTCTAACCACTGCACAGCCTACCACCATGAAAGAACACCATCTGATCTCTCTTTCACCTCAACTCCGAGAGAGACGGAAGGAGTTTTGGAACAACTCTTTCGTGCAGTTGCTACACCAGCACAACCTTGCCGCCAATGCCACAAATTGCTGGATCTGTGGACTGTTGCCACATGCCACTGGACATTCCATCCCCTTCATCCCTTCACCTTTCTCTGTCCATGGTTCCTGCCTTGCTTGGCTGATCCTCTTGCAAGAGAGTTACAGGGATAATGCCACCTCTGGAAAAACCATGTCGCACTTTTATCATGGAGTCTGGCTGAACAAAACAGGAAGAACTGCTGCTCCCTTCTGCCCGCTGACAACCAATGTCTCAGTTCACATGGACATTCCGGCCGAAGAACGAATTGAAATGCAGGTGTTCAACAACCCAGCCAGACCCACCTTCTCTTACCTCCAAAAACGAGCAGCTGCCACCCTGACTGTAGCCCTGTCTGTCATCAACATCTCGGGCCTTGTATGCATCGAAGGTCTCGGCACGAAGTTGGTGGGCCACAGCACTTGCCGCATCACTAGAACTTTGGACTCAACTGATCCACCCTCTTTCGTCACCTCTCCGAACATATACTTTGTCTGTGGTACAAAAGCCTACACTTGGCTCCCAAAGGGTTGGAGAGGTACCTGCTACATTGCCTTCGTCCTTCCTCCCACCTATGTGGCTCTAGCAAACCATCACCGACAAAAGCGAGCGAGAGACATTGAACAAGCCGACTCCACCGGAGCACAATTCCTGGATGCAATAAAGGGACTTGTTCCACTCTGGGGTCCGATGGCGAACAGCCGTGCCATCCGACATTTGACCCAGGCAGTCGAAACGACAATGAACATCACAGCTGGCATCCTCACAAACAATACAGCCGAGCTTCAGGCGGTCCGCCTGGTGGCCCTTCAGAACCGCCTTGTTTTGGATGTGGTTCTAGCGGATCGTGGAGGAGCATGCCGTATCATCGGGTCCAGCTGCTGCACCTTCATACCAGACAATTCGCCCTCAGTCTACAAGGCTATTGAACATCTCCATAGACTCTCCTCAGAAGTTCACCAGGAACAAGAAGAATGGTCACTTGGGAGTTGGTTTTGGAATACTGTAAAAGGCTGGGGGTGGAGGTTGTTCATGATCATCTTGATACCGATTATTGTGATATGTGGATTCTGCCTGGGTATTCAATGCTTGCCACCTCTGTGTTCACTTTGTGCCAACTGCATCTGCCCTAAGACTCTGGACTTTGAAACTGAACGCATTAAAGCATTGTATGATGTAGAGATCCGTAACATGATGGGGATAGACATAGACTGACAAGCTGGCTAGATATGTTGAAAAGGGAGGACTGTTAAAATCTAGATTGCGACTTAAACACTATCGGCGCCATCTTGTTCCTTTCAGGCTCATATGTGCGCGTAAGCGGCAACCATTTTGATTGCCATGGCCTCTCTGCCCACTGCCGATAGCCAGCGCGTCTCTCTCTCTCTCTCTCTCGACCTCGCAAACATCCCCCGCGCATTGACAGCCCCCGCTCTCACACGCTCGGGCCATAAACCACCTCTTTCAGCGCGACCCTGCCTCGAATCCACATCCCGTACCCGGCCAACACCTCCCTCCGTCCCTTTGATGCACACATCCTTTGATGGACCCCCATCCTCTGTGCTCGATTGTCCAGCCTGATCCTAGGCCGTCACCTAGCCCTGCGGATGCAGTTTATTGCCCATACAGTAGGCAGCTGCCCCTCTTCAATGGATCTAAGACTAATCGAAACCCCCTCCCACCCCATGAGATCCGATCAGCCGCACACATTCCGGGAATCAACGGAATATCCAGCTGCGCTACAGTTATCACCTGCTGAGACCGGGGTGGGGACTTCTACTGTCAATGTGTGTGGGAACGGGCATGAAGCGGGGATTTCAGGGATGTCTTCCATACTTCAAAGCATTTACAGGAATGTGTTTCATGCAATAAAGTCATAAACTTGTGTATAAGAGGCCAGGCCTCAGAGATGCGGTTAGAGCACCTCGAGAAGATACCCTGTTGTCTGATTTGACGTGTTCTGCTCCGTCGGAATAAACCTCTGTTTCCTGCCTTCCAGTCTCCAGCGCCTGCCTCTTTGTTTGATAATTTCGAGTGGTATGAGAGGCGATTAACGCCGGGCAATACTTGGGTATTTATCGATTGAAATCTGCCTCACCTTTTACAGCATAATCGAATAAAGATTTATTAATTCATTCATGGGTGTTTCCTTTCTTTGGATGTTTCACTAGCTTTCTTTGCTTCTTATTTGACACTTTCTTTAAGGAAGGTATCCCCACACCAAAATGTTGTCCTGCTTAACAATCAGATCACCAATATCATTTGCTGGGCAGTTATTACCCAGTTGGTTTATTTTATTTTTTGGGCCACGTCCTGGGGTGGTGAAGGAGGTTTCAGTGGCTGTGCTCTTCTAAGCTTTCAAAATGGTTGAAACACACATACGATCAACCCATTTATTGACACTATTAAAAAAAACTACTGACATTTAAAATTATTATAGAAAAAAATGTTTAGCTAAAAACACTACTGACAACCCTTACTAAAAGAAATGTCTATTACGCCATACTTCGAAGATGGTGAACCTAGGCTAACCTCCTCCGTCCTCTCAAGGGCAGCAGAGCAATTTCATACATTTTATTTTGCCCATCCAGACAGGCATTCTGAAAAATAATTACTTGTCTGCATTCTACCATCAGCTTATACTCAGACCATCGGGTAAAATATGCCATAAGTGGCTTAACAAAAGTTCAAGATATGATAAAAAGGCCACAGAGAAAAATCACTTTACTGGGCAGGAAATATGTGAGGAACTGGTCAGAACTTGCGTCTCATTTCTTTTTACTTGGAATAAGTTATTCCTCAATTGAACTCTGCAAATATACAGAAAATGCCTCGATGTGTACTTTGCCCATGTCTTCTTTGAAATATGTTTTATCTGCGCTTGAAGACTTGTAGTTCATGGTAGCAGAAAGTTAGGCTCCATCCTATGCGCAGAGAGGAAATTACTAACCTCTTCTATAAGTCGGGCTACCTGGAATGTTCGAATGTTGAAGTGGACTGAAAGCAGATGTCTGTGGGTGCCCGGATCATTCTGCGACTTGTGTTTGAGGTCACAGGAAACATGTTTCGATACACGGTTAGGCTGGGTCCCTAGAGAGTTGACTCTAAAGTAATGATGAAAGCAGACATCTGTAGATTTCAGGTGCTGCCCCAAGTTTTACAACCACCCTATCCTGTGTTCTTCATTGTTCATAGCGATTTACCGCCTGATTCATCAAGCTAAATTGCACTCGCAAAGGGCAAGATTCTCAGAATCTTGCCTTTTGCGAGTGCAATTTTTGCATTTGGGATTCATCATCCTAAATGCAAAATTCGCTATTTAAGAAATCGCACATTTGCGAAGAATTGAATTTAAGGAATCTCTATTTGAGATTCCTTAAATGCAATTCATGAAGCATTTTAAAATTGCGAAAATGCAATTTTGGGCCGCTATTTACCGAGAGGTCAGACCTCTCGGTAAATAGCAAAAACTTAGAAAAATGCTTTTAAAAGCATTTTTCTAAGTTGCATGTTGCACACACACATGTCCTTTGGACATGTGTGTGCGCAACACCTGTTTCAATTTGCATTTAAGGGGTGCTACAAGGTGTCCTTTGGACACCCCTGGCACCCTTTCAATCGCTATCTTATTTGCGATTAGCTAATTGCTAATCGCAAATAAGGAATACTCCCCATTCATTCCTATGGGCCTTTTGGCCCATAGGAATGAATGGGGAGTTATTCCTTATTTGCGATTAGCAATTTGCTACTCGCAAATAAGGAATGTGTAGGAATCGCTATTTATTTAGCAATTCCTACATGAATACCGTTTTGCGAGTCCTTAATAGCGATTCGCTATGAATCGCTATTAGGGGCTCGCAAAACGGCCCGTTGATGAATAAGGCTGTATGTTTGGTTACAAGAGCTATACGTGTGGGTGATGCCTGTACTTGGGTCACTTAAGGTAGGAGTTGGGCTTGTAAGTGGCGAACTGGTACTTATTTCTTTTTGCTCGAGTCACTGGGGGAAGCGGACATACCTAATAGTTACATAAACACAGAAAAAAGGAAGGGATAGTGGAATACTGACGATTATAATAAATTACTAGAAGAGTAACTTTATCTAAAAAGTTAACTGTAATATCACAATCTGTAAATAGCGATAGCATGAGATGCAGTATTTACTGAGTGTACTATGAACTGAATCATTCCAAGATCATCATATTGGAACGGGGGATAACGTGTTAATACAACGTGCGTTCTACGTTCTTCTATGGTGCCAATCTAGGGATGTTGCATTTTCTTGCCCACACTAATTTAACAGGTTTTATCTGCAGCAAATTCCACAACCCAGGTTCGGGCAAGAATCTGGATTTCCGCAGCCCTTCGAGAAAAGAACTAGAGAAGCGTTCTTGAGATTTTTTTTCTTGCATTTAAAAGGTATAACTTTTGGAATCTTTGCGTAGTTTGTAAAGTTTTGAAGAAACTTTCACTATTTCAAGTTTGCTTATGAAAAACGCTATAACTGAGTGTCAGTTGAGGGAAAGCAATATCCTGCATGCAGACATGCAAGACTCTGGAAATGCGACCAATGTACTACAACCAGGCGGGCAACTAGAGCCAAATTTCGGGGGGGGGGGCTGAAAAATATTTCGGGGTGGGGGGGTAATTCTTCCAACCACAGACAGAGTGGCTGTAAGAATGGGTGAACACAACAAAAGCCTCATTTACAATTAATGGTCTTTTTAAAAACCTGTTAAGTACTCGGGTGCGGCTGCAATTACATGCTCGCCAGCCCGCAAAGACGTGTCAGCCCGGGCTGACACACATGACGGGGGGGGGCTGAAGCACCGTGAGCCCAATGGGTGTTGTGCGCCTGACTACAACGTGTTTCAATGTTTAATTGCAACAACAATCATCGGGGTGGGGATGCACAGGTAGTGGGGAGTAACAAGGTGTGCATCCCCACCCACATGATTGTTGTAATATGTGCCCAATTGGGGGAGAGCACCCACTGTTTAAAATGGTTAATAAAATGGAAACATAGATGCATTCAAATGAATCCACAACACTAGTGAAACATTGTGGTTCATCATAAACATCTGATGGAAGTATCAGAAAACAGACTATTTGAGCGTCTTATGAGGTCGAACTGTTTATCACCAACAATTGTATTAAAGTACGATTGCATGTTACGGGGATACTGGTATATGGCAGTATGGGTAATGAAGGTTATTGAATTAACTTGCAGATATAATGGCGGGAAACGTAGAGCACTGGGCCAATTGGGAGAGAGCCAGGGGGAAAAGCACGTTGATAAGGGGGAGGGGAAAAGCGAGAACGAGTGGATTTTGTACAAGGAGGAAGTTGAAAGGCTTTTCATCACTGCAGGTATGGGAGGAATTTTGTTGGTTTCCGTAATGGGTTTTAAGATCGGGTGAAGAAAGGGGAGCGCTTAAGTTAAATGGGATGAAAAGTGAGGAATGGTAACGGGAAGGAGGGTATTAACATACTCGGACGAAGAGATTGGCGCAGAGGAAAAACTGAGATAAATATACCGCTAAAGATATTTTTGCATGTTGGGTAAATAAATGAAGAATAATGTGCACTTTACACTATTTTACCTGAACGCGCGATTGTGTGGATTAACTTAATGAATTACGCGAGTTCCTGTTTAAAATAGCAATGGCTAATTGTTGGTTTTTATTATTGTTTATAGTGACCCCTGACGAAGGGCGCTTCAATGCCCGAAATGCATTGGGATTTTGACAAATAAAGCTGTTTGTGATGAACCCTGCATTATTCGTATTTTGCATGAGGTCTGGATGGGCACTGTTTACATATTAGAAGTTTGGAAAAAAGGCATACCATTCGGTGTGTGGATTCGTGATTAAGAAAAGAAGAACATGATAGTTTAAAGTGGAGAATACGGCTTAAATGGATTACATGGATGAAAATGGAAAGTCCACATTATCGCCTAATGCTGGCATACCGCAGTGCGTTTGGAGGCGGCAAGATGGTGTCCCCAACTTTGCAGTTCAATGTTTAATTAACCATTTAGATGTGTTCTACCAACCAGAGACACTACACCATTTTATAAGAAGGTGACCTACAATATCAAGGAAGAATCCTCTAATTGCACAATAAGGATCGATTATTGATTCATTCCATATACAAGGTACAATCAATTTAATAAATATGTGGTTTTTGTCAAAATCCCTTAGAATAATGCTAAACCCTTAGGGAGAGTTTTTTGGGGGAATAAACCCCCCCCCCACACAACACAATTTTCCCCCTCTTGTATTCCCAAGTCCATACCAAGGGTATAATAAATAAAAAGAGGATGTAACTGTGTCATCAAAATCCATATACTGTCTTAAATTGTTTTTCCAATCAATGTTACTGATGTACTCTGCAAAAAAGAAAAAAACAGGGAATGTATCTAATTGAATGTTTCTTTTTAAACTAGAACCTTGTCCTGATGAAGGTCGCATCATAATACCGAAACGCTGCGCAGACAACTTTGTTTACAACCTTTTATTTTATTCTCTATGTGTATTTACACATTTTTAACTGTTTTATATGGCACAAAGAAGTTTTTATGAATGTATAATCTTTTGAATAAATTGTACGATTTTCTATATACCATTTTAATTTGTTTTTGATCTCATTTTCCTCTACTATTGTGAATTATTATACGTGTGGTTATGGCATTTAAGGGGTAGTGATTTCTTCCCTTTGCATTAATTTGTGGATGTGCTCTCTCCCAATCTTTTGGTAAATTCAGGGACTCTTGTACATTTCTATAATTGACCAGTTTGCCTTTTGCTTCACTCGTGCAATCACGACGTGCGCTTCAGCACAAAATAAAAGAGTGGCTTTGCTAAAAACCGGTGGCCAATTTGCATTAGCTGTGCTGCTTAAAGACCTCCTGCTCTTCGTCACCATTTACCAGTACCATGCGTCTATAAATGTCAGTGTAATAAAAGAACCATATATGCAGCCATCTAATTATTTTTCTTAATTGTCGCAGTAGATGTAAAATGGACATACGGCGTTAGTGTTTAATGCGATAATCTTGACGAGAAACATAACCGTTACAGGGCTAAACTTGCCTGGTTTCATGCTCTTCGTCAATGCAGAACAGCTGAATACAGAAAGCACTTAGCTCTCCTTTGTAGACGGACCGGAAGACGTCTTTCTTATTCACGGTGGCGCGTGCAGGTGTCCCCGGGGGCTGCAGGTCCGCACCTGGGATGACGTCAGAGGCTCGCGGCTCGGCGCTCGCTGTGCTGCTCGGCGAGCCTCTCTGAGGAAACCTGTCTTGCAGCTCGGCGCTCGCTGTTCTGCTCAACGTGCCTCTCTGTAGTAAGTCGGCTTGCACCTCGGGGCTCGCTGTTCTGCTCGACGAGCCCTTCTTCTGTTGAAAGTCGGCCTGTAGCTCGGCGCTCGCTGTACGGCTCGACGAGCCTTTCTTCTGTTGAAAGTCGGCCTGTAGCTCGGCGCTCGCTGTACGGCTCGACGAGCCTTTCTGTAAAAACAAGAGACAGGGGCTAAGACCAAAGCGACACACACCTGACGGACAACGTGCTCGAGCAGCCCTCGTTAGCGTCTCTCTGGAGTTAGTTATTGTAACGCCATCGAGAGGCCTTTACCACAGGCGCCAAATTATAAAACCTTGGACCAGGACCTCTCACATTATTTGCTGGTTGCACGTGCACGTGGCTGCTCGTGTATTGCCAGGGCCTTCTTTTAGAAAATGAAGGCGTGGAGACAGAACAGTTATTATACTTGTTGAAAAAACTGTACTTTTTGAATACAACAAACAAGTGTACCCTTTGTATTAAAAAGTCATTTTCACTCATTCATAAGATCAGCTCCTCAGACGTGGAAATATGCGTGTAAATTACATTAGTAAAATACCTTAAATGTTCAATACTCTTTGGGATAATGATTTCTGAAAATCCGGAGATCTGTGCGGCCCTAGAACAACACATGTCGGCAAAGTGGCAGTGGTTGAACAGTATTGTATATTGCATTTATATAGCGCTTCCCTGACGAGGCGTCAAAGCACTTTTTCGGCGAGTAGCACGCTACTCCGGGACCCATAGAGGATTAGTGTTGAATTAGTATAGTGAAACATGCAAGTACATTTTAAGTGGTGGATAGGTTAGTCAGTTATTTGGATTTGGAATGATAGCAGAAGGATAGAGGAGGAAAAAGGTTTGTATTTATATAGCGCTTGTTACCCCTGATGGGGTGTTGATGCACACTATTCAGGAAGCCCATAAAGGATTAGTGGTGAATTAATATGGTGAAATATGAAGTGATTTCAGTGGTGGATATTAGTCCGTTATTTGGAGTGAGAAGGATAGCGGAGGGATAAAAGGGGAAGAAAGGTTGTCAATATAGGCGGCATAAAACTTCACAGTGAGTCTATCAGTGCACGTTGTCTTACCTTTCGCTAGCCCCTTAATAGCAGGAATTCAGCCCCATGTTACAACGCTCTACCAATGTTATATCATGGTCTACCTCCCGTTTCATGTGGATTTTCAGGTATGCCAAGGAAGGAGTATGTATTTAAATAAAACAATATGCTACTGCAGTAAACCAATTTTTACCTTAGAGACTCATACTAAAAGCAGTTTTTCAAAACTGAACGATGTTCGCCTGCCATGTGTGTTACTTGTGCACTACATTTAGTTCAAGTACAAAAATAACTGCACATTTGTAAGTGGGGCACATGTTCTAGTTACTTTAGCACTTTGCAAACAGACACAGCTCTATATTTTTATTCATGCTTTCTTCTGCATCCATATGAGAAATGTAACCACATTTAAGTCAGTGGCGACAGGGACCTCAAACCATCCCATGGCTGGTTTTGATTCCACCTCATGAAAGTTTCTTCCAACATCCTTGTGGGCGATTAACCGCGCCGGGAGCTCGTTGTCCCTCCCCCTCCAGTAAGTCACAGGACTGACTTCAGGTATGAGTGCAACGGGGTATGTTTATTTGTTCAGTCTGTAACTTAGCTCTGACCCAATAGTATCTCTGGGTGTCTCTTTTACAGCGTTCCGGGAGGTCAGGGTTCGGAGTTATAAGAGAAAACCGAAAAGGGAAACAAAGTTTTTGGAACGGTGGGGCAGGCGGAGTCCTAGGTCAGTCCTTCCGGGATTGTTCCTGGTCTGGCCGTCTTGTAGAAGGGCTCCGTCCGTCTCCTTGTGTGGGAACTGGAAAAAGGGGAAAGGAAAACAAGAAGTCAGTCCTCCCTCCTAGCTTTGTACATAGGGTAAGAGTGCTAACACCACCCGTTCCTATCGTGAGGTGCCTAAGTGTGGGAAGAGTTAAGGTGCTTTACAGTGCGGTGCCCCGTATTCCTGCCCACCAACCCCGAATTAAAACCAACCCGACACTTGCCTGAACCCACGGCCCTCCTTGTCCGCGGGGAAGGGAGTCACAGCCTCCGTTTCCCATGTTGGAGTGCCGGACTCGAGGTTGCTCCTGGAGTGGACAACTTCACAGCCTTCCTCCTCGCGCTGGGTCGGGTTCCCGGGTTGCGGTTTCTCTACCGTCTGGCCGACCTGGATGCAGGGATTCCTCTTGTCTTCTTCCTTGTCCACGTCCTTGGTCTCTCCTTGCGTTGCCCTCCTGGCGGTTCTGGTTAACGATTCAAAAAGGGCTTCCCCAGCCTCGCCCTGGGGTCTGCTGCTGCCCGCAAGGAAGGTCCGGTTTGGCTGTCTAGATCATCTAGTCCGCTTCTGGTCCGGACCTCATCGCCTGGCATGTTGGGGTGGTCGGGGTGCTCCAGTGAGGAGGGGAAACCACCACAATCCTATACCTCCTTTCTTTTTATCACACCCTTTCAGGTTCTTTTATACTGGTGTTCTCCCTTTGTCACTGTTCCCATCTTTCACTTCCTTCGTCCTACCCAGCTTTTTGCCATTCTCTTTCATGTTGTGGGTCGAAGGCTGACGCTGAAATGTATATACCAGATCCCAAAAGGGCCGGACTGTGAAAACAAATGCAGGACTGGCAAAAATGCTCAAACAAGTCCCATTCCCTTCATCTCCTTGTGCAATCTATGGTTTCCATACAACCATCCACTCCCCCTCTCTTCTTCTCTCTTCTCTGATCGCTTTATCTCTACCTTCCTTCTCCCTCCTTTCCCTTTGTTCTCTCTGGAAGCCTCTCTGTGCCCACGGCAATAAATGTTGGGGAGCTGGGTAAAGTGACAGAGGCACCAGGATTGACCCTGGGCCTTCAAAACAGGTCTACAAGGGCTCCTGCCCACCGGAGAAATGCTTGGTGCAATAAAAGGCCTGCCTAACCTTCGAAAACAGTGTTAAGGTTAATGTGAACGGAAAGCCTTATATTGTAACTCTGTGAGCTGAATAAAGGCTACCAAGAAGGAAGGCTACCAAGAGAGATGTTGGACAGAAACCTTATGAATGGGTTGGAAGGGGGGTCCCATAAGGTGAAATAGGACAATGTTTAACTCCACTGGAGCAGAAGGTTTCCTGAGGGGCAGATAGATCTTCTTAATGCCTTCTAGAAAATCATTTACAACAGGCATTCTGAAAAAGGACATTTCCGATAGGCTGTGATTGCTGCGAGATGCCCTCCAATAGAGAGGAAATTGCAATTTCGCTTTAGCGAGATGGAGAAAGTATGGAAGAACAGCCTCTTCCTGACAAGTAAGAGGATTAACATTGTTCTGAGGATACCAGATGCAGAATCTCTTCCACTTGAAGAAATAGGAAGCTGTAGCAGATGGTCTCTTGGCTTCTCTTAGCACATCCATGCATTTCTGAGGAAGGTTTAAGTGTCCTTATTTTACAAGTTCAAGAGCCATGCAGTCCCAGTTCAGAGAGGGAAGTTTGGGATGTTCAATCTGGCCTCTGAACTTCTGAAGGCGATTCGGTCCACATGCCAGCTTCCAGTGTGGACACTCTGAGAGGTGAAGGAGATCCATGTACCACCACTGTTGAGGCCTCTCCAGAGCGATGACCATCATTTTTGCTTTTGAGTGTGAGAACTTGATGATCATTGTTGGCAGTAGAGGAATTGGAGGAAAGGTTTAATGAAATTTGCCTGACCAGTCGATCCATAGTGCATTCCCAGTGTGCCCAGTTGGTAGAACCTCGAATCTGTGAAAGGTCCATATAAGCACTGTAATGCCTGGCGTCCTTGGGGTGGTTACCCCAATCTTTTTGCCTCTACCATCTGTATTTTTAATGCTATGCAGGACTTTGTGTTTGCTGTTTTTTGTACTCTGGGCACTTTTCCTCTGCTTATCAGTGCTAAATGGCAAGTGCTACCTGTGTAAATAGTGATTCTGATTAGCTATCCATGATTGGCATATTTTATTTACTGGTAAGTCCCTAGTAAAGTGCACAGTGTGTTCCCAGGGCTTGTAAATCAAATGCTACAAGTCGGCCTGCAGCACTGGTTGTGCCACTCACATAAGTAGTCCTGTAAACTTGTCTCAAGCTAGTCATTGCAGTGTATGTGAGTGCAGTTTTAAACTTCCATGTCAACCTGGCAATTGCACCTCTTTGCCAGGCCCAAACCTTCCCTTTTACTACTTGTAAGGCACTCCTAAGGTGGGCCAAAGGGAACCCCTATGGGCTGGGTGCAGTATATGTGAAAGATAGAACATGTACTGGTGAGTTTTACATGTCCTGATGGTGAAATACTGACAATTTCGTCTTTCACTATTGCAAGGCCTACCTTTCCCATTGGCTATCATTGGAGCTGGCTTGTGACCTCCTACAAGTGTAACTTTTAATTGGAAATGGTAGAGATTTGGAATTTGGGCTCTCTGAGCTCAGAATTTAAAAACACATCTTTTAGTGAAGGTGGTTTTCATATTGTGTGTTTGAAAATGCCACTTTTAGAAGGTCAATTAACAAAACACAAAATGCCTACACCCACCTTTTTTTTTTTTAAAGAAGCAAATTATTTAGAGCAATAGGACTAACACAATTTCAAACTTTTAGAAAGTGAGCATTTTCTTGTTTTACCATCCTGTGCCTCTGCCTGCCTGTGAAATCAACACCTGGTTTAGACTAACAGAGACCTGTTTGTGCACTCACTCTAGACAGTCACACCAAGGGATTTGAGGTGTGCCCTGCATATCCCGTTTGCCCATCACCAAGCTAAACGCCTTCCTGAACTAGAGTGGCGGAAGAAGTTGTTATATACACCCGAATAGGGCTGTGCCTGGCCTCTCACAATGCTGTCTCCACCCCCTGGAGTGTGTCTGGAACCAAGACAGGGCAAGGCAGGATCTGTGCACTGCAAGACTCTCCTTTGAAGTATGCCTACTTCAAAGGCCAAAAGGGGTATAAGTATTGGACCTAAATTCCCAGACTTTTAATACACTTCTGGATAAAGAGGAGGCTCTATTTAGAAGAAGAGCTGTAAGGAGCATACTTCTCCTTTGCTGTGTGTTGCTTTGCTGGGTTGGCCTGCAGGTGCTGCATCTGTCCTGGAGAGGAAAAGGACTGGACTTTGCTGTGTATCCTGCTTGAGAAGTTTCTCCCAGGGCATATGTGTGCTCGCATCTGTTAAAAAGTCATAGGGTAATCAAAGACTTCACCTGCAGCATTTCTGAAGGCCACTGCTAGGGGTTCAACCTGCCAAGTGGTGCCAATTCCAGTTCTGGGCCCTTGGAGGTGATACCTACTGCCAAAAGCTATAAAAGACTTGAAAATCGATGCTTCGCCATTCCAGTGCCATGCGGTAGAAAACTTCACACACCACCACGGTGTGGCCAAAAAAAATCAACGCAGCGTCTGCCTGTGGCCAAAGAAACTGCTGCAACCCGATTTCAGGACACCTTGTCTCCGAAGTCCAAGACCACAGCACTGACCCTGATGCAGGCCCAGCTGTGCAGCTGAAAGAATTGACCCATCATTGGACCACGGCTAAAAGAATCAATGCAGGGCCTGTTTTTCCCCGCTGCATCGACCTCCAGCGCATCTGGATTTCCATGCATCCCACCTGTGTGCCAGGTTTTCCACTGTCTCACCCACACACCAGAACCATTTTAGATTTCAACACATCGCTTCCCCTTATAGTCTGGAACTGACGCAACACTTCTCCTTCGAGGAGCAGAACTGATGCATCACTTCCCTAGGGACTCAGGAACCGATGCATCACTATGTTTTCCGACGCTTCCCTCCTCTGCGGACGTTTTTCCTTGTGGATTTTGATGCACTTTAGGTACTTTGTGTAAAATCACCACATCCATAGAATTCTATGGACAGAATTGCTTAAACCTTTTACACGTGGTATTTTGAGTGATTGTGTGCTGGATTGTTGTTATTTTGGTCTTGTTTTGTTCAGATAAAAATAGGTTATTTTTTTCTAAACTGGCTTGGTGTCCATTTGTTGTGTTTTCACTGTGTTACTGTGTGTGTTATGTACAAATATTTTACACATTGCAGCCGAGATAGGCCTGACTGCTCCGTGCCAAGCTACCAAGGGGGTGAGAAGGGGTTACCTTGGGTGTGTAAATCCCTTACCCTGACTAGAAGAAAGGGTTCCTACTTGAAAAGGGTGAAAGCCACTGCCAACTAGAGACCTTCATTTCTAACAAGAACCCCAATCTGTCAAGGAAGCATCCGTCACTTTGATTCGGGCTGGAATGTCTTGGTGGAGATCCACCCCTTTGAGGAGATTCTCTGACCTGCCCCACCATTTGAGCCATTGTTCCTCTTGAGTGGTCCGTATCACTCTGTCTTCCCATCTTCTGGAGATCTGATCTCATTGATCTTCCAGACATTCTTGGAGAGGCCACATGAAGAGACATGCATGTGGACCAGGAAGATGCACAAGGCTATTGAACCCAGGAGGGAAAGAGACTTGTCTTACTGTTGGATGGTAAGTTTTCTTCAGATTGTGACATTTCTGAAGGATAGATAATCGTCTCTCCACCGATGGAAACACTTTTGTATATACTGTGTCTAGAACTGCATTCAGGTAATGCGGGGTATCGAGATGGATTTGTTGTGATTCACTTGCAGACCTAGTCGATTGAGAGTCATGACGGTTAGGTGATAATGTTGGCTTGCTTGCAGATAGGAAGATGCCTGGATGAGCTAATTGTCCAGGTATGGATAGACAAAGATTCACATTTTTCTGAAGTGGGCTGTTACAACTGCATACATCTGGAGAAAGTGTGCGGTGCAGACTTGAGGCTGAAGAAAAGCACCTTGTATTGATAGTGGTCTTTTCCTACAATGACTGCAACCCTGTAAGTCAGAGCCACGATGAGTGACAGAACTAGGCCAGGACAATATCCATGTGCTGCAAGAGTGACAGTATCAGCTGCAGCACTGATGATTTGATTAGACACCATCATGCCTTAGTAGATAATCTCTTGAAAATCTTGGCAATATACTCTTAAAAGATCCTCTATGAATTGTTGGACAGAATTCCAAAGAGATCTGTTATTACCCCCAAGAAATACAGAAGCACTGGCAACTTTCATTGTGACAGTGGAAATTCCACATACCTTTTTTTCTCCACAGAATCCAACTTTTTACTCTCCTTGTCAAGAGGGACAGTGGGTGAAGGTGCAGTAGCATGCAACTTATCAGCCACAGAGACCATATCTGAATCTGGAGCAGTGCACTCACATAGGAAAAAAGAATCTTGATCTGGAGGTTTGTATTTCATCTGAAGGTGGGATGGGGCAGCCTTACAGAAGCTGGTGTCAGAAACTGGTTCCAACAATCTGGGTACCAGTGGAAGTAGCGGTCTAGAAGCGGATCTTTGGTGGAGCATCTCAAAGTTTATGGATGAGAACCTCCTGGAAGGTATTAATGTCATCTATAGGAGAAATTCTCTGTTGGAGCAGGTGAATACAGACCAGAATAGGCAGTTGTATGATGGGACCAAAAAGATCTTGACCTAAAGAAAGAAAATCTTCTTCACTTTGAGAGTGATAGTCGGAAGTGACTATGTTGGCAGTGAGATCTATATCTTGAGCCCCACCAGGGCCTATAGTTGCAAGGTCTGGTGTGACATGAGGGTGATCTAAAGCGTCTTGAAGAAACCAGTGGTATAGGTGGAGGCTGAGATAGAGATAGAGTAGTGGGCTGTGGTGGAGGTATTGCTGGAGTAAAGATCCTGCCAGTGCCAGAGGTGTTGACAAATCTAGAATGGTGGCGCGAGATGTTGGTCTTGATTGTGAATATACTCTGGAATACTCCAAGTCAGACTCTGATGGAAGCCTGCAAGCTTTCATGCATGCAAGCCACTCTGCCGTCTTATTTAAAGAAGATGATTGATGTCTTGAAGTCAAAGCATGTCTCACATGTAAGCCCTCTATGTATGATTTCTCAGCGTCGAAGTTCATCTTGATGTCGATGGTGCTCCCCTCTTTGATGTGGTAAGTGTTTTCGCCGTCTTCCCAGAACTTTACGGCGTGCAAGTGTGTGCAGTGCCTCTTCCCAATGTAGATGTCCTCACCGTTGAACAGGAGCAATGTCTATCTCTAGATTTCCTCTTTTTGGATCTCCTTGTGCAGGAGTCCTCAGAGCATGGTTTAGGGGCACAGGTAGAGTGCACAGTTTCTCCTCATCCAGCAGAAGTCTCACCAGTCTCTCTCTCCCTGAAAGAGCACCTGGCGAGAGTCTTGTAGTGGCAACCCGACTTGAAAGTCTGGCAAGCATAAAATACAGATCCTGTGCTGGTATGTTTTTGTCATTTTCCTGCTACACTCTGGGCAGTTTGCTAAACGAAAAGATGGCATTTTGCGAAAATGTGATACATTTCCTGTCAACAAATTATCTAAAAGTACTCCACGCCTTAAAGGACGTTGAGTGAGTTAGATTTGAAAAAGCATAAGATGAAAATGTAAAAATAATTCTATAGGATTGGCAATATAGCCTGTTTTTCAGGCGGCAAAATTTAAAATATGTGTCACATAGGTTTTCTGACCTTTTCAAAGTAAGGTGAATTACATGTGACTGAAAGAAATGGAACTGCAGCGTGATCCCCGCATGTGGGCAGGACTATTCAGTGCTTTTGATTATCAATGGAGATCCCCTAAGAGAGAACTTGAATAATGTCTGTTTTTATCACGGTATACCTCCAAATCTAATATATTAAGGAACCTATAGGGCTCTCTTTTCTACTTTCTGGTGTTCAGTGCCTCGAGAGCCTCCTTCACAGTGAGGCTCCTCATTTCATGCTAAATTCCTTTTGACATTTTGCCAGCGAATGTGAGCAATGTACACGTTGTGAAAAGTGGTTAAATTGCAAGGATTGGCTGGGCTGCTTGGCAGGTTGCATGTGTACTTTTACTCCTCAGTGCAGCAGTGAGGCTTACAGTTCCATAGGCGAGATTTCCTGTATGACCCGATGTCATCAGCTTTCTTCTAAAGGCTAGCATGTTACTGTGCTCTCCCCGGGTGTATCAATTTGTCAGGGATGATCCTTCATCTGTGCTGTCAGAAAGCAGCTTTGCTGCTTATTTTCGCTGTCTGGATGGCTGCAGTAATTTCCATGTTTATATGACCCGTGCATCCTTTTTACACCTGGTTTTCGACAGCTTAGCTGTCAAACAGATCTATCGATAATGATATAAATCGAGTGGGCTTTAGATCTACCCCTTTCAACCACAGGCTTTCTCTGATCAGCAATCTTTTAGCCATTGGCTTGAAACTTTGTTGATCGTGCCATGGCTCAGCCCAGTCAGATAATGATTTCTCACCTAATAATTTTAGGCGAATCCTGCCTCCAATCGAGTGCTTGCACTGAACGGTATTAGGGACTACTTTACAACTACAGCCCCCTCTCTCTGTGCCTTCTGCATGACTCGTTCCATTGTGCTAATACTGCATGCCTTAGCCCATTAAACCAGACCTACCAGCTTTACCAATGCGTATTGTTATTGACACAAAATTCCGAATAATCTTTTCCTAAAAATATCAGTAAGAAGCTCTGGGGCACATGCATCATTGAAAATTGCATTCGCAAATGGTGCGAATTGCAAAAATCGTCCGTCTGCGAATGAAATTTGAACTTTTGGGATGCATCATAATTT
This sequence comes from Lissotriton helveticus, assembly GCF_964261635.1. Lineage (NCBI taxonomy): Eukaryota > Metazoa > Chordata > Amphibia > Caudata > Salamandridae > Lissotriton > Lissotriton helveticus. The sequence goes on from NC_136067.1 coordinate 1,550,889,174, forward strand.
TTGTACTTTTCGCAATTTAAGAAATCGCAAAATTGCAATTTCTTAAATTGCGATTGCATTTAAGGAATCTCAAATTGGGATTCCTTAAATGCAATGCACCAAACTTAAAAAATTAGCGATTTCGCTAATAAGGGGAGCAAATTACCATGAAGTTGACCTTCATGGTAATTTGCGAAAACGTAGAAAAATGCACTAAAGTGCATTTTTCAAAGTTCCATTTTACACACACACATGCCCTTGGGGCATGTGTCTGTGCAAGATGTACTTATAGGCAGATTTCAGGGATGCAACAGGGTGTCCTTTTGACACCCTCGCACCCTTGAAATTGCATTCTCAATTTGCAATTCTCTAATTGAGAATCGCAAATTGAGTGTCTTCCCATTCATTCCTATGGGACTCTAGGCCCATAGGAATGAACGGGGAGGTATTCCTTAATTGTGATTCTCAATTAGAGAATCGCAATTAAGGAATTTTAAGAAATCGCTATTTTTTTAGCGATTTCTTCATGCATAGCCTTTTGCAATTCGTTATTAGCGAATCCTTATTTTTCGCTAATAAGGAATCGCAAATGGCATTGTTGATGCATGTGGGCCCAAGTGTCTTAAAGAGCCAACAACTTTCTTTATTGAAAAGACCATTTGAGATTACTTTGGTTTCGATTAGTTATTTGTATCCTCTACAATGTTAGCATTGTGAATTTAACATAGTTCTTAATATTGTTTATTAAAATGTTTAATTTTTTTTTTTACAGTTGCACAAAGTGATAACACAGTAAAACTGTCTAGCAAAGGTTAACGTCATACTACCTCCAAAAGCATAACATTAAACGTGTATTATTTATAAAAGTCACAAATGAGGGAAAATGGGGAAAAGCGTAACAAATCAGGCAATAACTCAATAATATGTCACCTACCTAACCAGTTCTCTAAGGTGAAGGTTAACTAACAACATTTTCCTATAATGCTTGCACAATCAAGTCTAGAACCGAAACTTACGGGATCTGCTGCATATGTTATTTTTTTGAGTTTTTAGATTTGATAGTGAGTATGTGACAAATCTTTTTTTTTTTGCCATGATTTTCCAACTTAAACTGGAAGGCCAGTCTGTATTAAGGTATGCAAGCCACTGGAGCTTGACGAAAGGATTTAAATCCCTTTTTATTCATGGAGCACGGGCTTGTCAATGCAATTCATGATCCATGTAGGCAACACCATCCTGTCAAGCAACCTGGCATTAGACGAGGGAGCAGTGTCTTAGAAGGCTGAGTTCAGTGCTTTTGTGACTACATCTGTGGAAAATTCAACTCCGATAGCACATCCAGACCCAGTCTCGAATAGGTGCCCAGTCTGAGCACTCCAAAGCGCCCGGCGAATACCATCAACCACAGCTGAACATGTCCCACTGAAGCTCTATGGAGCTTAGAAAGGCACAAAATGCCTTAATAAGGTACATGATGAGCTTATTATTCATATTAAATCGAGATAACAATGCTAACAGTGCAACCTATTTATGGTCAGAACACTCAATCACTAATCCACAGTCTCGACAGAGTTAACCTGTATTCTTCAAAGAAAAAAATATGAAATCAGAGAATAAAGTTGACAGGCTGGAGTCTGGCATGCTGATGAAACTAGTCTAATAGTAACACAGAGAAGACACACCATGTGTTATTACAAAAAACGGAGTAAAGGCAAATTAATACAAAATTACCAGTGAGACTGCAAATGAATATGAGGGAATATTAAGCATGTGTAAACTGACTAACAAGAGAGCTTTGAAATCTCCTTGACATAAATCAACATATTTCTGAAGACCAAGTGAAACTCTTCAATTCTAAACTAGAGAAAACCAGAGAGTCCATAGCAAATATCTGCAAGCAGTCCATATAGCTTGCTTAGCAAATATTCTGGCAAGGTGATGAATTGCAAATAAAATAAAACCCCCAGCCTCCCTTCATAGCTGTGCCCAGCATAAAAAAGGGTTTCTCGGCACTCACACTGTACATCACCAACCTCATGAACATGCCACCCTACGGAATTCCATAACTTTTTCTTTAAAAGTTTTCATTGCATTTTATAAGATAAAAACATACTCTCATAGTAAGTACAATGCAGAGTACGTGTACGTGCTTTTGTAGCAGCACTTCACAAAACATATATAAGAAACATGTTTATGTCATAGCCATTGACGAATTTCCAAAATGCAGAAATTCAGCCAGATGCAATCAGTCTGACGAAACTTAATTTTGAGGAAATGTTGTGCAATAGTGAAATACCTTTTCCATGAAAATATAATGCGTTCATGGAAAAGATTACGGTAGGAAGGGAAAATTGGGTGGGTATAGACAACAGGAGGTGGTGTAGATGGGCGTGGGCAAAGTTGTTATGAGAGATTAGTGAGAAGGAAAAGACGGCAAGCAGCACTAAGTGTAGAAGACAGGTAGGAGGGTGAATGGGGGAGGGGAGAAAAGGGGAAACCCCCCTAATAATTGGAAAAAATAAAAGCAAGGTTAAAGAGAGTACCCCCCCCCCCCACTTAAAAGGCTCACAACTATGTCTAATATGAATAAACACATCTTTTTTCATGAAAGGCTATCACCAGGTTGGTGTCAGCAGCCAAGTGAAAACCATTCATAAAGAAAAAAATCGTCATGAAATGTTCAACAACAGTACTTTTTCAGAAGCATTTCTTCAAGTTAGTTTTTCATCAATAACACATACAGCTCCCCTCACATGGACACAATCCTTGTATACAACTACTGCAAATTGTTTTTAAGATAGTTATTATTGGATGAAAGACAACTGCTTCTGCCATAGTGGTGCTACACAAAGATTAGGTGTCACAGAGCCTACAGGGTCCCAGGGTACAAACATAGGGAGCTTATTCTGCAATTACTAATAATCTGTGTCAGCCATCATAGAGATAATCCAAAAAGAGAAGTTGGCGCAGAAAGTAGAGTAAGAAAGTGGAATATTATATGGTGTGGCTGGGTAGCCTTACCATGTAATATTATTCACAATACCCAAAAGATAGTCCTTGGATTTAAACTAATAAATGCTTAGCTCAGTACTGGTAGAGAGGCAAAGAGCAGTCAGGCTTTACTAGAGGAAAATGCGCTAAGCATTTCAGAGTACCAACATGGACAAAAAGGAATTGACACGACTTCAGCGAAATCAGACACCAATTATAAAACTAGAGTGTATTTTATCTTAATTTAGACACCAAAATGGACGGAATAGCATACATATCACTGGAGTTATAGATTTGTGAAGCAATATTAAATTAGTGCAAAATAATACATGGAAAATAAAACATTGCAGTTGAGTTACGTGGAACCCTTACAGGGTTAAGGTCATGCAGGCCCCAGTACCAGGTCATGACTGCCAGATCAATTTTACCTGGTACAAAAGGGGGTGGTGATGGACGGAGCATCTGAATCAATCAAACACTCACACCCAGTCAAAAGATCTGGGTTTAATCCATCACCGTTCTTTAGCCCACTCTGCCACCCCAGTTCAGACATGGCTATATGCAAATCAGTCTGACCCTGTGCCTCATGGGAACAGTCCAGCCCGAACTGCCAAGCCATGTCTTCCCTGGACCGGAAACAAGCTTCCGAGGACCGGTTTCTGGCATTCCAGCCGTCTTCAGCCCGGCTTGCTTTAATCCAGTGGCAAAGTGAGCAAGGGACTCACATCTGAGCATACCCTGCCACACTTATGGTGGCCAAAAGCGGTACAAAAGGGGGTGGTGATGGACGGACTGTTTGATTTGCTCAAGCGCTCCGTCCATCATCCCCTTTTGTATCGCTTTGTTCGCCCTAAGTGTGGCAGGGTATACTCAGACGTGAGTCCCTTGCTCACTTGGCCACTGGATTCAAGATAGCCTGGCTGATGAGGATTATGAATCCGAAACCGGTCCCAGGATGCTGGTTTCCGGTCCATAGAAGACATGGCTTGGCAGTTCGGGCTGGACTGTTCCCATAAGGCACAGGGTCAGACTGATTTGCATATAGCCATGTCTGAAATGGGGTGGCTGAGTGGGCTAAAGAATGGTGATGGATTAAACCCAGATCAGTTGACTGGGGGTGAGTGTTTGATTTGCTCAAGCGCTCCGTCCATCATCCCCTTTTGTATCGCTTTGTTCGCCCTAAGTGTGGCAGGGTATGCTCAGACGTGAGTCCCTTGTTCACTTGGCCACTGGATTCAAGATAGCCTGGCTGATGAGGATTATGAATCCGAAACCGGTCCCAGGATGCTTGTTTCCGGTCCATGGAAGACATGGCTTGGCAGTTCGGGCTGGACTGTTCCCATAAGGCACAGGGTCAGACTGATTTGCATATAGCCATGTCTGAAATGGGGTGGCTGAGTGGGCTAAAGAATGGTGATGGATTAAACCCAGATCAGTTGACTGGGGGTGAGTGTTTGATTTGCTCAAGCGCTCCGTCCATCATCCCCTTTTGTATCGCTTAGATCAATTTTACCTAGCCTGTGTAGTCTGGGTGCAGAGTTGTCCTGGCTGTCCCTTACGCTGAACGGTGAGCCGCAGGATGCTGTTTTTACAGCTTACACGAGGTTGAAAGAATCAGAATGCAAAAACACAACAGATACACAGCTGCTGACATTAGATAAAGGTTGCACTGTGTTCCCTGTAGATGCAGCGCCTAATGTAGGGTTTAGTTTCTGTATTGGCAACCAACAACCCTTGGAAGTGGTAATCACATCTAAAAGGTTCTGGAACTTGACTGGCTCATGGGTATGGATGTAGCGGCCTGAAACTTTGTGGCAAGTGAGACTACAACTCCCCAAATGCACTGGACCACCTGGATTTGGATGATCCCACAGAGGCCAGATTACCAGTGATTCTTCGCATCCAGTGAGTGTTTTTACCTGCAGTTTGCAGAGGACTGGTGCCATTGATCCAGGGGAGACTGAGGGTGCTTCTGGCTGCCACAGGGGTCCCGCTGTTCAGATGTGCAGAGTTTTAGCCAAGGACGAGAGTCGTTCACTCAGTTCCAAGTCTGTTGTCTCAGGGACAAAGTATCCCTCTTTTGCTTTGGTGTTGTGGGCAAAGCCCTGTTGTCAGCAACACAGTTATCCTCTTGGTCCTTACTTGATGCAAGTTGTTCAGATCTGAGATGTTTGTTCCAGGGGGTCCCTTAAATCCTAGATTTAGGGGAGAAACGACGTGGGAGCTAGTAGCCAATGGGCAACTAGTGCCTGCATCTAGTCTGCCCTTGAGGTGACCACATGCAGGGGTGTTGGTCACCTTTGCTACCCAGAACTCCAGGGGCGGTTCTTTTATTAGGGCATGGGGGGTTTGACGTGCCATATTTGTGTTCCCTCATGGCCCCCATATTAAAGATAAGTATATGTGAAATAAAAATAAATTTAAAAGGCCGTGGCATCAGCTTTTTTTGGCCGTGCGCGCCCCAGTCGCTTACAGCTCATAAATCTTAAGTGGAAAGGGCAGTGCATGGGGGCCTGCAGGGGTGAACATTCAAACTAACTCACAGCAGTAGATTCTAGATATGGCCACTCACAATCCCCTGGGTCCCGACATGAGTCCACACTGTGCGCATGTCGGTTTGGTCGGCTGCTTTTCTGTTGTTAACCCGGCATGTGCACTAGAGCCACCCACCACCAACCCAATTAGGGATCCTGTGGAATCACAGACCCAGTCCCCGGCCTCCTAATAAGCACTGAGTGCACCTGCCAAAGCTAGTCCTGGTGCTGCCCTCATGGAGCAGCGTCTGGAGTGGCTCCGATGCAGTGGCCCTGCATGAGGTAGCGCGGGGGAAGCATAACCATAGACTGTACGTCGTTATCATGAAGCCATGTGGTGATTGGCCATTTCTGCTCTTGCGTTCTCTTCCCTCTTCGTGGCATTGGCATTAGTAATGGTAATGGCATTGCACCTGTGATCCTGGGTAATTCACCTAATCTAAATCGCCACATGCCTAAAAATAAATGCATGTACCTTTGTGTAACGTAACTGGTGCTCATGTAAAGCACTCTAAAACCTTCTTACACCCTTGCATGAGAAGTGGCTTTTTTTCTTACTACTAGGCACTAGGGCACGCAGTGCTGGTCATGACTCAGACACACTGCAGAAACTATTCAAATTGCAATGAATATCTGGCGTTTCCCTTGGATGAAGTGGGCCCAAAGGTATTTTTTTTTTACAGAGCGAACAGTACAAAAAGAGTGCTTTGTTCAGCCTTATGAAGAGCAGCTATCTAGCCTTGCCATAAATCAAAGGGTAGTGTACACTTCAGTGTTTTCAAGCCCCTGCAGGTATGGGGCATGGTCAACTCTCTTTTGTCTATGTTATTGCTATACATTTGCTCCATAACTAGGGTGAGTGCAGGGGAGGTGGGAGAGTGCCGAGGTGTAATAAGCCTCAGGCCCCCAGAGATATGGACTTTATTTATGGAAAGGGAGTCTGCTCTTTAAGCGCTGCAGACTTGGCTGCATGTGGTGCTTTTTTGCGAGGCCTATGCAGGAGCCAGCATTGATCCCCCATTTCCCAAAATACATGTTGAAAACTTCACTCTACTCTTAGAATGAAAATAACTTTGCCCGTCTCCTATATGTGGAACTTGGTTGTGTAAATCAGATTGAGAATTAACTTAACCCTACTAACAAAATGCACAGTAAATTACCATGGACCTCCAGAAAAAAATGTGTGCCCCCCTCTCAGCCTCACCACACTCCAAATTCACCAACCTCCACTGCAGAACCCTCTATTCTGTCATTCCTAAAAATGACATAAACCAAATTGTAGTGTACCGACAAGCTGCCCACCCTGGAAGTGTGGCAAGCCTTCTGGGGGTGTACACTCCCCTGCACAGCTAGTTTCCTGCCTGCCTGTGTGCAAATGGGCCTGGGGCAGGAGGAGAGCTGCTTCCTCCACTGGGAGTCAGCCCTGGTGCACATCAGTGGTGGTGCAGCCTTTGAAACGCACCGCTAGATGTGCCACTTCACTAGCCTACTTAGGAGGAGGGTGTGTGACCTCATTCCTGCCTAATACTTTGTCCCTGACTCTTGGGAATGTTCCCACTGCCTTGCAAGAGGTCTGAATCCTGTCTTGGCTGCATCAGGAGCGGGAAAGCGCATGCTGGTTATCCAGAACACAGAGAAGTTAGGGCAACCAGGCAGGCAACCTCTAAGGTGCCAACTGGATACATGCTATGTCATACAGTGCACAAGAATCATGTCAGGGGTTAGAAGGCATGTTGTTTGATACCAAACATGATATATTATAGTGGTACCATAATGATACTGCCAATCTCGAGAGTGTCGGTTGGCAGCCCGTGTTATCCTATAAACCACTAACACTTACAGTAATTTCCAATGGGGAACACCACTATAGGGATATGTAGGCTTGCACTTATATGTTCTCACCTTTAATATACTGCACCTTGCCTTCTGGGCTGAGGAGGCCTACCTTAGGGGTGTCTGACATATAGTAAAGGTAGTGCATTTGACTCTGCCGCACATGGTGAGGCACAGTCGAGTTTGAGCAGTTTGCAATGCTCCTGCAGTCTGCAATAGCAGTCCTGCTGTCAGTAGTTTGCTTGGGTCACCCAGGGTGGCACAACACTGTGCTGCAGTTCTGGGGACCCCTTTACCATCTATGCCCTGGGTATCCCTGGTACCATATACCAGGGACTTTTAAAGGGGTAAAGCCTTTGCAAATACGGGATTACCAAGTCGAACATAACAGTTTTGGGAGATAGCACAGGCACTGGGGTCTGGGCAGGAGACTCTAGTGTATTATCAGGGTCATAACTATCAGCAGTTGGAGCAAAAAGTGGGGGGTGACCATACAAAACAGGGCACTTTCCTACAAGAATCTGGCCCCAAACTCTAGCATTTATTGCCAAACTATCTGAACTTCAGACCACCCCTAAAAATCAAACTGCTGAAACTGGCTATGTACCGATGGTCATCATAATGAACTATCACTCAGTCCCTCAGAGTAAGCACACTACTGAATAACGGCCACTGATTGAACCGATTTTGATTGTGTTGCCATGACATGTTCATGATTTCTCTCAGTGGAGTCATGAGAGCCTCAAATTGTTCCTGTTTTTTCCACGATTCAATCCATGTTTACAAGTGTGTCCATTTATTAGGTGTTTAGTAGTCCGATGACTGGGCCCTGAGGAGAACCCTACATTCACACGGGGTCAAAAGGTCAACAAATTCCCCTTTTGGTTAACTCTTGTGATTTTTTTATAAAGGGATGTCACACCAATTCATGCAATCTTTTTACATGAATTGAGTATTATAGAGAACCATTGGGAACTGTATAGTATCGTTGTCCACATATGTTGTAAATGAAATCACTTTTGAACACTGCATCATCTGCACTATGCTCGCAAATTTTTCTTTGTAATATATGACTGTATTTAATCAAATAGAAATCTCTTTGTGTGTCCTGTGCCTTTCAAATTAGATGTGGTATATCATTGCTAGTAAAATATTTACAGTGATCCCTATTAGATATCACAAGGTTCCTGTTTATAAATGAGTTCCGTGGGATGATTCTTTTAATTAATGCGTATTTACCCATATCCACATGGGATTACGGGGGTTATCCTTGAGCTTTCATACACATATGTGCTGATGGTCTGCAAGCAGCAATTTCAGTCAGCAAGTAACGCTGATTAGGGTGCTACATGGTGGAGGCTTCTTGAACTACAATAACACAACTATCCTTAACATACAGCATATTATTGGCATTCCCTCCCCCACCAATACTCAACACCACACTGTACCTGAACTCACGATATAGATATCTCAATTACACTCGCCTGAGTATCTCTTACATGGAGAAGTCACCTATTACTAACCAATGGTAGACTACAATCTCTACAAGGGATTCTTAGTATCTCGCCTGCACGAAGTCACTAAAAAAGGTATTGTCATTTCTGTAGCAGTGCTGTGAAGTAGCAGCAAGTTGCGGTTTTCCACTGAAAGCCCCTGGATTAAATAGATAACTATGACACAAACTACATAACGCTTTTAAGCTTTTCCTACAACAAAAACAACTTAATCTCACAACCTATGAGAAGGAAGTATTCATGGTGGATAATTAACACACCCTATCAATTCGAAAAACCTCAGTGTCCGATTTTATTTATCGGTCTACTCATTATGAACGCATATGTCCAGAGCCTCTGTCGATGGTGCAAATGCAACAGTTTGATGTTTCTTTTCAACTCTTTTTTGCACCCCTTACAATTACAGTAGCACTGTATCACCGCATCCATGGGATTAATCATAGTCGAACATGCCCAAGTAAACATAGACCTGCATTGTGCTAGGAGCCTGTGCGTGAGAATCTTGTTATATTGAGGGGAGAGTAACAGAGGTGACATCTGAGTATTTGTCTATGCTATGAAAGTGCAAGGGAGCAGAGCAGTGGAGAGAAAATGGAGAGAGGAGGACAGACAAGAAGGTCATTGAGGGAATTTGAGGTTTAATGGTGGAGGGGAGGCAAAGGAATTGTAGACGGGAGAGAAAAATTCTACATGGAGAAATATCAGACCCTTTGAAGAGGAAAAGGGGAGAAGAGATGTGTGGATGAAAACACAAGAACGGGCTAAAAGGAGGAAAAGGAAGGTGAAGAGCAGAGGGGACGAAAAAGAAGAACAGAGTTGATTAGATGAAAAGGAGAGAGAAAAGGTAAGCGGGAAAAATCAGGGGATGGCAGATTGAGTGGGGGAAGGAAAGAGAAGGGCGGATAAAAAAGACCAAAGCTATAAAAATGAGGGCAGAGAGAAAAATTATTAGGGCTCACAAGTCATGGTGGAAGTAAGGTTGTGTTAAGATGGATGAATTCTACAGGAAGACCTGCTGCAAGGAGGAAGGAAAACAGCTGAGTAGCTCAGAATGATAATTTAAAACATTTATTTTTCATACAGGGCTTACAACCACAAATGTATTGCATCAAAACACTTTAATGTAGGAGAAAGAAGGGCTGTGGCAAGAAGTATGAAGGGGAGAAAAGAAGAAAGACTAAGAAAAGAATGACTGGGGAGAGTGAATGGGCAGATAAGGCCTTAAGAGAAAGATGTTGGTCTAAAAAGAAGATGAGTAAAGACTCGGGAACGTGGAAGTAGAATATGATGGGGCCCTGAAAGAAAACAATTACTAATAAAGGAGAACACAAATGGGATGAATTAGTGCTGATGTGAATGCTTTAGAGTCATGGATTTATATTGCACATCACAAAAAGATTAGTTTAATGTGAGGAAGATGAAGCAGCCTACTGGGCTGGAATCTAGACCGGACTTCTGTGGCAGTCTGATGCTCATTTATTAGTTTTGCACATTTTTAAAACATTCCGCTGACATCAATTCTGTGTTTCATCTACAACGTAATTGCTTGTAGACGTTATGTGACATTACTTTCTGTTACTTCATCGGGGTCAGACGTTTATCGATGTCACTTCCTGCCCTGTCATGATGCATGCTTTCTATTTTGTTTCTGGCCACATTGCCGTATCCTCGACTCCGGCCCAGTACGTCAAGGTTTACTTATTAGCCAACAGTGTTTACCGTTGAAAACCAAGAGATGTCATTTGTTCCTGACCAGATGCTGCTAGGGGTGCATAACTTGCTGTGGCTGTATGCTATTTAAACAAGCATTGGCTGCGTGCGCGCCTGCTACAGTAGAGAGAGGCGGGGGGAGTGGAGGCCAGCAGAGTGACCCAATTTGTGGTGGGGGAAGGGGAGGGAATTGAAGCGCAGAGAGAGGCACACAAGGCTTAATGAGCCTTGACAGAAACCCACATGGCGGCTGCGTGCATGCACGCGAACGTGCACGCAAGCTTGGGACCAGGAAAAACCTGTGGTAGCACTTTCAAAAGCCACTCACTAAATTTCTCTCAGAGCAGCGCATGAGCTGGCTCAGCGAGACCTAAAAAGGATACAGGTAAAATCTGCAAATGTTGTTAATGTGGTTTACCATGCTTAAAAATGGGTCTAGAACCTCAAGTGGGCTCAAAAGGGAGGGATGCAAGTAGTCCTTGTGCTTCATCTCAACGGCCATTCCCAGGACAGGAACAGTGACTTGTACTTGGTGCAGCAGCAGCAGCAGAGGTCAAAATGCCACCATAGTGATCAGCCAAATGATGTTCTTGATGGTGAATAAATCATTCAGCCTACTCTTATCATGGCCTCGTGACTCAGGGTGAGAAAGTGCAAGCAGAAATGTCTAAGGATCTATTCAACTACTTTCTAGAGTCCGGGGCCGTTAAGCGATATTATGAAGAGGCCCTTATTATCTTAGTGATTCCCAAACTGGGGCACTGCAACTCATTTAGACTCATCTTGATGCTAAATCTGGACACTTAAGATATTTAAGGACATCCTGGCAGCCCAGCTAAACCAGCTTATATCCCAAATGGTAGACTTAACCAGGCAGGCTTCATGCTAGGTAGACAGAGAGGTAACATCAAGAAATGTGTCCATCTCGTTGGTAGCAAGATATAAACTCACAAGAACGCCGTATTGATCATGTTGGATGTCAAGAATATTTTCTACCAGGTTAGTTGACATTCGTCAAATGGCTATTGAGAGGCACGGGTACCTGGGTTACTTCTACTTCTTTTAAGGCATGAACATCTGAGTAAATGGTAGGAACCTGGGCTATTCCGCAATGAGAAGGGAACCCGAAAAGGCTGCCATCTGTCACCCTCGTTTTCTCTCTAACTTGGATCTCCTAGCAATTTGCCCATGCAACAATTATAATGTGACGGGGATTAAAATACCCTCTAGCTAATTATTTATGATGATGAAATATTGGTCTTGCTTGCAGATCTTTGCACTCAGTGTCCATGCTCATATGTAAATTGGTTGCATGCCAAAAAGATTTATGGTTTCAGATGAACCTCCAGAAGTCCGTAGCATTGAACTCAGTAACACCTAAAGAACAAGCGTCGTAATGGAAAGCACCCTTCTGTCTGTGATGGGCATTTGAAACCATGGCATACCTGCAAATGCATTTCATGCCCTCCGTGACCAGGCTGAACCACCTTAATTATACTTCATTAATTAAAGCAGTCCGGCATGAACCACAGTCAAAGAACAGGCTGTTATTGGTTTAAAACATAGCAGCAGTTAAGATGACCACACTACCTAAAATACTTTGCCCTGGGATCATTAAAATACCCTCCAGAGAGAGCTACTCATGAATTCATCTGGAATGGCAAGAGCTGAAAACAGTCAGTAGACAACTGACATTATGGGCCACATGCATCATTGTAGGAATTTGCGATTCCTAAATTGCGAAAATTAAGGAATCGCAATTTAGGAATCGCAAATTCCTATGCATCAAAAAATCCTAAAAGTTTTAGCGATTTCTTAATTTTCCTTATTTGCGATTCCTTAAATGCGAATCACAATTAAGGAATCGCATTACATTGATTCCTATGGGCCTAGAGGCCCATAGGAATCAATGGGAAGGCATTCTCATTTTGCGAATTCGCAATTAAGGAATCGCAAAATGAGAATGCAATTACAAGGGTGCAGGGGGGTCCAAAGGACCCCCCCCTGCACCCCTGAAATGTCACGTAAGTACATTTTACTCAAACACATGTCCCATGGGCATGTGTGTGTGTGTGTAAAATATAAGTTTCAAAAATGCACTTTTGTGCATTTTTGAAACTTTTCGCAAATTACCATGAAGGTTTACTTCATGGTAATTTTCCCCTAAAAAAAATCATGCATAGCATTTAAGAAATCGCAAAATTTGCGATTTCTTAAATGCTATCGCAATTTAAGAAATCGCAAAAAATTGCGATTTCTTAAATTGCGAAAAATGAAAATAAAATGATGCATCCCAAAAAAGGTTTTTGCATTCGCAAGTGGACGAATTTTGCGATTCGCACCGTTTGCGAATGCAAAAAAGCTTGATGCATGTGGCCCTATGTTCCATGGCACATGGGATTACTATCTCATACATTCATATATATTTTCAGGCAGATCAGCTAGTATCCATAGTGAAATGGTGGAAGATCAAGGGCAAAATACAGGAGTGTTATGTTAATCTAGTACTATCTATGCAGACAGAATTGAACACTGACCTTATGTCGACCAATGGCACATAGGATTCGTACTCTAGAAAGGGGTGGCTTTGTCAAATGGAACAAGACAACTGCACAAAACTGGTTTCACAAAAGAAGTCCTTAAGCCTTTTATAAAGATGAAGCCAAACTTTGGATTTCCATAACAGACGGTAACGCACTGCGTCCTTCAAGATCGGTAAACAGGGTACCATATGAGGCCTGATCCCAATTAATAAATGACTAAAATAAAGATTTCTAACACGTAGTACTGTATATTCATATGGGTGGGAGTGAAATGGAAATTTCAAGATTCCGGAGGAACAGGATTGGAAAATTCAGATTTTAGACTCAAAGAGAAGGACTAGTATTGATGGTTAAATATTTTATGAACTACACACATATACACCAATACACTTGCATTCAATAGGTAAGTTGCATGCTGGAGATGTGGCGGTGACAAGGGCTCATTTCTGCACATTCTTTGGGCCTAGGTGTAGATAGCAACATTTTCAGTACAGCACATCTCTTTGCAGGAACAAAGCTAACTAAGGGATTTGACAACCATAAAAAGCAAGAAGTCATACTCATGGGCGTCTAAACGTATAAAGAAGCTCAAATGTTCTACCGCAATTAAGAAATTAATTTTGCATAAGCTTCAGTAATTTATCTTCTTCATGTGAGAAACTATAAAGACCCCAAAGGTCAAGCAATATTGTATAAACTATGGTATTTTTTTAATGATGGAAAATCTAGCCTACAGGGCTGAAGTTAAAACATAGAAATAGTGTTAAGCTACAGCACACCTTACTAAAGTATTTAGCACTTTACTTTAGAGAACAGTCGTGCCTGAGGAGGCTTTAAGTCCTCAACTTCTTGGGAGGTGTATTGCTTTATGTCCTCAAACACCTGGAAGATATTGCCAAAGAAAATCAACACTCTGCATCCCGCACTTCCACTGCAGCCAAGCAGCAGTTGTTGATAACCACCAACACAATATAAATCCAAGAAGCTAACAAGTCTTCTAACTGGAGATGCTCGGGTCATACAATGTTGGTACTGAAAAGGAGATTCATGTGTCACAGCGTTCCTTAGAAAGCATTTCTTTATTCCAAATGCAGATCAAATATGATCAGGGAGCAAATATTTCTGAGCATGATCATAACATAATGTCATACCTCAGCCAACATGTGTCATGGGCCGCCTCTGGGTCTCATGGGTTACAATACTAAATAAGATGTATTGCTTTGTTAAACATTCAAATTTCCGTCAATAATTAACAGCCTGAAGATCGCTGTACCCTGTAACCAAGTTAGCAGGGTGGGAGTTAGGGGAAATACTTGTGTGTGGTGTTTGGTTTGGTCCCTTCTTTTTATCGCTTGATAAATATTACTGTTGTAAGTGTTGTGAAAGATACACTAAAAGACTGAAAACTATAAAAAGAGGTTATAGTTCACTCTATTGTTTTTGTAGGACGTCCTGCATGTTTCATTTCTCATACATCTGACATTTTCATCTGGGTCACATCTTACAAAAAGGTAATGGTAAGAACCCACATAATCAAAAGAATTAAGTTAGTCTTCAGCGCTAACAGAGTCCAACGATGGACACTTCTCTCGTTGGATAAAAGCAGCAGTTCAAATCTTAAGCCCCGTTCTGCAGCCCTAGGAAACTGGGCTGCTGTTAATACAGTGCATCGGTGGCCTTACCTTGTGGCAAACTGAAGACAGCCCACAGCAGAACCAAAAAGAATAGTGAGCAACACTGACAAAACAGAGTTACACTCCTCTCCTATGTTGCAAAGAGGAAGTCCACAACTTTCTTAATGGTAGCAGGGGTGCATATGCACCTTCCTGGTGAAGAAGGCCAGCTGGACAGAAACTAGCAAAGCAGAGAGAATCCTGGAGCAAAAGCTGAAGAGATTTTTTTGTAGAATTTGCAGCTGTAACAGTGCTGCAGGCGAAAAAAGAGGACCATTATGGCAGTGGGATAACTGGGCAGACACAAGACATGAGTTTCTAACAGTAGTGACCCATTGTTGAAATATTGTGAGAATTCATGATGATATTCTAACTATCCCAGGCACAATAGTGGCCCTTCTCTGATATAGTGTGGCCATTCTTGGCACCACCATGGCATATTATAGTGGCTCTTCCTTGCCATATTGTGAGCATTCTTGACAACATCCTAGTGATATTTCTTGACATATGGTCAGTATTTACTAAGACTTTTTGGCTACACCTGGCAAAACAATGAGCCCAATCTTGCCTTGTGAATGGTATTCCTGTAACATTCCCTCTAGGATGTGGACACATATTGTTGGCCTCAACGACGATGTGGAGTGGATTTGATATTACAATCATTGTTCACATAGAGCTGGGTGAAGAAAAGGAAATAATAACATTGCAGGAGAGTATCTCAGCTATGACTGTGACTCAGCTGGTATTCACGTCCACACACCAAGCTGGAACAGATCTTCTCTAACCTATCCCTAGAAGTGGATACTCCTATCCCTCTAGTCTGGTCAGACCACTATATGATTAGGTTCAGGTGGGGCAGGGAGGGAAGACTTGTATCTCAAATTGGCTTCATATCTAGAGCGGTTAGAGCCTTTCATAAAATCTAACCTGAGGCTTTCTGTAGGGCCTTGGAAGAGGAAAAGACAGGATGGGGAGAGGAGAGACTGGACATCAGTCAGCAAGACAATCATACTCCCAATCCTACTTCTTCCTTCAAGATACTTGATTCAATCTCCCTAGAAGACTCACTTCCCGCTATTCGGAGTCTTAAATCCATCAGATCCTTGCCCCAACAAATCTTTTAGCCTTGGAAGCAGAGGCCATCAATCCTCTTGCTCACCATCTACTCAATACTTCACTTTCTAAGGCCGCTGTTCCTAAGGCATGGAAACAGGCTAAAATTGTGCCACTGCTAAAAAAAACTCAGGCAGATGTTACAGACCTGTCTAATTGTAGGCCCATTTCTCTACTCCCGATCCACCCAAAAGTTCTCAAAATACGTTAATCAGAAGTTATCCCAAAACTTGCAAAGTAATGATCTGGTGCACCCGAACCAATCCGGTTTTCACCCCATTTGTAGTAGTGAAACAGCGCTGGTGAAGGTGGTTAATTTATCAGGCGTATCCATGACGCTGGTGGCAAAGCTGTGCTAATTATGATGGATTTGTCAGCAGCATTCGAAACAATCCCACACCACACTCTTCTGGCTCGCCTTCAGTCTGTCAGGATTAGAGGGCAGGCGTGAAAATGACTGGCCTCTTTCCTTGAAGACAGAGGGCAAGAGGTGTGGTGTCCTCTTTTCTCTGCCGGACCACGGGACCTTAAAGTGGGAGTGTCGCTGGGCTCTGGCCCTAGCCCTACTCTATTGAACATATACCTTGCACCCCTGCCATGCTTGGCTGAGACCATGGGTGCTAAAGTAGTCTCTTATGTGGATGACACCCAGTTGCTGTTTTATTGGAGTGAAAATGAAGCATTCCCAGGTGGAAAAATTTGAAATTGTTTGACCAAGGTTTTCCAAAGGCTTTCATTCCATCAATTGAAATGTAACGCGGGGAAGACTGAGTTACTCTTCTTCGGTTTGAGATCAGAAGAGTCTCGGCAGATCTTCTTGCCAAAGGATGTTCCCCCTCCACTTACTCACACTAATTCTGTCAAAAATCTAGGGATTAAGTTTGATGGGGAACTCTCTTTTCTCTCACAAGTCAATGCATTGGTAGGGACCTGCTTTAGCATATTACGTATGCTGAGGAAGTTTCTGCACTTTCTGTCTTTGGAGGCTAGAAAACTGGTTGTCCACGTTCTAATTACATCAAGACTGGACTATGGCAATACACTGTATCTGGTCCTGCCTGATAATTTGATTAATAGGCTGCAGGTAGTTCAGAATGCAGCCGCTTGTACGGTTCTCAGCCTACCTCTGAGAACAAGTGTCTTCATTCCTCAGACACTTGCATTTGTTTCCAGTGAGGAAGAGGATTACCTTTAAAATCCTATTGTTAATCTAATCCATAAGGCCTTGCATGGGATAGGCCCAAGGTACTTAAGAGCGAGAATTGGTTTCTACACTCCTCTCAGAAGTCTACGCTCCGCAAATCTAAGTTAAGCCAAAATCCCTGGAATCCGTAAATCCAGGACTGGGGGCTGGTTCTTCTCCTACTTTGGACCGTCTTTATGGAATAAACTCCCCCCGCAATTAAGATGTACTGATCCACCCCTCTGTTCTGAAAGAAGCTAAAAATGTGGCTCTTTTCTGTTCTTTGCTCTCCTTGTTTTTTTTCACTGTATTTGCAGAGCGCCAGAACACTCTTCAGAGTAATAGTTGCGCTGTAGAAATCCCCTTATATTAC
Organism: Lissotriton helveticus; assembly: GCF_964261635.1. Taxonomy (NCBI): domain Eukaryota; kingdom Metazoa; phylum Chordata; class Amphibia; order Caudata; family Salamandridae; genus Lissotriton; species Lissotriton helveticus. Next base: position 1,550,906,620 of record NC_136067.1, read on the forward strand.
ATTACATTACACATGTGGAGATTTCCTGCGCCAGATATAGAATTTAACCTCTCCTCTCAAATAAAGATGGGATTGACTATAGAATTTCTATACACGAGTATGTTATGTTGTCTAAACTTATAGAGCGCATGGCTGCCCCAGCAACGGGGCGTCCCAGGGCTAAGTCTAATAGAAGTGGACAAGAGAAGAAGTTTAGCTAAAGGTTGGAGAAAAGCCCAATGGTCTTGAGTGCCACAGGCAGCAAGAGGAATGGAATTCCAAAGGGCAGGTGCCAATGCCATTAACGAGCGCCCCCCCTGCTTTTGTCCTGTGCACCCGTGGGACACAGACCATGGAGTCCATGGAGCGCAAGGCTCGGGCCGGAACCTACAGCGAGAACAGCTCACTCAGAACTTGCGGACCCAGGCCATTCAATATCTTGTGTGTAGTACATATTGTCTTAAAGTAGACTCTCTGTTAAATAGGCAACCAGTGGAGCCGGGGAAGAAGGTCTGAGACAGGGCAATACTTAGGTAGGGCAAAGAGCATGTGGGCAGCCGCGTTCTGGGCCCATTGAAGTCTTTTGGTCACAGCTTTATTAACGCCAAGTAATAGCCAGTTACAGTAATCTAGTCAAGATAGCACGGTGGATTGGACAATCATCTGTCGGGTGAGTGCGTCAAAGAGTCCCAGAATGGGGTTCAGGCGGCGTAAAAGATCAAAGCAACTGCCCACCACTGTCGTAGTGTGCCCCTGAACACTTCAACATTTGACCACTGGAGTGATAAAGAAACTTCTGTATGAAAGCGTTTGGCTTTACAATGTGTCAATCAGCTTTGTAATAGACTGATTGAGATCAGCCCTAAAAAAACAACCTTCTTTTACTTGTAGATTGGACATACTTCGATGGGTTCTACCTCAGCTCCTAGTCAAGCAAATCTTTATGGATATAATTCTTGGAAAAAGTGATCTTTAAGGAGAGGTATCCTTTTATTATAGAAGAAATATATATATAGATGATGTATTTCTTATTTACATGGGGAACGAGATTGATATAACAATGTTAGTGGCTGGATTGCCAAGGCCCCCATTTAGATTTTGCTAAAACATAAAGTAAAGAAAGGATTACCTTACTAGATTTGTAAACCATAACCTTTGATACAGACAAAAATGCTGTACTAAACGTTGACTACTTGCACCCATGAACATTATATATAATCTCCAATTTGGACGATTCCTCCTTATACAGAAGAATTGTAGAGAAATCAAAGACTTTGGGCAGAGGCTCAAAATCTGAACAAGATAATTTTACACAAAGCTATCTTAAAACTTATATGACCATCAAGTAAATGAGCAATGAAGAACCAAAGAGACTATCTACTGGAAGTGTGTGAAAAAACTATGTAAGATTATCGGAGTGTTTCCTTATAAACCGTTGGGTAATAAAATCAAAAGGAGCATGAAACACTGGATAGTCTTGGAGGTGGGAGGAAAAGCTTCCTCTCCTCCCAGATTTGCTTTTAAAGGGCACATGATTTAAGAGACAGATTGGCACATGCTAAATTCCCGGTTACGCAAGAGAAAGCACAGGAAAGACTAACCTCTGAGGTTCTGTGAATTCTGAACCCGTGGGTTCCATTTTGTGTATGGCAGCCATTTTGTGGTTGCGCTCACATAGGCCATGATTGTGGCTGAAACTAGTCTTTTAAGGACATGTAGACCTTAGCTTGAGTTTATGCTGATTCCTGTTTGACCTGAGTGAACTGAGCCTGTTGCCTGAAGCTGGCCTTGTTAAACCAGTTCCTGCCCTTTAGCTGATCAAGATTGAGGATCAAAGCACAGGACATTGTAGAGTTTGGTATGCACACACACACCCCTTATCTGTTTTCTGTTCCTTCTTTTATGGTCTGTTTATGATATGGGTTGTGGAACTTTTATTATGGGTTTGTCCGGCTTGTGTAAGAAGGAATGTTAGGTATTTTGCATGCTTGCAAAAGCTAGGACTGCCCCTTACTTGTATGCTGAAGTTTGTAACCCTGAGAGCATATAAAAGGCCTCTGTTCTCTGTACTCTTCAGACTACCTCATTCAGTTGCTACGGCTTCTGTGTGACGTGGCCTCACTTATTAAATTTAATAAAGATGTCTTTTCATATTTGCAGCTTCTGTGGCAAGTTTTTTTTTTTATTAGTAAGTATTCCCTGAGAATGAAGATTTCAGTTCTTCAAATGGCGCGGCCAACGTGGGCTTCATCAGAGAAGTGACTTTCTGTGGGAGTGATCTGGTCAGAGGACTGAAATCTACTGAGGAGGACAGAACAGGATTCTACTAAGGAGGTACTCTGTGCACAGGGATTCTGGAGATTCTTTGATTCTGCAGCCCAGTATATTTCTGATCTTCCTGATTTTGATCCTCCACATGATGTCACTCCTGACTGAGAACCTTTTTGGCGTGAGTATTCTAAAAAAGACCGTTAGGTCATGTAGAACTTGACAGTTAGAATTTGGATAACCTTTTGATTAGTAAAAATAAGAAGTACAAGTGGGTCGCTCCCACGACTTTGTTTGGTTTCTTGGTTTTGATTTGGTTATTGCAATTACCAAAGCCGAGGGGTTTGGTTTCTTGGTTTTTGATTTGGTTATTGCAAATTACCAAAGCCGAGGGGGTCGTATATTTGCGAGTGTATTGGTAGAGATAACCCCTTGAAGTTTGAAGCTAGATTAGTGAGCTAGAAGATGCCTAATCTTAGAAAATTTGGGACTGTATCTTTGGAACTTTGGAATTTGTGTTGGCCAACTTTGGATTTGTATAAGTTTGTATATGCGAATTGCATTTTGTGTAGGCAGGCAATGAGGAGATATTTCTCCATTTGGTTTAGTTGAATGGTGCACATACGAAAAGTACCTTAAGCACCACTTTGATTATAATACTTGCGTATTCCGCAGTATTTTTTTGGCATGTCTGTTCTCAAGCTCACATGGAAAAATGTGTTGCTTTTTTGGAAGGTACCATAGTGTGATGTGAAGTAAATTAGCCGGCCCCCCTAGCGGGAAATATCTAAATAGGTTTAGATTTACAAACATATTTCTTCCTTGGTGATTTTGTATCCCCAGGGAATTAAAATATGGACATAATACATATAAGGATCCTTTGTTCTGCGCAATGTTATGAAGGAAGATATGCAGAGCGATTTTGTTTGGTGTTCTGCTAGCCAAAGCTAGTGAATTGAGTGTATTTTCGCTTCTTGGACATACATCAGTCTGTTGGGCTGTTTTTGCAGTCTTTTGAAACACAATTGAGAAGCGTTTCTTGTAAATATGACTTACAACTAGTATTTACAAATGGTTTGGTTTAAGTACAGTCTGTGGGCTGTCCTTGGTTTCTGTCCTGAGTATTAATTTGTGGGTTAAATGTGTGTTTAAATGTCTATGTGGGTTGCCCATTAGTACAATTTCTGTAAGTACATAGCGATGGCGCTATTCACGAATGCATGGCTAAAGCGCGCTGTATTGTGTGTCCCGAGTGTTTTGACCCCTTTCTGTTTATGTCTGAAATGAACTCAATGTCTGTTCGTGGTTTTTGTTGATGTTTTCAGTCTATTAAGCACTATTTTGTAAGCATATTTTTGGGTCTGTTGCTAAATAAAATTGTCCTTTTTAGAAAGAAAAAAATGGCGCAAACATTTTGTCATGTTTCAAGTTAGGCATCTGTGCTTGGGCTTATAAATGAATGCGTCTAAAAATGATAGGCAAGGGATGCAGCTTGCTCTTATATGTGGAATTATCAAAAATAATTGGGTTTATTAATTTTTTTTGATTAATTATGAAAAATAATTATTAAAAATAAGTGCTACAAAATTCGTTTTTTACTATTCATGAAGCTTAATGCTCATACTATGACATCCTAGCATTAAAATGTAATTTAAGTTGTGCTATACCGCATAATGAGAACATTAGCATATGGAATTTCACTTAGCGCAGGCGTACAAAACTCACTTTTCTAAAGATTTACATGGGATATATCTGATTAAAAATCTCTGTAATTTGTAAAGAACATTCTGAGGATGATTAATATGTATCACAAGTATAGGATATTTATTTTTAAGTGCCCCAAACATCAAAGTCGAATTTGGGTAAAATAGACCATTTAAAACAGCATTCTTGCCATTTATGATAGCTTTAAAGTGCTTTAGGCTTCAGTAAATGTATACATTTAGGTGTAATACAAATGTGCAGACTGTCCCCATTTGGGGTTTGCTTTTAAATGGCCCAGTGAGATTCATTTAATGTTGCTGAAATGAGTACCATTGCATAGGGTAATAGCAAACATCTGTTCTAAAGATGGTATGTTATGTTATTATGTTTTGCGAATTAGTCACACTAACTGTTTTAATAATCTAAGTATAGAAATAAATTGTAGCCCCTAACAGGAGTAATATATATATATCATGTGTTTTAAATAGGGTTGGTTATTGCAGATTAGAAAGAGTTGGGAAGGTTTTTTGTCTTTTTTCAGCCTTAAGAGTGAGGAAGAGATAGAGGGCTGAGGAGCCCGCAAGGCAGATTTTTACCTTAAGGTCAGTAAGGTGGGAGTTAGGAGGAAGTGTAAACAGATGGAGAAAGGATTGCTTGGAAAAGCAGGGCCTCAAAGGGTGTTGGCGCACGGGACACACAGTGTCAGTGAAAGAATTTTACTTTTGGAAAGTTAAAAGGGCTTCATGTTGCAAGCTGACTGACAAGATGGTAACAGTTAAGTAATGGAATTTTTTTGTGTCTGTTAATGTGTATCATGTTTTGTCTTCTGATTAAAAGTTATAATTGATGTCTGTTTGTCATGAGAAATGTCTCTCTTTTGTGTGTTGTGTATTTTTCTTTTTGCTTCTGCTCACAGATCATTCATGGATTGTTCTGGGTGATTTTAAGGCTGACAAGACACGTGAGTTTGGTTGGTTGAAAAGAGATGTGTTTTTGCGTAATTTCTTTAAAAAGAAATGTTTGTGCATTTTACATATTCTTGCATTTTATCCTTTTATGAATTGTTCCTGCTGGTCCTGTGTGTCAGAAGTGATACACAGTAAGTTGCATTTGACAGCCAAATCTCCACTACCTGGTGATTTGCTGTCAAAAGGAGGGTGAGGATTTTAAACCTGACAAATTAAGCAGGCCCGAATATTGTTAGTACATGACCTGGTGTTATGCGTCACCGCTCATTTATATATGCTATTGTTTTGTCTATGCTTTTTGTGCTTGATATACAGCGAGTATATCTGACGGCTTGACATGTCCGTTTTGTGCGTTTTTTTGCATGTTTTTGTTTTATGTTGCTGCTTATGATATTATTACAAGTTTACCTGTGTTGTGAAGGGATATACATGACGATGTGTATGCTGTACAACAGCTGGGTAGATTTGCTTTGACACTAAATTTCACAGAAAAACAGACAACACTTCATCAGTGTATGTCAAATTTGGCTTTAATGGTATTTGAAGGAAAATAAAAAAGAGATATACAGAATCAAAGTGTGTCACATGCTGTTAGTCACATACTGCCCCTCCCCTTAAGGAACAGGCAGCCCTAAAATGATGTATCCTGAATTGGACGTAAGGATAAATTATAGATCTGTGACTTTTGTGCATGGTGACCTAATTTTTATATTACATTAGTCAGTTTTGTTCTGCTTCCTAAGTAGTGTATGGCCTTGTACCATAAAGGAAACCAGGTTTCATTTTTCCCTGAAGAAGGAACTGGAACATTAGCTGATATTACCGTATATGGTGTAGCGGCCAGCGATAGAGTTTAAATTTGTGTATTATTTTGACCTTTTGTGTATCACCCATACTCTTGGTATTGTGTCACATGCCTGACTATCACCCAAGCGCATCGTGCCTAGTTATTGGGATTTTAGCTGTGTCCTAGTTCCATTTCCCTTTTCCATATTCTTTTCACCAGTTAGCCCATTTCTTTATTGTTGGTGAATTATTCAGGTTCACACTTTCAGATTGCAGTAATGTACCATGGACCCCCATCTTATGTATAATTCGCTTTTGTATAACCAGACTGTTTTCCCTGATAATCTGTATTATGCGATTTTTCTTTTGAGATGTTCTAGATAAGGAATTTAGGAACACCTATATGTAATCATTGAGATAAAATGTGTTTACCCCATTTGACGATGCCACTATGTGTGAGGACATCCATTCAGATAGAATTCCCATGTCGCTATCTACCCTTAGATGGTGAAGGATATGCTCTCACACGGAAACCCAATTGAAGAGCCTAGAGGCACTGTTTTGCCTACTGCCTTTGTTTTTGTATTGCCTTTGAGAATGACAGTGTATTTCAACGCAGAATTGTCCCATGGCGTATGGCCACTTTTTGAAGATTGCAGGCCACCTGTTTTCAGTCCCCTTGTTATACAATAATAATCCACATTTGTAAAGCGCACAATCACCCGTTAGGGTCTCTAGGCGCTGGGGGCCGTCGGGAAGATTAAGCAAGCTATTGCCCAGAGTCACATGGTGCTGGGCTAATCTGCCGCCGGGGCCGGGGATCGAACCGTGATCCCCAGATTCCAGCGTCAGTCGCCCTGGCCGCGGCGCCACACCTCTCCCACATACAATGAACTGTTTAAAGCATCACACTTGCTCCATCAGACGGCATTGGACATCACAGAACCAGAATTTCAGTGCAAAAGAGATCATGTCATGTACTGGTAACCTCTGACAGTGTGCAGTCCCTTGAGTCCCTTGGCCTGAGTTTTGGCCACCCCCCCTTTTCCTTTGCTCCAACGGAAGTGCAGTGCACCGGAGGATCAAAGATTGGCAAAAGGCACTCCATTCTGGTGCCCATGAAAGAGCAGCCTGAGCGTCCTCTGACACTGCATGATGAGTGTTGGAGTCGGAGAATGGTCCCGGGTCTGCACGAGATGATTTGTGCTCATGATCAATGGAGATCATGCTATCTGTAGTGTCTGCCGCAGAGGAGAGATACTGGTGCACTGCCTTGAGACATTGAGACTTTCGAGTGAGCTATGAGTGTTTGCCAGGAGGGCACTCTAACGGATACTGAGAAGCCCCATTTACATGAAAGGCCTGAATGAAGAGACCCATGCGGAAGAAAACAACAAAAGAAGATTTGATGGACAATAGAAGCCTGCCAGAGAGGCTTTTGAACGGACTCTGGGCATAGTTGGTTTCACAAGTGGTTTCCGTGCGATTGCATATAATGGGTGTTAAGAGACTGATTTTTGCTGTTTTGCTGGCATTTTTTTTAAAGTAGTATTCTGTTTAGTAAAAGCAGAATAAAGTCCATTCCCTGTGGAAGAGTATCCCTTTTCACCTCAGAGCATTGATGAGGATCACCACTGTTTCACCTGAACATATAAAAAGTTACTGAAATGCATAGGAGCCATAAAAATTTTTTACTAGATCATTTTAGGATTTGCTTTCTGCTTAGAGTTGTGAAAAATTATAATTTTGTTTGTAATAGTGGTCATTACTTTCTCCTGTTGTCCATATGTTCTTAATAACATGTTTTCTAGTATTTCTAAGCATGACGTTGTCTTTTGTGGGTTGGATCATTTTCACTACCCATTTGACTTCTGCACCCACCTCCCAACCTATGTCTTTTCCTACTACTACTTCTTTGCATTCTTTTCATATCTTACCTGAACACGAGCAGATTAGAAGGTCGGAATTTGTGAATAATTCCTTTGTACAGTTTCAACATCAATACCAGTTAGTAATGAACACCACTAATTGTTGGGTGTGTGGTCTTATGCCACATACTACAGATAGAGGTATTCCCTATTTGGTTCTGCCATTTAGTTACAATGGGTCTGTATGGGCATATCAGACGATGTTTATTTATGCCAACAAAGTCTATCCCTTGCGTTCCATGAAAGATAACCCGAGTAATAATGCCTTAGTGAAGGGAATAACGGATAATATTGATATCGATTCAGATACAGACTGAGTGATTGCCTATGTAAGGGCAAAAGGAGGGTCTGAGGTTCTGTGAATTCTGAACCCGTGGGTTCCACTTTGTGTATGGCAGCCATTTTGTGGTTGCCCTCACGTAGGCCATGATTGTGGCTAAAACTAGCCTATGTAAGGGCAAAAGGAGGGTCTGAGGTTCTGTGAATTCTGAACCCGTGGGTTCCATTTTGTGTATGGGAGCCATTTTGTGGTTGCCCTCACATAGGCCATGATTGTGGCTGAAACTAGTCTTTTAAGGACATGTAGACCTTAGCTTGAGTTCATGCTGACTCCTGTTTGACCTGAGTGAACTGACCCTGTTGCCTGAAGCTGACCTTGTTAAACCAGTTCCTGCCCTTTAGCTGATCAAGATTGAGGATCAAAGCACAGGACATTGTAGAGTTTGGTATGCACACACACACCCTTTATCTGTTTTCTGTTCCTTCTTTTATGGTCTGTTTATGATATGGGTTGTGGTCCTTTTATTATGGGTTTGTCCGGCTTCTGTAAGAAGGAATGTTAGGTATTTTGCATGCTTGCAAAAGCTAGGACTGCCCCCTTACTTGTATGCTGAAGTTTGTAACCCTGAGAGCATATAAAAGGCCTCTGTTCTCTGTTCTCTTCAGACTACCTCATTCAGTTGCTACAGCTTCTGTGTGACGTGGCCTCACTTATTAAATTTAATAAAGATGTCTTTTCATATTTTCAGCTTCTGTGCCAAGTTCTTTTTTTTATTAGTAAGTATTCCCTGAGAATGAAGATTTCAGTTCTTCACCTTTGGGGTTTACAACCCATCGATGGACATTTTCCTTGTAGTTAGTGCAGTGAATGTGTACTCACCAACCCAAGTACAGAGCTAGTTCTGGGCTTAAGGACTCATTGAATTAAACAAATTGTAATGGCACGCGAGTAGTCTACTTGATAACTGGCCTATGTGATACCCTGTATGAGGGAAAGAGGAGACACAGTCAAAATTCGAATCCAGGTACATAAAAGTGGAATAAGAGAATCTCAAGTTGACAACCAAAATTATGGCACATTTTAAAAAGGCTATACACAAAGAAGAAGCCCTCAAATGTTCTATAATTCTGGAAATTAGACCAACGGGTCTGAGGATGCCCGATTGTGCTTGGAACAACAATCTATTTACAGATTACACACAGACAAAATACGGTTGGATGATGGCGTTGAATGGCTGTGAACAACTGCTAAGACCCACTTGTCCTTTGTGATTTCCTACCAGTGTGGGTAGAAATCCTGCAGTCTCACTCAACAGGTATTGTGTGATCAGGCGAAAAGCGGAGATAGTCAAAGTTTGAGGGTGGAGGCCCTGTTGCTGGAACCCCCTTTGCCACAGTCCCTTTTATTATTGCCTCTGTAGGCACCCCTGGAGCAGATTCGTGGGTTGTACTGCTGATATGTCTGTGGCTGCCATCTCTCATAGTCAGAGATAGGCTCAATGGATGTGACTTTGACCCGGCCTTGTACTGATGCCTCCAAGAGGTGCTTTGCATGGTCGAGGTCTGGAGGGCACCCGTGGCTTTGGCTCCAACATCCTGTCAACCTGCTGACCAAAAAGGTGCTCACCATTAAAGGGCAGGATGAACCAATGCTGCAGAGCTTCAGGTTATATAAAACCCAAAATGTGAAGCCACATGTGGCACCTAATTAAGACACTGGTGTTAACATTCTGAGCCGTGCTATCCGCAGTGTCATGGGTGCATTGCATGGTGGAACATGAAATTGTTTTACCCTCTGCCGAGGCTCCTCGCCCCTTACCTGAAACCTGTTCAGCAGGTATTTAATAAGGTCCGGCTTCACCACAGTGTGCTCTGACATACCTGGAGAAGAGTCAGACTAAGTTTACAATTCTTGAGTGGGTAATGGCTCCTACCACTATCCTCACTGGGGCATTGGGTTTCTTACTTTCTGTGTCGGGTGGGGTATCCTCACCCATTGCCCTCAAGAGTTGGCACCCTTACGTGCAATATGGACCGCCAGAAAATCTGGGATGACGTGACCCTTGATGTACAGTGGGTTATTGGGGGAGCACCTATATTTTTTATACACCCTCTGTGTTACCACTCTGGCCTTGACTGGCTCCTTAAATGTGTCTGTTGCCAACTTTAGCACCCCCTTGAGCATGTGCAGAAACCAAAGTGCATGGATATGGATAGTCTCCACAAGGAAATTGTTGTCTTTATGGAGGACCTGCATAGCCATCTTGTGGAATGTGGCAACTCTTTATATGATCTCATAGTAAGTAGTTGTATCATCTGGGGGTGATGTCCTAGCTGGATAGTGACCAATGTCTGAATCTCTCCCAGGGGATTGCCATCGTAATTGTTCCATAGGTCATCAGTGGGCACCAAGTCGAATTGTGTCTTGTCAGTGTCAAAAGGATAAAGGCATTAGTCCTATCCATACAAGGAGGATTTTGCAGGCATTCTTGGAATTCTGGCTCTGCGTGGAGTAATGATGGCCATCCTTGACATGTTATTTGCTTTTTCGATGCCTTTCTAGCTATTCCTGATATACGAATGGCCCATCAGTGCTGCACTTGGGCATTGAAGGGTGTAATTTGGTGTTTCAGTCTACGATAGTGTACTTGAGTCTGCGGCAACTGGGGCCTAAGAGCAGTACAATACTGCATGCTTAAGAAAAGACATGACATTTATCTATACAAATGAATATATTATAAGCTTGCTGTTGATCATTATGACATTCTACGTATATATAAAAACTCTGTACATAACATAACACTGAGTAAAGTTTGAAGATACAAGTTTATAATGATTATGTTGTATGTAAACTTACCTCTGCTACCCCAGATACAGAACTTGATCTTGTTGGTCCAATGGAGGCATTTTGTAACTCTTTTTGAGACGCTTGTTCAGACATAACATTGTCCTAAATAAACACAAATATACTACTTTGAACTCTTTAACCTGGAATAAATAATGCTAAAATAGGTTTCAAACTCATCCAGTCATTATCATACAATTGTTGAAAATGTTTCTTCATGTAATCATGTCTTCTACCTTTCAATTCTTCTTCATTGGCATTTGCTTCTATTATGGTAGGGTTGCTGTAGAGATTTAGGCCTAGATGTATCAAGCCTTTTGCGAATCGCAAAGGCCAAAATTCGCAGAATTTCGGCCTTTGCGAATCGCAAACGGTCTATTTGCATGTTTTGGCATGCATCAAAAATTCGCAAAGTAAGGAATCGCAAAAATTTGCAATTCCTTATTTTGCCTTAGCATTTAAGGAATCACAATTTTGCGATTCTTTAATTGCTATGTATCTAGCATTTTTGAATTGCGATTTGGGTTAAGAAATCGCAAATTACCACCAACTTGTAGTTGGTGGTAATTTGCGATTTCTTTAAAAAATGCCCTATTTGGCATTTGTGAAGGTGGCATGTGACGCACATGTATGTGCGCCACATGCACACACATGTAAATGTAAGGGGTGCAGCAGGGTGTCTTTGAGACACCCCTGCACCCTTGTAATAATTCTCAAATTAGCGATTAGCAAATTGCAAATTCGCAATTTGAGAATTATTTCACAATCATTCCTATGGGCCTTCTGGCCCATACAAATGCATGGGAAATTATTCCTTAATTGCGAATTCGCAAAATGCGAATTCGCAAATAAGGAAGATTAAGAAATCGCTAAAAAATAGCGATTTTCTACATACATTCCATTTTGCGATTTCTAAATAGCGAGTCCTTAACCTGATGCGTGCGGGCGGAATTCCGCTCGTACGCTGAGAATTTGTAAAGTGCATGTTACATGACGCTCGTCATGAGCGTGCGAGGAGGCTACCTCATGACGAGCCCAGCTCGTCATCAGCGTCGAAGGGGTTAAAAATCGCTATTTAGAAATCGCAAAATGGAATCTTGGTACATCTGCCTCTTAGATTTTAGAATTTTAATGTCTAGTAAGGCCTCCGGACTGCTGCACAGGGCTGCAAACTAATTTTCTTAGCATTTTTTCCCTTCAGTGCTGTGCCTGTTATAAGAGAAAACGAGACAGTTTGCCGGCCCCACATCAGTCATTGCAGTGTGTAGATTATAAATATACAGTTGCACTGTAAATTCATTTGGTTGGACTTGACCCTCTCTGCAGGGTCACCCCCAAACTTTCTGTCTTTACTCCTCATATTTTCCGAACCCATTTATATCGGCTTTTAGGATTTTGTGCACTTTACCACCCCTCATCAATGCTAAAGTGCTTGTGCTCTTTCCTTTAAACATAGTCAAATTGGCTTACAACCAATTGACACATTTAATTTACTTGTAAGTCCCTAGAAAGTTGTACTGCATGTACCCAGGGCCTGTAAATGAAATGCTACTAGTGGACCTGCAGTGCTCATTGTACCACCCACTAAAGTAGCCGTTTTATTCATGTCTCAGGCAAACTAAACCTTTTGCCAGGCCCAAACCATTATATATATATATATATATATATATATATATATATATATATATATATATATATATATATATATATATATATATATATATATATATATATATATATATATATATATATATATATATATGTTACCCTACAGTAGGCCCTAAACAGCTCTGAGGGAAGGGTGCAGTGTATTTAAAAAGTCGGGCATGTACTTTCAAGTTTTACATGTGCTGGTAGTGAAAACTCATAAATACGTTTTGCACTAGTGTAAGGCATATCTCTACCATTGGATTCCTTATAAAATGTAATATGTGGTAACTTTTGTTTGGCGGGTCTTTAAAATTTTCCCTACGACCCCCCTTCCTCTGTTTGTTGTAGCATGAGGTATGAATGTCATGTTTAAACTCAAATGTAATGTAAAACCCTCTAATACTAAAGTTGGATTTTAGATCATAATTTTGAAAAACCCCACTTTTAGAAAGTTTGAGTTTTCTTGTCCTAGCCATTTGATGCCTGTGGCTTGTATCCTGGGTCAAATGACTGGGTGTAGTTGGCCTTTGGGTATTACGCCCAAACAGTGAGACAAATGGGAAACTAGATGTTGGCAGGAATGGGCCACCCATCCAGGATGGGAGGGGTGAAGTTGTTCCCTGCCTCAGTTACATTTCAAAGGGACTGCCTCCAGCACACTCACAAAGAACTTGACACCAGCCTATTGTCACCCCAGACCGCTTAAAGCCACGGCAGGGGAAGGAAGAAAATCCAGTTGCGGGGGAGATTTAGAAGTTTGTCCCACTTCAAAGCTGGCTCCAGGTATAAATATAGGACCCTCAGAACAACTCTTCAGTACGCTCCTGTACCTCAGGGCACTACAGAAGTAGGAAGGAGGAAGGCCTTGCTGCTTGAGGCCTGCCCTGCTCTCTAAGAAGGAAGTCAGGACCTGCTCCCTTCATCCCAGGCTGAGTGACTCCAAGGGTCAAGCTGGCTGACCTGTTCTGAGACACAGGGACACAACAAGCTCCAGAAGCCTCCCTGCAACTGAAAAGCTTACCTGATGCACTGGACCTGCAACTAGGCCTGCCTGAGTGGGTTACTGATCCCCAAATGGTGCCTCCCCAGGGCCTGGGCCCTTGGTTGTCTGGGAGAGCTCCTCCTGTCTGAACTGAAGGTTCCATCAAATCCCGCGTGAAGCAACATGAAACCCCATAAAGCCTCGCCACACAGCTGTAAGTATCATTGAAACCAGTGCTGAGCTACAGAAAGCCTCACAAAGCCTCGCAGCATAGCAGCAAGTTTCATTGGAACCAACACCGAGTGATGAAAATCCGCACCTCACAGCTTCATTTTAACTGATGCTGAACGTCACAGAGCCTTGCAAAGCAACGCTGCACAGACAGTGCACTGAAGAATTAAGTTACAATCCTCAGCCGGCGAAACCTGGTCCTGTGCCTGGCCTGTTTTTTATCATGGTTGGTCTGAACATGTGATTTAGCACCTATTAGGAGTCTTGCCCCTGAGGATTTTGAAGAGATAGTACAGACAGAGAAGGCTAGGCCGATGGCTGAACTGCAGACCTTGAGGAATACAGGCAGGTTAACCTCGAGTTTCAAGGATACCTTAAGCACCATGAAAAGATGGGGCACATTGAAAACTGAAGCAACTTTAGATTCAGGCCTAAATAAAATCACAAACCAGTACAAAATATGACAAAGTGATGAGTGGCTATAAATACAATGCAACATCCAAACCCGCTATTCTTAAGGAACTTTGAGGGTTGTATTCATGGGAACCTTAGCTTCACAAGGTATTGATATAATTTTAGCTTTTGAATCAGAAAATGGAAGCAAATTTCTTTTAGGAAATTAATTCTGAACCCTGAACAGCACTTGAGGAACTTTTAGTGAAGGTACCAAAAAAACGCACTGATCTTGAAAGGAGCGGGCCATAGTTGTGCTAAAATCACTGAGCAGTGGTCACATAATGTATCTGGTTGTAACAAAATGTAAACTGAGTAATTGTTATGCACAGTTTCACCAATAGTTGGTAGCAAACATTTAGCTACCAGAGAACTTGCAATTGCTGCAATGACCGAGTACAAATGTCAAGTAAATGTATCCTAAGCAATTACCTGCCTGGCTATCAGTTAAGGGCTGTGAAAGCTAAAACACCCCACCACTGCTCAGAAGGAAAGATTCTGAGGGTCCTGGCCCAGAGAATAGGCACAGAGAGTCTGGAGGAAGAGAAGAGGTAGGAGGCATGGAAAACGTGAAAAACCCTCAGATCAGGAGCTACTTACTTATCGAGGAGAGGATTTGTAGTAGTAGAAAGCTGTCGCATCAGCCTCAATGTACTGCCTGCACAGGCTGAGTTTGAGTCAGAAGGAGGCGCAGTCCAAGCAGACCACCTCTGCAGGGCACAGAGAGAGTATTCAACCAATGAAACCTTTGTGAGGAGTGAGTAGCCCAAGCAAAGAGTAAGCTCCCTGTCTTGTCCTAAGTCCTGGGAAAATTATCCACTGCACATCGAACCCAACAAACCTGGAGCCGCTAGAAGACCAGTGGTGGACCAGAGTTTATGAAAATTGCTGGCGGACCTAGCTCATGGTATTCGGTCTTCTGGGCACTTGCTGAAAACAGGAGAACTCAGTGGAAAGACAATCAAGATAAAGGAGTCCCAATTCTTTTGGTTGTGGACAGCAGTTTTTGACTAGATGTGGATGGTCTTTACTCACATCTGGACAACAATACTATGTCTGAATAAACGTATTTTGGTAGTTGTACATTAAAGTACATTAGCCCATTCAGAAGCAAAATTGCTCCAGTGAGTCATATTTTACTTCAACAGGTTTCCCAGTGAAAGTGGTCTCGTATAGAGTGACCTATCTGTCATCCTACAAAAAGGCTATGTGGGCCAATCATAAATTCTCTATGGATTTTATCCCTATACTAATGGGATTGGACTGAGGGCACATTGTGAGTTGCAAATGGATTTGTGGTTTGCAATGTATAAATTGTGACTCCTTGCAATTATTAAGAAAAAATGGGCCCTTAAGGGGTGTTTCCTCCTCCTCGTGACCAACTGGGACAAGTATCACCTGTTTGCAACTATAGCTACACACCAGCGTCGGATTGGAAACGTGGGCATTCGGGCAATGCCCGAGGGGCCGGTGTCCGAGTGCTGCTGTGGGCCTCTTTTTTTAGCAGTCTGGGGGGCCATTTGGGCGCTGTCTCTATTGTTCGAATACAGCTGTCGGTCAATTAGGTGTCTGAATGGCCTTTCTAGAGGCAGATGGGTGCTCATTACTTCTGTTTAGCAAGAGGTGTCACTCCTTTTGTAATAGGCTGGCCGGCCCATTAATGTGTGTACATACTGAGTGGTAGCAGGGGGCCTGAGTAGAAGTGGTCTCACTTGTTTCACCACTGTAAACTAACACGTGCATTTTTTTTAAACCCTCCCCCACCCGCCTAAAGTTTTTTTTTTATAAGATTACGCCAAAGCAATGATTTGAGGAGTAGCTATGCAAATGTGGGCCGATTTTTTCTTTTGCGTGCCCGGGCCGAATTTCAATCCCAATCCAACCCTGCTACACACCGTTGATTGGATACCAGCACTCAAAGGGGGATGCATCAATCTACAAGAGAAAACTATCCACGAGGGACAAGGAGGTTGTGCGGGGAACACACAGCAAATCTCTATGTCCATATTTCGTTTGCATCATATCAATTTTTTATTTTGCCGGATGTCCCTGTCTTTAAAGGACAGGGAGCAATCACAACATTTGCAGATGTGACTGGAATGATGGAGGTTTGTTGTCCCTCGCAGGCCTCCCCTCAGTGCGTTCACAGCCATTTGATACAATGAATATGCATGTAGCAGGATTCTTGTAAATACAATCGATAGGCCATTTTGTGCTGCAACGGATTAGTACATCCGCAACAGTACAAAATATCCTTGTGTTGCATTACAGACCGCACACACAATCAAACAATAGTACATTACGCCCTTAATCTTTCTCTTTCTCTGACAACTGAATAAAAGGATTGGAATGCAGGTGATGCAGCAATTCTCTAACCTTGCAAACCGGACCCACTTAAGAACTGAGATTCTCCATGCACATTAAGGTCACCAGGACTGATGCTCATCACATACCCTCATATTAATAATTTGGGGACTGCTACTTTATTTTTAATGATATTTTATGTTACTTCTTGACATTGACACAGTGCCATACAGAAGATATCAAAGAGAGGTGAGCATTCTCTACATTAGATTCAGAATTCTGTCCTTTGGATAAATATCTGCCCCTGTAACTTTCCTAAGAATTATCAATCAGGTCATGGCTGCATAACAACTCGTGTAGTCAACCATAATAATCAAAATAACAAACTAGCAAGGTATATTCCCTCTTAGATCTCCTTAAATCCCAAAGTCCCTCTCTCCCTCCTTTGGCAAGGGCCCCCTTTGGTGATACGTGCTTTGGATTCCCAAGAGTATATACTCTTTTCAGAAAGATCTGTCATAGGTTTTACACACACTGCATCTCTCTAGCCCTTAAACACACATTTATTTGTGCAGTCTCAATGACTTGGTTTATTTTCTGTGGTTTTCTTCACTAATAAGCTATGGTTTTGTCAGTTTCCCTTTTCATACTTGTCTGTAGTGGTGTGTTATATGGGGTGGTAAAGCGATAGCTGGGATGAACGAGACTTGTGCAAAGTAAGTTACAAGATCAGAGGTGCTTGTGCAACTCAACAAAGAAAGAGATGAGCATCGGAACCACAGTAAGAAAAAGCCCATCTAGATGCTTCAGAAAAATTAAGTAAGTGAGAAAATAAGTGGTCACTGTGGACCTCAAATTAGGTTTTATTATGAAAAAAAATCCAGTGACTACTGCTTGTGCATTAAGGGAACAGTACATGTGCTTGTGCATATTCTGTGAGAAACCACTACAGCCTTTTGTAAGATAAGTGAGAAGTAGAGATGGTCATTCACAGCCTATAAGAATGATCATATTCACTTCTGTAATCTTTGTATGCACAAATCTACACATCAATACCCATATATCTATTCATCCACCCTTCCGAGTGTTCAGGCATCCATTCTTGTAGAGGTATGTGTGCCTACTTGCGTTTTGTTTATGTGAATGGCTGTGCAAGTACATGCATAAGCCAGAGTGTACTGGTGTATTATATATATATATATATATATATATATATATATATATATATATATATATATTTCATCATACCAAACTTTCCATCAAAGAAGGCGCTGACTCCGTGTATCAAAATTCAAGCGTTTATTTTCAGTATCAGCTTCTGCTCAGACGCGTTTCGGCGGCTCACTCCCGCCTTGCTCACTAACATCTGACCATCTCTAGGTGCACTTATATATACATACTGTGTCAGGGGCCAACAAATCACACACTTAATTAGCGTTCTTTGGTTGCTAAGGTGACTAAATTACATCCTGGCGAGTGACGTCACAGTTTACTTAACTCAGCACATTAATTACATGGCCGTATCGTATTTTCACTGTTTAAACACTCGTACATAATTTTAAAACATTGCGTCATGTTCAAAATATTAACATATTACATTATATGTTCTGTGCAAGGATGTATACAAAAGTTAATCGTACATCGAGGCTACATATAGAATATATGCTAAGAATCTCCGTGATTTAAGGTCATCCAAATTGTCCCTCCCATGTCAGCCCACGAGACCGTGTCTTCAGTTCTGATACGTTGGTTGAACTAGGCTGGGATGAAAGTGTGTCCCTGATTGGCTGAGGGCTATTGTTATCTGTATAACCATAGTAACCACGCAGTCAAACCTGGTTTGCTACCTGATGCGCGGAGCCCTCACACACGTTAGTCGTGTCAGTCGGAGATCTGAGCTCCTGATCGCGGCATAGTGCCGGTGAGTCCTTGTGTTCTGGCTATGTGTATACCCTAGTGGAGCGTTACTTCGCTGTGTGTAGTGGGTAGGATGAAGGATTCAGCCACGGAGAATTAGCTACGTGTAGGTGTGCCTCAATGTTTGTAGTGAATTGCGATGCCCTTTGCCGACACGGAGTGAATGAGTAAGGTGAAAGTTCTGGATGGTGGATGTTTTAACTGGGTACTCGGGGAAGGGAACTAAGGCAGCTAAATGTGGACTGTAAGGGCTTCATCAGCGTTCAGCCCTGACGGGATCTTGGAATTCAAGAGAATAATGTATTTTGATTCCAATCGGCGTAAGGCCAATTTACGATTCCCGCCTCTCACTTTTTTAGGGATATTGTCGATGACAAAATATGTCAGACCTGAAGAGTCTCCACCATGCGCTTCGTGAATGTGACGCGCTACTGGGTAGGTTTGGTCTTTGTTGGTAATGGCCCGCAAGTGCTGTAGGATTCTGACGTGTGCTTGGTGAATGGTTGATCCTACATATCGTTTCCCGCATTCGCAGGTGAGTACATACACCGCGAATTCTGTCTTGCAGGTAAACTGATCTCTGATGGTAAGAGGTTTTTTTCTGAATGGTGTCACTACACTTGTTGTGTTGACGCCATGGGTGCATGCCTTGCATTTGCTGCATTTTTTGAAGCCGGTTTGGGACTGTAGCCAGTTTTTCTTCTTTTTGACCGCCGGGGCATTGCACACTAATTCAGCCCGCATGGATTTGGCCTTCCTAAAAGAAACTAATGGGTGATTGCCCATTAGGTTTCCTATTGTTGTATCGTTGCTGATTAACGGCCAGTGCCTTCTAAGGATCTTTAGAAGGTTAGCATGGTGGCGATTGTACCCCGTGATTAGTCTAGGAGGTTGTCTTTGTTGTGTGGCTGTCTCACCTTCTGTTACCTGAGGGAACAGTAGGTCGTGTCTGTTTTTGGTACTGCATTTGGCTTCAGCAATGTTACATGTTTTCTCAGAATATCCCCTTCTTTTGAGTCTCGTAAAGAGATTCAGTTTGGCATCAGTTAGTCCTTCTGTGGTGCTGCAGTTGCGCGTCATCCTGAGACATTCAGCGTAGGGAATTGACTGTTTTAATGGTGTCGGATGAAAGCTATTGGCATGAAGGATCGAGTTACCAGCAGTTGGTTTGCGGTATGTGCGTGTTTGTATTTTACTGTTTTGAATGAAAAGTTCTACATCCAGAAATTGAATGTTTTCCCTACTTGTGTTGCAGGTAAACTTCAAATTTACAGCATTTTCATTCAGCTTTTCTGTAAACAACAATGCACTTTCCACACTGCCCTCCCACAAAATGAAAATGTCATCTATATAACGTTTATAGATAATTACATTTTTGGTCATAATGTCTTGGTACCCTTTCATGAGTACTTGCTCCTCCCACCAGCCCATGTGTAAATTCGCCTAGCTGGGAGAGAAGCAAGTACCCATGGCCGATCCTTGGACCTGTTGGTAAAACAGTCTGTCAAATATGAACGTGTTATTGGTCAAACACCATTCCGTCATTTCCAAAAGCATTTTGGTGTGCTCAAATAGTGTTATTGGTCTTTTCCCCAAAAAATGTTTCATGGCATTGAGGCCATCTTTATGTCTGATACTCGTGTACAACGATTGGACATCCAGTGTTAGAAATAGATAGTCTTTTTTCCATGTGACATCATATACTTTGGTCAAAAAATCTCCCGTGTCTTTTATGTATGCTGGTAATTTCCGGACTTCAGGTTGCAGAAAATGATCAATGAAAATGCTTGTGTTTTCAAATAAGCTGCCCATTGCCGATATAATCGGCCTTCCTGGTGGTGTTTTATCGTTTTTGTGGATTTTAGGAATTAGGTACATTTGAGCCGTCACTGGGTAATCATTTTTCAGGAACTCAAACTCTTTTTTGTTTAGTAGTCCTTTTCCTTTCCATTTCTATAGCTCCATGTGGTATTTCTCTTGGATTCCGATTAGGTGTGTCGGGCTAATTCGTGAATAACATTCTCTGTCTTGTAATTGACATAATGCCTCATTGTTGTACATTTCCAAGGGCCAAAGGACTATGTTACCCCCCTTGTCGGACCACCTTACAACTATGTCAGATCTTGATTTGATTTTTTCCATCAGAGCATTGTATTTTCTGTTGTGATCTAGATTGTCTTGATGATTTTGTTTTGTACTTCTCACAGAAAGTCCCTTGAGATCCCTTATTACATATTCAGCAAAGAGGTCAAGTCCATCTTTAGGCATCGTTGGTAGAAAAATGGATTTAGGTTTGAATCCTGTTTTGACTGACTGCCAAATGTTGATATCTGCACTCCTGGCTGCCCCACTGGGTGTGATTTCTTCGTTTACAATTTCACTGGATTGTTCTAAATCTATTAAATTTTGTAACATTTCCATGTGTTCTACATTGAGCATTGGTTCAGAGTCATTGTACGATTGTATTTCGGCAGCACTTTGGCTTGTATTGGAAAAATACTTTTGCAATTTTAACTTACGCACATATAAAAACAAATCAATTCGAGTCTGTGTGTAGTCAAAGTTTGTATTGCTACAGAAAGTCAGTCCCAGAGATAAAATATCGAGTTCTTGTTGAGATAGCTCCATGTTTGTTAAATTAATTACTGTGTTATCTCTTAATGTCTCCATCATCGGCGCCTGTTTCTTCTGTATTTGGGTTTGTCCTGTCTTTGCACCTGCTTTGCCCCATCTCCTGTTTTTTCTCCTCCGGCTTTTTGTTGTTGGTTTTGGTTTTGTTTTTTCTTTCCAGATTCCTCCCCTCGGTCCTGTGTTATCCGGGGACGTAGTGTTCTGAGGCGCTGTGTGCGTAAAAAAATCAATTCTTGTGCTGGAGTTGGTGCAGGGCCCGGCCTTTCTGCGCTTTTGACGCTCTCATTATCGGTGTCGTATTCAGAACTTATTTCAGGCTCGCTTTGTTCAATTCTACCATCTTGGTTTTTACGAGTCGCATCTGGCGTTTCCCGTCTTATCTGGTCAAATTTCCGTGCAAATGTGTATATCCTGCCATTGATGTAATCATTGCGATCTCGCTGAAATTTGATTGCTTTTCTTTCCTTGATTTCGTTTTATGTTTTTCTACTCTGGATATACTTTCTTTCATTCTTTCAGTAATTTCCTCTTTGTTTTCTTTTGAGTCTAATTCTTTCAAAATTTCTTCTATGCGTGTGATTATTTTGTCTCTGTCACTGGCCGCAAACTGCGTGAGTATTTTCAACATATTTTCGGATGATTTGGCACTATTTTCTGCCCACATTTGTAGCATCAGGGGGTCCGGGTCTTCATATGTCGGTGCGACCAGGACTCTCAATCCCCGTGGCACTCTGCCTACATCCAAATATCTTGTCAGTGATTTCACCTCCCACCATTTTGCGACCTCCTTTTTCCGCAATCTTTCCAATTCATTCAATAGTGCCTTTGTTGCATCTTTCTCTTTAGTTTGAGCTGGTACCTCTGAATTGGTTTTGTTGCCTTTGCCAGTGTCCGTGTCTGTAAATATATCTAAAGCTGCCTCCTCTCTTCCCCTTTCCCACTCAGCAGCCATACTGATCGATTCTTGATTGATTTTTTGGCGCTTGTATAGATACACTGCCTGTGTGTTTGTTGCGGTTCACCGCACACAGGCTCGCTCTCCCACTGAACCACCGTTTGGCGCCCGCTCCCTGTTAATCACACCGTTTCACGGCTTACCTAGAGGTCTCCGACCGCTTCTCCAGCTATCGTTGATCTCCGGGCAGTCGATCTCCGATGGTTTCGCAGGTTACTCGGGTCACAGTAACATTCCGGTTCTTGGGGGGCACTGTGTGTCTCTTTACTCAAAAGTTCAATTTCTTAATGTCCTTTGCGACACAGTGCAGCCAAATCGAGGAGGGTCAACGTAGGGCTTCCAGGACAAACGGCCCTTTGTATTTTCATCATACCAAACTTTCCATCAAAGAAGGCGCTGACTCCGTGTATCAAAATTCAAGCGTTTATTTTCAGTATCAGCTTCTGCTCAGACGCGTTTCGGCGGCTCACTCCCGCCTTGCTCACTAACATCTGACCATCTCTAGGTGCACTTATATATACATACTGTGTCAGGGGCCAACAAATCACACACTTAATTAGCGTTCTTTGGTTGCTAAGGTGACTAAATTACATCCTGGCGAGTGACGTCACAGTTTACTTAACTCAGCACATTAATTACATGGCCGTATCGTATTTTCACTGTTTAAACACTCGTACATAATTTTAAAACATTGCGTCATGTTCAAAATATTAACATATTACATTATATGTTCTGTGCAAGGATGTATACAAAAGTTAATCGTACATCGAGGCTACATATAGAATATATGCTAAGAATCTCCGTGATTTAAGGTCATCCAAATTGTCCCTCCCATGTCAGCCCACGAGACCGTGTCTTCAGTTCTGATACGTTGGTTGAACTAGGCTGGGATGAAAGTGTGTCCCTGATTGGATGAGGGCTATTGTTATCTGTATAACCATAGTAACCACGCAGTCAAACCTGGTTTGCTACCTGATGCGCGGAGCCCTCACACACGTTAGTCGTGTCAGTCGGAGATCTGAGCTCCTGATCGCGGCATAGTGCCGGTGAGTCCTTGTGTTCTGGCTATGTGTATACCCTAGTGGAGCGTTACTTCGCTGTGTGTAGTGGGTAGGATGAAGGATTCAGCCACGGAGAATTAGCTACGTGTAGGTGTGCCTCAATGTTTGTAGTGAATTGCGATGCCCTTTGCCGACACGGAGTGAATGAGTAAGGTGAAAGTTCTGGATGGTGGATGTTTTAACTGGGTACTCGGGGAAGGGAACTAAGGCAGCTAAATGTGGACTGTAAGGGCTTCATCAGCGTTCAGCCCTGACGGGATCTTGGAATTCAAGAGAATAATGTATCTTGATTCCAATCGGCGTAAGGCCAATTTACGATTCCCGCCTCTCACTTTTTTAGGGATATTGTCGATGACAAAATATGTCAGACCTGAAGAGTCTCCACCATGCGCTTCGTGAATGTGACGCGCTACTGGGTAGGTTTGGTCTTTGTTGGTAATGGCCCGCAAGTGCTGTAGGATTCTGACGTGTGCTTGGTGAATGGTTGATCCTACATATCGTTTCCCGCATTCGCAGGTGAGTACATACACCGCGAATTCTGTCTTGCAGGTAAACTGATCTCTGATGGTAAGAGGTTTTTTTCTGAATGGTGTCACTACACTTGTTGTGTTGACGCCATGGGTGCATGCCTTGCATTTGCTGCATTTTTTGAAGCCGGTTTGGGACTGTAGCCAGTTTTTCTTCTTTTTGACCGCCGGGGCATTGCACACTAATTCAGCCCGCATGGATTTGGCCTTCCTAAAAGAAACTAATGGGTGATTGCCCATTAGGTTTCCTATTGTTGTATCGTTGCTGATTAACACATATATATATACACACACATATATATATATATATATATACACACATATATATATATATATATATACACATATGTATTTACACATATGTATTTACACACATATATATATATATATATATATATATATACACACACGCATATATACACACACACACATATATACACACACAGTATATATATATATATGTCCAACACCTTCTCCACACGAAAGAAGCGAGACCCACTTGAGGATTAGAAAGGGAGACTTTATATATATATATATATACTGTGTGTGTTCATGGATGCCTATAGTTGTGATGTTCAGTGTTACATCGGTACCTGTATTTATGCATCAGAAAAACAGACTTTCACTTTGCTTGTCTTTTACATCTTTAATGTCGTGCGGCTTAAAGAGTTTATGCTCCACTGAATATTGGCCCACAGCCACTCACTTCCGTACTGGAAATTTCTGGGCATCAATTTTTCAAATTATTTTGGTTCCTCTCTGAAAAACTCATCTACAAGGTCTTGTAGTTCCTCGTCCCAGAATTTCAATTTGTGCTGCTTGGCTGCAGTAGTGGACTTGCTTGGGATCGTCAGATCTCCAGAGAAGGGTCTTGGCCAATGTCTGGCCTGCAGCTTTGCACTTCCATTTTCGAGTCCTGTTGCTCTTTTCCCCCAAGCACAACTTGTGAATCGTGCACAAAGACTAATTAAATACACATTTCCGACGCGCTGAATACTTCTATCGCGTTTGTAGCGCGTAGGAATCAACAAGAAGGGCGTACATGCCCAACTGGCACGCGGGCCAACAGTATTACCGCACCCACAGTATAACCGCACCTACCATTTTTAACACGAGCGAGGAAAGTGCAATAGAGATAGCGGATCTCAGCAGAGAGGCGTGTAGATAGTCTGTAATAAATGTGCATATTTATTTGAATCGGTTATGCATGAAAGGTATATTAATCACCGTTACCTTAACATCTGAATCATTGAAAGAGGCCGTCCGGGACTGCTGAGATAATGCAGCTTGTAACCTCTGACTTTCTTGTCTGCTTATCACTGCCAAGAGAAGACACATACACAGCATTACACACCTGCCTGATAGAGGTGCACAGCAATCCCCAAAACAGCACAATTCATATTCACCGTGTTTCAGAAAACATGACTAATTATAGCAATATATTTTGACTGCACTCGCTAGAACATTTGGTGAGATAGGGCAGTAATTCATGTTCATGCCTTACATATTTCTTCCTTTCTGGCCTTCTGTTATCAAGGTCAACCGTTGTATGCAGCACTGCTTAGAAGCCTGAACGTGGCTGCAAGTCACAGTGAAAGACCTGGGGTTTTGTTTGCAGAGCCCAGTACAATTAGGGACCTGATAATATTTGAAAAACACATTCTTACCTCATCCTGGTATGCCATTCATAATATACCAATTTCAGACTTTCAATGCCAAACAGTTTGACGTGACAGGCGCTGGCAACCTTCAGAAGGTCTTTAAATGTATGCAAACAAATTTAGAACAAGCGTTTGCAATGCAATAGGGCTTGCATTTGCGAGAGTTTAAGCTATTGGCATTGTAAATGACAAAGCCTTTTATTTATCTGTTTTCAAAACCAACACATATATAAAAGGCACTGTAATTTCTAATGCCAATAGCTTAAACTCTCGCACATGGTCAGCGACTAGCTGCCGCCCCCCCCCCAATCTGGCACCCAACACCAAGGAACGTGGACACGAGACGTGTTTACTCTTTGGAAGGCGGGCGCTAGTCGCCCGGCCGTATTTATTAAAGTATGAAATTAAAAAAGGGTTTTAATTGCATAATCAACAATGAAATACAAAAATCAGCAGGACATTCAATTATACAATCGTTATCAACAAGTTTGAGAGCCTGACCTTAACAAAACTCTAATACAAGTTGTTACTAGCTTAACTAAACATCCTATCTTGATTTTTGTACATTTCTGGCCATATGGCAGGGTCACTACCGGTGTCAGGTCCTACAAGCGGCGCCTTCCCCCTAGAAGTGCGCATGCGCAGTGTTACCCCGGGAATTGCCCGGTCTACGCCCCAAACTCCATTTACCCACTAAAGGAGGGCCCTTACTCTGCGCCGGTGGCGTCATGAGTCCACGCGCGCGGGGTGGCTACCAGCCTAAGGAAAGCGTGAACTACTCCTACCCGCGCTCCTTTGCATATTACCTTGCCCCTGGAGTACTGGGAGTGGCCCGCAGGCTCCTCCCCCTGGGCGGGAACCTCCATAGGATGATGCCCGCCCCCTCAGACCTCAAATATGTGCTCACCGATAATGACCTTACCGCATGCCCCATACCTAATAAATACGACGACCTATGGAAAAAAGTCTAAAGGACAACTACACTGGCTAATAAAGAACAGTATTCACGCATAGCTAAAAGGGAAAAAAGGCCTAACGACACATGGCATAAAATTACACTTCGGTACACGCATGTTGCTCATAATCACAATAACTACGTATATCTACAAAGGAAAAAAGGCCTAAAGACACACATCTTCAAATATACTTCACTTCACACATCATTTTCTACAAAGGGAGAAAAGGCCTGACAACAGATCACCAAATACCACAACAACCTACTCTCTCCCCCGGTCTATACCTATGAAACTTACCATTAGACCGGACATAACGCTGCTTAAACTTTGTACCAAGGGATGGTGGGTGGGAAACAAAGAAGCCCCGAACGCGGGGCACAACGTTCAGCGAGGGAGCGTCCAGGGACAAGGGAGTCTCCTGGGCGCTCCCTACCTCTTATTCCCGAGGGGCCGGGTGGCCCCTCCTCACGCCCGCCCCCCCCGACCCGGAACCAGTCCATTGATTCCGGGTCAAGAGGGGCGCCGGCCAATCGGCGGTGGGCCGCGCCCCCAGGGCACGCCCCCACCGTCGAAAGACCCGAGGAGAGAAGGGGTGAAGCGGTCGCCGCGCCGCCATGCGTGCGGGGGGGCCGAGGGCCCCCCCTTTTCACATGGTCAGCGACTAGCTGCCGCCCCCCCCCCAATCTGGCACCCAACACCAAGGAACGTGGACACGAGACGTGTTTACTCTTTGGAAGGCGGGCGCTAGTCGCCCGGCCGTATTTATTAAAGTATGAAATTAAAAAAGGGTTTTAATTGCATAATCAACAATGAAATACAAAAATCAGCAGGACATTCAATTATACAATCGTTATCAACAAGTTTGAGAGCCTGACCTTAACAAAACTCTAATACAAGTTGTTACTAGCTTAACTAAACATCCTATCTTGATTTTTGTACATTTCTGGCCATATGGCAGGGTCACTACCGGTGTCAGGTCCTACAAGCGGCGCCTTCCCCCTAGAAGTGCGCATGCGCAGTGTTACCCCGGGAATTGCCCGGTCTACGCCCCAAACTCCATTTACCCACTAAAGGAGGGCCCTTACTCTGCGCCGGTGGCGTCATGAGTCCACGCGCGCGGGGTGGCTACCAGCCTAAGGAAAGCGTGAACTACTCCTACCCGCGCTCCTTTGCATATTACCTTGCCCCTGGAGTACTGGGAGTGGCCCGCAGGCTCCTCCCCCTGGGCGGGAACCTCCATAGGATGATGCCCGCCCCCTCAGACCTCAAATATGTGCTCACCGATAATGACCTTACCGCCACAGGCCAGTATTGTTAACCGACGATCTGGCCTCCCCCTACTAGCCCCTTATCTAAGGACATATCCTCCTACCCCAGCCCTCTAGCCAAGCCCAGATATTGTCAGCCCATAGGACATTACCCTCTTCTGTTAGGTGAACCCCGTCCTTCAAGTAAAACTTTTGACCCCAAATGCACCCATGAGGTATTGACTGTAACAAGGGGGTTCGGAACAACCTATCCAACCGTGTGTTGATCCTCTTTACCGAGTGATTCAACGCCCTGACTGAATCGCCCCCCCGCCACTGAAGCCGAGGTATTAGTTGTGACCATACTAGTGTGCACCCGGGGCAGGTCCTAGCTATCCAACCCGCCGTCGAGATAATCTCCTCAATCAAGATGCGCCTGCCCAGTGTTGCCAAATCGTTCTCCCCAAGGTGAAGTATCACCACTGACGGTGGAGGCCGCTGGCGTGCTAACAGCCCCGTGAAGAATCCCCTAAACTCGTGAAGACACAACCCTCCTCTGCCAAAGAACATGATACTCAACCCTAGTTGTGCCGCCCTTTCCTTCTTGTCACCTGACAGGAAAACACATTCCGCTCGCTTAACATATGAATGACCAACAATCCAGACATTGTTCCTTGTTGTTTCCTGGTCGCCGCTCCGTGCCGATGAATATTGGCGGTGCCCGACGACAAATTCCTCCCCTGCGTAACAGGTCTGAGAAACTGTAAAAGAGCGGAAAAGAGACCAAGCGTGAGTGACAGGTAATCATAGCATGTCAATCCGAACATAACGTTTATAGCAGTCTGACGACCACCTCCCAATTGTCTTCACTCTTTCCACTGGGAGGCCCCCCGCCACCGCCTCAGTTGCTGCCCCAATCCTGAAGGAATGAGATCCAAAATCTCTAGGATCAAGACCCGCTTTTGTGACCCCTATTTCGAACACTCTCCTGAATTGATACCTGGTCAAGGGGCTCCCGTCGGCGTGACAGAGCAACGCCCTGCCTGCTGAACCGACCAATAATCCCATGAGTGATTCCACGTGCCTCACCGGGCAGCACGGGTTGTCGGGGGCCCGTTGCAGAACTATGGTGTGACCCCTAGCTTCTTGATCGGTCTTTGATTTCCGGATAATCACCCACATGGTGTCACCCCTTATCGTCACCCCAGCCTTCTGCAAGCCACCTAGTATGTCAGCCTTAGCTCCTGCCACAAGTTCACTAATTCTCAGTGCCCCATAAAATGCCAGGGAGAATGCCGCCCTAAAAAGAAGCACTTCCCACTCTGAGTTACAGACAATCTCCAGCGTGCCCAGTAAGGCTGTGAGCCGGGCCAACCCCATGGGCTTCCTTTTATCTTTCTGGTGTCCTTGAATACGGCGCCACCCCCTTAAAGCCTTGCGTATCATAAAGGTATTGGTGGGATCCCGGAAGCCCCTAGCTTGTGCGAAGAATGACACCGCTGGCCTATGTCTGGTTGCCGCTGCTACTGAGCGCCCCTCTTTGTGCATCCATTCAAAATAGGCTGCAAACCCATCCTCCTTCGCCCAAAGCACTTCCCACTGTGGCCCCAAAAAAGAACAGTAAGACAGAAACGCCCCTTCGTAAGCCGTCTTGGTCCTGGGGGCTAGGCTAGCGACCACGAGGTCTTGTAATCTGGGGCACCAATCTGCCAAAGTACTGCTGGGAAGTGTGCTGGCGAGGGGTCTGCTGTGGGGAGATGTTCCCTGAAAACCTGCATTTTGAAGCGAGAAAGGGCGTCAGCAGCATTGTTTAACACACCAGGGACATGTTTGGCTCTAAAATTAGCATTCAGCTTAAGGCAACGCAGAACAATTTCTTTGATCAGACGAAGTATGAAAGGACACCGCGCCCCCTGCTGATTGATACATTCCACCACTGTCATGTTATCTGACCAAAACACCACTGATTGGTTACATAGGTGTTCGGGCCAAACCATCAGTGCCACCCATATTGGAAAAAGTTCCAGGAAGCCAATGTTGCCGAGCAAACCCCATGTGTTCCATTCCTCTGGCCATTGTTGAGCGACCCACCTATTCCCTAGGATGGCACCAAAGCCCACACTACCGGCCGCATCGGTCCATAGTCCTAACTCCGCTGATGTAGTGAGCGGGCCGGGCCAGACCACCCTACCGTTAAAATCCTCCAGGAATGCCATCCAAATAAGCATATCCTGGCGAATTTCAGACGATAGGCGCGTGCGGTGGTGCTTTTCCCTCAGCCCCTGCATCGCGTGCGCGATGGAGCGAGAGAAGGGGCGAGCCATTGGGATGATTCTCAATGCGAAATTCAATTGCCCCACCACCTCCTGTAATTGCTGCAAGGTGACCTTCTCCTTCCGGAGGCATAACTGTAGCGACGTCTTGAATTTGTGCACCTTG
Organism: Lissotriton helveticus; assembly: GCF_964261635.1. Taxonomy (NCBI): domain Eukaryota; kingdom Metazoa; phylum Chordata; class Amphibia; order Caudata; family Salamandridae; genus Lissotriton; species Lissotriton helveticus. The sequence goes on from NC_136067.1 coordinate 1,550,936,391, forward strand.
TCCTTAGGTAGTCTAAAACATTTCTCCATCGAGTCAATCTCGATGCCCAGAAATTCCAAGCAGGTGGTCGGGCCCACCGTCTTCCCAGGCGCAAGCGGGACCCCAAAAGCCCGCATGAGCACGCAAAATTCCTGCAATGCCATTGCGCACTCCCGAGAACCCGCTGCACCGAGGAAGAGGAAATCATCTAAGTAATGCATGACCCTTTGGTGGCCTGTCACCTGTCTCATGGCCCATTCAAGAAATGGACTAAACGTCTCAAAGTAGGCGCAAGAAATAGAACAACCCATAGGCATGCATTTGTCCATGTAAAACCTATCTCTAAAGGTGAAACCTAAAAGATGTTGGTCTGCCGGGTGGACTGGGAGGAGGCGGAAGGCGGACTCTATGTCTGATTTCGCCATCAGCGCCCCGGGTCCAGTGGCCTGTAATAAGGTCACAGCCTGATCAAAAGAGGCGTACTTAACACTACAGATATCTTCGTCTATGGCATCATTCAGTGAGGCCCCCTTTGGCGCTGATAGGTTATGAATCAATCTGAATTGCCCCTTCTCTTTCTTGGGGACAACTCCCAGTGGGGAACACACAAAGTTGTGTACTGGCACTGCAGAAAAAGGGCCAGATATCCTGCCTAAGGAAAGCTCCTTGTCAATTTTGGCGGCCACAACAGCCGGATTGTGTGTGACTGATAATTGATTTCTACAGTGCGCACTGCCTGTGTATCCCCCGGCCGGGATCCTAAAACCTTTTGAAAAACCTTCCTGGAGTAGGGTGGCCGCTTTGTGGTCAGGGTATCTGTTCAAGAATGGGATCATTGCCACCACATCCACTGGAGTGGGGGGGCGTGACCGGTCTGACTTATAGTGGCCTTCCCCTACCCCTCTGTCCCGTGTTACCTTGCTTGGACCTACAGGTAGATTCTGGATGAGAGGGGTGCCCACAGGAGGCACATGCATGCCTAAACTTACACGCGGCCCTTGTGCAGGTACGTTTATTAAAATCCCAGCACACTCCTTTCTTCTCTGGCCCACCCGCCCTAAATTTCCCAGGTACTTCACTCGTTTGGGGGGGCCGAAAGGGCTGCTGCGGTCTAGTGAACACCCTGCCCGCACCGAACTGAGGGGGAGGTGCAGTGTCAGAAAACTGTTTGTGCCAGGCCATGGAATCTACCGAGTCCCATGGTAATGCTCTATTGAATTCCAATGCCTTCCTAAAATTTACATCATAACCCTTCCATGCTTCCCCAGAATACTGTTGACTCCACCCCACAATCCTGCTTGAGTAGCAAGCCAATGCAGCCTGCAGATCTGGAGGACGCTCAGCCTTAACTGCAGTGAAAACGGCCCATGCTTGCATCCAATTATTGAGATTTTCCTCAACCCTGAATCTAGTACACTGCGCCCTCCATTCACTTGGGAGCATCCACTCTTTCAGTGCTTTCGCCTGCTCCATTTCCCTATTATCCAATAATAAAGAATAAATGTACACGTATTTATCAGCCCAAATCATTTCTTTAACAGCTAAAGACACATGTTGAGCCAGATTTTCGCTCCTGGAGGGTACTACACCGTCCCCCAAGAGTGGCAATGCCACTTCCTTACCAAGTGCGGGCACCGGGGGCGGCTGCCCTTGTACTCCGTCCAGCTGAGGAACACTTGGACCTGCAAGGGGAGAAGAAATTGGCAATGCAACACTGTCGGCGACCGGTGCCGATCTGATTTTTTCCACAAACCTTGCAGCCTCTGCCGCATGGTCTGCAGAATTCGGGAAGGCTCCCCCTTTTTGAAGCCATGGCATCATGGCCGTTAACTGAGAAACCAATTCGGGTGGCATTGAATCTACATTACCCCCCGGGACAACAGGTACCACTGGGGTTATGCCCGATGGTCCTGGCACAGGTGGCAGGGCGGGCGCCGGGAGAGGCCAGCCTGCACCCGGGATTGTGGGTACCGGTGCGGGAGCAGACCCAGCGTCTACTGGTTGACCTGCCGGCACCGGCACCACGGGGGCAATGGGTGTAGGCCCATGCGGGGGTGGGACCACCGCGGGTGGTGCGGCGGGTAACGGATCCCCTGGGCCTGGGGTGGGGACCGCCTCCTTGGGTCTTTTGGACCTAGGTTTCCCTTGCGGGGTGACAAATTCCCCTCTTGGCACTGGTGCCACCCTCTTGCGGACCGGTCTCCCGGACGGGCCCGGTGCCTCGCCATCTCTATCCTCCAGCCGGGCTTCCCGCTCCTTAATTTGTCCTAGCTGTTGTTTAATGTCACTCATCTCCCGCATCATAGCCCGCATCATAGCCTCCATGTTGGACCCCCTTTTTCCACCCCTTGGACCTGGCATGATGCTAACCCCCCAAAAAACACCCGCTGCCTACTTAGATCCCAACCGGTCAACTGCGTGTACCTTTCAGATGGAGGGTCACCAGGGGGCTTTCAGCACCATGCAACGGCGACCGCAACACTAGCGGCTTGTCCGCTTATGTAAGGGGGTGAGTAAACCTAATGTAGACTCACCCGGCGGCCACCTGGAGCAATGAATGCTAGCCCCCCGTACCCCTCTTACCGACCAGTCCCGTGCACTCGGCGGCGAAGATGACCTGCGATCACAGCCCTCGCCACGTCCTGTGCCCTGTCTGCGAGTGAAACGTGCCAATAATGTGATTAAGGTTGCCTGAAATTGAAAACAGGTATTAATCCCGTGTCATAAAGCAAGAAAAACGTTTCATAACACCAAACCTCAACAGTGAAAACCTTTAATAAATTGCCACCTTGTTTGTCTCTTGAAAGCAATTCATTCAGTAGTTAATAAAATGCCACCTTGTTTGTCTCCTGAAAGCAATTCATTCCGTAGTTAATAAAAAGCCACCTTGTTTGTCTCCTACAAGCATTCATTTAGTAGTTCATACCCTTCAGTAATGAAACATCCCCTCAACAATATGCACCAGGCCCAACACATCAAATTCCAAAATGCAATGCTGCCCTTACAACCCACAGACCTGTAAGAAATGGCCCCTTGTGTCACCCTACAACTGTACACACTTCGCTTTAACTTTAGACACAATCATGAAAAAGAGAACAGTTGTCCAGTAGCATTCGTTATTTTCACAAGAGAATTAAATTGTGTACTCGCATGCAATTGCACGTTATTTAAAATATGAAACTAGGGCCCACTATAATCGGGTCTCCCCTCCAGGTCCTGCCCTGGTCGACCCTGCTTAGCTTTTGATTTGAAAACAACCCCTTCTGTCCCGCTGGAACAGCCTCTCCGCTCCGCCCAAGAATAGCGGGAAAACCTTTGTGTTTAACTGCGGTTGACTAAAAACCGCCGGAAATGGCAGACAACCAGCCGCTAAACCCGCGGCTCGAAAACGCTCTGCCCTGTTCAGCCGGGAGACTCTTTCTCATGCCCCGCTATCAATGCGGATGACCGTCGGTCCCAGTCCGCCGTGTGCCCCTTTCCAGAAAAAGCACCGGCTGACCGATGCGCGGTCCCTGTACCCCCCGCCCTCGCACAATACCTAACGGAGCCTCGCAACGGCCCGTACCACGCTCCCGACCTGATCCGGCAGTCGGCTCCAGACGGCTGGCTCCACGCGTCGGTGATCCTTCACCGTGGTCACGACGGCAACCACAATCGAAACGGGGATCCACCCGGCTCCGGAAATACTACCACTGGAAAGCTTCGAAATCTGAAAAAGAAAGACACAAAGTCAATAAACAAAGAAGCCCCGAACGCGGGGCACAACGTTCAGCGAGGGAGCGTCCAGGGACAAGGGAGTCTCCTGGGCGCTCCCTACCTCTTATTCCCGAGGGGCCGGGTGGCCCCTCCTCACGCCCGCCCCCCCCGACCCGGAACCAGTCCATTGATTCCGGGTCAAGAGGGGCGCCGGCCAATCGGCGGTGGGCCGCGCCCCCAGGGCACGCCCCCACCGTCGAAAGACCCGAGGAGAGAAGGGGTGAAGCGGTCGCCGCGCCGCCATGCGTGCGGGGGGGCCGAGGGCCCCCCCTTTTCAAATGCGAGGCCACTTTCATAGTGGCCATGCCCCTTTCTTTAGACGCTGCTCGCCTTAATCAGTTTACAGCGAGCTGTGTCTAAATAAAGGGCGTGGCCACCATTAAAGTGAAAGCATGTCATGGGGCGCTTTTACCAAAAAAAAACGTGTTAACAAATCACTCAGTCTGTACCCAAACTAAGAGAATTATCCAGCAACTTGAACGCTTCACATCGAGGGCCCCTAATTTCATATGACGTCCTACGGCGCAATTCAAATACGTGGCGCATAACTCAAGATTGTGAATGCTTTCAACTCACTTCATAAGGCCTCCTTCGACTCAATTAAAATACCGCGATGCATAATTCAGATTTGAAATCGCTTTTAGCTCACCAACTAATGTATACGAATATCGAGCTGTCATGGCGCTTCTCAATACGATACACTCCGCACATCTAACCATTCCACCCCCATCGACGTGCCTCTGATAGACTGCTACTCTAGCCCTTCTCGAAGATATCAGATGCTCAATCGCTTGTCCTGATGATGATCTCAACTGAATGAGATTGAAACGCCGTCAACCTACCTAACTCCTTATTTCATTATATAAAATTATCAGAAGGAGCAATGGGCTAGATGTAGGTAATTTAAATTTACGATTCGAAAATACCGAATTTTACCGATTCGGTATTTTTGAATCGGTAAATGCTATGTGGGTAAAAAATCGGTAAAAAATACCGAATCGTTACGATGGAGGCCCATAGGAATGAATGTCAATTACAGAATCGGTAAGTCCAGTCCGAACTGCCAAGCCATGCCTTCCCTGGACCGGAAACAAGCTTCCGAGGACCGGTTTCTGACATTTCAGCCGTCTTCAGCCCGGCTTGCTTGTATCCAGTGGCAAAGTGAGCAAGGGACTCACGCCTGAGCATACCCCGCCAACTCATGGCAGTTCGGGCTGGACTGTTCCCATGAGGCACAGGGTCAGACTGATTTGCATATGGCCATGTCTGAACTGGGGTGGCAGAGTGGGCTAAAGAACAGTGATGGATTAAACCCAGATCTGTTGACTGGGTGTGAGTGTTTGATTGGTTCAGATGCTCCGTCCATCACCACCCCCTTTTGTACCACTTTGTGTGCACATGTGGCACACATACATGCCCTAAGGGCATGTATGTCTGTCACATGGCACAGGTGTAAATGCACAGATTTGCATTTACATAGGAATTCGTTATTTACCACCAACTAATTGTTGGTGGTAAATAACGGATCCTTAAAGCCCAGAAGCACTCTTTTAAGTGCTTCCTACATTTCATTTACCAATTCGGTAAATACCGAATCGGTAAATACCGATTCGTTATTTACCGAATCTGTAAAAAAGCCTCCTACATAGGAAAAGTCTATTACCGGTCGGTAGCGGCCGAATTCGGCTTTTACCGACTGGTAATAGCCTACCTACATCTGGCCCTATGTGTTATGTTTTTAAGATGCACGTTTTAATTTTCCTTCACCCACTCAAGCACTATTTTTAGTACTTTTTTGTGAGCACTGGATCGTGATAATCACTATAAAAAAGAGACAAAAACAATAATGAATAAAACAATTGCAAAATAATCAATATTTGTTGTCCTGTATCATACCCCCCCTTCTAACTTAATTGTTGCATTGTGGCTCTAAATGTAAATATACAAATCAGTCATTTCATGCGAAAAGCCTTGCTTTTTTAGATCCTTATATAGGACTAACTGCCCCAATGAAACATTGTTTCTCTAATATTGTTCACTTTACTGGTGGGCACCCCCTCTCTTTAGACGCGGCTCGCTGTAACTCTGAATACTGCAGCAGCGTTTAAAACAGGGGCACAGCCACTATGTAAGTGAAAACATGGTATTGGAGCTTTCACTGAAAAAAAATAAAATAAATCGTAGTGTGGCCTCTAAAGTTAAAGTGGACCGGGCTGCCAAATTAACCACTTCCACGCTAATGACAAAGCCAGCTCGTCATGGGCGTTACCTGCGCTGCGCTCATGACGAGCTGGCTTTGTCATGAACAATAACAACATAACGGTAAGGTGGGACCCGAGGGAATATTTATAGACCGCGCTCTGTGTATAACCCCATTACTAACACAACAACAACAAAATACCGGAGGGTCTCAAAAGGAAAAAATGAATTAATGGTATGTGTGAAAACCCGTTCATCAAATAAAATTACAATGAGCCTAAGACAAAAAGGTTTCTATGACAGCCTAGTGGATACCCATCAGTCACCACTCGGAACCGCCCTTCATCATTTGGGTTTCTTCCATCGCCATCTACCCAAGCAGGTTATTCTCAAAAGAAGGAAAAAATCAAGATGTAAATTGATTTCCTCAATTGAAAAAACCGGTAGTATGGTGTGCCACTCCTTGGATTAAATGAGTGGAATAGTGTGGGGTGACTGATGCAGTGCAGTGCTAAAGGTGATTAAATAATAATACAAAAAAGCAAAAAGTGTGTTAAAATTTGGATGAGGGAGTACAGAACAAACTTTATTCAGGTGATACTCACTCCACCAAGGTTAAAAGAGTTTTCGTGACGACAGTTCGAAAATATACACTGCCTATAGATGGAACCAGGTCTACATGTTTCAGCAAATAAGGGACAACTGTGTCCTTGCTTTCTTCAGGACCTTACAATTAACTAACTGCTACTGCAAAATTATAAAGTGTTTAAAATAGGTGACGACTACGTATTACACAGACAAGTACAAAGATCACCTGTGACTTCTAGGTGAAAGAGCCTTGTCTCCTTCTTTACAGGTTATGCCGTTCACTAGAAGGATCAAAGCAAATAGATTTCAAATGTCAAATGGTGGAATTCACACAAAATTATGCATGTCACAATACACATGGCCATGGCCCAGTCTGGAAATTATAGACCTTAGGCTTAAGTTAGACTTCTTATGTTGTCCATCAAACGATCATTTCGGGGGAGGGGGGGGGGGGGAGGCTCTTCAAAAGAGAATATAAAATATCTAAATTGCCTCACTTCTAATATTATGGTGAGATATTTCAACTTAACTCCATAAACATTAAAGTATATATATACAATATAGATAACCCTTTATCTTCGCAGATGATTCTCCAGCAAGAAACAGCATGAGGAATTAACAATGTTTTTAGACCAATCCATTCATCCAGATGCACACCTCTGCATATAGACCACTGGTTTGGCGATCAAGAGTTTCATTTAACTTTGCAATAATTTGTAATCCACATATATCACTACATGCATCCAAATGTTCGCATCGACATGCAAGGGCTAGAAGAAAATGTACTTAAAAGCAGGGAACGCAGGGGAAAAGAAAAGGGAGCTGCCAACAGTACCAACACAGGGCTGCTACCAGCAAAGTTTAAGCCTCAATCAAAACCGTTTGTGATCAGTTACCTTTCAATCATTTACGTAAAAAGTATGTGATTTTTAAGAAAGCTAATGTCCTTAGGTTGTTCCACGTTATACCACCGGATACTGCCAGCAGACTCATATCAAATCTAGTGGTGAGGTTTTGGAGGAAAAAAAATATATAGATCCTGATTTGAGAATCTCTCACTGGTTGTCTTGAGGTCCACCTTATCCATTCTCCATCAAAGCATTCTTATCCTTTGCCCAGACAATTACCACGGACCAGAGAATTTTTAATTCAGAATCTTCTCCAAGCAAGTAAATGTGAGATGAATAACTTGAGACTGTTGGAGATTCAGCTTATGCAGGCTTGTAGCAAAGGATTAGCCACGGATACTATTCTTAAAGAGTTATTGGTTTATAAGGTTAAGATTCACCAAGGTTTTGCTTTAAAATCTGCCCAGCAATTGGCTGCATTTAGAACAGAGGTGTATGAAGTAGGAGAAACCTCAGGGAAACATTTAGCTAAAAGAGCTAGGCAGAAATCTGTGTTTGCTAGTATAAATAAGATTAATAATGCTGTAGGGAAGACTGTTAATAATGCTGCTGATATACTTAATGTGTTTGCCGAGTTTTACTCCAAACTATACACTGAAGACATGATAGAGGATTGCTCAGCTCAGGTAACCCAATTTACAGAACAGGCCTTGAACGGTATTTTACCTACACAAGAGAGGGAGAAGCTGGACTTGCCCATTACTTGGGAGGAGATTGAGACGTCATTGTTGTCCTTGGCGTCTGGAAAAGCTGCTGGCCCTGACGCTATTCCTTTAGAGTTCTTTAAGCTCTTCCGATGCATACTAAGACCAGAACAGGCTGACTTATTTTCAGCAGCTCAACGTGGCAGCGCCCCTGCTTCTTGGCGGGAATCCATAATTACTGTATTTCTTAAAAAAGACAAACCCCCTTTGCTACCGTCATCTTTTCGTCCTATCTCACTCATAAATGCGGACAGTAAAATCTTTTCTAAAATCCTCGCCTCACGTCTGTCTAATATTATTTCTTCTTTAGTTTCTAAATATCAACATGGGTTTATTCCTGCTCGCGATACCGCTGACCATATTCGACAGGTAATCACTTTCCTGGATTGGTCTCAGGCAACTCGGTCCAATGTTGGACTCATATTTCTAGATGCAGAAAAAGCCTTTGACCGGGTTGCCTGGGGTTATCTCTGGGATGTGCTTGCTAGAAAGGGATTTGGTCCAGGTTTTATAATGGCTTTAAAAACATTGTACGTTTCTCCGAAAGCCCGTATTCGAATTAATGCCCAACTTTCCCCTTCCTTTTTAATTTCTAGGGGCACTCGTCAAGGATGCCCCTGTTCACCTTTACTTTTTGCACTTTATATAGACCCCTTAATTAACCGTTTTATTTCTGAGGAAAAGATTAGACCTATCTACCTAGCCAATACAAACTACCGAGCCTTGGCTTATGCCGATGACATTGTAATTACCACCACGGATGTTCAGACTGCTCTTCCGGCAATAAATGATCTTGCCAAACAATTTGGATCATTCTCTGGCTATAAATTAAACTTGGGGAAAACTCAGATTTTATGCTCTGGGGACAATCCATCACCAAATATTCCTATTATTTCTGAGGTTACATATCTGGGAATTAAAATATCTTTGCCCATTGAAAAAATACCAGAACTTAATCTTAATCCTATGATAGCCCAAATCAACACTACATTAAGCCGCCTTGATCATCTACACTTATCACTATACGGCAGGCTCAACATTTTGAAAATGCTGATCCTACCAAAGGTGCTGTATCTATATCGCACTATACCTTTGGAATTTCATTCGTCCTGTTTTAAAAATTTAGAAAGGGCCACCTCTAGGTTCCTTTGGGGCTATAAACGACATCGCAAAGCCCTTAAAAAAATGATTCTGAGTAAAGAGTGTGGGGGATGGAATGTCCCTTACTTTCTGTTTTACTACCTGGCGGCAGCACTCCAGTATATCAGCCCCCTCATAATTGGAGACAGAGTAAATATCCCCACTTGTCAAACTCCATCGATCTTTGAAATGACTATCGGAGAGAGAGTGAAAGCTAGCTTCCTTAAGGTTGTTGAGCCCAGCTATTATAAAAAACACAAAGTATAAGACGCTGAAGGCAGCTTTCATAGTCTGGCAAAAAGTTCGGAAGCTTTTGGGTTTGTCTAAACTTAATGCCTATACTCCCTTAGCTTCTCCCAGTCTTTTGCCATCTGTGATTTTCTGTGATTTAACTACTCACAAGTGGGAGCAGAAAGGATTACGATATTTGGGCGACTTATTTATGAATGGTGAAATGGCTTCATTTCAGGAATTAGAGAATAACTTCTCCTTGGCAAGAAGTGATTTTTTCAAATTTCTTCAGATTCGTAGTTTCTTACAGAGCTCTTCGGCTATTAAGTCAGCTAGAATGATTAGAATTCATTTGTTTGAACTGTTACAGAAAAAGGCTCCTATTGGCTCGTTGTACTTAAGTCTGGTTCAAGAATGTGGGGATGATATGGATCAGTGCCAACTGAAATGGGCAAACAAACAGGGGGTGCCTGGGGTTGATGTTTTGTGCTCTGTTAAATTAGCTTCAGATTGTTTAATCACAGGGATGATGAAATCACAGCATTTTATGTGCTTTCATGACCTCTATTACACTCCCAGTAAGGTCGTTAAGTGGAGTACGACCACTGGAACGAATTGTAGTCGGTGTGGGCTACATGCAGCTAACGATGTCCATATGTTTTTTCAATGCCCTAAACTCCGGGATTTCTTTCAACAAATTGAAAACTTTTTGTCGGTTGTTCTAAGCTGTGATATTATAATAACCGCCGAATTGGTGCTTTTGGGCTTAGAATCCGACATTTCAAGAACTAAATCAATAAGGTGCTTTTTATTTATCTGTATGGCAGTAGCCAGAGCATGCATTACTAGGGAATGGATTCATTCAGATCCCCCTTCTTTCTTTACATGGCGTGAGAAGTTACTTTTTATGTATAATTTAGAGTCTGCTATTTATAAGCTAAGAGGGGCCAAAAGAAGAGCTCTGGGGGAGAAGATCTGGGCACCCATTGCTGAATGGATTTAATTACTTTGCTTAAATTTGCAAATGTCTTTGTTCTTATTATGTATACAGTCGGAATTATGTTACTATCTACTGCTGTATTTCCTTGCAAGAAAACAATAAAATAAAAAAATAAAAATAAATAAAAAGTAAATGTGTAGCGATTTTAATGCAAATTGTTTTTGCCCACCTTTGCCAAATTTCAACTACTGTAGATTCTGGTAGCGTCATTTCGAGGTAGGTGAGTTTTCTCTTTGTTTTGTTTGACCTAAGGACCAGTGTAGAGACTATTGCAGTATGGTAACTTAACCCTATTCAGAAAATAGATAGGGAGGCGGAGCTTGGCACAGAGGTAATTGATGGTGTTTCTTTAATGCTCCGGCTTTGCTCTACCATCCAATTGAGAGTACAACACAATGCAGAACACCATAACCCTATAAAGTACTGCCCGTACTCCACACAACCCTAGAGATAACTCCATGCTCAAGACTGAGCGCCACAGGGTGGCATCAACGGGTAATAGCACAGAGGATTTAGAGTCGTAGTCCAATCAGCATGGTAGGCGGGCTACTCAGCATCCACCCTGGTGATAAATTGCCAGCTGAATCACCCGGACTCTGAAAGTGAAAAAGTATCTACAAGGGATTTCGTTTGTGTTTAGAATATTTTTTGACTTAAGATAATTTCAAGTAAGTCACAGATGAACAAACTTCACGGTGTCCACTAGGACAACAATAGTGAAAATGAATTTCAATGAAGAAAAGCACACGGTAAATCTTGGTTTATATCAAAAGATAATTTTATCTAACTTTCATCATCTCAGTTTGCAAGGGTACATAAAGAAAAGGGGAGGGGAAATATCAGCAAAAGAAGTCATGTAAATATATCCAAAATCAATTTGAGATTATATGTCAACACCCACATAAGCTCCTAAATAATTGTAAAGCAAAAACTAACTAAACATAGAGAAAAATTGCTCAGAAACTATAGAATTTTCTTGGGAGTTGATGGAACTGTCGACGTTTCGGTATTTTTGGCGTTAGTCCCTTAGACCATCTTCAGGACAATGGTTTGTTTTGCAAGATATATACAAGACCTTAGTCATTCAGGCCGAAATCATAAATGAACTTCACTGTATTGATAGTGTCGAGTAACACCTAGGGATCAACTCTGGTGTGCGACATCCAATCGGTGTAGAAGCCAAACGTAAATTTTGCTTCCATCCTTTAACAACGATACCACTACGTTTATTTTGACGGCGTTTATTTTCGCTTAACACAGGGTGCGCGGCACTCGTATACTCATATACCAATACGAGCGACAGCACTGGCGGGAACTAACCAGGAGTTACTCCTGGTTAGTAGCGGTGTCGTTTAGGATCTGATGTGGGTGATGACATATAATCTCAAATTGATTTTGTATATATGTACATGACTTCTTTTGCTGATAATTCCCCTCCCCTTTTCTTTATGTACCCGTACAACGTCAGCTCCCTTTTGAGGCTTCCAAGACCCTGAGGAAGGAGGGCGGGACGAAGAGACACATGATGACCCCACTGATTGCGCTGATCCTCCGGGAGCTGGTGGTACAATGCTGGAGGGAACTGCGGCTGAACTACGTGCTGGCTTTAAGGCCATTGATGCGCCGTTCGACAAGCTGGGTGCACGAATGGATGTCATGCATGGCCGCCTGGAGCAGCACGAGGTCCGCCCAGAAGCTGCTGAGAAGCACATTTCTGACACTGAAGACTGGCAGGCTACCATGGTCAAACGCTTAGACCATACAGAGTGGGTGTTGAAAAGCACAGTGGCAAAAGCAGAGGATCTCAAAGCGCGCTCGCATCAAAACAATCTGCGAATAGTGGGGGTAGCCGAGACCACCAACACCAGCCCCATGGAAACATATCTATACACTGGTCTACATACACGCCAATTAAGTTTTAGTTTGCATACAGTAAGACTTTTGTTCATTAGTACACACAATAACAGGACATGATTCAATGAGCTCTTCAAATAATCAAAAGTCACTTCCGATGTTATTGTGTTTTTTTATTCTAACGATTTTGCCCAGCCAACATGTGTTTCATCATGGGGAATTACCCACTTGACTTCTTCAGGCTGTCTGCAAATTCTAGACTCTTTTGCATCCTCTCTGCCAGTTCTACTTCCGTCCCGGCTGCTACTGCGCTAATCCTTTTTATGGTTCTGCTGTTTGTATCTTCTGTCAGCCAAGGTACCTCAGCTGTCTGCTCTTAATCGTGAGGCTGCTCTCTATTCTGGCATTTCTCCTTAGAAGCTGCAATCTGTCTCGATCGACTCTGGGTCTAGATGGTCCCTGAACGAGTACGCTCTGTTCCTCAGTCCGGCTTCTCGAGTGCCTGTGTGACCCGGAAGTCATAAAGAGGATTAGCGCAGTAATAGTAGAATACTTTCAGATAAATACAGTCTCTGTACCTTGATATGCAACTCTGTGGGAAGCTTTTAAAGTATATATTAGGGGAGTCTATCTCTAAGCAGGCAGGGGTGCTCAGCACGATACGCCATGAGCTTGATGCTGTCGAGCGGGAATTGCAAGAGCTGGATGCCTGGACATTGACAGGTGCTGCACCTTCTCCATTGCATCAGTGCTCTAAACGGCCGGGGGAGTTCCACAGCGGGAGACAGCATAGTTGGGGAAATACACCCGCGCTACAGTGTACAGGGAGGGAGAGAACCGGGACTAACCCTTGCCCGAATGCTTACTCCTAGGCACCAAGCTACACACATCACACATCTTCAGGCCGTGGACGGTACACATGTCACAGATGGCACCCCTATACAGTCGAGCTTCTTGTCATACTATACTAACCTTTACACAACGTGCTCGCCACCGACGGGCGAAGCACTGACAGACTATCTAAACGAAATAGCGATGGTGTTGGTGGAGAGCGGACAGCAGGAATTCCTCGCTTCGCCTATTGGCGCTGATGAGATTATTCAGGCCATAGATGGCCTGGATGGCACGCGGGCCCCCGGTAATCACAGCCTCACAGGCGTGTTTTACCAGGCCTATAAAGTGCAGCTAGTGCCGCAGTTGTTAGAAGTCTATGCAGAGGCGTTAGAGTCCGGTGAGCTGCCCCTCACTATGTGCGAGGCAATAGTAACCTTACTTTTGAAACGGGGAAAACCGTCCGACAGTTGTGCCTCCTACAGGCCACAGTCCCTGTTGAACCAGGATTATAAAATACTTGCTAAAGTACTGACCACGCAAATCTCACTCATAATTGGACAGATTATATCCCCTGTTCAGTCAGGATTCATGCCAAACCGGTCAACTTCGGTGAACTTACGCTCACTATTTGCGGTCATCAATCAGATTAGCCCTGTGCTCCCCGCTGCGGCAATATTATTAGACGCTGAGAAAGCGTTTGATTCCCTTGAGTGGAAGTTCTTGCACGCAACTTTAAGTAAGCTTGGTTTTCCTCAAAATTTCTGTTCCCTGGTATGACTTCTCTACACCAATCCAGTAGCACAACTGCGTATAAATGGGGTGTTATCCATCACGCTCGCGCTGTTACAGGGCACCAGGCAGGGTTGCCCACTTTCACCCCTGCTTTTTATTATTGCGATGGACCCTTTCCTGCAACATCTGCAAGAGCGACATCACCAGCGGGGGATAGGGTTTCATCAGGGTCCCTTACTTGCATCATTATATGCAGACTACATCCTTCTACTCGTCCAGGAGCCGGTCCTGAATCTTCCTCCCATCATGAGGGAGGTGGTGCGGTTTGGCGCTTTCTCTGGGCTATTTATAAACTGGAAAATTCTGAAATATTCCCTTTAACGGACGCCACCACTCCATTCACATTGGAAATCCCTTCTCATTTGGTGCGATGATCCCCCTAGATTCCTCAGGGTCAATATACATCGCACAGCCTCGGAAGTTGTGCGCCTCAATTATGGTCCGGCCATAGACCGCCTTATTGAGCAGGTAGATAGCTGGATTGCACTGCCCCTATCAATAGCGGGAAGCATCGCGATCATTAAGATGGTTGTGTTGCCCAGATTTTTATATTTGTTTTTAAACCTCCCTATCCCACTCACAGTTTCCTTTTTTAATACACTCAGGGTGCTACTGACACAGCTGATTTGGGCGGAATGCCAGGCGCGATTAGGCTGGAAAACACTTATTCAACCCTTCGAAGGAGGGTGGTTCAAGGTGCCTTATTTCTATTTCTACTATTTAGTGGCACAGGCGCATTACGATTATTTCTGGTACCATCCTGATGCACGCTTGCACTTCTTGAAACCCGAACACACACAGGCCCGTCCCCACCCCCTCTCCACCATCCTCCTGTGCTGACTCAAAAGAACATGGGCTGAGATCCCTACCCTGCTATGAGCTGGGCCGGGGGGGCGCCTGCATAGATACTTGGGAGCTGAGCACCTATACTCCCCATATTTGCCGATTCTCAACATCCCTGGATAGCTCCCACGACCGAAACACTGACGCAACGGACACTTAGCCGCTGTCATATACATAATATGGGGCGTATGTTTAGGTATGGACCTGTACGTACGGTTGCGGACTTAAGAAGGGATCATGATGTGACCATGTTTGACCGTTTTCTAATGCACAGAACACGAATAGCATTGATCACTGCATTATGTCGGAAGGGTATAAGCTATTCCACAAAGGGTATAAGCTATTCCACAAACCTAGGCCAGTAGGAAGAGGTGGGGGGCTTGGAGTGATTCATAAAGACAAGTGGGACTTTTCCACTCTACAGATCGATGAGGTGGCGGGGGTGGAACTACTGGGGTTCTCCTTGCAAGAACCTAAAGGTAGGATCCTGACTGGATTGATATGTTATAGACCACCCAGTGCGGATACACAATACCAGGCACTGTTTGACACCATTGCTGCTCTTGCCCTGACCCACTCCAGACTGCTGATTCTGGGAGATTTTAACCTATGGGACAAAGGGTCCCTGGGGAGTCATCTGAGGGATCTGAAGGACATATGTGGAAACTGGGGTCTGGATCAGCTGGTACTGAAACCAACTCACTCAGGGGGACACATCCTCGATATGGTCTTCGCCAAACCGACTGAGACTAAGATGATTGAAATCTTACCTCAGTGCTGGACCGACCACTCCTTAATCCATTTCCAGATCTCCATACCCATGGAGGGCAATGGAAGTGAGTGCCCGGTGACTTATAGGAAGGGACGGTTTTGGTCTAAATTACCAAAGGATAAAACAAAACCAACTTTTACTGGCAACATATCCTATGATCCAGTGGAATCGGTTGACGTGAACTACCAAAAGTATTGCAATCACATCATAAATACCCTAGATAGATTTGCCCCTTTGACAAATATAAAGAATAAAAGGAAACCATCAGCCCCCTGGTTTAATGAGGAGCTGAAATCCCTACGTAATGTACGCCGGGAGGCAGAAAGGAAATGGCGTAGAGGCTATTTATAGCCGGATAAAATATCACTTAAAGTGGAACAGGCAAAATATAAAGGAGCCATTGCCAAAGCGAAGGCACTCTTCTATGCCACTACTATTCTTCAGTCCCCTAACAGTACTAAAACCCTTTTTAATATCATAAGGGATCTCTCGCACCCCACCTGTATGGGTAATAAGGTGGTTGCAACTCAAGAACTATGCGATGAGATCGCGACCTATTTTGAGGAAAAGATTGCCAAAATCGTGGGGGGGCTGAAGGAGGAAAGGACCAGCTGCAAAGATGTAGTGGCACAGACAGAAGAAGAGGAATCTCTACCAATATTGTCATCATTGGAAGATTTCACCCCTCTTACAGAGGAGCTCTTTTATAGTCTGGCCCATAATGTGGCATCAGGGTCGCCTCTAGACCCCCTCCCGCATAGGATCTGGAAGGAATATGGGCCAGAGCTGTTTCCTTGGATGCATCGGATCTGTCGCCAATCCCTCGAGGAAGGCATAGTGCCGGAAGCATGGAAGCAGGCAGTGGTTACCCCCCTGCTTAAAAAGCCTTTGCTGGACCCTACTATTCCGGCGCACTTCAGGCCCATATCCCTCCTGCCCTACCCGATAAAAATAGTGGAAAAGGTGGTCAGTAAGTCCCTGTCAGGATATCTGGAAGACAATGGCTTATTGGACAGGGACCAATTTGGCTTCCGCCCAGGCCACGGAACAGAAACTGCATTGGCAACCATGCTGGACACCCTTCGAATGCGAGCCGACAATGGCAATTCCTCAGTCCTGGTGCTGTTGGATATGTCGGCCGCATTCGATACGGTTAGCCATGCGGTTCTGTTAAGTAGATTGGAAAAACTGGGCGTGAAGGGCAAGGCCCTGAGGTGGATACAGTCTTACCTAACAGACAGACAACAGGTGGTGACCTTAGCACCCTTCTCATCTTCCAAGTCCAAGGTCTGTCATGGAGTTCCTCAGGGCTCCTCGATCAGCCCTATTCTTTTTAATCTTTATTTGCAGCCTCTGATCCCCATGATCAAATCCTATGGAATTGATTTGATAAACTACGCCGATGACACCCAATTGGTGTTCTCCCTAGAAGGTAGACAGGCAGTGACCATGGAGACCTTTCAGGACTGCATGAGTAGGGTCTCCAGGTGGCTGAAAATAAACTCCCTCCAATTTAACGAAGGGAAGACGGAGGTGGTTTATTGTTCGTCAGCCAAACTGAGTCACCAACCTTCTTGCGAGATCAGGCTTGCGCCGGGAGCTGATCCTTGCATCCCGGTGAAGACCGTGTGTAACTTAGGGGTACTGTTTGATGCGGATCTCCAAATGACCTCCCAGACCAATAAAACCATCAGTGTCTGTTTTGGATTGCTGAAAGCACTCAGACAGATTTTGCCCCTTTTGCCTGATGAGTCTAGACCGCTAGTGGTCAGGAGTGTGATCATGGCCAGACTGGACTATTGTAACTCTCTATATCTAGGGGCCCCCTCATACATCCTACAGGGGCTCCAGAGGGTCCAGTCTATAGCGGCTAAGCTGGCTCTCAATAGACCTCGTAGTTCTTCCACTACGTTGGCGCTTAGAGATTTACACTGGGTGCCAATCAGGAGCAGAGTCGCTTTTAAGTCCCTATGTATTGTGTATAGAGCCCTGCACAACATGGAACCTATTCCCTTACAGGAAAGGCTCTCCTGGTATAAGCCTACAAGGTCCCTGCGCTCCTCTAGCCTGGGTCTGGCAGCAACTACCAGGATTAGGAGATCGAGGATGGGAGGCAGAGCTTTCTGCACTTCTGCATCTAGGCTGTGGAACGAGCTCCCCCAGAATATCAGGCAAATGGACACCTTGTTGGGGTTCAGAAAGAGCCTGAAAACATGGCTGTTCGTCAAAGTTTGATTCTTCGTGAGTCCATCTAACAGTCCAGGCGGGTGTTTTTTGTATGACATGACAGCCAGTGTATTGTTGTTTCCATCTGACTATTTTCTGTTGGCGCCAGGATACCCGTAGGGTGACAGTTGCGCATTATAAATAATAAATACAATACAATACAATACAATACAATACAATATGTTCTGAGATGGAGGAGCTTGTAAAGTTCCCCCCACTCACAACAGTTATCGCTGCACCTGATGGTGCGCACCTAGTGTCCAGACTGTATCAGCAAGCACAGGCACTTCGGTCAGTAATGGGTGGTGGATCAAGCGTGGCCTGGGAAAGAGATGTAATGCAACCCATGACTAAAAAGATGTGGTCGTACTGCTACGAACAGACTCGGCTGGTGTCAAATAATTATAGAGACAAACTCCTACACTTTAAGTACCTGCATAGACTCTACATGACTCCGGTGTTGCTTGCAAGGATGGACTGTACTAAGCCGGATTGTTGCCAGAGATGCGCGATGCCACCCGCTGATGATGATAAACAGTGTTTATTTAGACCATAGTCTTTAAACCATACATAAAAGTTTGGATCCACATAGTGATACAATGAAATGTGGTCTAATTATGTTAACACATTTTACAAGCATATAAAACCATAAAAGCCTCAATATTGGGAGAACTCTAAAAACTTTCAAATCTGCAACCCTCCTTTATTGTCTCCATTACAAATTCTCTTTCAAACACGTACCCAGAGCAATTGTAATATCTAGAAATGACATTGCCGTAAGAAGACAAGCGACGTGAGTACGTGAATTCACCTTATATTTTAAAAATATAGGACGTAAAAACACTTTCCGTATTGCTAAAATCAATGTACAGTCAAGCAATATGTGTAAGATATAATTTCTTACTCCTAAACAACATTTACAAATACCGTCTGGTTGGACAAGGCTGCTTTTATTTTCCCTTCTATCTTCCAAGGATTTATGCCCACACGAACCTTTAGGATTTCGTGTCTTAACCATTTATTGGGCAAAAAATCCCGCTGACTTCCTTCATTTAGCGTGGAATTGCCCCACGGTGCAGGCCTACCGGGAAGCAGTGTTTGAGCACCTTAAGCAAATTGTTGAAATTGAACTCCCCCATACACCCTTATTGACCCTGTACGGGTATGTGTTTTTGCGGAGTCCGTGGATAAGGTGTTTCACTGCAATTGCTTTAATGCTGGCTAAAAGGCAGGTCTCCCTGAACTGGGGTGGGCCCTGTCACCACGACTGGGGGCATGGCTCAGTGACATGATGTACTGCGATACAACTAGTGATGTTTATGCATCGCTGTTGCCACTTGCGCCCTATCCCAAAAACATTTGGCAGCCGCTCCGTTCCTATTTACTATTGCACCCGGAGCTAACTGATTGAAATGTATTGAATACTAATGTGATTGTTGGGTTAGCCAACCGGTCTGGCAGACCGTAATGATCAGACTGTTTTTGTTACATGAGCCTGTGTTGTTGTTCTCAAGTTAATGATTATGGGACAGCTGCTGATATTTGTGGCTAACTGTTGTATCCCTAGCTGTCAAAGATTTGTTCATGTAATCCACACTACGTGTATAGTGTAATTGTTATGCGGCTTTTTGAAAATTGCAATAAAAACAACAAAAATAAAAAAACAACTTTACCTGTGACTGTAGTTCACACATCTATGGCCTCAAGAAGGACAGCGAGGATTCATTGTCAGTCACCCTGTCCCCCAGTTTCTTATGGTCCTCTCTGAGGTGTCCAATGCAGCTCTTGATTGAATCGATTTTCATTTCCAGAGTACCCTTCAGGTCGAAGGTGGATGCTAATATTTTATCAAATTGTAGGTCTTTCCAGTAAAGACTCCACTTAGGTAAGAGCCAGGCCCTCATTACCAGCAGGCAGTAGTATCTCCTCTGAGGAGGACCTCGCAGCAGCCATATTCTGCCTAAGATTCACCATTATGTCTGCTTGCTGTGTATACAGCTGGTGTTTCGATCAGGCTGAAACACAAGCAATCTTACACTTTGCTAGCCTCTGCCAGACACTGATCTACAATGGACTTAGCAACTTTTAGGACCGCTTTAGGGGTGGGCAGAGGCAACAATCAGGGGCTCATACAACATACCCTACGGACACATCGGGATAAGTTCTGCTGGGATCCATGTGCCCCATGTGAGGGAGATATACCATCCACATCTGAAGAGGGAACATCAGAAGAGTGTACCTCTGTGGGTCAGACCGCCCCACCAGTTGCAGTCCGGGAGTGATTTTGCAGTTGTGCAAGGCCACCCACCCCTTAAAGGGCAAGCCTCGGCTCCAGACCTTAAAGACTTCCAACAGTCGGTTCCCTTTTGGAGGATCTCTGTTGTTGCAATGCAGCATCCTTTATTAGTGTACTCACGCAGGGCACGCAAGGCACCTCCGAGTGCACGCAATCGCCTTTTGGGCCCCTCTTCAGACGCTGGCAGGGCGCACCGCAGCCAAGGCCCGCAGCCGGTATCTGTCTCTTCGGCCGCTGCCCTATGGCACCTGTCAGCAGCCAAGATCAGCAAGTTGCCACAGATGCCCCTTTAATGTGGCCACGGCAAATATGCTTCCTCCATTGCCACTGATCTGCTTCAGGAAGTTGCCGCCACCATCTTGGAGAGCTTCCCCTTACACCGGTGAATGCCTTTGGCCTGCAGTGTGCATGTCCCTCATTTGGAAAAATTCAGCTTGGAGACAGCCATGCGCATGCAAACCACACGGGGATCACCAGCCACCGTTAGACGGCACGGGTCGAAGTCTCAAAAAGACAGGATCATGAACTAGTCTCAAGTGCTTCGCAAAGACACATCTTAGGCCATTAATTGGTTAACCATGAACCCCCTGCCCCCCCCGCCAAAGTGGCAATATGATAATCTATCTGGTGTCAGCCCCAAAACCCACCAGGCAACTTCTTTTCACCAAAGCAGTTACAAGAACAACCCCGAAAATACAGAAAGAGCAATCGTCTACCAATATATCGAAAGTCACCCTGGACACAAAAATGACAGAACTGACTTCCATAAAGCTCTCCACTAGATCAGCAGAGGAAAACAAAGTAAAGATGGCCAATGGAGCTCTTGCCATAATAAATGACATAGCCGCTTTCAACTTTTGGTTTCTAGCAAAAGAGAATAGATTGGCCTCAGTGAACAAAAACCAGCCGAATCACTCAACTGGGGAACAAAATCACTAAAATCTTTGGCTATAAGCTGATCAATTTATAAGATAGGAACCGAAGAGATGCTGAAACGGCATTGGATTGTTTCTAATGGAGTTCCAATTGATGGACATGATAGGATTAGGATTAAACCAGTAAATGAAACATTTTATACAGGAAACCCACAGCCTCTGTGACCTGCCAAGGTGTAATATCTCCACCTTTTAGGGTAGTAAGGGGAAGGAGACATGGCTGCCCACTACTACTTCTATTAGTACTGGACATGGAACAGACACAGTAGGTGGTGAGCAGAAGTTTCTACTACAGGCAAACAGTAGCCAGATGACTTTGTCACCACCAGATATGTCCATTGCTGCACTCCTGCCATATCTCACTCTTTTCCCAGGATAAAGTGGGTAAAGAGTGAGGCACTAATATTGACTAAACATACTATCACGGCCTCCCTAGAATCTGCTCCTTTCAAGTGGAAACTAGCTTGCTTGAAATATTTGGGCATCCTAGTATATAGAAGCCTGGAACACATGGCTAAGGACAACCTCTTGCCACTAATGGGCAAAGATTAAAAGATATTTTATTCTGCACCAAATTTCATATCTTGCTGTAGGGAAAGGTTAAAATCAGAAAAATGAAAGTGGCACTTGGATTCAACTACATTTTCGCTTCAGTGCCTCTGGGGCCACTGACTGGTTTATAGGAGCCTGGAAAACACAATCAAGACCTTTGTTTGTGGTGGCACCAAACCTCGTTTACGGGCTTCCAAACTCCATGCAGCCACAGAATCAGGAGAACTACACCTTCCCCATATTAAAACAGTGGATTATGCATCTATTGTCTCAGGATAAGTAGCTGTTGCCATACACATTTAAATCATCCCAGGGTTCTTATAGGAAATGCAATAATGAGATCAGTGGGGGCTGACTCCATTGTACATAAGGGCCAAATGTCCTAAACTGGACTCATACCTGGTCATTCATACTTTTCTGCAAACCTTGCAAAAGTCGCACAAACAGCTGTAAGTCCACTATGCACTACATGCAAAGGTGCATTTGTCGCATAACAGTGAGATTGATACAAACACATTGATTATTTCTTAGCATATCTGGATTGACAGGGGAGTTTTGATGATTGGTCATTTGCTGTCTGATGTAAGTTCCGCAAAGGAACATCAGACAACAAGTAAGCTGTCCACCTCCCAATTCACGAAATACTGGCAGATGACTCAATACCTGAGGGAGCCACTGGGCATTACATCCTTTATGCTACATCAATCAGCTGTACTACCACACCTCGGAGGATCATTCAAGGGTGTTGCCCCGAGACATTACAGGGTCCTAGTTGACCATTGCTTCTCACAGCACACAGCCAAGGTAATCACATCATGGTGGGAATGTCGGCTATCAATATAGTTTTCTGACAAGGAGTGGAGCGACAAACTCACCTATCACAATAGACGTTGTAGGAAGCCAGGCTGAAACTGGTATTTTCATAAAATGTGCATCAGTCGTACCCAAGCAGGATGCACAGTGGCAGGCTAAATCCGGATTCACTCTGACAGATACACAGGAGGAATTAATGTGGTGCATATTCTCTGGAAATGACAGTAACGGAATTGTTACTGGCCATGCATGTAGGAAGATTTGAAGTCTAAACTCACTGTCGAGAACCCGCTGACATCTCAAATTGTACTACTACACGATACACCCGATCTCCTTTGATCACAGATGTGCAGTGCTTAATTTGTGCCGGTGCTTAGCACCGGCAATTATTTCCCAGGGCCGGGTCTACATGTGATATCAGCTCACTAAGGTCACACTTTCTCCCGGAGAAGAGCTGATATCGCATGTAAATCCATTCCTGCCTGGGCTCAGTGTTGCCTAATTGGGATTGGTGCCTAAGATATTTACATTTGGAGGCACAACGACGGCACCCACCGACTGCCAAAAACTGCGCGGGTGAAGTCTCTACCTCAGCATAACATCAATAATAGTAGCTACCAATGACTGATTGAAAATGGATTTTAAGCCCATCCTGTTGCTCCTTGATTGCGTTGAATCGTCAAGTGTTGCCTCCCGGGTCGGACCAATGCAGAGCAGTGTCCCCACATTTCACTCCCCTAGCTTATTGTGCAGCTGCAGCGCTACGTCGACTAAACAAGCAAGCAGTGTGTATCGCAGAGTTGGGGATGGAGATGGTCCTCTCTACTTCTCTGGGTTTTGGAATGCCCACAATCCTGTCTCCCAATTAAATAGCCACAAAGTATTTAGTGAAGCCCAAACTGTGAAGCGTTTCACAAAATGTGAAACAGCAGTGTCTGACTGGGATCGATAAAGAATTACCTACTGACGAGCACAGAGCAGGCAAATTGTACATGGGGTTTTCGAACGCCAGTGTCTGCAGCCCGCGCCCTCTCTTGAGGTTAATTGGAATAATTGTGTACTCCTTTTGCTCCTAATGTACACAGGCTCCGTCCTCTCTGTTTGCTTTCCCCTCTGTCACCCAGAGGCCTCTGGGGAAATATGACGGCTTCCCTACGGCCAGCATCTCTGAAAAGCTAGAAGAGCTGGTAAAGAGTCATCCTGGGTATTACAACTCCCGTCATACAACTGAGTACTGAAAAAGGCATAAAGTGGAATCAAGAATATGCAGAATTTAGGGTCGGACTGGGACAGAAAATATGCGCAGGCACCAAAGTAAAAGTTGCCCTCATTAGTGAATTAGTCAGCTCGAAAATAAACCAATGTATGGAAATTGAGGCACCTTTGAACTTGTAAAGAACGCTGTATAAGTACTTTTAAGATATGGAAGTCCTCGTGAATTTGATTTTGCTATAGAGAATTGTTGGTTCAATACCAGGGAAATCAACAGTAAATACCAGCCCAGTAGACCATAAAACACGCCCCCAAACAGCCCAAAAAATGGCCTATACTCTGACCTGTCAGAGCAGCTCATCACTACCTGATTGCCCTATAGGCCTGTCCGAGCCTGGCAGCATTGGCTTTCTGCACGCTGACATTCCGTAGCACCAACCATTCTCTTCTTAGTAAAACTTTGAGCCCCGGCACTTATTCTTTTACAAATTAAGTACTGAAGATGTGCAGGTGATCCTTCTCACCCCTATGGCAGTAGTGAAACCAGAAGTCCTACCTACTGCTCTGGAAAACTCTGTGTAAACCGAAATCATACGAAAAAGTGACAAACTGAATGAATAACTGAAAACAATCGAGGCAATATAAGGGCGCTTTCTCAACATGTGAAAGGAATCCACACATGCAATAATTCGGGTGTTTGCTTGGGTTGACGTAGGTTGTGGTGATGTAGGTTGTGGTGATGGTAGTGAATAGTTGTAAGCTCAACTCAGAATGAGGGCTAGATGGGCAGATTTCTTCCCGTTTCTATTTTCCTTTTTATATCGAAAAAGGTTATGCCTTTGTTATTCATGACTCCTATTTTAATGTGATACTCAAATGGGTGAAACTCTGCATGTATCATTAGGGCCAGGCCAAGTCTGCATTACTCCGGCATAATTTAATGTAATTTTGGTAATTTTTCATTCCTCTGTACTTTTTGACTTGTGGCAAAGCTCATACGTGATAAAGGAGGACTGAGTTGATTATGGTGGCAAGCCAACGATCATGACTGTAGCCCTGATATGTTTATTAGAAACTGTTTTCGATAAAGGTATTAATTTTGGAACACATATGGTAAAATCAATAGACATTTAAGTGTCAAGTTGTTATTACTCTGTATTAAAGTCTACAAATAGGTATTTTGCAATATGAAATCTCACACATAGCCTGACAAATCGTGGATATAAAAGATTTTCTCTCTTAGAATCCTTGCTAGGCCTTTTTAGGAGAGATACTATTTTGCTCAAAGCAAACACAAAGAGATGACGGACGGAGTGCTGAAACTTTTCAGACACTCACCCCAGTCACGGATCTGGGTTGAATCCATCATCATTCTTTAGCTCACTTAGCAACCCCAGTTCAGACACAGCTATATGCAAATCAGTCTTGACCCTGTGCCTCATGGGAACAGTCCAGCCCGAACTGCCAAGCCATGTCTTCCCTGGACCAGAAACAAGAATTGTGGGACCGGTTTCGGGCTAACAGCCCTTATCAGCCAGGCTAGCTTGAATCCAGTGGTAAAATGAGCAAGGGACCCACGTCTGGGCATACCCTGCCAACTTAGGGCGAACAAAGCAAACACAAAGAGATGATGGACAGAGCGCTAAAACTTTTCAGACACGCACCCCCAGTCACAGCTCTGGGTTGAACCCATCATCATTCTTTAGCTCACTTCGCCACCCCAGTTCAGACACAGCTTAATGCAAATCAGTCTTGACCCTGTGCCTCATGGTAACAGTCCAGCCCGAACTGCCAAGCCATGTTTTCCCTGGACCGGAAACATGCATTGTGGGACCGAGGTCGAGCTAACAGCCCTCATCAGCCAGGCTAGCTTGAATCCAGTGGCACAGTGAACAAGGGACCCACGTCTGGGCATACCCTACCAACTTAGGGCGAACAAAGCAAACACAAAGAGATGATGGGCAGAGCGCTGAAACTTTTCAGACACTCACGCCCTGTCACAGATCTGGGTTAAATCCATCATCGTTCTTGAGCTCACTTCGCCACCCCAGTTCAGACACAGCTATATGCAAATCAGTATTTTGCTCACCCAACTAGAAATTTGTATACTTTTCTGATTTTATGACTGTGCATCTGATGGTTGCCTTGTAGAAAAACCTGACTGGTGCACTGAAAAAAGTTACGTATAATGACATAGGGCTGGTTTCCTTTTTATGAAAGTTATGACAAAGGCAGTTGGCCTAACTTATTTTTTCATAACACATTTTATTGATCTTTTTTACACCAACATCAAGCTCAAGCCAAGAGGGCCACGATTAGAGCACCCATCAGTACAAGAAATATAAACAGAGTTATACACTGTAACTAATAGAACATATGTCACTGGAGCAGTAGCAAGCATACACTTTACATTAGACAACATCCACAGTATCAACCAATTTGTTCCTTGTCCCATGTAGACACCCCCTATATTCGTTCATATATCGGTGGGACCACTACGCCTTTTACACCAGTTTTTCTAGTGCTGCGAAGGAGTCCATGCCTCTGATCCACTCATGGATTGATAGTGCCTGCAAATCCCTCCAATGTCTAGCTAGATCTCTCTTGCCCACCATGTATGCTGTGGCGATCAGGGAACGGATGACTCTGGAGTCACCCACAGAGTTCATTATTCCCAACAAATCATGGTTCGGAGCCAGGGGTATTCCCACCACCCGCCCTATATGGTTATTAACGGCTGTCCAATACGCTTGCCCCCCTGGGCGGGTCCAGATAGTATGGTAAAGGGAACCCATACTGCAAACAAGCAGGGCCGCGGGCCCGACACATGCGCCAGAGTCGTTCAGGAGAGTAATACGTCCAATGGAAATGCCTGAACTGAATCAGTCAAAGATGCATATAGATTGCAAGTGTTCTTTAGGTCATTTTCACCTCTATGCATTCTTATTACTCAATGGCCCCTACATCCCCCTCCCACGTGGTCCTCATTGTCTCTTGGGGGTCGGCGTATTGATTTATAAAGTCTGGGTATGACTCTCCCACTCAGCTTGTCAATGACTAGTTTGCATTCAATCAGGTTGAATTCTAGGAGAGCCGTCAGCCTATCTTTATAGCCTTCCAGAGTATGTCGCAGCGGAAGATAACAGTAGAACTGGGAGGAGTGGAGGCTAAATTCTTCCGCTAGTTCCTCAAATGATTGCATGTGTCCATCCCTCCTGACATCCCCCAGTGTGGATATGCCGATCAGATCCCAAAGCCGTAACCCAACCAACCCTGCTGTCTCAGCTAGCCACATAGTTGGCATAGCTTATTAATTGAGAAAAGCATTTTCTAAAGGCAGTCAGCCTTTACCACTTAGGGCCTGATTACAATGCGGTTAGGAAGGCCTCCTAACTGCATTAGCTCCATCCGAATCGGATTAGATCCGATCAGGAACGTGTCTCTCCGACCGACTTGGAAAAGTTTCCAACCAACCGAGTGCAATGCGAGTTACGCGTTCGGAATATCCTAATCCAAACCCGATGCATTTGGAATGACCGAGCCGTACGGTGCTGAATCGTAAGTCCCTACGGGCCGTGTTTCCTTTTGACCAAGTACGATGCTGGATTCGACCAGCCTTTTCGAATCGTGCCGTCTGTCTCAAATTGGCAGTGGGAATCACACTTTTGTGGCCCGTAGTGGGCCCCCCTGCCCCTGGAGCCTTCCCATTTGGCCTGTGGGGGTACCATAGGTAGCCCCTTACCAGCCATGCACAGAGAGGCAGGCACCAGGGGGTGCCTGCCACAGGGTGCCCCGATTTTCCCCAGCTACCCCTTTCTTCAATGGGAGCCAATGCATTTGGAGATAGTGGGCAAGATGGTGTCCGGTCACTCGGGTGTGTGAGCTGGCATTTGGTGATCTCCTGGATAATTCCTCCCTAGCTCACTTACGGGTGTGAAGGAATAAGTTAAAGGCGGCAGAAAAGCTGTTTAAATCAAAATTGGTTATTATGCTCTGGCGTCTGATACAGCTGCGAAGAGACTTACCTAGCAGCACAGCCTGGCTGGGATTCCTCCCGATTTGCGTAGGCTTCCAGGACTGTCTCTGCGATTGCATTGCGCTATGGCTCCGAAAGCACCGCCAAAGAATTCGAAGACTCGCGCTTTGATCGCGCAGGCAGCCAGCCCCGGGAAAGGTTCCAGCGGGGAAAAAGGGTTTCAAGCTAGCCGCGGATCAGGAGAGATGGCGGCTGGAGCTGGTGGACACCCCCAGACGAATGCTACGGGATCGGGCAAAGGGAAGCAGACGCTCCCCTCACTCTTTAAGGCACAGGCCGGGAAAACAAAGAAAGCAGTATCTTGCGAATGGGGTAGCGAGTAAGCAGGAGCTGGTAGCTGCTGGAAAAACCATAAGCAATGTGGACACAGAGGCGGTAGAGCTAAGTGCAGGAACGGCTTCTACACTGAGTGTGTCTGACGGGAGTCAGCGAGGGTATACAACCTTTACCACGCAACTTTTACAACGACCTACCTTTACCACGCAATTTTTACAACGCAGGATCCATTACAACGAAGTACCATTACAACGCATGTATTTACAACGCAGATACTTTTACAACGCATACCACTACAACGTAAGTATTGGTAAGTATATTATTTTATCAAAAATATTATAAGTTTGGGTTTTTGGGTAAAGGGGTATTTTTAGGGTTCTGGGTCAGTTTTTGGTTTTTGGGTAAAGGGGTATTTTTAGGGTTCAGGGTCAGTTTTCAGTTTTTGGGTAAAGGGGTATTTTTAGGGTTCAGGGTCAGTTTTTATTTTTTGGGTAAAGGGGTATTTTTAGGGTTCAGGGTCAGTTTTCAGTTTTTGGGTAAAGGGGTATTTTTAGGGTTCATGGTTAGTTTTGGGTTTTGGGGTAAAGGGGTATTTTTAGGGTTCAGGGTTAGTTTTGGGTTTTTGTGTAAAGGGGTATTTTTAGGGTTCAGGGTCAGTTTTTGGGTAAAGGGGTATTTTTAGGGTTCAGGGTTAGTTTTGGGTTTTGGGGTAAAGGGGTATTTTTAGGGTTCAGGGTTAGTTTTGGGTTTTTGTGTAAAGGGGTAATTTTAGGGTTCAGGGTCAGTTTTGGGTTTTTGGGTAAAGGGGTATTTTTAGGGTTCAGGGTCAGTTTTGGGTTTTTGGGTAAAGGGGTACAGGATAAATTAAATTAAATAAATTAAATTGAATTAAATTAATTAAAATAAAATAAAATAAAATAAATTAAATTAAATTAAATTAAATAAATTAAATTAAAATAAAATAAAATAAATTAAATTAAATTAAATTAAATTAATTAAATTAAATTAAATTAAATAAATTAAAATAAATTAAATTAAATAAATTAAATAAATTGAAATAAATTAAATTAATTAAATTAAATTAATTAAATTAAATTACATTAAATTAATTAAATTAAATTACATTAAATTAAATTACATTAAATTAAATTAAATTAAATTAAATTACATTAAATTAATTAAATTACATTAAATTAATTAAATTAAATTACATTAAATTAAATTAAATTAAATTAATTAAATTAAATTATTTAAATTAAATTAATTACAATAAATTAAATTCAATTAAATTAATTAAATTAAATTAAATTAATTAAATTCAATTCAATTCAATTAAATTATATTAATTTTAATTAATTTACATTTAAAACAATATTATATACTTACTAATACTTACGTTGTAATGGTATGCGTTGTAAAAGTATCTGCATTGTAAATACATGCGTTGTAATGGTACTTCGTTGTAATGGATCCTGCGTTGTAAAAATTGCGTGGTAAAGGTAGGCGTTGTAAAAGTATGCGTTGTAACGTCATACATCCGTCAGCGAGTGCTTGCCCACAATCAAAGCGAGTCTCAGCATATGGTGCAGGCTGGGGTCAGTTCACCGGCTCACAGTGGGAGTCTGCAACTATTGACATGACCCTTGCTGGGGGTAGTGGAAGTATGTCCGAGGCCGATTTGGAGGGGAAAAGTGACTCCAAGACTATCGTGGCTCCCCAGAGTATTGGAATTGTGGCACCTGTAGTCCCTCACTCTGAACTCCAGGCCACAGGAGACCAACAAAATCTTAAATCACTCAGCAAAGAGATGAACCCATAAGAACAGAAGCTCAATGGGCTGGCCCAAGGGACTTGGGCGAAGGCAGCGGGCTCGGAAAGGAGCTTGAGGGGGAGACAAATTCTACTCAATGTCAGATCATACGGGATCGTCTGGATAAGGAGTGGACAGATGATGACAGCGATCTCATTGAATGGCGGTTTGGAGAAGGGCAAACGGGTGAAGTATCGCTCCGAGGGGAGGGTACGGATTGCAAGCCCAAGGAACAAAAGGATCAAGGGGGTCTTTTGACAAACAAGGCCTCTGGGATAATGGGATCAATAGTATGGGATTATTCTTTATCTACTCACACTGGATCTATCGGGAGTCCCGTCGTGGATGGGACCAGTGGTATAGATGTTACTAAGGGACCCCCCGCAGAGATAACATTGTCTACCATCTACCAGATTATCATGGCACACCGGGAAGAGACACATCAAGAAAGTTGTTGCACACAGGTTGTGTGTCGTAAGATGCAGAATTCAATTCGGAGAGTGGCTAAAACATGTTCGGACATAGCCGCTAGGATCGTTGAGGATGAAGAAAAGATCTCTACGTTAGAGGATGACCTCGCAATACAGAAAGGCCTTATGGACTCAATCAAAGCACAAAGGGATGGTATGTTGTGGAAGTTGACGGACTTGGAGAATTGCACCAGGGGAAATAACTTATGAATTCTAGGAATTCCGGAAGGCAGAGAGGGGTCGATGCCCAACAGTTTGTCGTAGAACTTTTCTCTGAAGCATTTCCGGACTTGAAGCAGTGGGACTGGCAGGCAGAAGTGCAGCGAGCACACAGGTTTAGTTAAGGAGGTGTAGTAGCTCAGATCCCCTCTCTGGTAAAAAAATGAGAGGAAGGACCCAGGGGCGAGCAGCAGGGGTAGCCAGTTTAAACCATCACATGGACCTTGGTCCTGTTGCCTCACAAGAAGGGGGGGGGGGGAGTGCTGGGGTGGGTGAGGGGTTGGGTTGGGGTAAGGGGTGGGGGTAGGTGTGGGGTCAAGGGGGTTTGAGGTGTTCGGTGGGTTTTGGTCTCTAACTGTAGTCATGGCAATTGTAATGCTAATGGTGACATTGGAACGGAGATAATGAGTAAAAATGGTGGCGCTAACATAGTATTATTATGTTTTGTTTTTTTTAAAATCTTTATTCGGTAAAATTCTCACCATAAAAGAATATTATCTGTTGAGCTATGTTCAGGATTTATGTTTTTTTTAAATGAGACTGGGTAGGCTGCGTATCAGTTAAGCATGGGCGGAAAATCCGTTCCGCTCGCGGATTTTGCGGATTTTCGGTAAATTCGCAATCCGCGAACGCTTGCGAATTTACCGAAAATCCGCAAATTCGCACGCAGCGGATTTTTTTTTCTTGGTGATACAATTTTGCGGCGTAAGTTCGCAATTGCGAACATGTAGGTGCGGCGGGCAGCAACAATCTCGCACTCGCGAAATTACAAAATTTGCAATTCTGCACAAGAAATCCACTAGCAAGCAGCATAGACCTTCTGAAAATGATGATTTTTATCAGAATAACTCCTCAGGTTGACATTTGCCTGCACTTTTTTGGATTTGAGGCCTTTTGACTTTCTTTGGATCACTTTTGGATTAGAAATCAACTTTCACAAGTAAGTTTGTTTGGGTCATTACAGTTGCTGTTCTGCAGAAAAACGAGTTTTGCTAAACTGAAAGCACTCAGCAGGTGCAAAAGTTCAAATTCATCATTAGTAACCATTCCCTGTAGTGCTTCCTGACTGGGGCCCCTCCAGAGTTCAGTTGCTAGTTGCAACAATTGTATGACCCTGCTCTGACCCTCACAGCCGGATCATAGAATAGCTACAAGTAGGCCACAAAGGTCCCGGAAAAAAAATTGCACTGCAACAGAAAGCAAATTACAGATAAGGAAGCAGGTGCCAGACTGGAATTTTAAAACAGTGACACATTAATAAATCAACCCCAAATTAATTCATGTCAGTTGAAGCAGGGCAGGTGTGCTTGCTTTTTCCACCCATAATCTACAGTGATGATGATGAACCAGAGGGTGGCATTGATGTACCAGAGGGTGGCATGGGTAAAACAGAGGGTGGCAGTGTTGAAACAGAGGGTGCTGTGAACCTGTGATGATGAACCAGACGTAGAAACAACATAGTCGCGACCGTTGCGTGCCGACAAGTAAGTTCGCAATTGCGAACTGGTACAAAATCCTCGCGAACTGGCAGAAATCCTTGCGAACACTATAAAAACAAAAAATCGGCAAATTCGCGAGAATTTGCGGATTTTGCGGATTGCGAGTTTGTAAATACGCAAATTCGCGAACGCCAGATTCGCAAAATTCGCCCATGCTTAGTATCAGTAATTGGACTCTCTGTGGTTTGAATGATGGCAAAAAGTGAGGGCTTCTATGCAAAGTTTTACAAACCATGCAAGTGGACATTCTGTGTTTACAAGAAACACATATTCTGTAGGGGAAGCGGGAGTGTCTAAAAGGGTTAGGCTTTGGTTTAGTAGCCTGTACAAGACAATCGTCTATGATCAGAGGTGTGCCCATATTGCTAAGGCGGGGAGTCGGGATTTGTAAAAGAATGAAAGAGGATAGAGCGGGTCGATGGACTGTAGCCGAAATTATGATTAATAATAGGCCTATCACTCTCTGTAGGATCTATGGCTCAAATCTAGATGACCCAGAGGTTATGACATTTTTAAATGTTGAGCTAGCATTGTGGTAAGGTATAGGTGCCTTCAAGGGATTTATTTATGTATTCTAACTTCAATTATGTACGCAATTAAATTATAAGGAAAATAGTTACCTTGGGTGGTGCTTAATTCCGAAAAGAAAATGCCATTATTTTGTGATTTGTGAACACTGTGTTACTAAGGCATTCATCATATAGGATCCAAATCTTCAATACATAAGTATGCAAAAAAAGTATACAGAAAAAATGAAGAGCAAGAGCGGGTGTATATAGAAAAATATTCACTTTTATCTTAGTCAGATTAGGGTACTTGTTATAAACATCATACAAACAATGCGGAAAATCTCGCAGATGTTGTCTTTCTCTACCTTGAGAACGGTAGTGTCCGCAACAATTTTAGGGCTTCTCGACTATGGAAACTCCCTTTATGTTGGACTCCCTCAGCAGCAACTCTCAAGATTACAAATTGTAATGAACGATGCTGCGAGGTTGATCTTTGGAAAGGCTAGAAGAGAACATGCTTCCCCTCTCCTATGCCAACTACATTGGCTCCCAATTAGGCAGAGGATTTTATTTAAGGGCATGTGCATTGCGCATAAGGCAGTTTATGGCAATGCTCCTAGATATATCAAAGATAAGTTGATACACTACCTCCCTAAAAGAACACTGCGCTCATCTGAGGAGTCTTTTTTAGTTTGTCCTCGCTACCGCACGACCACCTATGGTGGGCGTGCTCTGTCCACTACTCTACCGGCAGCTTGGAATAAACTACCGCCTTGCTTGAGGAAAGAACCAAACTTACTGCCTTTTAGGCGTAAGCTAAAAACGATTTTGTTCCGAGAAGCTTGGGGTTTGGCATGATTTGGGCGATCTTCTCCTCTGTATTGATTCGGCTGTTTACACCATAA
This sequence comes from Lissotriton helveticus, assembly GCF_964261635.1. Taxonomy (NCBI): domain Eukaryota; kingdom Metazoa; phylum Chordata; class Amphibia; order Caudata; family Salamandridae; genus Lissotriton; species Lissotriton helveticus. Next base: position 1,550,969,749 of record NC_136067.1, read on the forward strand.
GCGCTTAGAGACCTATCGGTGATAATTGCGCTATACAAATTGAATAAATAAATAAATAAATGCGACAGAAAGGTAACAGTATCAATTTAAAGCCTTCACTGTAGCAATTGTAGACACCTTTCTTATTACTAAGAGTAAAAACAAATTATAAAAGAAAATGCGTAGGTCTATGAGCTAGCATTGTGGCCGCATCCACTGATTGTCTGTGGGAATTTAAATATTCATTTGGCAGGTAACTTTAATCTGTCAAGTAACCAAGAATATCTGGGGAGGAAACCAAGAGTTTTTAAGGCTCTTCAAACTCTAGTATGTGAACACAGATTGGTAGATGTTTGGTTTAGGCATAAAAAAGATGATGATGGCTTCACGTATTATTCCGTCCCCCATAAAATGGTCCATTTGGACTACTTTTTTATGTCCGACCAGCTGGTAGAGGAAGTCTCTATTGAAAACCCCCCAAGAATATTATCTGACCACAATTCGCTGATAGATGAATGTCCCTGGGGGTATATGGATAGAGCTCCTAGGCCATGGACATTTGAAAGAAAATTACTGTTGGATCAATCTCATCAAGACGATATGTCTAAATGGATAACAGAATTTTTAAAAATCAATAGAAAGACTGCTTCTGGTTGTATAGTGTGGGATACATTCAAAGCAGCAGTACGGGGCGAGACGAAGAGCTTTGCTGCTTATCGCTGGAAGATGGCTCAGGAGCAGACCAAGGGGCGCGTTGAGCAACTACGGGTAGCAGAGCTGGAGTTAATGCAGAATATTAAGGCTGGCCATAATACTGACCAAAGTCAACAAGCGGTGGCTATTATGAAGTCAAAATTGTTAGAATATTTTGGGGGAGACTTGGCCGCAAAGTATATTCAATATCGTACTATGATGTATGAATTTGGAGAAAACTCTGGTAGGGTCCTTGCTAAACGGTTACAGCAGAGAAATATAGCAAACAGAATTCTTAGAGTTCAAGATCAGTATAGCCAGATTCAGGATACACAGGAGGGGGTCATGGAGGTGTTTGAAAAATGTTACACTCTGGTATATACTGATAAGAGGACTATGATATCTAGTGAGTCTTTGGCGGTGGGGTTCCTGCAAGGCATTGATACACTTAAAAATACAGCAGAACAGAATGAGGCTCTCTTAGCACCAATTACATGGGAGGAGGTTAAAATGGCCATCAAATCGCTGGGCAATGGAAAGGCCGCTGGCCCTGACGCCATCTCGTTAGAATTCTATAGGGTTTTTTCTCAAGAAATCCGACAGGATGTTCTGTCGGTTTTCCGGGAGGCGCAAAGGGGTGTTATACCTGAATCCTGGAGGCGAAAAACCGTTGTACTCTTTAAGAAAAAAGATAAGCCTGAGCTAAATCCTTCATCTTATTGCCCTATCTCGCTTATCAATACAGATAGCAAGGTTTATAAAAAAAATACTAGCCTCTAGACTCGCTGAAGTTATCACTCCATTAGTTTCCATACGGCAACATGGGCTCATTCCTGGAAGGGATACGGCTGACCTTGTTAGACGGGTCATCGCTCTACTGGATTGGGTGAAGGCCACAAGGTTGCCTTTGGGGGTGATCCTGTTGGACGCCGAGAAGGCGTTCGACAGGGTCTCCTGGCGATTTTTGTGGGCAGTGCTTCGCTGGAAAGGGTTCAGTACCGAATTTTTACAGGCATTGCACGCATTGCATATTTTTCCAGATGCGACAATCCGTATCTCAGGTCAGGAGACAGGGATATTTAATATCAGTAGGGGCACCATACAAGGCTGTCCGTACTCACCTTTGCTCTTTGCTCTGTACATTGACCCTTTCCTTAGCAAAATTGAAGGGAATCAAAATATTTTGCTGATAAGGGTCAATGATACAGATTATAAGACGCTGGCCTATGCGGACGACATTGTGGTCTTAACCAGGGATGTTGCTCTGGCCTTTTCAACCTTAAAGACTCTCGCAGAGCAATTTGGCTTAACATCAGGCTATAAATTGAATATTGAGAAGACGCAGATTTTACACTCAGCTTTTTTGCGTCCTCCTGATGTCCCTGTTGTTACTGAAGCAACATATCTGGAGGTTAAAATCACTGCCTCAGTTGCTAGTATCCCCGACCTGAATATCTTGCCAGTGGTTGAATCTATAAACACCAAACTAGAAAGATTAGACCTTCTGCATCTTTCGTTATATGGCCACCTCAATATACTTAAAATGCTGGTTCTTCCAAAGTTTATGTATTTATTTAGAACCATCCCCTTAGAGTTCTCTCAAGTATGCTTGGTTAGGGCTGAGAGGATTTGTTCTAGATTTCTTTGGGGTTATCGCAGGGCTGCCAAATGGATGTGTCTCCCTAGGGACCGTGGGGGATGGGCGGTTCCCAATATTTTATTGTATTATTGGTCATCCATGTTGCAACATTTTGGAGTACCTTTAGTAGGGGACAGGGCTTAGGTTCCGTTAGCCAATAGACCGACTATTTATGAAATAGGTCTGGGGGAGGCGGCAAAGGTCATTCTAGTTCGGATACCAGAACCAAGTTATTTAAAAAAAAAAACAAGGTTCAAAGTAATTGGTGCTGCGTACTCTATTTGGCAGAAAATTAGCTGTAAATGGAAAATTACGAATATCAACGCTTAAACGCCGTTCATGGCTGCTGGAATTCTGCCACCGATTTCTCAGGACCAGGTTATTTTCGGATGGCAGCGGGTGGGTCTGAAGGTCATTGGTGATTTGTGTCAGGAGGGGCAAATGGCATCCTTTTATTTTTTAAGGGAGAAGTTCCAGCTAATAACCCCGATTTCTTTAAATATCTCCAGATGAGGAGTTTTTTTGATAGACATCGAAATGAGGCTACCTCGGTGTTTGAGACGATCTCTATAGTTGAATTAGGTCGAAGGAAGGCAAGAATAGGTACAATATATCAATATCTCTTATCTGGTTTCCCGGATGATATCGATGTTCAGAATATTAAGTGGGAGAGAAAATTTGCTAAGACGGGTGTCGATATTGGTTATACCTTAGAACTGGCCAGTCAGATCTTAATCTCTGGCAGCCTTCGGACTCAATGTTATATGGCGGTGTTCGATCTGTACTACACACCTGCGAAGATTGCAAAGTGGGGGGGGGGGGCAGCAGGGCGATAGATGTGGCAGGTGTAGGCTTCAAGCGGCTGATGCAATTCACATGTTTTATCAGTGCCCAAGTCTGGGGGAATTCTTTCATGAAATAGAGTACTTTATAAATTCTGTGTTAAAAATCACGGTTGTAATCTCCCCAGAGTTCGTCATAATGGGATAGGAGGATACCGGGACGCTCGGAAGATCTAGGTATACTGCCGCTTTTTTGTTTGTAACAATGGCAATGGCTCGGTTGTGCATCACGTCACAATGGATAGGCCCTGAAGCCCCTACATTTTTTAATTGGAGATCTAGGATGCTCGCATTGTAGAATATGGAGTCCTATGTGTACCTTTTAAGGGGAAAAGGAGGCGGGAGATGGGTATTAGAATATGGGCCCCTATCAAGGAATGATCCCAGGGATAACTGGTACAGATGAGCTGGGCCGAGTGTTGGTGGCATAGGTATATAAGTGGATGTACGGCATTACAACGCGGGCTTTTACACCGCGTGCCGTTACAACGCTGTTTTTACAACGCAAGTCGTTACAACGACTTGCGCTGTAAGGGCTGGATAGTGGAATAGTTTAATTTTCTATTCCAACTCCAGCCCACATTACAGTAGGGAAGGTGTTGGAATAGAAAATTAACTATTCCCTATCCAATAGCGCCCTCCAGCGCAAGTCATCGTAACGACTTGCGTTGTAAAGGCAGCGTCGTAATAGCAGCGCGGGGTAATGCCCGCGTTGTTAAGGATGTTTCCCATATAAGTATATATAAGTATATGTCTTATCATGCTCGTCACCTTTGTTTTTTTTTGTTGGTTTTTTTTTTATGTGTACCTTTGGCTGTTTCTTTTTCAGGCTCCATAACGGATCTCGAAGTCTATGTCATGTTTTCTCTGGAATTGTTTTTGTATTATTGCCTTTTTCCTTTTTGTATCTCTATATATGGTGTTTTGCCATGACATGTGTCAACAATCACATAATTAAAGAGAGTTAAAAAAAAAAAGGGAGCCAATGCATTTGGTTGGAACATAGGTTTCAGTTGAAGTCAATGGGAGTCCGACCGAATCGTATCTGGAAGCATCCGGATGTATCGTACTTGGTCAGTCGGATTCTCCTGATCTGAGTTGGTCGGAAACCGTTCCCAAACCCATTCAGTCGGGAAGAATTCCAAACTGCATCGTAATCGGGCCTTTAGTTATCATCACATTGTGCTACAGACCATAGACAGATATTTGTTAACATGTAATCTCACAGATTATCGTAGTAGTCAAGGGTTTTAGCATTGGCTTCCTACTCCGACAAAGCCTGTGGGTTTTCACTGTGATGATTCATATTAATCCTGTGGAGAGGGGGCGTATATTGTTTTGTATACTGTATTTGTATCCCATTTTTAACTGTATGTATGATGGTTTCCAGTTTGTGAGCACTTGAGTAGGTTGGTGTTGTGTAAGGCGCAAAGTCAGTGGTGAATGGTACATGCCTTATCAATTCATTGTGAAAAATCATGCTACATTCCATAGGCTTGATCTGATTATTATGAAATGTTATACCAAAAACATTACACCTGACCTGGTTATTGTGAAAAGCAGGTTTTAAAGACATAGGGTTTTAAGGATGTATTATTATTATGCTATGCTAAACCTGTAGACAGATATCTTGTTGTATGGAATGTCACATATTACCATGTCACACAAGGGTTTTGGTGTTGTGATCTCCTCACAAAAACTATGGAGATAGAAATATGCACTACAATAACCCTTGTTATGTTCTTTTAGGAGAGATCGTATTTTACTTTGCTAACTGTGACTTTGTTAATATTTTAATTTTTATGACTATATGCCAGATGGTTACCTTGAGGGAAAGCTTATGCTCAGTGCACTAGGCCTGAGTTGGTTATGGTGATAAGACAATGATAAAGGGTATAGGCCTGACTGTTTATTAAGAAAAGTTAAGATAAAGGCAGTATGCCTTGCATTTGATTGTGAAAAGCATATGATCAAGTCAATTGGCATTTAAGGATGGATTCAATCATTTGAAGCTCAATCCCGACAAGACAGAGCTCGTCCTCACTGGTGGCTCGTCTAATCCCTGGTCCTCAGTTCACTGGCCCCTTTCTTTTGGCCTTCCCCCCTCCCCAGCTTCCTCTGTCCGGACTTTGGGCATCAAGATCAGTAATGATCTATCTATGCATGCCCAAATTAGTTCCGTTGTGTCCTCCTGTTTTTTTTCCCTCCGTCTCATTCGCAAAATCTCCCGGTTCTTTTCTGTTGATGCTCTCAAAACCATCATTACGGCCCTCATTACATCCCGCCTGGATTATGGAAACGGCTTGTACGTAGGCATTCCTGCCTACGAAGCTCGCCGTCTCCAGGCCATCCAAAACCAGGCGGCCCGTCTTATCCTACGTCTTCCCAAATCTTCCCACATCACTCCGGCCCTCAAAACCCTTCACTGGCTCCCTGTCCATTTTAGATCCCAGTTTAAACTAGCCTGTTTGGCTTTTCGGGCGCACGCCCGTTCTGCCCCGCTTTTCATTAATTCTCTAATTTCCTCCCATGCCCCCAGTCGTTCTCTCCGCTCTTCCTCTCTCTCTCTTCTTCACGTTCCCCGCTTCCGTAAATCCCGCACTGGGGGCACCCGCTTCTCAGTGCGGGCCCCCCAGATTTGGAACAACCTCCCTCTCTCCATTCGCTCTATTCCTATCTTTTCCCACTTTCGTAAAGCTCTCAAAACTTTTCTTTTTCTCCAGGCTTTTCCCGGCTAATCCCCCTCGGACTCTCGGCAGATACTGATGTGTTCCTTAGCGCCAGGAAGCCGCTTGGCCGCAGTGCGCTTTAGAAATTTCTTTTTCATTTCATTTTTCATTTCATTTCATTGTTATTACTTGGAATTAAAGCCTTCAGATACATTTTTTGTTACATGGAATCTTACAGATTACCTAAGTAAGCAAGAGTTCCAGTGTTGATTACCCTCTCTGACAAACCTTTGGTATAGAAGATTTGCACTGTGAGAATCCTTGTTAAGCCATGTGAGCAGAGATAGCATTTGCTTTGCCAAATCTAATTTTGTGTGCATTTGCAAATTATAAGTCTGTATGCTGATGGGTGCCTTCTGGGAAAGCTTACATTCAGTACAGTATGACTGAGTTAGTTATGGTGAAAAGTCAATGATAATAGTTCTATGTTATGTCAGATGCCATAGGTCTGATCTCTTTATATGAAAAGTTATTTCAAAGGTAGGAGGCTTGGCTTACTTATTTTGAAAAGCATAGGGTAAAGCCAGTAGGCTTCTAACAGTGGATTGTTATCACAATATACAGGCCGTAGAAAGGCATTTGGTTTCATGTAATCTTACAAATTGCCATAGTAGGAAAGGATTTTTGGTGTCGGTCACTCACTACGAAAAACCCTGGGTGCTGAATTTTACTGTGATGATGCTTGTTATGTCCCAATGAGAGGATTTGTATATTGTTTTGACAACTGTAATTTTGTACATGTGTGTGAATTTATAAATGTATGCATGATGGTTGCCAGCTTATGCACACTTCACTAGGCCTGTACTGCATACAGTATCAAACCATTAGTAAAGGATATAGGGCTTATAAGTTAACTGGGAAATGTTATGTCAGATTCCTTACGTGTGATTTGTTTATATTGAAAAGTTATGATGTAACAAGTAGGCTTTATTGTAAAAAGCATGTGTTAGAGGCAATTGGCATTTAAGGGTAGATTGTTAATACACTGCGCTAAAGCATATGGACAGGTATTTTGTCACATGAAATCTTGTAGATTACAGAAGTAGGCAAGGGTTTTGGTGCCGATGACCCACCCGAACAAACCATAGGGATAGACAATTTGCGCTATGGAAATCATTTTTTGGCTCTATTAGTAGGGATTTCATATTGGTTCGACAACTGCATTTTGTACATATTTTTAATTTTATTACATTTTATTAAGGTATACCTACCTGATGGTTACCTTGTGTGAAATCTTATAACCAACAAAGCAGGTCTGAGTTGGCTGTGGTCAGAAATCAACAATAAAGGTTACAGGCTTGGTTACTTATAATTAAAAGTTAGTATAAAGGCAGTAGGCCTGACATTTTGATTGTGAAAACCATATTTGGAGTCAACAGTCATTTATGGGTAGATTGTTATTACCCTATAAAAGCCTATAGACAGCTATTTTGTTACATGGAATCAAACAGATTACCATAGTAGGCAACAGTTTTGTTGCTAGTTACCCCCGCTGTCAAAGTGTGGATATATATATGATTTCCACTGTTAGAATCCTCGTTCGGCCCTCCTAAGAGAGCTAGTATTTTGCTTTGCAAACTGTCATTTTTTTACCATGTAATTTTATGACTATGCCTGATGGTTGCCTGGTGGGAATGCTTAAACATAGTGCAGGAGGCCTCATCTGGGTATGGTGACAAGGAAATGATAACACCTTGAGGCCTGACTGGTTTACTAGGAAAAACATCTCTGATGCCATAGGTATGACCTGTTTATCTTGAAAATATATGATGAACGCAGTAGGGCTGACAAATTGAGTTTCAAACGCATAAGTAAAAGTCAATAGGTATTTGGATTGTTAATTGTCTGTATGAAAGCCTTCAGATAACTATTTTATTACATGAAACGTCACAGATTACTCTGTATGGAAGGATTTTTGAGTTGGCACTTCTGACAAACCATAGGGGGAGATTTGCACTGTAATACTTATTGCTAGAACGTCTCCTTAGCTGCCTGTTAGGATCTTCTAATAATAAATAAATAAATAAATAAATATATAGGAAGGGAGGGAAGATATAGAGGCCATTGATTGAAGCCCCTGTTTCCGTGGATATATCGCGGTCGGGAGCAGTGTATTATTCATTTATTTTATCCTTCATTAACAATGTCCACACCAGCAGAGGCTTTGAGAAACCGGGAAGCACTAGCTGACGCTATGTTTGTGAACCTCCCGGTGGTGAGAACCGACAAGGAAGTCACGGATGGTAATAATCCTAACATCGACCTAAAAAGCAAATTAAAAACATTGAAAAAACTGTTGAGAACTGAAACCACTAAATGGTGGGAGAAACACTTGCTTGATAAATATTTGGAAGTAGGTAGAGTCCCAAGGGGTTTGAGGGTTCTCATAGCACCATCTTTTGAGAACCCCAACCCCCTTATGCTGAAAGAGTGGGCTACCAACAATTTGGAGGCGTCCAGGAACATGGTTTGCATGTTAAGTAAATATGCGGAAATCGACAGGAATGATATTTTGAAACAAATTGAGGTATTGAATAAGGAATTGGACATGCACAAAGACCAAGAATACATTAAAAAATACAGAGAGGATATAGACACCAGACTAGTCAAACATCAAGAAACCATTAGCCTGCGTAAACAACATAAATTTGCCCGAGACAAACAGGACTACGAGACGGGTAGGATCTTTACCTTTGCCCGTAAATATGATACAATGAAAAGGCAGGCACTCATTCCCAAACTTTTCGGTGCAAGTACCCAATGAAGAGTCTGCAATAAGTCTTTCAGATGTGGAATTGAGTTCTAACGCTAGTAGTTTGGGTTCGGATGACGAACAAGCAGGGGTGTCTACACGTGCACAGGTGCCAACTCATTTTGCACCGTCTGAGGAATTGTTTTTTTTAATCGAGGACAGGTTGAAAACATTGCGACCCAACAACAACGGAACAAAAACGAAAAAACAAAAATCACAAATGCAACGAAAGGAGGAAACGCCGGAGGGAGAGGTTTCGCAAAGAGAGGCAAAAACAAGAAATGGTAGATATTCAACAGGTTATGTCAGATGGAACGATGCCAGACATTGACCATACAGATGAAGCTAATACCATCTCTGCTAATGATGAAATTGATACAACAGTAGTAAACCTATCTGATGTTGTCCTCTCTAAAGCTGAAACACAATTACTGTCGCTAGGCCTCTCTTTTTGTCCCAAAAAATCCTATAATTATGTGCAGATCAGAAATTATGTTTTTAAATTTATTCGGAAGTTAAAATTGAAGAAACATTTCAAATTAACTAATGCACAGGATCGAGCAACTAATATCATCAGTGAATCTCAACCCTCATCTAGATTCCAAGTTACTGACATTGGAGCTTTGCAAACTGCCCATGAATTGGCATTAGAGGAGGATTTTGAGGCTTGCTCGACTCAAGTCAGGTGTGATAGAATGGGGGTTAACATCAACGCACCCTGTGCAACGCCGTTTAAAGCATCATCCACCTTTATACCCCTTATGCCTAAAGATGCCATTGACACTTTTAATGACATGGTTACTGAGGATCTGAAAGGATTGCAGGTAAAAACATCAAGAAAAATAAAAAAAGCCAAGTATATGGAAAGACAATACACGGTATTGATGAAAAAACTGAGAAGCAATTCTAACCTAATTATTAACAAAGCCGACAAAGGAGGCAATATTGTCATCTGGCCCAGAACAGAATACATGGAAGAAGCTCATCGGCTCTTGGCAGATACATCTTGCTACAGAAAAGGGAATTTCAATGAGATCCGTAACCTGAAAGAGTCAGTACATAAAGAACTCAATCAATGGAAAAGAGAGGGATTGTTAACAAAACAAGAATTGGCGTTTCTGAAGGAAGATTTTGCGTTGACCCCTACGTTTTATCTCAGTCCTAAAATACATAAACTGGTATCTCCTACACCTGGGCGCCCCATCATTTCTGCCCAAAGTAGTCTGTTGGAAGCCATTTCTAAATATGTGGACTATTTTCTCCAGAGTTTTGTTATAGAACTCCCTTCTTATATCAAGGACACAGGACATTTCCTCATGAAATTGAAAGAAGTCAAATGGGAATCAGATTACATTCTTGTGGCTCTAGATATATGTACCCTATACACCAGCATAGAACATACAGATGGCCTTAATGCGGTCAGGCACTTCTTGAACCAACGTAATGTGTGTTTTAAAAACCATAATGATATGCTGTTGAAAATGATAAGGTTATGTTTAACGAATAATTATTTTCTGTTTAACAACGAAATTTATCAGCAGCAGAGGGGAGTTGCTATGGGGGCATGCTTTTCCCCAACCTATGCGTGTTTACACGTGGGGTGGTGGGAGGAGCATGTCCTCAAGCACACTCCTAGCTTTGCCAATAATATCATTCATTATTGGAGGTTCATAGATGACATATGTATGGTGTGGAGAGGGACAAAAAGTTCTGCCAGGGATTTTGTAACCGCAATTAACGATAACATTCTGAATTTGAAATCTAACCTCCCAAATAAGCACCACTAAGATACAATTCTTAGATGTTGAAATCTATGTTAAGAATAACACCCTTGAAACTAAACTTCACAGGAAGAGTACAGCGGGCAATTCTATCTTGCATGCCACCAGTGGCCATCCGGGACATCTCATAAAGAGCATCCCCTACGGGGAATTCATAGGGATGCGCAGAATTTGTAGTTCTAAGCTAGATTTAGAAACATGCCAAAGTGAGGCCATTAAAAGATTCTTGAAACGAGGCTACTTAGCTAAAGACCTTTTAGTAGCTAAAGAGAAGGCCAACAGCAAAAACAGGGAAGATTACTTTGTTAATCTAGCTGAGAATAGAGACACTGGTGGCACTGATGTAGTGATCAGGGAGGAAAGGACCATCAATCTGATAACCACTTACAATACAGAGGAACGTAAAATAAGGGGCATTTTAAAGAAACATTGGCCCATATTGAAAACAGACATTAGTCTAGCTCCAATACTTCCTGCTGAACCTTCCCTTGTTTTTAGGAGGGCACCCTCTATGAGGGACTCTCTGGTTAAAACTAGTCCAGAAGTCACTAACAGCAAAGTAAGGGTCTCCAACAAAAAGGGCTTCCACAAGTGTTTTTCGTGCAGGGCATGTAAGTTCGGGGTTAATACCTCAGAATTTTGTTCAGCATTTAACCCTACACCCATACCAATAAGGGAATTATACACATGCCGCACCGATTTTGCGGTATATGTATTAGAATGCTCCTGCGGGTTAAAATATGTGGGTAGCACCAAATTACAAGCTTTCAATCGAATACTGCAACATCTGAGAGCAATTGTCAACTCGGATGCTGCATATCCAGTTGCCCGTCACTTTGAATTAGTGCATGCAAAAAATCTGCATCACCTGAAATATTTCATCATAGATGCGGTGCCCAGAAACATACGGGAAGGGTATCGGGAAAAACTCTTAAGGCAATTAGAAAGCAAGTATATACTGCTTCTAGATACCAGAATCCCTAATGGATTAAATAGGGGGGGGGAGATCTTCAGGTTTTTCTTTAGGGATGTGTATATTTGCTTTCACAGCAATATTCTGTAATTTCACATTACAGATTGCCCAGTATCTATTCCATTCTATCTGAACTTGGGTGATTCCGATGATGCCAGTTCTATATATGGAGCCTGAGAGATAGAAATAGACTCATTGATCTCTGGTTTGAGTAGTCCAGTTTTTCTGTAATGTTTTGCATATATGCATTTTTGTATATATGAAGTTGTGTATATATGAAACTTTTTGATTATCGTTTGTATATAGTCAATGTCGGTTCTCCAAAAACCGGATAGAAATGAAACCTTGAAGATGTCTTAAAGCAGATCAAAGGTATTACTAGTCACTAAGGCTTTAGTAAGGTTCCTGTAATTAGCTTTGTGTGCTTTTGTGTTTATTTTTGTGTACATATATTAATTATTTCATTTTTTATTATTTTGATTACATTTTTGATTGGTGGTATATGTCTGATTAGGATGGACATATAAATTATGCACCATCACGATGCACTTTACAATCAGTTTAAGCATTTGCACTTTATTTGATACCAAGCCCACGTGATTTTTACTTTTGTCTGACATAATTAGTCAGTAAGGTTATTACAATGGGCATATCTGTTTAGGCAGTACCAATTTCATTGTAACAATGAACTAATATTTTTTATCATTAAGATTATAATTATGAGTACTTGCACTTTAATAAATTTTATTGTTGCAGTCATTATTTGTAAAATGAAAGTTGAAATGTAGTTCATTAATTCAAATCATTATGAATGAAGATCATTGTACTATCGACAGATTACCTCTTAAAACCATTGTAAATAGTGTGATTTACACATACATGTATTTTTTCTATGTCAGTTAATCATGTGGTTGGTGTCAATCGTAATTAACACAGTATTTAAGCACTCCCATTGGTATTTCGATGCCATGTGATCAAGGCTGTAGCATAAACCTGTGGTTTATGTGAAGCATCGAGAGCTGGATCAGCAGGATATTGCTTCATATATATATATATATATATATATATATATATATATATATATATATATATCAGGCTCCAAACTCCGTTTCATCCATAAACAAAGTACAGCACTCCGGGGGGTAAGGGCAAGATTTTCTTTATTCCACCACTTTTAGCAAAAACAAACGCGTTTCGGACGTAAGTCCTTCGTCAGTGTCTACACGAAGCCTCGTGAGACGGCCACTTTTAACTACGTGTGGTTACATTTGGATACGTCATTACGATATAATGACAACAGAGAAGATGGTTTTGAGATCGCGTAAATGCACTTGTGAGAGTGGCGGCCATCTTTTAATGTTCAAAATTGAACTAATTTCTTATGTAAATCATCCAAAATAATCTTGCCGTGTATCGGCATATGGCCGCAAAACTGGTATACAATGTTATATTGCCGTGTATCGGCAAATCACCAGCTGAGTCCGATGAAAATCATCTGCTTATAGCTGGTGTCCCAAATTATAAAGCCGTGTATCGGCAAATTACCAGTAACAATCACATTGAGCATGCCGCGATCCCATTATTCCTAATTCATTTCAATATATCCAAATAAACCTCGCACCCTTTATACAAAATAATATGACATTGCTAATCCGATATTGTAGTCGCATTTCATGAAGGAACAGAATAAACACAATTAATTCATTACAATAATGTCTGAATTCTCATTGCAGATATATGCAGGACAATGCACTAGTTTTCATCAATTTAGGTGTACCATAAGTTCTTTCCCCATGTTCAGGCCCTGTGGACTCTTTGTCTGCAAATCAATAATATAACGTGACTCCAGTCTGCGTAACCTCATTAGTCTATCCCCTCCCCTTGGATTGGCTGGAACATGGTCAATGCCATAATATTGTAATAGATCCCTATTACTATGATGTTCCTTGGCAAAATGCCGAGCCACCGGATATGTTATGTCCTTATTTGTGATGGCACGTTGATGTTCAAGAATACGCATTTTTACGTTATTAATTGTGCTACCAATATATTTCAGACCGCAGGGACAGGTCAGACAATATACAACATATGGGGTTTGACAAGTAATAAACCTTTTGATCTTTCTAGGATGTTTCAGACCTGGGACGTTATATGATAGGACACGTCTACTATTTTCACAGGCTTTGCATTTACTACAGGGGAAGAAACTTTCCATGTCTTTCAAAGTACCACTTCTTTTAGGTTTAGAGGGCATAAGGTGACTTTGTACAAGTCTGTCTTTCAGGGATTTTAGCTTGCGAAACGTTACTAAGGGGTGAGGTGGAACATCCTTCCCTATAGTGGGATCTAGTCGCAATATATGCCAGTTTTTTGTCAATATCCTTCTCAGATAATTGGCATTGTCGGAGAATGTAGTTACCATTCTAAATTTGTTGCTGACTTCCGACTGCACTTTATTATCTTTATTGCTCAACAGATTTGCTCTTGGGATTTTTAAGACTCTGTTGAAGGTCTGATCTAAAAGAGAAGGATCATACCCTCTAATTATGAATCTCTTCATAGATTCTTTAGCTGCGAACACAAAATCAGACTCTCTCGAACAGTTACGTCGGAGTCTGAGTAGTTCGCCGTATGGTATACTGCGAATTAGAGGTGACGGATGACTACTCTTGGCATGTAAAATACTGTTGCCCGATGTGGGCTTTCTGTATAGTGATGTTTCTAATATCCCCTCATTTATGAAGACCCTCAAGTCCAAGTAATGTACTTCATTCCTACTCATCTCACTAGTAAACTTCAGATTCAAGTTATTCCTATTCAGATCCCTGATAAACTCTTCTGCCTCTTTGAAGGAGCCCCTCCACACAAGAAAAAGGTCGTCTATATAACGATGCCACACAACTATGTGTTCTGCCCATCTAGCATTGTCACCTGCAAGGGCCACCTGCTCCTCCCACCAGCCTACGAATAAATTTGCATAGCTGGTGGCGAAGCAGGTGCCCATCGCAGTCCCGGAGATTTGTTTGAAATAATCATCTTGGAACATAAAAATGTTGTGTGTCAGGCAGAATTCTAATATTTCAATCAGCATCACCCCATGTTCGGTATACTTTATAGCTCTTTTATCCAAGAAGTATTTTGTTGCCTCTACACCTTGAACATGTCGGATAGAAGTGTAGAGACTTGTAATGTCAAGAGTTAGAAGTACATAGGTGGTGTCTCATTTGATTGTTCTGATGTGTTCTATGAAGTCTTTCGTGTCTCTTACATATGATTTCAGCTGCACGACTGATTGTGAGAGGAATGAATCAATATAAACCGAGAGATTCTCAGTGAGTCCTCCCTTGGAGGAGACGATCGGTCTTCCAGGTGGACTTTGGAGGTCTTTGTGCACCTTAGGTAATTGATAAAAAGTTGGTGTCATTGGTTCTGGATTCCTCAAAAATAGATATTCATTGATATCCAACATAGATCTATTACGCCACTTATTCAGCAACTTGCGGTATAAGGTTATACTGTGAAGGTATTCTTCCTTGTTGGTTTTAATATAGCACAAAGGATCCTTTAATTGTCGAAGTGACTCATGGCAGTATTGTTCTCTTGAGAGCAAGACGATGTTTCCTCCCTTGTCTGAGGGTTTCACAATAATCTCATCATTACGGCTGATCTCCGATATCGCATTAGATTGTATTTGTGAGAGATTGTTTCTGTTGGGAGTATGTTTCCGCCCACTGGTTCTAAATTTCATTAAGTCTTGGATCACCGCATCTGAGAAAGTGTCAATGGCATCATATGGCATTTGAGGATTGAATTGTGATGATGCCTTGAAGTTGGTCACTGGTGCTTCCTGTTCTATATTTATTCTTTTGGCTCTCATGGTTGGATCATTAAGTTCATCCATAGTATGTTCTGTTGCAAATTCTGTCATGGTCTCTATGATACTGAGATCCTTTGTACTTAAAGTATCAGTAACTTGTACAGTTGCTTTCTTCTTTGTCTTTTTATTCTCCGTTATTGAAGGTTTTATTTTGAAGAATTTATGTAGCTTGATTTTTCTCACGAGTTCGAACAGATCGATTCTCGTCTGTGTATATTCCAGTTTCTCATTTGGACAGAAGGTCAATCCAAGCTGTAGGGTATCTTCTTCCACCTTACTCAAAGTTTTTTCAGTCAAATTGATGATCGTAAGGTTGGAATTTGAGTTCACCAACGGCTCCACCTCTTCTTGCGGGAGCTCTGAGGAATTGCTCTTCCTTTTCCCCTTCCCCTTCCAACCTCCTCTTCTAGTTCGTCTTCGTTTTCTGGGGGTCTTGATTTTCCACCCCGCAGCCAACTTTGACGTATGAGGTTGAATTCCAAGTGAAAAGGTGTCTTAGAAACCTTCTTTGATATTGATGCTGTTTCTTCACCTGATTGTTCCCCTTCAGTGGCTTCCGATCCTGAGGTTTCCACTCGTACATTTGGAACCATTCCCTTCTTTTTGTTGAGTGCTTTTTGTGGAGCATCAAACTTTTTCGAGAAAGTAAGTATACGGCCCAGAGCATAGTCGCGTTCGTCTCGTTCATATTTCTCTTGTTTTCTTTGCCTGATTTTTAATTCATATTTTACAAGACATTTTTTCATTTCTTCCCGCAGTTGCTCTTGTTTGGCTTTATCATTGTCCTTAGCAATCTCTGTTTCTAGATTTTCAATTTCTTCCATGATTTTGGCTCTGTCACTCCACGCAAACTAGACCAGCAGGTCAAGCATAGCCTTACAAGATGCTGCTGTTAATTCTGCCCATTGTTCTAATAATTTGGGGTCGGGGTTCTCATAAGAGGGGACCGTGTAGATGCGCAGACCCCTCGGAACCCTGTCGACATCCATATAATTCTGTAGGGAGGTGGCTTCCCACCATTTTCTTATCTCCCTTTCAGTGCATCTCTCCAGTCTGAGGAATAGATTGTGGAGTGAACTTCGTGTTTCTGCTCCCCCACCTCCTGCGTCTGACGCCACCGTTACCGGCAATGTCCGTTTTTTAAAAATATCAAGGGCTGCCTCTCGACGGTTTGCTTCATCACACTTGCTATTGGGCGCAAATTACACAGGGAAGCCTCCCCGTGTTCGATCTCCTTACCCCCCACGCTCTTGCTTCGGAGTATCGAAACAATTCTGCAATGCAGTCTCAAAGAGAGGAAAGTCTTTTAGAAGCGGCTTACCCGACACCGGTATTCAGTCCTGTGCCGTCACGCCGCCCATGTCTTCTTTTTCTCTCTCAAGATGTTGTACCTCCAAAGCGGTGCCCCGGTACACAATTCAATGCGCGCTCCACTGTACCAAAAATCACGGGTCCCTCATCGGCGGGTGCTTCATACGCGATGGTACTCGCGTTCAATATCAGGCTCCAAACTCCGTTTCATCCATAAACAAAGTACAGCACTCCGGGGGGTAAGGGCAAGATTTTCTTTATTCCACCACTTTTAGCAAAAAAAGTTTTTTTGAAGACAATTGCAGTGGACTTTGTGATTTTCTGGATCCTTGTTACAGATTGAAATATTGTCTGTTTTTTTACTTTAATATCCACAACAGGCAAAACGTTTATGCTGAGGGCTTTACACTTAGGCCCTGACTGAATATAGGGTGACTGTCTGGAGTGCTGTAATTAGAATCTCAAATTTTCAATTGATTGAACGCGAGTACCATCGCGTATGAAGCACCCGCCGATGAGTGACCCGTGATTTTTGGTACAGTGGAGCGCGTATATATATATATATATATATATAAGTCACCAAACTCCTTTCACAAAGGATGACGACACCTAGTGTGGATGCTTTTTAGAACTGTAATTGTCGGCCACCATTGTATATCCATTTCTGAAAATTGCCCCTTCCGACACCGTAGGCCCATAGAGAGGTGGTGCACTTAGCCGGCAGAGCAATATGGACACATTTTAAATCATAAGATACTGCAGAAAAGCACACACTCAAAAGGGTCACATTGCAGATGATTTAATGAGCTGCATTGTGACCCTTTTCTGCAGCATCTTATGATATATAAGAGTCCACACTGGGTAGTTATAGTTAGGATCATGTTACCATAGGAAATGCATTTTGTTCTGTTGCTAATAACTTTAGTGCTGTTTTATGAATCTCCACAAAACATCCAAAACAAATTGCTGCTTTTTGGCTTGTTTGCACATGGAAAGTGTTGGGATGATCTGTCGAACTAGGGCTGAGAAAAAAGGAGGGGGTTACAAAACGCATTTTCCCCATTTATTTTCCCATAGGAACTTTAGACACAGCTACAGAGTTAGCTGCTGAACAGATTGTAACGGGGATCCTGATGCATGAACATATGATGACTCTAATGGCAGTACCCTACCTGAACATGCACTACCCTTCTTCTTGTTGCAGCACAGGATTCCCTCAACATCTCTGTTTACACTCGAGGAAAATGACTCTGGCTCCTTTAAGGAAGTCTATGTCCGGGACCTCCACCTTGCGTCACTTTCATGATATCCCCAAAACCAATAGGAACTGACCTGTCCCGCTTTGAAAGGGCCGGTAGTAGTATGCAGGAGTGTGTAAGCACCTCGAGAGAAGCGGAGATGCCGAAAGGAGAAGCAACGGGAGAGCACCATACGGGAGGAGTCACTGGACCAGCTTTTGTGGATTGCCGATCCAAGACCAACGTGCTATACAGGTAGCATGACACCGGAGGCGGAGGAATGGAAGTTCAGGTCAGCGCTTCCCGAGGAGGTGAAGAGATAATCACGAACCACGCTCAAGCGAGCCACACTCCAGGAGGAGGGTGACTGACAGAGGTACAAGCATGCCTTCGGGCTTTAAGGGGGAGGCAAGGTACTGGGTCTACTTGAGAAAAGGGTGCATGCTCCTGCCTGAATCCCCCCTCCCTCACAACAGTGAAAGGTGGTCTTATAAGGTGTATAGGATTCCCACACGTTCCTCTCTGAATATCGCTTATGATGCAAGATGTGGTCACTAAAACCCAATTCCACATTTGTTTCTTTTGAGGGCTTCTGAAGTAAAGAAGTCTCCAGGTGTGACTCCTTCTCTGTCTGAAATAAAGAAGAAAAAGCCACATCCTTTTGGCACCAGGAGCCGGACTTCCTTCCCTAACAAAGGGTTCCTTCCATTTTTCCACCCTACATAAGCAACACAGATTTACACCAAATTTGGCAAAAAGCTAGATCTAGGTCTGGGACGTTATATGGCATAATTCTCTGTATTTATGTTGTTCAGCATTACACAGCTTTTGTTTTGAAGATAGTAATTTATTTTTCTTTATTTTTATCTCTGTTCATGATGTTGTAATTCTGTGCTGAGCCGTAAATTATCATAGATATTGTTTCTTTAAAGTCCCTTAATCATATTGAGAATATTTCTGTGTTGATGCAAGGCTACTACTTAAAGTAAACCAGGGAAACCAGGGATGTAGGTCATTGCTAGTTTCAATGTTAACAGAACTTTCAGATATTACATTATGAATAGCAGTAACTTGCTACTCAAAAATAGAAGATCCTTTCTGATTATTTTCTTTATCAAGTGTCTGAATATTCCAATAGAACCTAAATATTTTGTTGTTAAACTTAGGCATATTTATTGGTTGTAGTATTACTATGGACTAACAAGTGTAAATTAGACAGGAGACAAATGTATAATTAAGAGGTAAGTGTACCTCACTTATCAACCATAGGCAACTTGCTGATGAATCTTTTTACTTCTGCCATTTTGCTACTGAGGCTATTCCACCCCCAGTACTGAGCCCTTTGATTGATATTTGGAGCACTTCATGGTTAGTTCTACTGTCTCGGGTGTGTGAGTATCAGGCCCTAGACATGGAATACACAACTATTTCAAGGAATGGCTGAATTATTGCGGTGTTCTAGAAGGGAGGGGAAAACACCCTGCTTCCCCTAAAGTATATAATTCACAGGATTGAAACAACAGTTTACCATTTCCAAGGCACACAAACACAATCAAAACTAGAGTCATAAAGTATTATTTATAGGAGAAAGATACTGGAATTCGTAATCTTTTTTCATCGTATTCTTGATTCTTTTTAGCTATACGCCAACGCGTTTCGTCACAGCGGGAATATTCCCCTTGCGACTTCCTCAGGGCTGCTGAACTTCTAATTGATACCCAACCGATCCTCCTAAAACCAGTTCCGGTTTTGGAGGAATCCAAATCGCTGATAACGTGCAAGTAAATGAAATTAATTGTCTCAATTTCCTCTCGGGTTATCCAGTGGTAAGAATAGCCACCGGGTATGTCAGTATAAAATGTTGTTGCCGTATGTGTGTCTTGCAAAATCCAACAGTAAAATTTATATTGTTTACCATTAACCCGGTGAGCTAAAACATCAAAGCAACTCCAGTCCCGCCGAGTATGCGAGATCTCACAAGGAGATTAATAATTCCCCAATTTCTGATTCATATTTCTAACAGTAGCGTCTCATCGTGTTCCAATCGTGTTCCAAACCCTCTGTACGGAATACAGGTCGAACTATTGAAATTTGCAAGACACACATACAGAAAAAGCGGTTTATACTGAAATACCCAGAGGCTATTCTTACCACGGGATAACCCAAGAGGAAATTAAGACAATTAATTTCATTTACTTACACGTTATCAGCAATTTGGATTCCTCCAAAACCGGAACCGGTTTTAAGAGGATGGGTTGAGAATCAATTAGAAGTTCAGCAGCCCTGAGGAAGTCGCAAGGGGAACATTCCCGCTGTGACGAAACGCATTGGCATGTGGCTAAAAAGAATTAAAGAAAACGACGAAAAAAAGAACAAGAATTCCAGCATCTTTC
This sequence comes from Lissotriton helveticus, assembly GCF_964261635.1. Taxonomy (NCBI): domain Eukaryota; kingdom Metazoa; phylum Chordata; class Amphibia; order Caudata; family Salamandridae; genus Lissotriton; species Lissotriton helveticus. The sequence goes on from NC_136067.1 coordinate 1,550,989,956, forward strand.
TACTATAAATAATAATTTATGACTCTAGTTTTGATTGTGTTGTTGTGTGCCTTGGAAATGGTAAAACACTTCATGGTTAGGCCTATATAACTTTTCACAAAAGGTATCCAAGCCACATGAGCACCCTTTTCCCCCACATCTTTGGAATTCTAAGGGTACCCATGATTTGTGGATCCCTCTGGCAGGAACCAAGAAAATAGCTAAAATATAGCACCATTTCTTTTTTTGTTGGGAAAATGTGATGTTCAAGAAAGCTTATAGTTGTTTTCCTAAAAATGGCATCAAACAAATGTTTGATGTGCACAGTCACCATCTTCCCAGCTGTCAGGAGCAAGTAGAGTTGTAAAAGAAAATCAGATTTGTAACCACAGTTTGTGCATTTATCTAACTGGAAGTGCATTTTTTCTACTTTTTGCTGTTTCAACCTGCTGCAGTTTGTGGTAGAAACAGGTATGAAAGCCATGGGTGAACTTAAAAAGTGGTACATTTGTAGAAACTAGATACAATTCCAAATTCAGCAAGTGGTCATTTGTGTAGATTGCTCATAGTTTTTCAAAAAGAAACTAATTGTTGAAATAAAAAAATAATGAACATAAGTAGGAACAAATAGCAGTTGGTGACAACGTTTTTATCTGTAATTTTTGCCCCGATGGTCGATTTACAAAAGTAACATACCACTACTTCCATCAGACCATTCTGGTTGCAAAGATATATAGTGTTTGTTGGCTATCCAAAAAAACACACAATACCTAGAGCCAACAACTGACCTGCAGCTTGCAATGATTTTTTATTGTATACCGACCATGAAGTACTTCATGTAGTAAAATCGAATGAATTAAAAATGGGTATGAAAGAAACATATCTTCCTAAACACGGAGTTTAGGAATAGTGGGTATTTGTACACCTCTGAATTTGGGTTCCCCATCCTATCATGTGACTCAGAGGGCAATTTGTAAAATGTGATTGTGCATACTGTCTTACATTTGGAGGCCAACAATGTAGACAAATTAAATTAATTATAAAAAATGTTATACTATTCGGTGTTCCCACACTTCTCCCGATAAAAATAGTACCCCACGTGTAGGTCTAGCAGACATCACGCAAAAGCCCCAAAAAGCAATGTGTAGAGATCAACATTACCTGTCAAAACAATTACCTTTCTTTGCTATGGGGGTAGCTCCTGTATTTGGGCCAGGGCTCAGTCGCTCCCCATGCAAATCTCCCAAACCCAGACACTTTGAAAAATTAGACACCCAGGGGAGTCCAGGGTGTTTTTGCCTTGGGTGGATCCCACAATGTTCCTTATTCACAATGTTCCTTATTCACAATGTCCTGCAATCCTCAACCTCTACCTAAAATTACACATTTTCCTCACATTTCTGCAATGGAAACTTCAGAAAGCTGCAGGGATCCACAAAATTCCTACCACCCTGTTTTAACACACTTCTCCCGATAAAAATGCTACCCCATTTGTGTGCCTCAGTCTAGTGCCCGTAACACAAAATGCCCCGAAATGCAACATGGAAACATCAACATTTCCTGCAAAAAAAGAACCTAAAACTGGTTTAAGATTGTTTTACTGGCTACATTGTTATATACACTACACAGTTATCCATACAGGAGTCACCCAGGTTTCTTGCCTGCTTTGCAATCTTCTCTGACAATTGTTTTGCAAGTGGGTGTCACTCTAGGTGGCCCTCCCAGAGTGTTATTTATGAAACATGTGCAATCACAGTTCGATGGTGGGCTGGGGACAGTGAACATAAATTGTACTATTGGGTATCTCTGTTACTCCCCATCAATGACTAGTTTTACAGGAAGAGGGACAGCACAGCCATAAGATTGAAACTGGCAACCCTTAATGACTACAGCTTAATGTTAATGCTCTATGGGAGAGAGATCTCTCAGCCAAATCCCTAGAGTGCTGGCATACGGCACTGACATGGATTGGTTGAAACAAACAACTGATTTATTTATTTATTTAATGCGATTTTATATAGCGCAAACATTACCCAAAGTTGTTAGAGCGCTTTACATAAAAACCAATTGCGATACATAAGGATTTAGGATTACATGAGTTACATAAAAGATACAAACAGAAATAATTGCAAATGTACAAGTTGTAAAGTCACACAAGGAAGAGATACAAACAGAAAAATTGCAAATGTACAAGTTGTAAAGTCACTCAAGGAAGAGATACAAATGGATAAACTCTAAGAATCACATAGGAATGGTAGGGAGTACAAGGGTCTACTACATATACTAGTTGTTAGAGTTATCTCTATATACATATATATATATATATACAAATAGATTTGCTCAGTATTACATTTTACCAGCGATTAGGCTTGGACAAGTATATATCACATATTTACAGAGTGAAAAGAGAAAGAAAAAGAAAAAGGGGCAGGAAACTTGGCATAGGGATGTGTCCCAGTTGAAAGGATTCCACATATGAGATTGGATATGAATGTCTGTGACTGGGGATGTATGGGTGTTGAATCATGTGCTGCACTTCGAGCAGTTGGCCAAAGAATTTGGGATCAATAGGCAGGACCGGACTGGGAACCACAACCGGCCCTGGCAAAGGGCTCGGCCGGCCCCCCTCCCCACTCGGGGGACGGGGGGGGGGGAGGGGTTGGAGGTGCCGCCGTACTCTTTGCCGGGTCCGGTTTTCGGCCGATTTTGATGCAGAGCCGATTTTGTAACTATGCTGCAAAAACGGCCCTGTAACAAAAACGGCCCCCAGGGGCCCAAAACCGTCCCCCACCCGTGCGGCGCACCGGGGGACTGCCCGGTGCCCGCTATGGCCATTCTTTTGTTATTTGCAGCTGAAACAAGCATTGGAGGGATATAAAGATAGGATGAACACTATACCAGATTTAAATTAATTGGGGTCAATACTCGTAATAGAAAGTTCAGAAACTAAAGGTATTTCCAGGCTTTTTAAAGCATTGGTTATGAACCCCCTCGACCTCCTCTTTACACTTAGAGACCGATGGGAGCAGGATTTTGGCTCTTCAAAGAAAGAGGAATGGGTGGAGGCAAAGGTGGCTGCAAGACAGGCAACGAGTTCTGCTGGATTACACAGCATCTAGTTCAAATATTTTCATAAGATATATAACGCAGCAGAGAGACTGTGGAAAATGGGGAGGGGCTCAACCCAAATTGTATAAAAAGCATATCAAAAGGGGCACCTTTTTACATTCAGTGTGGGAATGCTCCATTATACAAACCTGTAAACCTAATGGTTTGTATATTCACAACACTGGAGGCTGTGATTGGCATTCCAATAGAAAGAAATCTAGAAGTGTCAATCCTTAACTTATTGCAAAATTGGGATAGTAATAGGGGGCATGGTATGCTCGTTTGTATAGGTCTTATTGTGGCTAAGGGGGACACTGCTCTCCATTGGAGGTCTCAGCCCTCCTACCAATCACAGATTAATTGAGAGGTATTGACTACTGCACTCATGACAATGAATTGGTTTATAAACCAAGAGGCTATCCCCAAAACCACGATCGGATTTGGGGGGAGCTTGATGAGATCATTGTAATAATGAAAGACTACTGCCTATGGGTTGCAATGTGGGTCTGGCTGGAAATAACTAAATAGTGTGGTTTCATAGGAGATCATTACAAAAAATTGTAATAGGTGTGTAAATTTCACTACATGGTCTACAAACAGGCTGTGCTGGTTGTTGTGCTGTAATGTTTTGTTTTGGTTGGAGTTTCTTTTTTTTCAGGTATGATTTGTAAAAATAAGGTTTGGAAAAGAAATAACACAAGGTCAGTAAACAGATTTATAATAAAATTACATGTTTTGGCTATGGGGGTACCTGCCGTATTTGGGCCCAGGTTTGGATGCCACCCAGTAACACGTACCACATCAAGAAATGTTTGAAAAGTAGACATCCATGGAAGTTTAGGTTGGTGCGCCTTATGTGAATCCCAAAATGCTTTCTTACCCACAATGCCATGCAAACTTCAAAGTTTGCCTAAAATCGCACATTTTCCACACTTTTCTGTGACGGAAATTTTGCAAGGCTCCACAAAATTTCTACCACCCAGCATTCCCACACTTCTTTTAATAAAACAACCACCTCACAAGTGTGGCTAAGACAAGACCTTGTAGTCTTGCATGTGTGTCCATGGTGCATTTTGGTAACCATTTCTGTGTTCAGACTTACAAGGCTTTCTGTAGCTGAAAGATAAATCTGTAATAAGATCCAGAAATTCTCACACACTGCGGGAGAAGCCTGAGTCACTTGTAGACAACAGATGCAAAAACCTTCAGGCACTAACCGAGACTTCCGATGGCCAATGCCAGCTGCAAGGACATTGGATGAGTGTTGAACCTTTCTTTGGATGCTTCTTTTTCTGCTTATTTCCTAGAGACTATTTAGAGGCAGCAGATTGGGTCATGCAGTGGTATTAGCAAGGTGAATTTGGTGCCAAATACATGGATTTGATGACTTGGGCAACACATTTTGCAGGGAAAGAAAAGCTGGAGCAGAATAAGCTTGTTTATGAGGATGAAGAACTGGCACCGTTTAAGGACAAAATATGAATTTCATTCACATTAAGCTCTTTGGTGTCCCATAGATGAATGATTGTGCACCACCTTGTCCAATTGTATGCCTTATATTATTTGTTTATTAATTACCTAGGTTCGTCATTCTTGTTTTTTTGTGACCAGTGGATATCTTAATTTCTTAATCCTCCACAATATCTGAGTGAAAGAAATATTGGGCATTATCAGATAAATTACACTTGTGTTAGAAGAGGTTGCAGCTTTATTGTATGAGCTGAGGTTGTTGCAGGCTCTTGTGTTTTCATGACTCCATTATAAAAATTATTTTGTCAGCCAGTTATCAATGTTGTGGCAACCATTACAGCACTAGGGGACTCGGTCCCTCAGTCATAATTTTTTTTTTAAAGGAGCAGGTAGAGCTTATCGTAACCCCGAGCTTCTTGCGAGGGGTCTCAGATGATTCTTTTGTGTCTAAAATGAAAAATTATATTATTTTCTCTCAGGATCTGGATTTCAGGATCCAACAATCCATTGAGTTCTGAGGAAGGTCCTTGAATTTGGCACCGGCCATCTATGTGCGCCCGCTAGCTGACATTGTGGAAGACTATGATCTCTCTATGTTCTCCTATGCAAATGATACACAGATCATCTTTTCCCTCTCATCTAAGAAAGGTCACAGCTCTGACACCCTGAACTGTCTAATGAAGATAGCTATGTGGATGAACAACTATTCTTTGACACTTAATGGACAGAGATGTTGCTTCTGGGCAATAATCCTCAACTTTGGGAACGCCATCACTGGCCAGATATCCTTGGCAGTCCTGCAGTTCCTGTGGTTAAGAATTTGGGTTTCTGGCTCGATGACGAGCTCTCTATGAAGCTTCACATCTTCAATGTAGCCACTACTTGTTTTCCTGTTTTAAAGTGGCTAAAAAACATTCTTTGGATATTACCATTCTCGGCACAGTGAACAGTAATTCAGACCCTAATTCTGTCCAGGTTGGACTAGGGTAATATTCTTTACCTTGGGGCCTTCAAAACCGCAATTAAATATCTCCAGGTGGTCCAGAATGCAGCTGCTAAACTGTTATTTCATCTCCCTAAACAGGTATTCATAGCCAGCCTTCTTCAAGACCTCCACTGGTTGCCTGTGAAAAAACACATCCAGTGCAAAGCTCTCTGCTACATGCATAAAGCTCTTTCAAATGTAGGTCCTCATTACCAGAGATCAATGGTGACTCGCTATTGTCCCAGTCTTTTCTTGCACTCCAGCAATTGAAATATGTGTGCAGTCACCAGAATTAAAAGATTGCGTCAGGACGGTCATTCTTTGGAATGCCCTACCCGACTGTATGAGAATGTGCCCATTCCATAGTCTTTTTCGAAAATGACTTAAAAACCGGGCTTTTCTCAATTATTTTATGTTCCTGCTATAACACATCTGTATTCATGCCATGAGCTGGGAAACACTGTCGGGTAGTTATGCGCTTTATAAAACCACAATAATAATACATTCTATTGAAAGGATAGCCAGTGTCTGTCATGCCACCTGTCCATGGGATGTGAACGTAAATTAATAGAGAACTTTTCTAGGTTACACTAAGGGGCTTATTACGATGTCGGTCAGAGTTACCACTGACCGACACCTTCTTGGACTCGGGACCGACCGTCCTGAGGTCGGAGGTTCCGACCGCCTGATTACGATGTGACTGAACACTTTTGGTCGGATTCCCACTGTTCTCTATGGAAGCTTGTGTTACGGCCGTAAACAAGCCGTAATACAGGCTCCAATGGAAAAATGGGTGTGTGTGTGCAAACCCTGCATCCTGTGGCAGGCACCGCATGGTGCCTGCCAAACAGTGCAGGGTTTTAAAGGGGGTACCCCCTCAACCACTGACCATAGACCGCGGAGGCAGGGTGCCCTACTGAGGGCACCAAAAGTCACTTTCCGACAGCCTTTCCGTGTCAGAAAGGCTGTGAGAAACTGACATTGTAAAGCCGATGGCAAAAACGCCGTCCATAGGGTATTACGGTGCGGTTCCGACCGACTGGAAGACTCAGAGAACCAGACGGAAATGAGTCAGAATGACAGGCCGGTTTATGCTCCGACCGCCGACATCGTAATCGAACGGTCGCACCGCAAACTGACCGAGTCGGTCGGAAAGCCTCCAACTATTGGTCGGAGGATTTCACACCAATATCGTAAACGGACCTAAAGTATTTTTTTTATTATTATTCACACCCTTACTGAATCATGCCTAATTGTTAATATTTACATTTTCTCCTACTTAATATAATTGATCTAATAAAAGTAAAAAATGTTTAAAGATCTGTAAAGCGCCCACATGCCAACCAGGCTATAGCAGTAAGGAGCAGTGCCCCACACCCTGCAAGCAACGCAATAAGAAAAATATAATTTAAAATATGACCTGGGTCTCCCAAGAGAATTTGCATAGTATATTTTGTACAATTGGTAAAATAAGTGAGCTGCGAGCCAACTGTCTTTATTTCTTACCAAACTCATTAGTCGGAACTTCATTTTTGCCCAAAAAGTGGAATTTTAGGTTGTAATGTAAATCTATGTCTAAATTGTGAACCCATTAAATTAGATTCATCTCAGCAATGCTCTCAAATCCTTGCAGAACAACCAATTATGGACCTTAATAATTAGGGGGTTTGGAATTGTAACCTGTGGTTCTGCCTTCTTAAAAAGATCACTTAAAAGTAGTGCTTGCAATCCAGTGGAACTGGCAAAAGCACTCAGGGTAATTACATTCTTATTATCACGATCCTCCATCCATATGAGCCGCTTTTCTTCAGTAAGCTGCTTAGCCCGCGCACCAATTTTCAAAATTCGTTAAGGTTGCTAACATTTAAGTCTGAAAAACGTCTTTAATGCACCAGTCTGCAGACCCATCTATTTTTTACAAGATGCAAGTAAAGTTGTTAGGGCAGAGACTATTAAACCATCTATTTGCTAAAGTTGTCTTTTTAGCTGCATATCACTTTAAAACACTGTTTGCATATTTGACAAAATATGACTTTGTTAAACGTTGATACTAAGGCATGGCTGGACTCTTCCTAATGTACATCGGAGTTTACAGATATATTTTATCAGAATTAAAAGCAACGATTGTTTTTTTTGTTATTTATTCTGTATTTAGACCCTGCAGCATGGTTGGGAAACAACTGCTTTCGTTTAGCCGCGAATAACAAGTCTGAAGCGCTTTATTTTTAAACCCACTGTCTGTGCAACTTTACCTCGATGCTGCTTAGATTGAGAGGAACCATAAAGAGATGTTTGTCATTAGCGTAGGCCTTTATGCTCCAGGTAAAAGTGAGGAAGAGGAGTGGGAACTTGTGTAATGAGACCAACAAAATGGAACCTCTGAAAGGTCCGCCAGTGTAGAGAGCGGTGGTAAAGCATGAGAAGAAATATCAAATATCCTAATAAACACCATATTAGTCTTGTCGAGTCACCATATGTGTTCAAGCCATGCTTTTTTTAAGCATAAATGGTATGTGACCAGTTGTTTACCTCTGCGAAGTGGGTATAACTTGGACTAAGCAGGACTTTCTCAAGCTGTCTTTGATAACAATGTGACATTTTAATTTTACAACGTGGTAATACATGTGAATTACGTTTATTGGCACAACTGTTTCCAAATAAATAATATAGAAGCAGATATGGAGACTGTATATTCTTGTTACCATTATTGAGAAGGGGGTGGAGCCAGGAGTTATCTATTACCCTCTGTCAACAAAGGTAAAGAAAACAGTATATTCTACTGTACATCTGCCTATATGGTTTATGCCCTGGTATTTCTTCATGTGTTTTTGTTTTGAGAAAAGATATGTAACCGACACCAAGCTGAAACGGAATACATTTGTGTAGTGTGGTTAAATCACAATGAAGGGACCTCATGGTTAATAGGAAAGTTGCTTCCCTCTTTGAAGTAATTGTTGATTAAATCTGTGAAGCAATAAGAAGTGGTTTTCTCAATTCTCTATTGCAGTAACGCGAATTTGTACTTCGCACTGTAACAATAAATGTGTGAATGTGTTTTTATTAGCATGGTTACTCTAAATAACGTGTTATTGGATCGCATTTATTTCCACTCCCATGACATAAATTGGTTTATGCATTACTACTGAAAATAACCCTGGTCAAATAACACGTTATTTAGAGCAAATAGAGAAATAAACACACAATTAATTTCCAGTTCATTAACACATCAGAGGAAAACAGACATAAGAAAAACGTCTGGTTACTGCCCAACAGTTTTCATGTTACAATAAATAACTTTATACATGGAATAACTCTTCTGCTAGTCATGAGGCCTACTGAATGTGATTGAACCTTGTGGTAGAAATTAAATCCTTTGCATTCTGGTTCTAGCTAAATATCTTTTACAAAAAAAAAAATACATATTAAAAAAGTTAATTGTATAAACAATATATGCAGCTGAGCAGAATGTAATATGCTATTTATTACACTGGTTAGGGGCATCATGACCCCTACGAAGTTTTACCTCTCGTTTTTCATGACCCCTTCCCACACACAACAATGGTATTAAATAGCTATATATGCACCTCCATATATTTAATTTATTAGGACACATTTATCTTCACTGACACAGCATATTACACACATACTTGCTCGAGATGAGTTTTCGTCGAACCATGTTTTTTTGTTAAAGCAATTACTGTAAGTGTTCATTGTGCAAGTGATGTATAGTCTGTATGTTTGTGATTGCCAACAACAAGAAAGCCATTGCCTGCAGCAGTACCGTTGGAGCAGATGTCTCTCTTAAATAACCAAAGGCATTAAATAGCGAAGCATCATTGTGAACATGGGATATGGGATATCAAATAAGGAAAGCAGTAAACTAACAGATAACATGAGGCCTACTGCAAAACGTCTGTCGCAGTGCCTTCGGTGTGTGGATGGTTACATGTCCACCTCCATTCCCTTCTCTTCGAATAATTGTAAAAAGATCAAAAACATTAAAAAAATATGAAAGGTAGCACAGCAGGAAAGCTGATGCTTCATTATGTACAAGTGAGGGGTGTTCGGCCACCCACCTGTGCAGATTTGTTCTCAGTTAGAGATATCAAAAACAGATGGCCTTTACCACCACCTTCCCCAGCCTGGACAGGTCTTGGGCATGGGGTTACACATGCTTTGATCCACTGGCAGACAGCCCCTCCTCCTTTGTCCCGCTCTTGTGGGTTCCTCCTTTCTCTCTTTGTGACAGCTTTTATGTTTTTTTCTTCCTCGTCTTTCTGCTTTGTTTGTTTCATTCATCTGATGGAGACTACTAGCCGCAGATTCCTTCACGTAGAATTATCCCCAGGCGTGAGACTGGATCCGGAAACCTTTTTCTTGCCACAGTAACCCTGCGCGCCGGGGGCGGGGCGACATCATGCGACTCTGCCCAGGCGTCGTCCTTGAACGTGACGTCAGCGAGGTCTCATAAGACCAACCCCGCTGCGCCCACGTCAGTTTTTTCCTTTTCCGCGTGCAACGCGGATCCGGTCCTTCGGGCCTGTTTGGGGCCCCCCTTTTTTTCCCCATTTCTCCTTTGTGAGACTGTGTGCGAATGCCTTCGGGCTACAAAACTTGTTCTTTTTGTGGGCGTCTTATGTCGGCGACCGACCCTCACCTCATTTGTATGTGGTGTTTGGGGAAGGATCACTGCGCCACTGATTGTCCGGAGTGTCGACAGTTGAAGCCGAAGTCGCAGCGGGAGCGCTGCATGAAACTTCTCTCGGCGCGTCTCTCCAGGTCGGCGTCCTCCCCTCGATCTACTTCAGCAGACGGCTTCCGATACGGCCGTGGTTGTCGTCCTTCTTTGATGTCGCGTGAGCGGCGCTCCCCGATGGGTAAGTGTTGCAGTTTGTCCCTGGGGGCCGGTTCCTGGCCGGGGGCGTGGACTCTCCACAGGTGATGCAGGCCCTGCATGCCATCCTATCCACCGTTTCCCGGTGTTGGGGCATCGAGAGTCCAAATGGAGACATATGCGGCGGCTCTGCAGGCCTCGCTGGCGTCTCCTCCTTCTCCTGGGGCATTGGCAGATCCCCCGCCTCGCACTGGGCCATTCGCGGCACCGCCGGCGCCTCCAACCCCGGCGACTGGTTCGGATCCAGACTTGGAGGATGTGATGATGTTGGGTGCGGCTCCTCAGGGGCATCTCCTTCACGCCACGGTGTCTCTGCCTCACCGCACACTCCTGCCGGAGTCCCTGTGGCATTGCGGGAGGTCGCCGGGGCTCGGGAGGCATCCCCAAGCACCTCTCGGTCCTTTGACAAGGTTGTCCTGTCTAAGGCCGAAGTGACGCCGCTCCGGCAGCAGCTGGCCCGTGCAGAGCCACAGGGGTCTGCGTCCCCTCCTCGTCCCGCTCCAGGTCGAGGCCGGATGAGGACCCCTCGGCCCTCTTAAGGCCCCTCTCATTCCTTCCCGCAGGAGGCGGCCTCGGAGGGGGAGCCGGTGGCTGAATCGTCTCTGGTGCCGCCACATGGGTTGCCGAGCGATCTCCGCCAAATTCTGGGCAGCGGCTGGTGGAAGACTTCGGGTCATTCCCCGTGGCCATCTCTTTCCCCCACACAGGTGTCTACCTTGGAGGGGGTCGGGTTAGAGTCATCCCAGTGCCGTCCTGGGGCCAGCTTGACTCGGGCTCCACTCCGGTCTCTGGTGCGGGATGACTTGCTGGACTCTTGTCCAGTGACGCCGGATGGTTCCGGTGCCCTGCCTCAGGCGGCGGACTCTACGGATCCGCAGGGGTCGTACCGCGGATTCATCTTCGGACCCTCCATCTTCCCCGGAGGCAGGCTGTATTTTGGTGTCGTCCTCTCCGGAGACTGGCCGACGTGTGGTGTCTTTTTTTGACCACCTGGACTAGCTTCAGTACGGTCGCTCCACCACGCTCCTCCTCATCATCTGCTGAGACGCTCCCTGGTATCGTTTTCTGCGCGTTTTATACAGCACTGTTGTAACCTGTATTATAGCGCTTTACACGCATAGCGCCACTGTAACTTTTTGCATAATTTAGCGCGACCTCGCTCAAGCCGTTGGAATAATATTTGCCTGGGTGTGTGCATTTGTCTCTACTGCTCACTCGATCATTCTTGTTTGGGTCTGTGCATTTGGTAGGATTGCATTTCTCTCTCGACGCATTAGGGTTTCTGCTGCCCCTGTCTGCCTTTCCCCTTTGACCCTCCATTTTGCTGTTGTTATCCCCTGACCCGCCCCTCATCCACACTACCGCCTCCCTGCTGCCCCTCCCACCCACGTTTACCGAGCCCTCCTCTCCCCCGGCCAAACTGTGACCACCTGGACTAGCTTCAGTACGGTCGCTCCACCACGCTCCTCCTCATCATCTGCTGAGACGCTCCCTGGTATCGTTTTCTGCGCGTTTTATACAGCACTGTTGTAACCTGTATTATAGCGCTTTACACGCATAGCGCCACTGTAACTTTTTGCATAATTTAGCGCGACCTCGCTCAAGCCGTTGGAATAATATTTGCCTGGGTGTGTGCATTTGTCTCTACTGCTCACTCGATCATTCTTGTTTGGGTCTGTGCATTTGGTAGGATTGCATTTCTCTCTCGACGCATTAGGGTTTCTGCTGCCCCTGTCTGCCTTTCCCCTTTGACCCTCCATTTTGCTGTTGTTATCCCCTGACCCGCCCCTCATCCACACTACCGCCTCCCTGCTGCCCCTCCCACGCTCCGCCCCCTCCACTGTCCATTTATCTCAGATGGTCCCACGCGCAGCGTCCACACGCTACGGCCGCGCCGAAGGTGCGCCAAAGGTAAGCCCGTCTACGCCCGTCCGCGCCTGGACCGCGCCCAGCGCCCGTCCCCCTGCCCTATGCCGCTCCCAACCCCCCAGAGTAACTTATGATGCCGCCACCCTCCTCGCCCTCAACGCCGGACGCACCCCACTATGCTGCGAAGCTACCCCAGGACGTACCCACGGCCCATTCTCCTGCCTCTCCTGTAAGTTCAACTGCTTCAGGACCCTCACCAAACACACTTCCTCCACACTCAGCTCCGAACCCAACGACTTGAAATGCATCCTACTGAACACCCGCTCGGTCCACAGACACGCAACCGAACTCTGGGACCTAATCGACACTGCGTCACCTGACATCGCCTTCCTCACTGAAACTTGGATGAATGCATCTTCTGCCCCCGACATCGCCATAGCCATACCGGACACTTACAAGATCATTCGAAAAGACCGCACCGATCAAACTGGAGGAGGCATCGCCATCGTCCATAGAAACAACATCAAAATTACAACCAGCTCTGACGACAATCTTGCAACCGCCGAACACCTCCACTTTCAGATCCACACCGACCCCAGGACCACCTTTAGAGGCACCCTCATTTACAGGCCCCCAGGCACCCGATCTCAATTCAGCAAAGACATTACTGACTTCATCAGCCCGCACGCCCTCGCCTCCGAGAACTACATTCTTCTAGGAGACCTCAACTACCACCATGACAACATTCTCGACAACAACACCACCACCCTTCTGGACAACCTGTCCAATCTCGGACTCAAACAACTTGTTGACACCCCCACTCACACAGCCGGACACACGCTCGACCCTATCTTCACCTCCTGCAAGCATATCTCCTTCGATCACACTACAGCTCTCCACTGGACGGATCACAGCTGTGTTCACTTCAGCTACAAAACAACCCTGACCCACAACCGTTCACAACCCATTCCCCGAAGAAAATGGAACAAAATCACCACCGACCAACTCCTCGCATCCCTCAGCCAAAACACTCCCACCCTAACAACGGACCCAGACCAAGCGGCCACAAACCTCAGGCAATGGATTACACACAGTGCGGACGAACTAGCACCCCTGAAAAAACACCAGCTGAAATCATTCAGCAAAAAGGCTCCCTGGTTCAATGATGACCTTCAAAAATCCAAGAAGACATGCCGCACCCTGGAGAAGAATTGGAGAAAAGAACAAACCTCAGACAACATGGCCTCCCTCAAGACAGCCACCCGCAAACACCACCAACTGATTCGATCCGCCAAGAAATCAGCATTTAAGGACCGTCTCGACAACAATTCTCATAACAGCAAGGAACTCTTCAATATCGTCAAAGAATTCACCAACCCTCCCGCAGCATCCAACGACATCACTAACTCCCAAGACCTTGCGATGCGCTATCCTCCTTCTTCTACAACAAAATTGCCGACATCCACAACAGCTTCAAGAATACTCCCAATGACCAACTCACCCCACCCCCTTCTGATCCCAACCCTCCAACTAACTACCTCAACTCCTGGAACCCAATCACCATTGAAGATACCATTCGCCTCATGAACTCAATCCACTCTGGCTCACCTTCTGACCCCTGTCCCCACTACATCTTCAACAAAGCTGACTCCATCATCGCTCCCCAACTCCGCGATGTCATCAACTGCTCCTTCAACTCCGCCACCTTTCCAGAAATATGGAAACACGCCGAACTCAGCGCCCTTCTGAAAAAACCAACAGCAGACCCCTCAGAACTGAAAAACTACCGACCCATTTCCCTCCTCCCTTTCCCGGCCAAAGTCATCGAGAAAGCCGTCAACAGCCAACTCGCAGCCTTCCTTGAATTCAACAACTCCCTGGATCCCTCACAGAACGGCTTTCGAGCCAAACACAGCACCGAAACCGCCCTCATTGCGGCGACCGACGACATACGAGCACTCCTGGACAACGGTGAAACAGTGGCCCTCATTCTACTCGACCTCTCCGCCGCCTTCGACACTGTCTGTCACAACACCCTCATACAACACCTCAACAACATCGGCATACAAGGAAAAGCCTTGGACTGGATCATCTCGTTCCTAGCCGGGAGAACACAGAGAGTCCGACTCCCCCCTTTCTACTCAGAGCCCACCGAAGTCATCTGCGGCGTACCTCAAGGCTCCTCACTCAGTCCCACCCTCTTCAACGTCTACATGAGTCCCCTCGCCTCCATCGCACGTCAACACCACCGCCGTTTGGCGGGCCCGGTTCTGGGGTGGTGAGGGAGCGCCATACTGGTGTAACCAGCGAAGCCTGACGCCGCCATATTGGTGCGGGTCGTGGCGCCTGGGTTTCTCTACTTCCGCCGGCCTACTTAAAGCTCCACTTTTTCAACGCGCAGCGGTGACGCGCAAGGTGGCGCCTTCTCTGCGCCTGAGTCGTGCCAGAGTCCTGCCCGTCTGCGCCCGTCAGCGTTCCGGCAGCAGTCGGGGCAGGACGGCTGGCAGGCTTGCTTGGTTGTCAGGTATTGTACTATTGGTTTTAATATTATGTTATTCTTATTCGTCTGAGACCCTTTTCAATCTTCGTCCTCCGATAGGGCGTTGCCACTCGGTTTTTCCGGGCCATCGGGCTTTTAGAAAAGGTTGTCAGGTATGTGGCTGGCGAGCCCCTCTATATAAGAGACCTATTCATCCTCTTTTAGAGACTACCATTACTTGTGTACTTCTCAACACGCGCTCTTTAGGTGGCCACGCCTTAGATATATGGAATTTGCTTGCGAACTCTGAAATATCTTGCCTTTATCTTACCGAGACATGGCTGAGTGATTCCTCTGCTCCAGACTTAGCAAACGCCATCCCATCTAATTATACCATCTTTAGGAGAGACAGAATATCTGGCCGTGGGGGCGGTGTAGCGATTATAGTTAACAACCAGCTGCACTGTACTACCTTTCCGGTAGATAATATTCTGAACACTGAGGCATTAGGTTTTACTCTGCATCTGTCTCCTCAGTATGCTTGTACTGGCATTCTGGCATATCGCGCCCCTGGTCCTTTAGGCTCTTTTGTGGATGAGTTACAGGCTGCCCTATCGGTTCCATGCCTTAAATCTAAACATTGCCTACTGTTGGGCGATTTAAATATACATATGGACGAGGTTGTCAATCCTGACACGATAAAACTTATGGAGGTTACTGGAACATTAGGACTCACTCCATTCATCCATGTTGCAACACACAATAAGGGCCATATCTTGGACCAAGTTTTCTCTACGGTTCCTATTAATGTACTTGTCCCTCAGCCTGTACTATGGTCAGACCATTCTCTAATCACTTTTAGTCTTTCTAGTATTTCTCCTGCTAGATTGAACCCTGTGACATGTACTAAGCGTGTGTCCAGACCTTTTCATCTATTATCTAGTGATGCGTTACTCCAGGCTCTGGCACGTTCGCCTTGCACTTTGTCCGGTAGTGTAGAAGCTGACCTACCCCTTTATACGGAGTGGCTCACAACTATACTGGCGGATCTGGTGCCTGAGAAAGTTGCCAAACCTGGAAATAAACGTGCCTCTGCTCCTTGGTTTTCATCCAAGCTTAAAGAAGCCCGTCAAAGTTGCAAGAGAGCAGAAAGAATCTGGAGAAAAGACTATAACCCTTGTGAGAGAGAAAAATTTAAAGACCTGACTAGATCCTACCATAAGATGATTTGGAGCGAAAAAAAAACCTACTTTGAACGTCGGATAGATGATTCGGATAACTCCTGTAAAGAGATTTTTAATATTGTTAGAGACTTCACCTCTCCGCCGTTGGCCAATTCTGCTCAGGGTCATTCCAAATCTTGGCTGAATGAACTAGCTCATTATTTTGTTGACAAAATAATTACCATTCAAGCCGACCTTGCAACTTATTCTAAGCAGTCTCGGGTGGTTGATCCGGATGCTGTTTCTTCTGTGAATCCCACTCTCTGGGAATTTCCGCAGTTAAGCCTTGCCGCTTCATTAGACTACTTGACAGGCTTGAAATCGGGCTCCCCTTTAGATCCCTGCCCGGTCTCTTGTCTTAATAAAATAGCCTTTGTGCTAAATAGTCCTATTAACTCCATGCTAAATTCCTCATTTTCTTCTGGCATTGTTCCACAGGCTTGGAAGAGTGCTCTTATTCTTCCACTAATTAAAAAACCAACTTTGGATCCCATCATACACGCCAACTATAGGCCTATTTCTCTCCTCCCTGCTCTGGCAAAGGTGGCGGAAAGGCATGTGCACCGATCCATCTCAGATTTCATTGAGAATAACAACATGTTGCACAGTACTCAATCTGGGTTTCGTGCGAATTACAGCACAGAAACCGCTTTACTGGAAGTCACCACCGCCATTAGAGAGGTCTTAGACTCGGGAGGCAAGGCCATGTTGGTCATGCTAGACTTGTCGGCGGCGTTTGACACCGTTCCCCATGACACTCTCCTAATTCGACTCTGGGATTGTGGTCTTAGGGGGACGGTGTGGAACTGGCTTAGGTCATTTCTAGCCAACCGCCGGCAAACGATCTGGGCGCCACCTCACTCCGCAGCTATGTCAGTCCTGGAAGTGGGGGTCCCTCAGGGGTCTATTCTTAGCCCCCTGCTTTTCAACATCTTTATGGCCCCCCTTGCAGAGGTTGCGGAGTCGTTTGGCGCTCAGATCGTGTCTTACACTGATGACACCCAGCTCTTGTTCACTCAGAACAAGAATGAGATGTTCGATGGGACACGTATCAGAGGCTGTTTAGAAGCAGTCTTTGATTGGTTCAAGAGACACGGCCTGAAATGCAACTCCGATAAATCGGAGCTGCTTTTTTTCGGGTGTGTCTCTGAACCAAATTGGAAAAGTTGGTGGCCCCAGGATCTTTTCCCTCCTACCAATGCTAGCACCAGGGTTAAAAATCTTGGTATCATTGTAGACAATGAGTTGACTTTTGGACCCCAAATAGCCAGTCTTGCAGGGAAATGTTTCGGTATCCTGAGGATGCTCAGGAAATTTCTTCCTTTGATTTCCGTGAACCATCGCAGGGTTATCGTCCAAGCATTGGTAGGGTCTCGCTTGGACTATGTAAATGCCCTTTATTTAGGTCTTCCTAAATATTTGGTAAGGAGACTTCAGGTTGTGCAAAATTCAGCTGCACGGGCCATCTATGGTCTTCCTAGACGAGCGAGTACTTCTAACCTGCTTAGGGAATTGCACTGGCTCCCTATAGCCAAAAGGGTGCTGTTCAAGAGCCTGACTCTAACCTATAAGGCTCTTCACGACCTGGGCCCCAGGTATATTAGTAAACGGCTTGCTCTATACAAACCGAGCAGAGCTCTTCGCTCTGCCTCCCTGCTCAAAATGTGCGTCCCATCCATCAAACGCACTCGACAAGGGGGGCGCTCGTTTCACTACCTGGCTCCACGTGCCTGGAATGAATTGCCTTTCGATCTTAGACAGGCCCCTAGTCTGATGTCTTTTAGAAAGGCATTAAAAACTTGGCTGTTTAGCTATGAATTGTGAAGTCTTTTATTCCCAGTTATGTTTTCTTTCTAATAAAGGTCCTCTTCGCCAAAGCGCCGGGACACTCCTTTGTGAGTAGCCGTTGCGCTATAGAAGAACCCAATTAACATAACATTAACATAACATAACACAACCTCAACATCATCTCCTACGCCGACGACACCCAGCTAATCCTTTCCCTCACCAAAGACCCCAACACCGCCAAAAACAACCTTCACGAAGGTATGAAAGAAGTAGCCGAATGGATGAAACAGAGCCGCCTATAACTCAACTCAGACAAAACGGAGGTGCTCATCCTTGGATCCTCCCCCTCAGCTTGGGACGACTCCTGGTGGCCTTCCGCTTTGGGATCAGCGCCCACACCCACTGACCATGCACGTAACCTTGGCTTCATTCTAGACTCCTCTCTCTCAATGTCCAGACAAGTCAACGCCGTATCGTCCTCCTGCTTCAACGTCCTTCGCATTCTCAAAAAGATCTTCCGCTGGATCCCCCTCGAAACAAGAAAGACTGTCACCCATGCACTGGTCACGAGTCGACTGGACTATGGCAACACACTCTACGCCGGAATTACAACAAAATTGCAGAAAAAGCTCCAGCGCATCCAAAACGCATCAGCGAGACTCATATTAGACATCCCGCGCCAAGAGCACATCACCGGTCACTTAAAAAACCTCCACTGGCTTCCCGTCAACAAAAGAATTACTTTCCGCCTTCTTACCCACGCACACAAGGCCCTTTATAATCTAGGACCCGAATGCCTCAAAACCCGACTGTTCTTCTACTATCCCACCCGCCAACTAAGATCATCCAATCAAGCCCTCGCCGCAGTCCCGCGCATCCGAAAAACCACCATGGGTGGCAGATCCTTCTCCTTCCTGGCTGCCAAGACCTGGAACTCACTCCCCACCGACCTCCGCCTTACTCAGAACCACATCTCCTTCAGAAAAGAACTGAAAACTTGGCTATTCGATAAACAGTGAACCCCTCCCTCTAGCGCCTTGAGACCCTCTGGGTGAGTAGTGCGCTTTATAAATGCCTGAACTTGAACTTTCACCAGCGTCGAAGCGCGGCTCTCCGCCCTTCCTGAGGCAGAGGTGTTCGTTGGAAGAGCGGCAGGTCCCTCATTCTTCGGCTCCCCCTGGCTCCCAGATCAGGACCCTGCCTGTCCCACTTGGCCTCAGGGGTGGCTGCCTTAGTTTGCAGCCGTCGCCCATGGAGGAGCTGCTTTCTCCGTCGCGGGGCCCTACGGAGGCAGGTGCAGCCTTCACTCACGCGGTGTCCACGGCTGTGGGCATTCTGCGCATGGGTGACCCAGTGGCTCACATTCCGGCGGACCACCTCTTGGAGGTCCTCCACCAGGGCTCTGGGGGAGAGAAATCTTACTTCCCTTTGAAGGTTCCCTCCATTCTTCCTTGACGGGGGCTTGGAGGCGGCCTGCCTCAGGGTACCCAGTGCCTCAGCATCTTCTGCACTAGCACCTCCCAGCGTCGCGTGACCCGGAGTGTCTGTCCCTTTACCCCTCGGCTGCCAGTCCCCTTTTGCGGACTGCTTTCCTCTCCCTGCCGCCGTCTCGGGAGGCTCGCTGGCTGGACTCTTGGGGACACAACATTTTTGCCTCGACCAGCTCTGCCCTGCGGGTCCTTAACACCTTGTGTGTTCTGGATAGGGCCTCCTCCTGTCTGTGGGACTCGGCTGAGTCTCTGAGATCTGCGGCGTCCCAGGAGCCTGGTAAGGTGGACTTGCGACAGATGGCCGGGAGCTTGCAGCATTTATTCTCCACTCTGGACATCTCAGAGGTGCTGGGCCGGGTCATGGCTTCCTCGGTCGCTCTCCGTTGCCATGCTTGGCTTCCGGACAAAGTATTCCCTGAGAATATTCGGGAGCGACTCATTGACCTGCCGTTTGACGGTACCATGTTGCTGCATGCCCCGGCCGACTCCGCCATCCAGAGACTCTTGGCGGGGCTCCGCCCTCCTCCACCTTATCGTCCTCCATCTCCTCTTCAGTGACTCGTGAGTTGGCCTGCTGCTGGGCCTTCTTAGGACGATTGTTCTGGTTGTGTAGTGTATTTTTCTAGCCAACATGTTCTCTCTGGACTTTGGCATTGTTGGCCGCTGGACAGCCCTTTATTAGTTATGTGTGTGTTATTGCGCAGACTCGGCCTCAGATTCAGCCTTCTGCTTGGTTGGGCTGATTGTCAAGCCCTTCGGGGGGGTGTTTTTTCCCCGTGGCTCTTTTGTTTTTCCTTTGCTGCAAAAGTTCTTCCAAAGAGGATTTCCATAGTCTGGGACTTGCCATACCCTTGTGGGGTAGTGGTAGCTGTTATATGGCTTGCGCCCTGCTTGGGGTTCTGGTCGCCTTCGGGTGCCTGTTCTCCACGACATGGGGTTCTGGTCACCTTCGGGTGCCTGTTCTCCATGACATTGTGTGGTTGCCTTGCTGCTTGAGGTCGTCTGAGCGGCTGTTCGTGGTGGTGTGCCCGGGCTCTTCTTCCTCCTTCTCTCCCGACTCCTGTCCGGAGGGCTGGGGTGCTCATGTGTTCTTACATGCCAGGCGTTGCCTACTCTCCTCCGGGAGATTCGGGCTGCTCCTCTTGCTTCTGGCGGCTTGTCTACTGGGGCTGCCCTAGCTGGCTGGTTGCTCCCCGTCTGGAGTGGGTTTGCCTTCTTTCCCTCGGTTCCTTGGGATTTCTGGGCTTCTTCTTCTTCTTCTTCCGCTCTTCCTGTCTTGGCATTGAGCGGCGGCAGGTTTGCCTTGTGAAGGAGTAGGGTGCTTTGCCCCCTCCGGCCTTGCCCCTGGTCCCTCTGTTGTGAGTGTGTAGGACCCTTCTGCCTTTCTTCTTTCCCTCCTACCTCCCTTGGGTCGGTGGGGTTCTGCTTGTGGAGGTTCCCACTGGCTAGCAAGGGCGAGTTTTTCCCTGGTGCACAGCTCTGGTCCCCTGTGGGGCCCCTGGTCTGTCTTGACTGGTGGGGTCCTTTCGCAGACCCTCCTTCCCTGGGGGTATTGCTAGGGTATCTATTCTACATGAAGGAATCTGCGGCTAGTAGTCTCTATCAGATCTACGAGTTACTTACCTTTGGTAACGATGTATCTGGTAGAGCCGATTCTAGCCGCAGATTCCTTTACTGCCCACCCTTCCTCCCCTGTTCTAAGAGGACCCTTGGGTTGGTCTCCGGTGCTTTGCTCACGGTGGAGGGGGCTGTGCCTCCTGTGAGTGCCTTCCTTGTTCTGGACGGGTGGCTCTGTCTGGGGGTGGTTCATTCCTCCCTGGTTCCTTGGAGGATGGGGTTCCGGTTCTCCGGTGCCTTGGTGCCCTGCTGCTCTGGCTCTCCTGGGTTAGAGGGGATTGCTTCTATCCCTGGCCTTTCCTCCCCCTCCCTTCTTTCCATTGCTTCCTCTGATATGGGTTCCCTGGCCATGTTTTGCCCTTGCCCCTTGGGGGGTGTTCCCCTCTATATTGGGGTGGCTTGGAGGTTGTTGTCCCTGTCTGTCTTGGAGCTGGTTCCCTTCCTTGCTCAGGTTGGGGGTGGTAGTTTCCAATGTGTGCCATGACTTCTATGCATGTTCCATGTCTCTGGGGCACAGGGATGGGAGGATGTCTTATACTGGCAGGGTGGCGGCGCAGGGCTCTGCTTGCTCTTTCTTCTATCCCTGTCCACAGGTTCTGCGGTGTTGGCACTACTCTTGTGTGGTGTGGTTAGTCACCGGTTCTTTCCAATTTTTCTGCTCTTCGCACACTGTTCCCATGCTCCCACAGTTTTTTATCTGGTGGTTCCGCGTTGTGGTGCGGAAAAATTCTCCAAAGAAAACTGACGTAGGCACGCCGGGGCGGGTCTTATGTGACCTCACTGACGTCACGTACGTACGAATCGCGTGAGGTCTCCCCGCCCCCAGCGCGCAGGGTTGCTGTGGCAAGAAAAAAGTTTCCGGATCCAGCCTCACGCCTGGGGAGTAAACGCCTGATGCGCAAAAATTCGTGCTGGTCCCCAAGTTCCTGTTGCCCCTAGCGGCTCAAATTAAGCACTATCAACAGATGATTATGCCCTTCAGTTTAAAATGAGGCTATATTTCAGAGACTAATTGGATCAAACCGGAAAGGCAGACAGTGAAGTCCATTCGGGTTCACCCGGGGCTTTAAGTGGGCATTGTCCTGCCGGTGCGCAACACCGGAAGTTCTTAAAAGCAGGTGCTGAGACGGGTCCCTCTCAGCCTCTCCATTTTTGTCCTCACTCTCAGAATGGAAATTAAATCTTAACCCTTGCAGCAGCTCACTGTTTTTGATATAACTTTCATTTTTTTGCAGTTTCTCATAAGCACCATATGCAAACAGAAATTTACAGCATATCCCTCTGTATATAAGCATTTATTTTCACTATAGATGTGTATCTATCTTTGCGTATTGCTTTGTATAAACATGTAGAATAATTCATCTTTGGTCTACATGTACTTGCTTCCATTGTGCATCAATGTACCTTCCATGTACTTGGATCTGTGTGTTTGTTACTTTTCTCCTAAAAAAAGCATATCCAATGCACTACCCTATTTCTCATCCTGCACCTCAATCAATATCTTTAATCTACATATACGTACCTCCTTTATGCATCTATATACTTTCAATGTACTTATGGATCTTCACATTTATCACTTTCTTCTAATATAGCATTTCCAATGCACTACCCTATTTCTCAGCCTCTACTTCTCTCAATATATCTTCTAGCCCAACTTTCTGACTCATCTCAAACTTCTTTCTAGGACTCTTTCCAATGCACTACCCCATCTCTCACCCTATACATCTATCACTATATCTCTACACCCACTCTCTCATTTATCCTAAAGCCCATACCACTACTATGATCCCCAAAATAACCCTTTCTAGACTCTCCCCTACTCTATCCCCTCGTTGCATCATTTGACACCTCTTTTACCATACCGATCCTGTAAAACAAACCTTTCTAAACTCTTTCCTCTGAATCTTCCCCTCCCAACCCCCTTTTTACTCATCCATAAGCCTTCTCCTACTGCTATGACCTAAAAAAAAAAGCAAAATCATTCACTCTTCTATCCCTCCACTAGCATTTTCAATCAAAATAAAAGACTAACATGTTCACTTCTCAAATTCCATATTCCACTATACTAATTCACCACTAATCCTTTATGGGTTTCAGAGTAGCGTGCTACTCACCAATAAAGTGTTTCAACACCCCATCAGGGTTACAAGCGCGTTTATAAATTCAAACCTTTTTCCCTTTTGTACCCCTCCCCAGCGCTTTTCAATCCAAATAACTGACTAACATATCCACCACTCAAATTACTTTCATGTTTCACCATACTAATTCAACACTAATCCTTATGGTTTCCAGAGTAGCGTGCTACTTGTCAAAAAACGTTTCAAAACCCCATCAGGGGTAGCAAGCGCTATATAAATACAAACCTCTTTCCCTCTTTTATCCCGCCAACTACCCATCTCTATCCAAATAACTGAATAACATATCCACCACTGAAATTACTTCATATTTCACTATACTCATTTTCAACACTAATCCTTTATGGGTTCCGGAGTAGTGTGCTACTCGCCAGAAAAGCACTTCAACACCCATCAGGGATAACAGGTGCTATATGAATGCAAACCTGTCTTCCCTTCTATCCCTCCGCTATCCTTCTCACTCCAAATAACTGACTATCCACCACTCAAATTACTTTCATATTTGACCATACTAATTCACCACTAATCCTTTATGGGTTCCAGAGTAGCGTGCTACTCACCAATAAATCATTTTAACACCCCATCAGGGTTACAAGCGTGTTTATAAATGCAAACCTTTTTCCCTTTTGTACCTCTCCCCAACCCTTTTCAATCCAAATACCTGACTAACATATCCACCACTCAAATACTTTCATGTTTCACCATATTAATTCAACACTAATCCTTATGGTTTCCAGAGTAGCGTGCTACTCGCCAAAAAAACGCTTCAAAACCCCATCAGGGGTAGCAAGCGCTATATAAATACGAATCTCTTTCCCTCTTTTATCCCGCCACCTACCCATCTCTATCCAAATAACTGAATAACATATCCACCACTCAAATTACTTCATATTTCAGTATACTAATTTTCAACACTAATCCTTTATGGGTTCTGGAGCAGCGTGCTACTCACCAGAAAAGCGCTACAACACCCATCAGAGGTAACAGGTGCTATATGAATGCAAACCTTTCTTCCCTTCTATCCCTCCGCTATCCTTCTCACTCCAAATAACTGACTATCCACCACTCAAATTACTTTCATATTTGACCATACTAATTCACCACTAATCCTTTATGGGTTTCCGGAGTAGCGTGCTACTCGACCCCCCCGCCCCCCAAAAAAGCGCTTCATCACCCCATCACGGCTATATAAATACCAACTGTTTTTCCACTTCTATCCTTCTGAATCCAAAAAACTGACTAACCTATCTACCACTTAAAATTACTTTCATGTTTCACTATACTAATTCAAAACCAATCCTCTATGGGTCCAGGAGTAGCGTGCTACTCACAGAAAAAGTGATTTGACGCCTCGTCTGGGGTAGTAAGTGCTATATAAATGCAATTGCAATACAATACAATCCCGGCTGGTGTAAAACCCATGTGACAGTGAAGTAATAGTTGGCTTGTTACATCAGAACCCACCAATCTTGCCCAATATCAACCGGTATGCCCATGGGCTAAGAATGGTTATTAATAGCCACAACCTACCCACCCCGTGCCTTGCCAAAAACTGAGGTGGGTTCACCTCTCATAAACACACCCACAGTTTTCAAGTGTAGAGGTTTGTTTTAATACCCACCTTCTCCAAGAATGGGAAATGTTGACGATCTGCATAAATCATCTCACCTGCTTTTAGCAAGGGTAGCAGGGTTTAATATTCCCTCTCTCCAACATTGCCCAAGTTTAGCAGGAGGGAACTCCGCCCCATCGCAAAAGGCAAGCAGTGAAAATATGAGGAAACAAAGAAACTCTACCCAAGTTACCAGAAGTTGTTTTTTATATTATCTGCTTTTGTGGTGGAAATTAGCACGAATACAATGCTTTTTTAAAACAAGGAAAGATATGTTGAAAACAATAAGTGAAAGTGCATCGCACTAGAAAATAAATCGTACATAAAACTTTCAAACATGTTGAATTTTTAAAAAGCTAGAAATACAATTCAACCCTTGCGTCTTATAAAGACATAACCCTGTTTAACGGTCACAGGAAGAGGTAAGAAAAAAGCACCAGAATAGATATCATTAGCAGGGGGAAAAGGGCTCATTTGCAAACAGAGTTGTTTGCACTTTTGCAGAATGAAAGACAGCAGGGTCACGGTGCTAGTCGACCGTATCATTTTGAGAAAAACACTTGAGTTGTTAGTAAAACAGTGTTTTCAAGCACCTAATGCCAGGCTTCACAGAGGGCACTATCGAAATAACCATAATCATCTGCGAACATAAGTGGCATATCGCCAAAAATATTAACATTGATTGTTTCAGAATTATTCACTGTTTTCACCGAGTATGGCTTTGGAAGAGGAAAACACTGATTGCCTGTGATTTGTTCCAACATGAGAAAAATGCGGCTCAGAGGGGGCCACGAGATCATGCATGGCACTAGCACATGTTTTTGGGGCAGAACATTTGAGACTTTTGTTTAATAAATAGTTGTTTTTCTTTATTTTTATCTTATTATCGTTAGGAAATGCGTATTTACTGTGGAAAAACTAAGAAAACCTTAACAATAGAAAAGAGATGTGGTCAGTAGATCTGACAAATGGATAGGCCCATGAGCTATGTTGATTTCCCCCTTCCAGGTAATGGCATCCATGGGATACGTATGTGTTTCCTAGAGGGTAATCAGTCATTTCATAAATTAAGCTATTATTTCACTAAACTTTGTTTTCTTCTGGAAGAGCTTGGCTACTGGGACTCACAAGAGCACATACTAGTAATGCTCCTTGGACCAGGCTAATAGTCTGACAATAATCCGCCCAAGCAGCGCTAGCTTGAAATTTCAAAACAATATAGCCCATCTTGTTTATTCACGTACAACGGGTGATGCTTTTTGAGCATGCTTAAGAAGAGTGTTTTGTGGTAGAAATCTGTGAGACCAAACCTTTGACTTATAAGGCCTATACAAGATGGCAGAAGGACCCAGGGATTCTCAGAATTTGTCAGGAGCAGGATGTCTGCCTGTGATCCCATGTGAACCTGTGTCATCAGTGTCCCAAGGGGGCGCCCGACTCCTGATGTGACCTGAGCATTGGCAGAGCTGTTGGCCGAACCTTGCTGGGATCCGGCTTGCTATGTCCCTTGGTGGGTGGGAGACGACAGAGGTCAGAGCGTCAGGTTAGGGTGCAAGATGTGGGGTGTTGAGCGCCATTGGTGGCCATGAGATTGGACGGGGAGGTGGAGCGGCCTCCCTGCCTTTGGAAATAATATCCACTGAACGTGAACTGCTACCCAAGAGCAAACACGGAGCACATACTGAAAATACCTGATGAAAAATATTGGCACAATAGGCGCTAAGACCCTTTTACTTGGGTGGTAATTGTGTACCTAGTTGTCGGAAAAGACACTGTCTGAGAATGAGTGCATTGCTCACGTCACCGGATCTAATTTGACGCTTTCTATGTGGAAACAACAGAGTGATGCAATGCTCACCAAATACTTGTTAAAAAAAATCGGGAATGACTGACACTTTGGAAACAGACATACTTGCATGCTAAAGAGAAACTGGCCCCATAAGGGCTGAAATGTTTTGTTGTGAAAACAGATGTGACGGGAGGACTGCTGTAGTCAGTACACATACATGTGGACTTTTGTAAGTTTTTATACTGAGTCTGATCTGTATTAAAAAGTATATGCCAACACCAGGACTAGTTGCATAAACCCCTGAGTTACAAATCAAAAGAAAAGTCAACCTTCAAATGCTGATCAGAATATTAGAATAGTAATTAGCAAGTACTGTAACGCATGAGAAGACGATTCAGAACGTGGCAGCCACACTGATCATTAACCTGCCCAAAAGAAGCCACATCAACCAGCACCTGAGAGACCTCCACTGGCTCCCCATCCAGGAAAGATGCCAGTTCAAACTACTGACCAAGCCTACAAAACCCTCCACAACAAAGGACCAGCATACCTGAAATTCCACAAACTATCCAGAAACCTCCGCTCCACCCACCTTGCCCTCGGACAGGCACCACGTATCCGCCGGTGCCGAACCAGAGGATGCTCCTTTGCCCACCTCACCGCCAAGTCCTGGAAGATCAATTAATTAGGGATCAACGTAGATCACATGATGGAGAGTCTAGTCAATCGAAACACATATCTTGATAAGGCAGTGTCTCAAATATTGGACATCGAGAATGAAGATTATAGGAAAATGCCCTTTTTGACATGGTCACCCCCACTTTTTGCTCATTGGTACTGATGTTGATTGGTAGTGCACTGGGACCCTGCTAACCAGGCCCCAGTGCCAAAGCTCTTTCCCTAAAAACAAGACACATGTTCAATTGTAACCCAATTGGCAAGACTTTAGCACTCTTGTAAGTCTCTAGTAAATGATACCTATGGTACCCAGGGCATTGGTACTAAAGAGGGTTGCTATGGGCTGCAGCATGTATTGTGGCACCCAAAGGGACCCCCACAAAGACGGCACACAAACTGCCATTGCAGGCTAAGTGAAATGGTGCAAGACATTTTAAAAAACAAGACATGGCACACTTCATGTGTGCTATGGACACAGACACTGAGTGTACTGTATGTAAGTCACCCCTACAGCAGGCCTTAGAGCCCCAAGGCAGGGTGCATTATAGTACATGTGAGGACATATCTGCATGAGCAGATATGCCTATGTGATGTCTAGTTTGGTTACTAGATATTGCAAGTGATCAGGGTAGCCATCTTAAATGCATGTACTGGGCACCGATCATTACCGGTTACCCAGCTACATAATGGCTACCCTGAAACCTATGGTGTTTGGTATCAAACATCTTGTCTTGGTAAATCCGTACTGATTCCAGTATTGGATTTATGAAGACATGCACCCCAGAGGGAACCTTAAAGGTACCCCCTGAAACGTATTAGTCCTCAAGTGTGCTGGCTGACTGGTCTTGTCCAGCCTGCCACCGCAGACGAGTTTCTGACCCTCTGGAGATGAGAGCTTGTGCTCTCAGAGGCCATAAACAATGCCTGCTCTGGAGGAAGGTGTTCACACCTTCAGCAGGATGGCTAGTACTTTAACATACCAGGGTCGGAGGCTTTAAAGCCAGTGACACTTTTGATATGCAATCCTGGCTTCCCCCAGACCTGAGGAACGCCACTCCTTGCCCTAGTACCCATTTGGCACCAACTCAGGCTGGAAAATTAGCTAGTCAGAAAGCGTATCACACTTACAGGCTGGGCACACCCCTAAGGTTGGGTACCTGTAGTGGGCAGTAGAGGAAGGGAGCCCCATCTTGTTTTTGGTGAAACTAGGAACTTAGAGTCAGGATTATGCGCATTCTTCACAGGAAGTGGTCATATAGAGGGTGTAGTCACCCCAGGGGCGAGTAGCCAATTGGCATTACCCTACACTCACCGAAACACCGCTAAATTCAGTATTTAGGGGTTCCTCTGACACCAGGAACTAAGATCCATCTACCTGGGAACTGAAGAAGGACATAAGAGAGCAGTCACTGCAAGAACTGAGCACTTAACTTGAACTTAGCGCCAAACCCTGACTTGCTGCTGGTGATCTCAACGATTGCACGAACCAAGCTCTTCCTAAAGCTGTGCATCCTCTCAAGCCTGTGAGGACAGTTGGGTGCTTCAACAACCAAACAGCATCCTCCTTGGAGTGGAGGAACAAGCCCCCTGCAGCTGCAGGCACTGACTGCACTTGCCCGGTACATCGACTTGCTGACCATCGAGTCCACTGAGGGAGCATCTCACCAGGAAGAGGTCTTTGCTGCGTCAGGAGGTCAGATCCATCTAGCTGCTGAGTTTGGAAATACCAGGTCCTCCAGGAGTCAACCAGCACTAATACCCTGGATACCGGAGCACCTGCTGCAACTAAGGCTTGTTGTGTGTCCAGTCTGGGCACCACCAATGCCAAAGCCAGCACTGAGAGTGTCCATGCTGTCCTGTTTTCTCTCCTTCTCCAGGTCTGCAAAGCCAAGTGAGAGCCTCTAACTACAGTGACCTGCTAGCCTAAAACACCTTTGCACCCGAGCCCCCCAGCTTGGATTTATGGAAAGCATCGGTGTCCCTGTGCTCCAGAGACCCTCAAGAGCAGAGCCCCTTTTTGGGTTTTGCCGGGCTTGTCACCAAGTCCCCTTTTTCAGCCTTTCTTTTGCATGTACCTTTGGCATTCACTTTATCACATCGCGCTGGAGGCTACCAAAGCGACCAGCACCTCTGCACTCGGACTCACCAGGGCAGGTAAACCCAAACTGCTGATGGTTTCTTGGACCTTGGCCCCGTAAGTCCCTAAAGGTATCCCTCAAATCCTCTTGCAAGTGCATCTATGTTGTGTATGTTTGTCCTATAGGTTAACATTACTGAATTTGAGGCTCATACCTCAAAACTATTATTTGAGTATTTTTGTCTACTGTAAAAAAAAATCATATCTCCGAAGGTCCTTATCTGATATCAATGATCTTGGTGTCTAAAATTATTTACAAATCTGTTATTTTTCTAAATTGGTCTCAGATTTTCTTCTTGAGTGTGTTTCTCCTTTATTGACTCTGAGTATACAACAAATGCTTAACACTACCCTCTGATAAACCTAAACTGCTCGACCACACTACCACAAGTAGAGCACTTGGGATTATTCATTTAAGCCCTGTAAACCAATGAGGGTTGTCTGTACTTTTTGTATGGTGTGCCCTTAAATTGGCACTACCACATAAAAAACGAGCTTCCTACAGTGACACTTCACACAACAAAAAACTTTTACTCATGGAGATGGTGATAGAAGAAATTAAAACAAAAAACAAAGACCTTGAGGTCCACTTGTGTAGAAACAACCACATTCAGAGTACTTTGCAATATCGAGGATGGAAACGTTTATGGAAAAATTACTAGAGGATATCTTTGACAGATCATAATTTTTCCATGTTTTGTGGTGGGGGTAGACAACCTCTCCCTTGCACCACACCCTCCCACCAAGGGCCTAGCTAGCCTTATAATTGCAAACCTTAAGATCATGGTATTAGGATTGACATAGGAGAAAGAAGCGCAAACTCAGGTATTAAGGCTCCCTTCTTTCTATCTCCCCTAAATTTACACTGACAGTTCTAAAGGCAAGGAAAGCTTTCAGTCTCATCAAGAAGAAAACTCCAGCAGGTACAAATACCTTACACATGTTGTACCTAGTACATTTGTAATAATCATAAAGGGCAAATCACACTTTATCATAGACCCTAAACAAGCTTCCACCTTCCTGAAAAATAAAGAAAATATGTTCAACTCTTGTCCAGTCACACCAGATGAAGAGGAAGATGCCAGAATGAGTGATAACAACTAAACATAAAAATAGTGAGCAACATATTGACTTATCTACCATTGCCTCAATGCTTTATGAGCTGCCGCCTTAAGAAAGGGCCACACATTTAAAAAAAAATTGAAATCTATGAACAATTACTTTTCTCATATACGCTATAGGACACAAGAAATCCTAAGAACATTCTAATGTTTACCTTGTTGTAGATTATAGAAATATTAGATAATAGGTGCTAAATTAATTTACTTCATGAGTAAAGAGGAGTCTCAAGATACTGAGCAGATATTGATCAGCTGGCACTTGTTCCATGTTATTCCAGATTGGTGTAAATATTTTATAAACTGGGCCGTGGATGGAGATCTCAATTATGATAAGCCTGAAGTAAGTAGACAAGAATAACATAAAAATGTCTGTCTAGTTTAATTAGTGGATCACATTCAGAGCTACATACTTATCACCCCAGTTGGTCCACCTTGCTTATGAGGCAGAGGATAGGGACCCGCCCTCCGTACCCTCATGCCATAGGTCGCAAATGAAGTGATTTTCATTTATGCATGTGCTCTGTTGATTACATGTTATTTTGTTTCTGGTTATATGACATTTATGTTAACTAAATTTGCACTTGAAATCATTGACACAAAGTATGGCAAACTTCAAGGCAAAGGAAGCCCCCATTGAAATAAATTAAGATGATATTATGACAACACTGCAGCAAAATCAGATCTAAGGTCCTGTCGGCCCACTTGTTGCCCACTTCTCTGAAAGGAACAATTCTGATAATGACATTCACTGGCAAGACCTTCAATTGGTGATAAAACCATCTTGTTGGGGTGATCTTCAACAATTATTGCATAAAGCTGAGTGCCGATTGAATGAGTTGTGAAAGCATTGCCAATGGATTAAATACCAATGAAGAATGTAATTCCTTAATACATGCTTATCTGCGTTTTCCAGTAAATTGCCACCTCTCTTTGTGTTTGGTTTCTGTATTATATATAATCTACCCTCACTGTGTATCAAATATGGATCTAACTAATCTGTAAAGAATTATATATGATCCATTCACCACTGCAATAACACACAAAATGTATTAATCCTCAAGAAATGTATAGGTGACTTGAGCATTATATATTCGGGACGAGGTCGGTTCCCCGAAGACACAGACCCCTCCACCAAGAAGTGAGCTGACCTGACACGGACTGTCTTGGATTTTATGTTCCAGTGAGGAGCAATTTGGTCAGCCCCCTGCACGACACGGTAATAAGCGACAAGAATCACTGGGATACAGCTGAGGGAGACGTCGGAGGACATCAACCGGAAGAGGTATCTAAGGTGAAACGACGTCGCATGAGGTACAGTGCAGGTTGTGGAGGTACCGCGTTAAGCCAGCAGTCTGAGTGCTGAGATATTGTCGCACTTGGTAATTTGGGAAGTAATTTAAATTTGGTGGCGCCATGTCGGAGGAGCGAGAGAGAGAGAAGGCATTTGAAGAACTCTTTTTAAATTTGCCTAAAGTTAAACAAAATGCAAGAGCTGGAGAAAACAAAACAACTGAAAGTGACACGGAAGTGAAGAAATTAATGCGAGAACTTGAAAAGAACCGGAGGGGGGAGCTCACCAAGTGGTGGGAGATTCGTTCCCTTGAAAAATATCGTGAAGTCGGAAAGGTGCCCCATGGCCTCAGAATTATGCTAGTTCCCAGCTTTGAGAATCCGAACCCTGGTTTATTGAAGGACTGGGCTGAGAGCAATCTGGAGGCGTCGATGCGCCTGTTAATTTTTCTGGTCAAGTATGCAAAGATAGACCGGCAGCAGAATCTGGACGAAATAGCAAAAATCAATGAAGAATTGAAAAAAGACATTTACGATACGGACAGAGCCTATATTGAAAAAACCACCAACGAAATAACGGAACGCCTGAGAAAACAAGAGGCAACAATTAAAACGAGAAAAGCTTATAATTTGCCCGGGATGAGCAGGACTACGCTCTGGGGCAAATTTATACCTTTGCTAGGAAGTATGACCAGTTACGAAAACAAAGTAAGAAGGCACCAAACAAAGGGGCAACCCTAATCCGACAAACGACCATACCAACGATGGGTTCCACCCTTTCAGGGTCAGATTTTAGCCTGGTTCCAAGCAGTGATGGCTCCGATGATGGCGCACTAAATACCCGTGACAATGAAGATTTGGGCCAACTAACATTGGCGGAGGAGATGGAATATGTGAGACTCCAGAGAAAACAGACACTACGAGCACGTATTCCAAACCCCGCGCAGTCCAAAGGCGCAACAGGAGACGCAAACAACGCCGCAAGTGCGCCAAAGCCAAGAGGGAGACCATCAAAGAAGAAACAGTGGCAGAACAAAAATCAATAAACGAAAATACCATTATTAATTTATCCACGGTCCAGTTGGATGAGGCTGAGAAACAACTGCTTTCATTAGGCCTCTCGTTTTGTCCTGAGAGCAACTTTAATTATTGTAACACCAGGGTAGATATCTTTAAATATATCAGAAAAATCAAGCTTAAAAAATACTATGCCATAAAACAGAACACTAGCATCAAGATGGGCCAAGAGAAAAAGAGAGGTTCTATTGCTAGTGGATTGGCTGCTAAAGACATCACCCTTATGAAGACAATGCACCAACTGCACATGGATATGGATGACACTATGGACACACAAGATATGGCTGAATATGAACAAATTGATGTGGCACAGTCAATTAGCACTCCTTTTAGACCCCCATCTACGTTCGTTCCCAATATGCCCAGGGATGCTATTGACATTTATCAAGATAGACTGGTGGCTGAACTTAAAAAACTACAAATCAAAACAATGAAACAACATAAGAAACAAGACCACAGAATGAGAGCATATCACACCCTTATGGATAAATTACAAAAGGAGACTAAGATTGTTGTCAACCAATCTGATAAGGGGGGTAACATAGTTCTCTGGGCAAAAGAGGATTACATACATGAGGCATATCGTCAACTCAATGACCTTACTTGCTATAGTAAGATTGACATCAGAGTTGTGAAAACTATAGAAGATGTATATGCAAAGAAACTACAACAATGGAAGAGGGAAGGTTTAATTTCTATAGACGAATTGAAAATTTTGCACAAACAACATCCAGTGATTCCTAACATTTATTTTATTCCGAAAGTGCATAAACAGACCACCCCAGTGCCAGGAAGGCCGATAGTATCCGCCATAAATGGCATTTTTGAAAATACATCAAAATACATCGACTTTTACTTACAAGATTTTGTTCTAAAACTACCTTCATATCTCAAAGACTCCACGGATTTCTTACATAAACTTAATCAATGCATTTGGTCTGCTGATCGTCTTCTCATCACCATGGACATCGCCTCGCTTTATACAAGCATTGATCATAAGGATGGCATCAGAGCGGTAAAACATTTTCTTGACCAGAGACCTATAGAATTTCATTGCCACAACATGATGCTGTTATCCATGATAGAAGTATGCTTGAATAACAATGTATTTTTATTTAACAACGAGGTGTTCAAACAGCAAAGAGGGGTGGCGATGGGGGCATGTTTTTCCCCCACTTATGCGGGTCTCCACGTAGGGTGGTGGGAGGAGCATGTCCTCAAAGTTGCCCATAAACCATGGTGGGAAAGGAATATCATCGAATACTGGAGGTATATAGATGATATTTTCATCATATGGCAGGGTAGCGTGTTGGAAGCTGAAACGTTTGTTGAGAACATTAACAATAACCGTTTGAATCTTCAATTCTCAGCAGAAATCAGCAAGGATGTGGCCACATTCCTTGATGTGCATGTAAAAATTATCGATGGTAAAATTACCACAGGTTTGTTTAGGAAAACTACCTCAGGGAATACCATCCTCCCTGCCCACAGCTTCCACCCCAAACATACCATAGCTGCCATCCCATATGGTGAATTTTTAAGAATTCATCGATCATGTAGTACCACGGAAATAAGAGACTATCATCAAGAGGAATGTAGACGACGACTCCTAGTTAGGGGTTATGATGACAAAAAATTACTTTCTAGTATGAAAAAAGCTAACAGAATGGATAGACGAATACTCCTTGATCCCCTTAGATCTAGCACTAATGTCTCCCTTCCAGAGGTTCAGGACTGTAACACTATACGTCTGATAACGGGATATAGCCGCCAGGCCAAAGCAATAAACAAACTGATTAGGCGCGAATGGCCTATTATCCTGACTGATAATGTCCTTAGAGACATTATGCCACAATCCCCCACTGTTACCTTTAGAAGGGCATATTCCATGCGTAACAATTTGGTTAGGAATAGCCCTGAAACACCCGCTGACAATTGGCTATCTCCTCGTAAAGGATTTTTCCGCTGTATTAGCTGCAGAGCATGTAAATTCGGTGTAAACACTAGATCTTGCCCGACACCGTTTGACATCCAACCTATCATGCTCAAATCCCACTACACTTGCCGCACTGAGCTAGCAGTATATGTATTGCAATGCAGCTGTAACCTCATGTACGTGGGTAGTACAAAAGGGGCGGTATATTTACGCATTCTCCAGCATTTACGGGCCATAGTCAATGCGGATTTCGCCTATCCGGTTGCTAGGCACTTTCAATCTGTTCACAATCAGAATTTAAACCATCTAAAATATTTTGTGATAGATGCTATTATCCCTAATAAGAAAGGTGGAGATAATGAAAAACGTCTACGTCAGCTGGAATCAAAGTATATTGTCATGCTCAACAGTAAACATCCGGGGGGATTGAACATAGGGGAAGACCTTCGTAATTTTTTATAATTACCATTATGTTTATAGCTTATTTTTTGGTATCCATAGGATTGATGGCTTCTGTATAAGCAGATAATGCTAACTATTGTGTTGATTTAGAATTTTGCACTTTGTGCCTATGGATATGCATAACTAGATCGTATGGTCTTCAAATCAAATAGTCTACATGTTTTTCCTCCTCCTCTGTTAGTTGCAACAGTATTGTCTAGCTCAATTACAATAAGATCCTTAAAGTCAGAAGATGAATGAAGTAAATTTGGGCACACAGAGTTCTTCATACACACACAGTATATATTTTCACACTTTAGCACTTTATGTTTCACATATCACATTTTTACGCCTCTCATGATATTTGTATGAGAAGTTCCGTTTTTAAGCCTTCACTGTTTATTAGGAGTGTCAAATTAATAATACTCTACCATCCACTGTTTCAATCAGGTTTAGTTGGGCTTTTTTTCTTTGGTCAACACATGACAATTAATATAGTGTGGGGTGAGATGGTTGGTGTGCCTAAATTCCTTTGGCCATACCACCATGTTCATCCCACATGATATGATCACGTTCGAGTTATTTTAAATAACATTTCATACTAGGTACCATGGGGTACAGTATATCTATGGAATCAACCCGGACGATGATCATACACAAATTGTGTTTTGACATTCCCCATACAGTAAACTTAACAAGTTGTCAATAGGGGAATTTAAACTTTATTTGTGTTGTCTGACGTATTTGTACGATTATTTGCCCACCAACCACAAAACAATATGTATCAACATCTTTTCTTATACATAGATTGCATCAAGCGCATTAGTGACAGGAAAATGTATTTATTTCCACTTTCCGTGCTCACATCGCCATGTACCAAAATATAATAGTGTACTCTGCATTTATGCATTAAATAAGTATTTTGTGCATACTTTCTTAAATCATTGTTCAGATGTTAATTGTATGCATATGTACACTGTTGCAAACGCTATAATTATGTTTGTAAATTTGGTGAAAAAAATTTCGTTTGTTTAAAATCATGGCATTAAGATTTACGGTTTGATGTGATTCAATTTGATTTTACTTGATGCAATGTTTTTGACTCACATGTGAGATGGTTATGGTACACATTCATATTCCACCTTTTTACCATTACAAAATGGCGCCCGTATATTGGGTTTGGGATGTGACTTACTATGTTAGTCCACCATCGATGTCTAGCTTTTGTTTAGGCGCGAAATTCAAATGTGTACTTACTGTGTATATATACGTGACCTCCATTTCACTCGCTCATCAGTGAGCAAGGACGTAAGTCCGAAACGCGTCTGATGACTGGCACCACCATCACCATTTGTTGGAAATAAATTTTTCGAAATGAAGTCTGGCTTGCGGTAATTATTAAGGAGTCTGTGTACTTGTTTGCTGGCTGACGGCTGCCGCCGGCAACGCGTTAGATTTCATATATATATATATATATACAAAATTCTGGAATAAGTAATTTCTATTATGTAACATATTTCTCGACAATGTACTTATATTGTGTACCATGGACCACAAAACTGTTAGTATATATAAGCTTTGCTAATTGACTCACATTTGATAGTGGGAACTATCTAATCTTTTGATACATTGAATCTTTTGAACGCAGGCATATTCATTAAGCACCATGAACTGTTCTGCTTGCCCCAATAAACTAATCAGCGTGATGAGCAGTGTTTAACCCAATAACCGATGGCCAAAAAAGCCTAACAGGTACTCGAATTTACGCATCTTGGCCAGACACAAACCTCATATTCAGTTAGTCCATCTTCCTCTTTCGAGTGCCTTTGCTTCATACTAAAAATGTTTTCTTTCTTGTTTAATATCCCATTTTTTTCCAGAATTTCATGAAGTGTTACACTCTAATAATTTTTCAACACACTTCTTAAAAGTGATTATAACCTGGGGGCGTGGCTTAGCGGGCGATCATGGCGGACGTGGCTGCCTAAGAGCTCCCGCCGGCCCGCCGTTTATCCTGGCATTATCCTGGCCCTGAACCCCGATACGTGTACCGTGTCCAAGGTGGTCGTGGCGGAGGACACCGGGAATCGTCCGGTGCCGGAGACAACGCACCAAGACCTTCTGCGGCGGTGGGGCGAGTGAGTGCGGCGAACGGCCTGGTGCCCGCCGAACGAGCCGGGGCCTCAATTTTGGCACCCCTGACCGGAGGACCTGACCCGGGGCGGACGCTGCCGCTCCCTGGCCGCGTTCCGGGGCTGCCTGCTGTCGGCGGCCCTCAGCGGAGTGCCCTGCCCATCCTTACATTGCCAGCGGTGGGGGCCTGGGCCGGTGGGGGGCCTCGGAGGGGCTGCGGCCTACCTAGCCTTGCCGGAGCCGGGGCCTCGAGTTTGGCGGCCCCCGCCTGAGGTCATCCACGCTGGTGCTCGGACACTCTGCTGCTGCGGTCATCGGCACCCTTCGCCTTCCGGGGGCGCGGCGCCCCCCCACCGCTGGCGGGCGCTTCACCCTCCACTGGGACTGGCGGCGGCGCTCCGCTACCGGTGAGAGCTGCATCCTCCATTCTTGATCACTAGCGCTGTGGGGGCTGTTGCGAGGAGCTGTGCCGGAGAGGGACGCCGCAGACATTGAACATTTGACAGCTGCCTCTCCTCCCAGGGCTTGGCTGGGCCTGCAGATGGTGCGGACGTGGAGAGGGGTCCGGAGCGGCGGGGGCGGCCTGGTGGCCCGAGAGCAGCCGGGACATTGATTTTCGCAGCCTGTGCTGGCCACGATCCGGGGCTGCCTGCTCCTGACGACCGACAGAGGGATCCCCTGCCTTTCCTCATCATATTCGCTGTGGGGCCTGCGGCTGGAAGGGGTCTCGGAGGGTCTGCGGCCTACCTGGCCTTGGTGAAGCCGGGACCTCTAGTTTGGTGGTCCCCGCCCGGAGTCACTGGCCCGGATCCATTGCCCTGGTGAGTGGACACAGCGGGCCCCCCCGGGACCGGAGGGGTCAACCAGGCGCCTGGCCCTGATAATTGCCCTATCCTGCTCCTGTGGTACCTGGGGCGGCGGTTAGAGGACCTGTGGCCTGAACTAGAGTGGCCCATATCTGCGCCGCGCCAGGAGTGCCGGTGGGCGCGAAGACGACTTCCTACACCTTGGCGGGGCGGCATTGCCTGGGGTATACCCGATCTGTGGGCCGGTGGCGAGGGACTCTCGAGCGGCCTGGTGTGTTCGGGACGCCTCGGCCGGGGCCTAGTAGGTGGACTATCGCGAGAAGCGGCCCTGATACAGGTGCGTGTCGCTGCTCTGCCATCTGAGCGGCCGCCATGACGAGGGGCACGGCCGCCACTAAGACAGGACCCATTGACAAGTTCACTGGCCATGGTGGAGGAGCCGGGGCGGCTGGTGGGGGTCCTCCTGCTGGCCCAGACAACGCGGCGTTGATGACGGCCATTACACAGTCCCGCGACATGCTGGATGCGAAAATTGGTGCGGTGGGGGCCGATGTGATGCTGCTGCGCCAAGATCTTCGCAATGCAGTCGCCCGCATTACTGAAACTGAGACCAGGGTCACGGCAGTGGAGGGTGATGTTGGTGTCCTTAAGAAGAAGATTGCCGACATGGAACAGATCCAACGGGGCCTGGCACATCGCGTGGAGGATGCCGAGGGGCGGGCGAGGCGGAACAACCTGCGCTTCGTTGGCTTTCCGGAAGACTGCGAGAATGGGCCTATGGACGCTTTTCTGACCCGATGGCTGGAGAGCTGGCTACCACCGGACTCCCTGTCGCGATGCTTCATAGTGGAACGTGCCCACCGCGCCCTGACACAGAAGCCACCGGCCGGGGAGCGGCCTCGCCCGATCATCGCCAGGCTCCTCAACTTCCACGACAGGGACGTCATTCTCCGGGAAGCGCGGCTAAAGGACACCCTGCTGTATGACAATCATAAAATAATGATATTCCCGGACTATACCAAACTGGTCCACCAACAGAGGCACTCCTTCCTAGATGCCAAGGCCAAGCTGCGTGGCCTGAAAATTCAATACTCGCTGCTCTACCCGGCCCGCCTCCGGGTGATCTTTAACTCCAAGACCCTCTTCTTTGATACGCCGGAGGCCGTCTTCAACTGGACCGATGAGACAGTCAGAATCCGCCCTCACGTCCAACCGGGGCTGCACTCTGGATCGTCGCGTGGCTCGTCTCAGGACAGGAGCAACCCGCCTGGCAAGGGGAAACGTCATCGCAAGTCTCGCTCCCGGCGGAGGTCCCTGTCCCGGGACCCCCTTTTGGGAGACACACAGCCTGATACGGATCAATCTAATGGAGGCTCCTGATCGCCCGTCATGGGGACTGTCTGCTGGTTGCCTTCTATATGTGACTATTTCTGGCAGAGGCTGAGCAGTGGTTGGTGGGACATACATCGGCTGGTGCAGTATTGACCCTTTCTTGGCAAATGCCGGGGCCGTCATGGTCTGTAATATTCTTGCGGTGCTTTGCTTATGACTCTGCTGTATGTTTGATGGGGTTCGGGGCGCGTACTTTGGGCTGCCTCCTCCTGTTGGACCTGGGAGGTGGTTCTGGGAGTGCGTCTGTTTAGTTCGGGGGGGGACTAGTTGGGATCCATTGGTATGGCTGGCTTTGGGCGCTGTGTTTTGGGCCTGAAGTACCGTATACCGCGACAGATACTTCATTGTTCCTTGAGGTATGGGGGTGGGGGTGGGGGGAACTGGGGTGTTTGGTTGCTGGTGGGTCGGGTCGGGATTGGAGGGGTAGTGGGGTTGGGGGCTTCGGGGTTTGTGGGGTTTGGGGTTCTGGTTCTGGGGGGGCACGTGGTCTCTGTGTATTTTGCAACTGTGGGGTCTGGGGCATGGGCCGGGGGTCGGGGAGTGTGGGGATGGGAGCATTGTGATCATGGTTGATGTCCCACACTTGGCGCCCGATGGCGCTTTCATGCGTGTTCTTAGCTGGAATGTACGGGGACTGTTGGACAAGTTTAAACGGGGAGCGGTGCTTCGCTGGGCTAAGAGGGACTTGGCAGATGTGCTCCTTCTTCAAGAGACGCACATGCTGGGTACGAAGGCCCTGAGTTTGCAGCGCTTTGGCTTCCATCAAGTGTTCCATGCCGGATTTACCAGGGGCTCCAGGGGTGTGGCCATTCTTATTCATAGACGGCTGGCTTATGTACATGAGCGTCAGTGGCTTGACCCCCAGGGGCGTTTTGTCTTTATCCAAGGGAAGGTCGGTGTGGAGCCGGTTGTATTTGGCTGTGTGTATGCCCCCCCCCCTTGCAATGGGCCTTAGCTGAACGTTTGTTTGCCTTATGGGCTGAGTTCCCCCGCTCCATGGCTGTGATTGGCGGAGACTGGAATGATGTGATGGATGTGGCTTTGGACCGGCAGAGGAGGCCTGGAGTGGCACATGTGTCTTCCCCTACACGGTTGGGGGCTATGGCTGATGGTCTGGGCTGGGTGGATGTGTGGAGACATCTGCATGCGGAGCGGCGAGAATACACCTTTGTCTCGGCTGTTCATGGCTCCCTTTCGCGTCTGGATTGTGTGTTTGTCCCGAGGGCTTTCCTTGACAGAGTGAAGGGGGCAGCGATTCGGCCTCGCGGGCTCTCTGATCATTCCCCTGTGGCAGTACAAATTGACTTGTGCAAAGCACGTTCCCCTTTCAGATGGCGAATGTCCGCGTGGCATCTGCAGCGCCCTGATTATTCCCAGCATCTGCGTAGCGTGATCGCCCATTATTGGCAAGACAACCTTACCGGAGGGATAGATGCGGTGACAGTCTGGGAGGCTATGAAACCCACCCTGCGGGGCATAGATATTGCTTGGTGTGCGTCTGCTCGCCGGACTCGGCTGGGAGGCGTTGCTGCGGCCGCAGAGCGGGTGGAGGAGCTCGAGGCTCGGCACAGCGAGGCGCCCGATGATATGGCACTGCGGCTGCTCCTGCAGGCGCAACAGTCCTATTCCTCGATCCTGTTGGACGAGGCTCGTCAGGCGTGGTTGGCCACCCGTAGTAGGGTTTACCAGTGGGGCGACAAGTCTTGCACCATGCTCCATAGGCTGTGCCAACAGAACCTACAGCCTCTTACGCTGCCGGGCCTTGTTGATGGTGCAGGAGTGGCGATCACGGATCCGGCAACTCTTGCAACGAGTTTTGCGCGTTATTATGGGCACCAATATGCCTCTCGGGAGACTCTCTCCCCTGCCGTTATCGCGGATTATATTGCGTCGGTTCCCCCGTCTGCTGTCTCTGATGAGGTGCGCGAGGCCCTGGACCTTCCCTTGTCGGCTGAGGAGCTGGGCGACGCACTGGGTCAGTTAAATATCGGCAAGGCACCGGGGCCAAGCGGATTCCCCAGCGAATTTTATAAGAAGTTCCATCTGCAGCTCGGGCCGCACTACTTGCGGGCCCTGGAACAGGCACGAGAACATGGCCGCCTCCCACCGGACTGGCGTCATGCCGAAATAGTGGTGTTTTTGAAGCCAGGTAGGCCCCCTGATCGCCATGACTCCTATCGCCCCATATCCCTCATCAACTTCGAGGCCAAGCTCCTGGCAAAGGCGCTGGCGAACCGCTTGCTTCCACACATTTCGGCCCTTGTCCATCCAGATCAGGCGGGTTTTATGCCGCGCAGGGCGACGAGACACAATATACGACGGGCGCAGGCCGCGATACAAGCGATTGAGACTTCAGAGGACCCGGCGGCGCTCCTGCTGGCTGATATTGATAGTGCCTTCGATTCGGTCAGCTGGACCTTTCTTTTTGCTCTGTTGCCACTGCTGAACCTTGGCCCGATCTTCCTCTCATATGTCAGGCTGCTCTACACTGAGATCACGGCCTCGGTGCGTATCTCGGGGACGGCGTCGGCTCGTTTTCCAGTGTCCAGAGGCACACGTCAGGGGTGTCCGCTCTCCCCTTATCTTTTCGCGCTGGCCATGGAGCCGCTGGCCGCCAGGGTGCGCCGCGATGAGCTCTACCGTGGCTTCATCTGGGGTGCGGATCACTCAGACCGCATAGCTCTATATGCGGATGATGTGCTATTTTTCATGAGTGACCTGCAGCGTACGGGTCCTCGTGTCCTGGAATTGATGCAGGAATTTGGTCGGGCATCGGGGCTCTTCCTTAACCCGCGCAAATCGACCCTGTGGGTGCTGGGGGGTGCGGCAGTGGCCTGCCCTTGGGCTGCGTCCCTTCAGATGGCTGTAGAGGGTGTGAAGTACCTGGGTGTCTTCCTCTCTGCCTCGCCTGCAGTGGCATG
The DNA here is from genome assembly GCF_964261635.1 of Lissotriton helveticus. NCBI lineage: Eukaryota > Metazoa > Chordata > Amphibia > Caudata > Salamandridae > Lissotriton > Lissotriton helveticus. Next base: position 1,551,032,326 of record NC_136067.1, read on the forward strand.
GGACCGGAACATCCTACCGGTATGGGATCGGGTCCAACTGGACGTCAAGACATGGACGCGCATGCCTCTTAATATCTACGGCCGGTCGGCCATCTTCAAGATGGTGGCTTTGCCCCGTCTATTATATCAACTGCAGAATCATCCCTTCCAGGTTGACCCGCAGTGGTTCCGTACTGTTAATTCTGTGCTGAGCCGGTTTCTGTGGGCTGGCGGTGCCGCCAGGGTGGCGCTGCGCACATGCTTCCTCTCTACCTACTGCGGCGGTTTGGCGGCCGCGGATATTTTGTCTTACTATCAGGCCTCCCATCTCCTTGTGCTTAACGAGTGGTGGTATGGGGACCGTAGTGATCCGGCTTATGCCCTTGAGCATTCACTGATGGGTGGCGCCTCCCTTCACACCCTGCTGTACTCGGCTAGGCGAAGGCGACTGCTTCCGCAAGTCACCCAAGTGGTCTTCGCTGTCTGGCGGCGGGCCCTGCACCGGGTGGGCTGGTGGGGTCGGCTTACGGCTGAAACCCCGTTGTGGCGTAATGGCCTGTTACCAGCGCTGGCGTCTCTGTCCGGATTTGACGGCTGGGATGCGATCGGGATCTCGTCCCTAGGTCATGTCCTCTCGGGTACTACCCTAAAGTCCTTTCGGGATCTTAGCTCCGAATTTAGCATGCCCAAGACCCAGTTTTTCCGCTACCTTCAATTTCGCCACGCTCTTACTCCTAGCCTGGTGGGCCTGGAACAACTCCCTGATTTTAGTCCTATTGAGGCTAAACTGTTTATGGGAGACCTAGGTGGCAAGAAGGTCTCGCAGATATATTGCTCTCTGGTCACTCACTGTTCCCCTTCCCTCGCGGCGCTGAGGGCCTCTTGGGAGGGTGATGTTGGTCCGTTGGATGATGACGACTGGCGTGAGGCCTTGGAGTCTCCCCGTGGTGCTGCTATAGCCATCCGCCTTCGCTTCATCCAGTTCAAATACCTCCACCGGGCTTATTATACTAGACACCGCCTATGGCGGGCGGGCCTTGTTGCAACTCCGGAATGCCTGAGATGTGGTTCTGAAGAGGGCACCCTGTTTCATACGGTATGGTCCTGTGAGAGACTGACTAGATTCTGGGCTGGGGTTTGGGACTGCCTGTCAGAGGTGTTGGGTTGGGACCTACCCCGTACCCCCAGGTTGGGCCTTCTTCATGTTCTTGAAAACGTTGGGGGCAATATTTACAAACGCCATTTGCTGTTGCTGGGGCTGGTGGTGGCAAAGAGAGACCTGGCACAGGCCTGGAAGAGCGAGCGCGCCCCCCCGATCGGGGCTTGGAGGGCGGGCCTGGACTTCCTCATGGGACTAGAGCAGCCTGTTTGTGAGGCCCGGGGATGTCCTCGCAAACACTACAAAATCTGGAAGCGGTGGGCGGATTACCGGGGCCTGCTCCTTGACCCCCCCGTGGACATTGATGATGTATTACAGCTGGATGTGGATCCCCCACTCTAGGCTGCTGGCTGGCTCCACCTTTGCAGGCTATCTCATGTTGCTGGACTGTGATCACGTGCACTGGGTTAGGGTGGGATAAGGGGTGGGTAGCTGCGGGCGGGGCTGGTTGGTGTTTTTGGGGTTGGGTGGGTGGGGTAGTTCGCTGTCATTCACTGTATAACGATGAGTTCGAAGCTGTGCTAATGATGTGTCTTTTTCTATCTGTCGTTGACAATCTACTCCTGACTGTGGAGGGTTGTGTTGAGCTTTGCTTGAACTCATAATAAAAAATTGGTTATGAAAAAAAAAAAGTGATTATAACCTGCCTGCTGATGCAATACTGGAATGTCTATTTCTATTACTAACAGCGCCCAAAGGCCATCTTTGATTCAGTTGAACTTTTCGAGCACGTTTCCTATAGCTTAGAATTTGATTTGACAAACCTACTCATGTGGCACACAGGGGCGAGCTTCAGGGGTGTGTTTGGGCTGTTACAACCCCTAATAAATGTATTTTCTGGTACATATTTGGGTACAGGTGCTTTCAGTCGGTGTGGTGAGATGTCTGTCAGATTTCACCTTAATTTGTTACATAAACAGAAAATAATGCACACGCACTCTCCCTCTCTCTGTCTTGAAAGTCTTCAAAAATTAAGTTACGTTACAAAATATTTTTTTTTCTCACTTAGTACCCCTACCAAACCGCATTACTCTCCCTTTCCACTGCCACTTAAGCCCCTCTCAAGCGCCCTACTGGTTGCTTAAAGTATTTTAACACTATATGCCAGCGTGATTGTTGAAAAATCTGAAGCTCACCCCCACCCCAATTTGAGCAAGCTATGCCCCTGGTGGCACAGCTCTGGTGTGGCCGAAGATTGTGCCTCCATACACGGGTCAGAATTTACACTTACTTTATTCCACCTTGTTCTCATTCTCAGATGGCAGAACTGATTTCATCAGCTCTTTTAAGGTGATCCCTAATGCCAGCGGGTCACCTGACCTGTTTTGGCATCTTTTACAAACCAGTCCGTCAACCTTGGACATCACTTTAATACATTTTGCGTACCTTCCCCTACAATGTTTAAATCTAGGAGTCAATTTTGTTACAGGTGGTCTTTACGACGCAACATATCAAACAAGGCACTGCTTAGGAATATCAATTATCCCTAAACATTGTCCATTTATTCATGTGAATGCCCACTGGTTGCACCAATTCACTTTGTATCACATTCAATGTGTTCTTTATTTTTCGTTTCCTCAATGTATTCAGATCAAGCATATAAGTAACTCCTCTTCTTGACATGGCCAAATCTTTATTTACTTTGAATAATCAATGCATACCTAAACATCTAATGTATTAAAAAAAAATCTCATGGTACAGTTATTGTTGCTTACATATGTTTTTATACTTCGTGTGACTGTCTGATGGAAGGTAACATTTTTAAATTTCCAGGAACTCTGACTTTTTAGATTTTTAATCATTGTTTAGCCAACTGCTCGTATAACAACAAAAATATCTCTTTCTCACATATTCATGTTTGCTTGGCCCATATATATGTTTTGTGAATTTTCATTGCTGTATAGTTGCCAGTGGATATTTTGAATACTTTGGCTTTTTCCCTGCTTTTGAACTGCCATTTATAGCAGGGGGTCCTTTATTTATACATTACCTAAACCGCTAACCCATTTCATGTTCCATTCACAGTAAATGGCTCTTGCTTCATAAATTTTAAGTCCTGATGATAGCCAATTGATCATAGCAGGTGTAAATGCTATTGATGATTGTGGCAAAGGGCCCGCTCTTCAAACACACTCTTGTTAGATATATGTGATTTAATCAGTGCAAATAGCAAAACAATTCCATTGTTCCTTTGCCTAAGTGTACATCTCACACTGTGCTATCTTGTTTATCCTTCACTCACTGTGTGACTACACAATCATGAAGCATTAAATGTTTGTATGAAAAAGGTTTCTTGCCCTCTGTCACTACCTATTTCCTCATGAATAATTACCGTTGATCCGCATATAATTGATCATTCCCCCCAGAAATGTTGTTCTATATGTGTTTGACTGCCCCTGCTTCAAACGGTGATGGATCAAGCCCTGATCTGTTGACTGGGTAGGAGTGTTCTGATTAACTCAGATACTCTGTCCATCACCACCCCCTTTTTGTAATTATACTGCTTCCAGGTGGGCGCAGGCTGTCCTGGTTGCTTATTTCTAATTCAGCGTAGCCTCTAGGCTGGGTGGGCTCTTTAACTCTCTGCTATACCGTACTGATTATGTGTGACAGGGATACTCCTAAATACTCTGAGAAATACATTGCAAAGATTATTGGTGACCCTTCGCTACTATGGCGTTCAGCTACCCCTCCAATGGTCAGTGAATCTCAATCACTTCTTGATATATTCGATAAATGTATGAGAAATATGTTAAAACTACCTTAAGCGCTCGAATGATGGATGAATTTTTGAAATCAGACATCATTCCATATGCATCAAAGTTTGAAACGCCCCTGTAATTTTCAGTCACATTGCTACAAATTAGTCTACACATTGGTTAGTGCTAGGACAGACATGGCACAAGAACACAGCAAAAAATTATAATTACAAGCTATTGCTGAATTTGAAAGAAAAATCTTGGAGCCCTACACAGTAGCCAATGCCAAGGTGGTACTAGACAAACTAAATAAACCCAACACAGACTTTAATCACTTGAACAAAAAAATAAAGTAATAAAAATTCAGAAAGATATTATAAATGACAAAGAAATGTAAACTGTACCATTGCATGTTGGAGGAGTCTGTACCCAACAGCAATCCGACAATATATTTACATATGGACATTGGGATAGTTGTAAAAAAACTGGTCTGTAAAATTCTCTGAATTATTTGGTAGCTCGTTGAATGATACAGACCTAATAGTGCCATATATCCAGTTCTGAGTATACTCACGCTCTTTGAGGCATAAACAACTCCGGAACAGGGAGGGTACATGGTCAAGGCCAGACACAGAACTTTCCACCAGGCGAACAGAAGACAAGACCCAGATTTTACAGATGGGGTACACAAAAATATAAGGGGTGACTGATTTGACATCTGCCACAATGACTGACAATTGGGAAACAATACCCTATTTCAGTTAGTCAGAAGAATTTACTTACAATCATTCTTTTCAGAGAATCCATACTCCGAAGCTTTTACACAGCCACACCCAGACCACCTTCAGTTTTTAAATCCTATACGGTCAAATTACTCACTGAGCTTTTTTCCATTGAAGGCCTAGTCCTGGGAGGAATTTCCAAACGAAAATCTTTCTATGAATATATCTTATATAATATCACTTTTGATGAGAGATATGCTCTGAATGATGGAGGCATTGTAATCCAAAATACAGTATCATAAAAACAAGAAGTGCATAGACAAGTGAGCAACCGTGACCATTATGTCCCATTAACCAACCCCCTTTCAAAAATTCAAGAAGCCATTAAAAAATGTACTGCAAAAGCTGATGGCTTTCGAAGTAACAATGAATTTCAGTATCTTAATGCACAATCCCCAGGCACACCCATTTGTTTTACACTCTCCCTAAAATTCACAAAAACATGCAAAATCCACCAGCCAAACCAATATACTCTTGGTGCGGACTGGTGTTAGAACGTCTGGGGAAATGTATTGACTTTTTCTTGAAGAATTTTGTCTCCATATAGATAGTAGTCTCCATCACCGATTGTTAGATATGTGGCTGCGGAGACATTAGCAGCAAGAAAGATGAAATTGCCTTCAAACTGGTGTGCCTAGATACTGAGTAATTGTACACCAATATCCCACAAATAGCTGACATTGAAGTAATTACTGAATTATTGGACACTCATCCAATGCTAATCATTGTTTCTACCAAATTTACCCTGTCACTTCTGAACCTTACTTTTACAAAAAATTACTTTGATAGCATGCACAATTTACAGAATAAAGTTACTTCAATTGGGGCATCCTTCTCCCCAAATTTTGCCATACTTACTGTGAAATGCAAATATATCTATGACACAAAAGTCAGTCTTTTCCATCAACATATTTGTCAATGGATGAGATTCATAGATGACATATTCGTTATCAAGAAAGGTGAAGAAAGCACACTTGCTGAATTCTAACATGGATATATTTCTTGTCCATGGATTTACATTTTACTTCTAATTAGAGTAAAATTTACAATGACTTTCTCGATCTAACAATAATCCCCTTTAATGGCCAGATCGGGACAACACTATATCACAATCCAAAATATCATAACACTCTTGTTCGGTATTCCAGCAATCATCATAAAGCACTTAAGGATGAGCTACCATATGGAAATTTCTATGAATCTGCAGATATTGCAAATGAAAATAGGATTACTCCTGGGAAGCGGAGATCGTACGTCAAAAATACCTGGCAAGAGAGTACCCCTGTAAATTGATATGGACACTAATCACACAAGGTACTGATTGGTGATATCAATTACCCCTAAGAAAATTCTCCATTTATTCAGGTAATGATCCACTGGTTGCACCAATTCACGTTGCTTCACATTCAATGTGTTTTTATTTATACTTTGTTTCCTAGATTTATTCAGATCAGGCATATAAGTAACTATTCTATCTTCTTGACATTGACAAATTATAAATTACTTTGAATAATCAATGCATACCTAAAATTATGACCCACTTCACATTCCATTCACAGTACATGACTCTTGCTTCATAACATGTAGGTCCTGATAAAGACAGATTTTGGCAATTGGACCGTTCTTCAACAGATTCTTTTGTTGACTAGACATACGTTTGATTTAAGTATTGCAAGCAGCACAAAAATCAAATGTTCCATTGTCGATCTGTAATACATACACTGTACTACTTTTTTGTAATCGTCACTCACTTCGTGATCACCTGAGCATGATCATGAGGCAATGTTTTGTATCAAAATGTTTATATGGCCTGTGTCAGTAGTATTTGCTCCCGAGTTGTTACCATTGATTTGCATATAATTGATTATTCCCCATGGAACTATTGTTCTATATGCTCATCAGTGGTTCCTCCATGGGAGCGGAGGAGGACCGCTGCCACCCCTCCACCTACCCCCCTCAGCTGCAGAAAGCTAGAAAAGTATAATGGCAATAAAAGGATTTTATTACCATTTTAGTTTTCCAGCTTTCTGCCGAACAGAGAGGGCAGGGAGGAGCCCTCTGATTGGCAGCAATGACGAGTGGCCCTTTCAGTGTGAATTGCGGATGTTGGTTTGGCCGGCTACATTATTACGGCCAAACAGACATGCGTAATTCAACCTCTCCAACCCGGCTGTCATAGACAGCTTGGTTAGTTATTTGCACTACTAGGTTACATTGCTGGCTTACCATGGAAGATACGCAAGTTCAAAACAATTGCCTTACTGTTAACAAAAAGACATGTGTCACTCAACTGGGGACAGGGTTTGAAATGCATAATCAGGGTTTAGATACATGATCTGATATATTGTAACAACACCACTGACCTGTATCCATCTTTTAACCCACTCACAGCTATGCCCAGAAAAATCTGCCCCCCACTGCAAATATGTCTTAGTATCCATGATACACTGGTAAAAACAAAATGGCTAGAGGGAAAGTGGCCTATCCAAAGCAAAAGAGGTAGACAGGGTATTGGGCAGACGGAGATACCTCTGAATGTTTCTCAATAACCCAACCTGTATATGCTTTAAATGAACTGTGTATGAGGTCAGTGAAAAGAATGGGTTGTTATCTTGTTTTCAGCTGGCCAGTTTCTGTAATATACATGTCAGGATTTATTTCTACTGTGCTTTAGCCACTACTTACTGAATTACCATAGTACACATCTCCGCCTGCTATGCCTTGCATGGAACCATCCTTTACATATAAAACATTGTAAACATGTCCAGTGTCGCTAATCATTCATTTACCTTTTAATGAAAAAGATATGTACATATTGTTAACTTGGTATACATATCATCATTCCCTCTTAAGTGGAGCCCTGTCTTGCCCCTATTTTCCGCACTAGTAAAATGTTTGAAACAGCAGTAAGAATTTTAAAGCACTGTTATTCTAGCCGGATCATGAGTCATCATTTTTGTTTTGTATGGTGCTACTTCAGAGCATGTATTAGTTTTAAAACTTACTGTTTAGAAGCATTTAATCATAAAAAAAATATTTCCATATCGTCATTTGATCCATGTGGCTGAAGTGACACTACTAGTGCTTTGCAATTCCTCAGGCGAATATTGCTTTTGAGCTCACTAAATGAAGTTTTTGTTTCTTCCCTTTTTTCCCAACAAAACCACATTGACATGGACACCTTCTAAGGTAAATGCACTAGTCTTGTGCCCTTTCTCTCCTATATGTGGACATCAATCCGTTCCTAGATATCTGCTGCAGATCCTTTTCAGTGTCAATAAATGTACAGTGTTTCTTTCCAGCTATGTGGAGAAGATTTTGCCATATAATAGATTGCTGTGATATTATGGCTGACAATACAATGTAACTACCTCCATTGTCATTGTTGTGAATTAAACATCTAGAATGGTAATGCTAACTGCTGTTTTGAATTGAATACTTTTGTGTCTCATGTTCGGATGCCCAAATATTTACATAAGATTAGGCAACTAACAAGCCCTTTTATGCACCAGATGTTTGAGAAAAATGTTTCCTAATACTCGAAAATAGTTAAAACACAGAATATGAAGCAAGACTTCATGCAAAACTGTGATTAACTCCTTTGATGTCTCTATCAGTAAACAATGCTCCCCTGCTTGAATAACAACCGCATGGGTTATTGACGTGTTAAGCGAGGTCACATCAAATGTGCCTAACTATATCTCCTACTCATCCTGTATTCCAGTTTTTTGTAACTTAAAGATAAAAAAAACATACAGAGACTTTAATGAAAGTTGGAAAATCTTTTGCTATTTCTTGTAGAAATTCAATAAGAACGTTTTGTAATGTTTTTAATTGATCTTGCATTTGAGATCATTGGATGGTCAAGCAGCGCGAGCATGCTTGTATGTATTGTAGGCAGCAGCTATAGCACGAGGTTTCTAGGATGTACTTGTGGTAAGAATTGAATCCTGTTATTAGATATCTATCCCTTATATCCTGTCCTTCTGCTTCCAGTACTCTCTTGAACTCAGTAGGAGGATGTTCCTGTAGCCCCAGATTCGTTTTTTGTCCTCCACATGCTTCTTAAATTTCCTTTCATATAATCCAAATTGATAGGCATTTCCACAATATTTATTAACATAAAGAACGAGTTACTTACCTTCGGTAACAAGATATCTGTAAGAAACATTAGTTAGTTATAGATTCCTTACCTTAGAATTACCCCCAGGCGTCAGACTGGAACCGGCAAGCTTTTTCGTCAGAAGTCCCTCTGCGCGTCGGAAGGTGGTGTTGGTCAGCTCCGCGTCCGTTGTTGGTGCCGTGGTCGCTGGGATAACGTCGCAGCAGCTACTTAGTTGCCGCACTCGCACGCTGACGTCAGTTCTGTACACGACTTTCTGTGCCAGAAACACAGAGCCATGCAAGACATTGACCACTGGTGCACAAAACTAGGGCCCTGAAGGGATGTCCTTAACCGTAGAAATCAGTTCACAAAACGGTAAGGTTGGGTGGGGCGATAAGGAATCTATAACTAACTGATGTTTCTTACAGATATATTGTTACCGAAGGTAAGTACTTGTTTATCTGAAAGAAACACGTTAGTTATAGATTCCTTACCTTAGAATAGGTACCCCAGCAATACTAACCCCGGAGGTGGGTCTAGGAACCAAGATCACACCAAAAAATCCCGGAGATCAGAACGGCCAAAGAAGCCGTCCTCCGGACTTGACTGTCAAGGCAGTAGTGTTTGGTAAATGTGTGCAGGGAAGCCCACGTAGCTCCCTGACAGATGTTGTTGAGAGGCATTCCTCGCCCCAAGGCAGTAGTTGCTGCCGTTGCCCTTGTGGAATGGGAGCACAGCCCCACTGGAGCCTCCTTCTTTGCCAGAGAATAGTAGGCTTTGATACACAGAACGTCCCATCGGGAGATAGTCCACTTGTGTACGGCCCGACCTTTCTTGGCACCCACCTACCCGACAAAGAGCTGGTCATCAACTCGGAACTGTTTGGTGCGATCCAAATAAAAAGAAAGCGCATGTTTTGGGTCTAGACGGTGAAGCCTCTCTTCCTCCAAAGGATGCAGAGGCGGAAAGAAGGTGGGCAAAGTGATGGTCTGCCCGATGTGAAAGGCAGTGACGATCTTAGGCAGGAAGGATGGACGAGTCATGAGGACAACTTTGTCTGGATGCACAGATAGAAAAAGAAGCTTAGAAGAGAGCGCCTAGAGCTCACTCACGCATCTGGTAGAGGTGATGGCCACCAGGAACGTAGTTTTGAGAGTTAAGAGCCTCAGAGGACAGTTGTGAAGCGGCTCAAAGGGAGAGCACAATAAATAGGTTAAAACCAGGTGCAAGTCCCACTGAGGCATAACAAAATGAATAGGAGGAAAGAGTTGAGTTATGCCTTTCAAGAAGCGATTTACCACCGGGGACTTGAAAAGGGAAGGCCGGTCCGGAAGCCGAAGGAAGGCAGAGATGGCCGAGAGATAGCCCTTGATAGTGCCTAGATCAGAGCCCTGCTGGGCCAAGGAAAGAAGGAACACAATAACTTAAGAAAGAGGGGCAGAGAGGGGATCTGCAGCCTTTGCTGTGGACCATGCCACAAATTTGTTCCACCAGCAGGCGTATACCGTCTTAGTAGAGGGACACCTGACTGCCAGAATTACATCGCAGACTTCAGGAGGCAGGCTGAATGATGTCAACTGCCGCTGTTCAATCTCCATGTAAAGAGGTGGAGGCTGGACAGGTTTAGGTGGAGGACCGTCCCCTGTTGCTGCGACAGAAGTTCCTCCCAAAGAGGCAGACGGGTCGGAGGATCGATGGCCATGTTGAGCAGCTCGGGATACCATACTCTCTGTGCCCAGTCTGGAGCCACAAGAATGACTTGGGCCCAGTCGCGCCTGATCTTCTTCAGCACTCTGTGCAGAAGTGGTATAGGCGGAAAGGCGTACAACAGACTGCAACGCCACTCGGGATGAAAAGCGTCGCCTAGTGAGTGCAGACTTGGAAATTTCAACGCGCAGAATTTCTGACATTGAACGTTCTCTTCGGTGGTGAATAGATCTAACCAAGGCTCTTGTCGAAAGAGACCTTGCACCACCTCCGAGTAAAGACGCCATTTGTGATCCATCATGCACCTGCGGCTGAGTTCGTAGGCCCTGGCATTCAGTGAACCTACCAGGTATTAAACCACCCTGATGTTCCAGCCATATCCAGAGGGGGAGGGCCTCCTGACATAGGACCTACGACCCCACCCGCCCTGTTTGTTGCAGTACCATATGGCGGTGGTGTTGTCTGTGAACACCTGCACTATTCTTCCCCAGACAGAGGGAAGGAATGCTTTGAGTGCAAGACAAATCGCCCGAAGCTCCAGAACGTTTATGTGGAGCCCGGACTCCGCCGGAGACCAGAGGCCTCTGATCTCCGCCTCTCCCATGTGGCCTCCCCATCCCAGAAGGGATGCGTCCGTCACCACAGTGTATTCTGATTGGGGAAAAGAGAGGGATCTGCCTTTGACCCAATCCTGGTTCATGAACCACCACTTCAAATGCCGTGCAGTGCCCTCCGAGATCTGTACGCAATCGGACAGATTCCCCTGATGCTGGGCCCACTGCATCTTCAGGTCCCACTGAAGAGCCCGCATATGCCACCTCACATGATCAACTAGCAGGATGCAGGAGGCCATGAGGCCCAGCACCCTCAGGGTAAATCTGACTGAAAACCGGGACAGAGGCTGAAAGATTGGAATCATAGCCTGAATATCCCGGACTCTCTGTTCAGGAGGATAGACACAAAACTGTGTTGTGTCCAGAACCACTCCGATGAAGAGGAGTTTCCAAGAGGGAATCAGGTGTGACTTTGGCACATTGATGGAGAACCCCAGCGAATGCAAAAGGTCAGCCGTAGTCTGGAGGTGGGAGACAACTGCCTGGAGCAAGCTCGCCTTCAACAGCCAGACGTCAAGATAGGGGAAGACTGAAACCCCTGATCTGACAGATGAGCTGCGACCACCGCCATCACTTTTTTGAACACCCGAGGGGTGCTGGTAAGGCCAGCACGGTGAACTGAAAATGCTCGTGGTCTACCGTGAACGCAGGTAACGCCGGCAGGACTTGGTTGTGAAAATAAGCGTCCTGCAAGTCCAACGCTACCATCCAGTCTTACGGGTTGAAGGTAGACAAGACCTGAGCAAGCATCAACATCTTGAACTTCTCATTCCGGAGGAAGCGGTTGACGTTCCTGAGATTCAAGATAGGATGCAGGCCCTTGTCCTTCTTGGGGACCAAAAAGTAGGGGAATAACAACCACGACCTACTTCTGGGACAGGAACGCACTTGATGGCTCACTTGGCCAAGAGAGCCATAACGTCCTGCTGGAGAAGAGCCAGGTAATCCTCGGCATGCGGTGGTATTGTGGTGGCATGGCTGGAGGGGTAGCCTCGAAGGGAAGGTAGTTGCCCCTTTGGACTTTTTTGCAAAACCCACCTGTCCAACGTGATGGTGTGCCAGTGGGGAAGGTGATGGCGAATCCTGCCACCCACTGGTGTTTGATGGGCCTGAAATGTCGGACTAGGATGGTTTGGAGGCTGCTGCAGCAGGGGGGTTGGTGGACTGGCCCGCCCGCTGGCCCCCGGAACCATGCCGGTTGTTCCCATGTCCCCGGCCGCGCAAAGGTTGGGTAACTTGCTGCGGTCTGTGGCTCTGGGGCATCCTTTCCTTAGCCACAAAAGGGGCGAAAAGCAGACTGCGCAGGGTGGGTGGAGAGGCCCAAGGACTTGGCCGTAACCCGTGAGTCCTTGAAACGCTCTAGAGCGTTGTCTGCTTTGTCGCCAACAAGGCAACGACCATCAAAGGGCATGGCCATCAAGTTGTCTGGACATCCCCTGAAAAGTCAGTCGATCTCATCCAGGCGTAGCGATGAAGTGCTACTGACGTTGAAATGGTCCTGCCCAGGGCAGTCAAATACTTGGGCATTTGGCTAAGCTGTAATTTACAGGAAATCTGGAGCCTGAATTTTGGCCGGGCTGTGAATTGGCTGGAAACTAAAGTGGCAATCTGGTCCAAATTGCCGTTATCCATTGCAGGAAAAGTGGCATTGACGAAAATGGTCATACTGCCGAAATTTCTGTATTTATTTGCAAACGTGCCTATTCCCCTCACACAAAACTTTTTCAAGTGTCTACGCTCTCTACTGCTGACCCTGGTGTGGGCGGGCGGACAGGCAACAGTGTCCTGGGACCTCCTGACTCTTCCACTAAGTCAAGGTGGCTTTGGAGCTCCTGATATGCACCTTTATGCATTATGTGCACAGGCACAGTTCCTCCATTTCTGGGTTTATCAAACACCGTACCAGCCGCATGTCGCGGTCGAGATTGACCCCGTCGTACTGACCCCACTGAAAGTAGCCCTCTGTAAAAAGGCGCCGCGCCCACGACAAGATATCGATATTGCTGACAGGCTAAGGTGGGCTTGGCGGGAACTCCAGAAACGTGCTAATCTCCCACTACTTTACGCACTGTCCATGCCTTTATGAAACAATCCATTGTTGCCGTGTCTGGAGCAGAGTGGAGGGTTGACGGAAATAGGTGGCACGCAGATATTGACATTTGCTGATCTATACCCTGACAACACTTGTAGACCCCTACCCATGGTTGACGATGAACAGGCCTTACCATTCGCGGAAATGTTTGCTTACCACAAATTGAAAGCGGCATGCCGCGCACTCTTGGAGGGGTTCCCAGAGGCACCCCCCACTCTCTGTGCACTAGAAAACATTTTAGCCAGGTCTTCCCCACGTAAACTGGTGACTCGCCTATACACCACTATGCAGTGTCAGGCCCCGATCATAAACCGAGATCCTTACAGCTATGGAACACTGAGTTGGACCCCCCACTACTGGAAGAGCAGTGGGATTGTTCTTGCCGGCAAATGCTAGAACTGTCCCCAAACTATAAGCTGTGTTTAATACACTTTAAATTCCTACACCAATACTATAGAACTCCGATTAGTCTCCATAGAATGTGGCTGAGAGATGATGAAAGGTGTTGGAGATGTGGATTTGAACCTGATTCCTTCTTACACATTGCCTGCGACTGTCCTAAACTGTCTGAGTATTGGCGGGACATCTTCACGGCAGTGAACCAGATAGTGGAAAGGACAGATGTTGCCTCCCCTCTCTTGGGCCTACTTGGCCTAGTGAAGGACACAATACCCCAGAGGCGTAAGTTGCATGGCCTTCTGCTGCTATACGCCCGGAGACAAATTGCTCTTAAATGGGGCAGGAGGAGGGTGCCTACTTTTGCTGCATGGCTCTCTGATGTTACTTACGGGCATACCCAACTGGGTGTGTACTGGGAACTTACGCCCCCAGCCTCTAGACGAAGAACATATGGGAACCGTTTCTACAATGGTCACGCGCCAGAGTGAGCTCTCCCACGCACAGCATGACTCTGGAGGTTACATGGTCATCACAAGTGTTGTAATGTCAGGGTTGTGGGAGGTGAAGCATCCATATTGTGCTCCTCCGGTTGGCTATGTGAGGCTAGTTGCACTCCCTGGTGGTTGGAAAGAAGTGATGGTGACAATGAAATATGCTTTGCCTCGGGATATTCTAATGCCTTAAGTTTGTACTATGGGGTATACTATGATGTTCCTGAACGCCCGTAAATAGCACATAATCCTAATGTAAAGATGTGACCACAGCCAAATTCCTTTCAATTGATAATGTATGTAAGGGTTAGGGCCAGTACTTGTTGGTTAGTTTTGTGTTCTTCTCTTAACTTCATTTTTTGTATCACCGAGAATAATGCATACAACGGGTTGATGTGTATTTCAAGTTTTTGCAAAAATCAATAAACAAATTATAAAAAAAAAAAAAAAAAAAAAAAAAGAAATGGTCCTGACCAGAGAGTCGGTGGTGTCCAGCCCACAACCGATGGTAAACTTCGCTGCATCCTTCCTGGCGTCGACAGCCTGGGAGAGCACTGCCCAAGCAAAATTTTCTTTCCAAGATAATCCAGCCTCTTGGATTCCCTTTCTGGTGGAGCGGTAGGGAATGCGCTCTTAGAAGTGGAGACTTGGACTACCAAGCTCTCCGGTATGGCTCCAGGTACACATTGGGATGGACGCCGGGGTCGACACCAGCCAGGGGGCTGACCGGCATTGAACGTGGTAGTGGTGCTGGAGCAAGCTGTGCCGGTGGAGGCGTAATCAGGGTTAACCGGCGCCGATCCAGGCCTGGATCCAAGGGGGTCCTGCAGCGCTGGGGCCATCGGCAGAGAAGGCCTAGGCCCCCCAACCGAGTCCGGGGGGCCTGAAGGCACGCAGGTGGGTTTGGGCCGCTCAAAGATGGCATGCATCGCCTCATAGAGCATACATAGCTGGACGGGAGTTGCTCTGGGTCCCGGGAAGGGAGGGAAACGCGGAGTCGACACTTTGGGCTCCATGCATGGAGCCCCAGGAGGGGCACCACCTGCATCCCTCGTTGGGTCGGCCAAAGTGCGAAGACTTCGAAGACTTGGACGAATGGTGGTGGTGGCTCCGTGACCAGTCCCTCGACCTCCCTTGCGACCGGAACCTCGAACGGCGCGGAGCCGACTGCCGGTGCCCAAGCAGCTTTCGGGACTGGTCCCGCAAAGCCTTCGGCGCCATCGACCAGCAGTCGGAGCACAAGCAAAAGAGGCACATGCAGTGCGGATCCATCACCGACATCATCTGGTGGCAGGAACCGCATGGCTTGAAGTCAGGCATCCCTCGTGCACCAGGAGTCGAAGACTCAAAAAAGAAGTCGAAAAAAGTCGAGAAAAAAGTCAGTCAAAAAGTGAATGGAAGTACTGGTCTTCCCGGATCTGCGCTGGCTGGCGCGGAAAAAGAAAGAACTGACGTCAGCGCGCGAGGGCGGCATCTAAGTAGCTTCCGCAATGTCATCCTGGCGACCATGACGCCAACGACAGATGCGGAGCCGACCGAGGCCACCTTCCGATGCGCAGAGGTACTGCTGATGAAAAAGCTTTCCGGATCCAGTCTGACCTGGGGGTAATTCTAAGGTAAGGAATCTATAACTCACGTGTTTCTTTCAGATCAAGCTCTTTCTTTCATGGGTACATTAGATATACCTTGTTTCATCTTAAAATCCAGTTTCTGAATACTAGATGACACTTAATTTTCATATGAGTCTAATGCCTTCCAATATTAATGGGTTCTAAATTCACAGAGTTCTGGTAGATCTGCCATGATTACTGTATTATCCATGTAGCTGGTGTACATTCCATATGGCTCTACATATCTCAAATTAGGTCTCACGGAGGCTGGATGCATTAGTAGCTACGATTGATGTCCTACTTTTGAAGCACACCCTCTTAAATGTCCATTTTGAATTGTTTAGCACGTTTCCTGTGTCACTATTCAAAATTGTTACTTTTTGACTCCTAGTCATTATCCTTTTTATGACTCCTATCTAAAAAGAAAAAAGTGTCTCAATGTGCTTTATTCCTTAATCTTCATCACTTTCAGAATTCTACCAACACTAAAGCTCTTGTTGTGCATACATTTATAAATGTTTATTCTTCTGATCCTGTTCCTTTTGTTTTTTCTCACATCTTTATTAATACTTGAGGGTGTGGTTGATGTATACCCCCATTAAGTCCCTTCCTTGGTCAATAAATTCCTTCAAAGTATAAACTATATCCAGTTTGTAATGTAGTGAATCTCTATTACACGTTCTGATTCTCCTTGCTCTAGATCCTTATTATACCAATCTATTTTCCTCTTCAAATCTTTTCATGTTTAGCCAATTACTCTTTTTTTTTTTTTTTTTTTTTTTAAAACCTTTATTGTACAGAAAGCGCTCACAGATACGGGCCTACAACCCATCGGGCCGGCAACCACAATAAAAGAAACATAGCAGGCAATACAGAAGCTCCCACAGGACATCACAGCAATCCATACGAGAAGTAAAGGCAAGAAGCCACCGAGCAACCATCACGTACAGGATGAGAGAAGGTTGATTTTATAATAGAAGAAAGGGTGTCTCAGAATAAGGGCAATCCGTAAAGTCCAGAGGGCCGTGGTGGGCCGCGAACAAGCAGCAGTATCGAACACAGGAAAATTCAAAAAGAACAGGTACATTTTGGCAAAGTCAGAACGTGAGTCCCACAGTAATAAGCAATTGCAACCGCTGCCCAGCGCCCTCCCACCACTACGAAAACACACAATAATATACAGAACTAAAAATAGGCTTGCAAAACAAAGAGCCTTCTGCCACAACAACCCGGGGGAGGAAAGAAAAAGGGGGAGAGGGGAAAAAAAAGGGGGGGAAAAGACATAGGAAAAAAGGGGGGAGAAGTAAGAACGCAGCATCACTGCACGCGCCCCACGGCTAACGAAGCACTCAAGAATAGATCAGCACATGGAACCAGTGGTAACAGGAGGAATGAATGCGTAGTAAACCGTGACGGCAGGAATACCAGAAGGCCCATGCCAGCAAAAACACCCCAGGGGGCCACATGCCGACACCGCGTCTCGAAAAAAGGGGATACATAAGAGCCATAGAACCAAAAAAAGGAATGAGGGGAAAACACAATACAACAGACCCCCCCCCCACCCCGCACATCCCACCCTGCACCCCTGCAGAAGGCTATGGCCTACCCCCCGGCAGCGTGCCTGTCGCCCTAATCAGAACCCGAAATATAGAAGAGATAAAAGTAAGCAAGAACCACAAAGACAAAAAAAGAAGGGAAAACAGGGAAGTAGCAACGGGAGAGGAGCCATATAATCAAAACCCCATCAGCTCCCACCCTCCCGTCCGAAAATAATCCGAACCCACGGGAAGATAATAAGCACAAGGATAAGCTCCAGGAACATGAAGGAGAATCGAACATAGTCATACAATTACAAACGGATCATCCGACCATACCGCAAGATAACAGTCCACCGAGGCAAGTTCATCTCAACCCTGTCCTTGTTTATCCCAAGCTGTAGTCGTCCAACGCACAAGGAACCAGATCATGTGGAACAGGAGGTGAATAACAGGGAGTCCGATCGGCAATCCACACAAGTCATATCGATTGTGACCCGGATGAACTGGAAAGGACGGCAACCACCTCAGGCAATGCAGGCACAGTTTCGACGACAATATGAGGGAAGCCGATCCGGCGGAGCAATGACAGGATCTTCGTTCGGCCATTCGAGGCAATAAGGGAAAGGGAGATCCAACAAGGCCGGTCCGGACGGGACCCGGCCGGCGGACCCCCTGTACAGGGGGGAGCACAGGATGAAGGAGGGCAGCGGACATCCGTACACCCACACCAACGGCAACCGCCGGGCCCACGACCTCCAGGAAAGTTCCAGCAGCACACAACAGAGATGAAGCCGCACACACCGGGGGGGGCTCGGCAGGCCCGGCAAAATGATCCTCCTCCAGGTCAATGATAGGCGCGGCCATGGGAACACTCCAGGAGCGCAAGGCGGCGAGGATGTCGCCAAGCGTAGGCTCACCTTTACGGTATTCAGCAAACGTGCCATGCGGCGGACCAGCGTCGCCAGTCTCGGCCAGTCCGAGAGACATGGGGTCGGCTGCCATCTTAGAAGCCCGGCGGGGCCGCGGCAAACTCCGACCCCCGTCCGGACACCAGCGGGGCAAACAGGATACAGCCGACCACCAGCAGAGGCACCACCAGAGCAGGAAGGGGGGCCACCAGAAGAAGGCGGGTCGCCGGCTCCCCACACGCTACCGGCTCCGTTCTCCGAGTCCGGGCGGAGGGACTCAAAATGGCCGGACCGGAGAACAAAGGGGAGACGGGCCACATACACGGTCAACCCCGTTCATGGAAGGCAGCGCCCCAACACCAGGCCGCAGGACCGCCGGATCAGGCCCGAATAGCCGTAATCGGTCTAATTGCACATCGGCCTCTCCGACCGAACCCACACCGCCACCAAGGGCCGGCCACAGCGCTCCGCCCCGCCCGGGCGCCGCCAAGGAGTGTCAGGCCCGCTCGCTCCGGAGGCCCCGAAGCAGACAAGGGTGCAGCCCAGGATCCGCGGCACCCAGGAACAAACGGATCAAACGGTAAGGGCCTGTGAAATGTCGTAGTTCCATAGTCTTTCAAAGAATACTTCCCGGGGCAGGATAAAACACAGGATAGACGTTCCAGACAGGAAAGCGAACGGAGCCGAGCTAAAACGCGGCCATCTCGGACGCGAGCTTGGCTCCTCCCCCCAATTACTCTTTTTGATCTGTAACTGAAGAAGTGTTTTCAACCTCTCTCTGATTGAAATTGCTATTTTTATTTTTCAAGATCTTTCATGGCCAATAATAGTAGATCCTGCATGTATTTATGAATTAATGCATTCCATTCTTCTAAATAAAATCCTGTCAGTGTGCAGAGTTGGCTTCATCTCTACTCTTGATGTTCTAGAATATCAATTAAGCATTCCTCCAGTATCTCCTTTGTTTTTTAATGTGAGAAGCAACAATTGCAAAGCATTTGCCCAGACATGGGTCCTGTGCTTACTGTGTCATAGAACGCTCACGGACGACACCCAACAAAGCTGAAACTGGCCTGGGATTGCTTGTGTTCCTGTGGGACGTGGCTAGGCACTTCAAGTTTGGCTGTTCTTATTGGAGTAGGGCTAAAACTGTTTGACATGGTTACCACCCAGATGGGCAAATAAAGATGAAAGAAATGCAGTGCCGGAGGGATTGCCAGTGATCAGGACTTTTGCTCGCATGTCCTGTGCCCATATTCACTCCAGAGAGTCCAAATGTAGGCTGGTCTGTAGCTGCATCGGGGAGAGTGCATTTTATTTCTGTAGATACACAGTCCCGGTTTGCGAGGGGGAAACTCAAAGAGCACACACTATGATGGTACTACTCATTTGGTAATTGAGCACTTAATGGACATTGGCCTGAAGAGGCCTCATGTCAGTCTGATGCAACTTTAGTAGTTATAAATAAAGCAAATATGTAATGCTCTGTAACCAACATTTATTACAATACGTTTTCAATTCACCATTTGGGAGAGATAACACAGACTTCAGTGGAATAATATGACTTACTGTCACAGCTTATAACTATTTAAATGTCTATTATTAATTAAATGTTCTGTTGCAAACAGAGTTGTAACGTGTAGGTTTTACAACATCTGAGACAAACATTCAGCTATTTAAGCCATCATGTTGGCCCACTTGCCTAGCCTCAAAATGGGTGGACTGACCAAGTGTTTCCCACTAGATCTGTGATGGGGAGTCCCACAGGTCCCAACTCTTGGGAAAACCACTGAATGGTGGAAATCTTCACTGCATACAATGACACATATGCTTTTACCAGATTCCCCACAGTGAGACAAAAACAGCACGATCGGGAGTTAATGTAGCAAAGAACAGAGCAGAATCCTCATGGAAGTCAAAATAAACATTCTGGCAATGAAATCTGTTAAAAGCATTAGACTATTAAGCTGGCACGTAGATCACCCAATAAGCCCTGTAGTGTTCCCCAGCTTGAAAATGCCCATCTTACAAACCTTGCAGTGGTATTCACAATACCCTAACTTGTTGTTTCTGCTGGCGACCCTCAGATTTCACTTGATCCACCTAAAGATACATATAGTTGACAAGATGGAAGAGTATGGTGAAGCAGAAATGGAGTACTGCATATTATGCCAGTGACCATAACCTGTTGGAGCAAGGACAGTCCAAGACATTACCCGAAAGGGCAGGCATTACACTAGTGCCCTACTCAGGCTCAGCACAGTCATGAGAAAGCAGCTTGAAATGGGCTCTAGAAAGCATGCTACTATCCTGATATACTAAAACAGGACGCTCATATATTGCTACCTTGGGGAATAACAAAGTCAGTTATGAATAACAGTACTGTAAATTACTTTATCTTATATATGCTATGGAAGGTAGCACATGAAATCCACCTTCATTGAAAATAGGCAGAATAGATGTCTGGACGAGTCTCTGTTGTTCTGGGTAAGAAAGGGAGGGATTCATTTATTAAGATGAATTATACACAAGAGTCAAGATTTGGGGGGACAAGCATTTGTTTATTGGAGGGCCTTTCTCTTGGGTTTGGTGGTTAGTGAACTTTAAAAGAGATGAAGCATACATATGCAACCAGACAAGAAAAAGAGTTCACATTACGCATTTTGATACACAATTTTCAAACACATCGGCTAAATGCCACATTTTTATAGGAAAGGGCACTCATGATATGATATATTATTTTCATGGTGCAGTAAACACACCCACCCCTCTGCAAGGGTGTTGAGGGTTTCCCCAAGAAATGTTTGAAAAGGCAAACGTGAGCACAATGCAAATTTCATCGCAATTTCTTTAAACTGAACTAATAAACAATAGTTTTTTAGACACTGTTTAAATTATACAACTGGAGATCCCTTCCTATCATTTTTTTTAATGTATGTACCATCTTTCGTTACTTCTACCCACTACTTTCTTTCATTTTGTATCTTGCGCTGTCATTTGTATGAATCAGAAACTACTTGGAAATGGCAGGGCAGGAACCTGAAAAGTTACATAGGTCTCACAAACTCAGGTTGTGGACAATGCAGCTGTACCTCAGGTTAAACAACTCAGAAAGGCTCGGCCTCTACAGAAAGCACTCTGGTACAGAGATATTACCGGTTCTGATACCCTATCTTTGAGGGTATTGTAGCCTCAAAACAAGCAGGTCTGGTGTTGAGGGGCAACCTGGGAAGGCAAGGGCTATTGGTCCACAACCTTGGTGGTTGCAGTCATTAGCTTCAGGTTTGCTATTCTTCTACGGCTCTGCAAACTGGGCCAAGTACATCATTCCCATCATTGACTCTCAGGATAGGGAGGGTGAGCACTCAAAGGCTTTGCAGGAAGGTAGTGTGGGGAGGGAGGGGAAAGAGCTCAAAGGTCAACCAAGAGACACAACTTAATTTCCAGTCCTGTCATTGTCATTAGATAAAAAGAAAGTAGTTTAATCTCACAGCAAAACAAAATACTACACAGTTCAATAAAGGTACAATTACAGAGTTGTAATCTCATCTAAAGTTCCCAGTAATGTAACATGGTTACCCTAGACCTGGTTAAGAAATGCCATTTTACATGCTCTCGTTCTTAAGTTGCCTTCTTTCACTAAACATAATGACATTTGACGCATTAATTTGCGTACTCATACAGGATAATATTCTTCAAACTCAGTCATTTCGTAGGCAATCCCCTCTCTCTTCCTACGTGAGTATGTAGTGCATGCCTGCCTTTACACACCATTTGCTTGTTATTTCTTAGTTTCTTTAGTTCTTTATTTTTACTCTGCACCCTCTTTCAGTTCCTGGTGACTTTCATTTTGGACCACGGTGGCACAGAGATTTTGACAGCTGCAGTATAGGTGTAATACCTTATGGATTACTTTTTGTGTATCTATTTAGGACGTTTAGTCCCGAGGAGGCCAAGATTCCTGGAGGCCGAAACGCGTCCGCGTCGACATGCCATATTTTACAAGAGGAGTCTGATGATACCTTTTGTTTCATTTTTGTTTAACACAATCTTAGAATTAAGGTTCAGGACCCACAGGAACGGATTGTGTTTCTACAGGACTACCTCTTAGTGTACTCCCTGAATGAATAGGGGGACACTTGATTGATTTATTATGACCTTCTGGGTGAAAAAGGTTGATTTTGTATAGGAATATTGTTTGTGTTTTTGTGTCATTTGTATATAATTGTTGTAGATATATGTGTGTATATATATATATATATATATATATTTATTTATTAATAGTATTATATAAGAGGATTACTTTCCATCAAGGATTACTATAAATAAAATTGGTAATCGTGTTTTAGAATTTTGTTCCTAGTATAAGGGAATTGGTAGTCCCTTATTTCCAAAGGATTGTGAGATTGATCCCTCCCTACCATCTTTTGTAATTTACAGCTTTGTGTCCTTTACCCAGGTGTGGGAGGGTGATTTGGGTATACCCTTAATATTTTTGATTATATAGTCATTATATATACGTCATCAAGCCTTTGTTTAGACAGAGGAGCATTCCGCTGGCACTGAGAGCTCAATCCATGCTGGAATTCCAGCTCAGCTGATTCCTGCTTACCTCATGCAAGGGATGCTGTCCAGCTCTACACCAAGACGGGCAGCTCCATGACAGTAACTCACTGGTAACAGGGAGTTAGATCACCCTATAGGAATTTGGCAGACTCACTCACCCTAGACATGATAGGTTAGGATGCGCTAGGTAGGAGTACAATATATTACAGTACTTGTGTGCAAGCATATATTCTCTGTAATAAACAAAGTGGTTGAACAGTATCTTTTCACCATTCTTGTAATGCTGATCACAGTTTTCATTTTCCTTCTATTGATAATTGGAGGCAAATATGTTACTCAAAAATCTTAAATAAATATTGAAACACTTTAATGTGTATTTCGTGTGTGTGTCTTTGGGTATGCATAAGTAACTAAACAAAAGGGTTCTAGATCTTTTACCAAGACTTTTTTGGGGAGTCACAGAGTCATGTTCCGAGTTTGCACATTAGTTTGTTACCCTGTAAGGTTAGGGGTACAGATGGTGCACTGTGAGCTATCAGGACTTTGGCCAACATATCTGGTTGATGTGCGTGGAATCAGTCTTGCACAGTTCTGATGGTTATGCTGTCCAACCAATGAAAAGTTTTACTTGGGAAAGTATAAGCCGTACATCAGTAAGGGTCTACCCTGCCTTTGATGCACTCTCCCTTTGTAGCAGCTCTAATGTCTACAGTCCCAAGGATGTAGTATGAGCACAGGCCTTATTCCAGCAGAGGGACAGTTCACTTTAGATTACCTCACTGGATAATGCATAGATCCGTTCAGTGGATTTTGCCACAAATATTGAACACATGAAAAAGGCTAATGTTCACAGTCCTGAATTATCCGTACAAATAGTCTTTCAGTCTTTTTGCAATTAGGCCCCACTTTTTATTCAGGTTATGGACTGCAGGTGGGGATCAGCGTAGCAAGCCTGCACAGCAGCGTGCATCTTAAGCGGTGGTGGCTTCCTAACTGGGATTCAATGGTTGTCATCTTTGGCAGGTGTGGTCCCCCGAGTCCGTTTCAGATGGGTGCTTGGTAACGGCAGGGGGGGGGGGGGGGGGGTTGTCCTACAGTGGGTGGTTATTTTTGTAAGTAAGTTGTGGCCTCTAGGCCAAATCAGGGTTTCCGCATCAGTGATGATAGCAGTTGTCTTTTGCTGCAGTTCTAACATCAGGCATTGGCAGCACCAGTAATTTGGGCTCACACCAGGGTGCCGGACGACACTATGCTGCTTCTCACTTGAAAGTTTTCTTGTATCTCACAACGGAAACTGCTCAGGGAGATCCCACACAACACAGATTGCTCCAGGCTTTTCTCCTCCTGGGATCTGCTTCTTCTTGGTGTTCCTCTTATGTAGAACACACTGGGCTTCTTCTCCTCCTGGACAGTGTCTCCTCCTGCAGTTTCACGCACTGCCTTTCCCTCTCTTAGCAGACAGGCAAGCTAGCTTTTAGGTGCTAGACAGGCCCATGGCTCTCCCAGCAAGAAGTGTAAACATAGAGTGATGTCCTCTCACCTCTGGGAGAGTGGGTTTCATACAGAAACCAGCCAGAGTCACACAGCAGTCCTTCAAGTACACTGAATCGTTGGGGCCCATTCCTATCTTGGTCAAGAAGAGCTTGGACCTGGAAGAAAGTGACAGTGGACGTGAATCCACAGTCTAACGCTTTGGAACAGGTTTGGAGATGGTTCTCTTTCAAATGAATTTTCTGGCTGTCTTGCAGACACAGCTGTTGTGTAAGGGTATGGCCTCCACACCTTGAACAACAAAAACCGCTGTCCCAACCCTCGCCTCCACCATCTACCAATGGTAGTGCTCATAAAGAATTAAATAGCAACCTTTTGATAATAAGCAACTCATTGAATTTCTAAGGATTGCCCTGTTTTCATCTTCCCTCTCTTCATTGTCTGGAATGCAGTCAACACAGATCCACTTTCTGGTTAAAATGTATCCATCCTCATATCCTCACATACAGTCAGACACATGGGATAAGGGTACACACTTGTTTGCCATGCATGGGATATTTCCATGCCAACAGATGATTATCTCAAAAAGATATTTCAATTTAGATGATGAAATAGCTGTGCATCCATCATGAAATAATACCCATAGCAGACTGTCCTCTGGCACCAAGTAAATAACAATAGCAAATAAGTATCCTTATCTCAGAATTAGTTACTATTCAATAATCAATTTGAAATATGTTGTGGGCCTGCGATCATTTTGTCCCTAAAGAACAATACATTTTTATAAAATGCACACTCTGAGATCCCATTATGTGTTCGTTTTGGGCACAGATATTTTCTCCCCCAAAAGAAGTTAGTCATTTTGAGGTCTCGCCTAATGTGCTCTTTCCATAAGAGATATTGTGTTCTTCAAGGGGCTTATATCCCACCCATAGATTACCATATGTGGGCTTCATTGTCACTTTCATTTGCTTCCTTCAGATTGGGCAGCGCAAGCTGGTTAATTTCCCCTTCTTTCGGCTGGAACATGGACCAATTACTGATTACATGATTTGGACTAGGGTCTTTACGCTGCTGCCACTGTGATTGGGGTATTATTTTCTTCATTTTCTTGCTTCTTCCCCTCCAACCCCTATCCGTTTTGCTCCTTCCCCTCTCACGCTCATCTGTGTTGCTTCTTCCACTTCCACCCCTTGTCCATGTTGCTTCTTCACCTTCCACCCCATCTGTGTTGCTCATTCCCCTACCACTCGCCTCTGTGTTACTTACCCCGCTGTCCCTGTTGCTTATTCTCCTCCCTCCAACTGCTATAAGAAGGTGGCCGCTTCATAGCACTTTCTTTCATTTGTACTGTCCCAGTGACAAACAACCCTACCATTGTGCAGCTGTACCTGATTGACAAAGCCAATAGGTCACTGAAGGGCGAGACCTATTGGCTTTGCCAATGCTTGCTTCAAATAATCCTGTTTGTCCCCAAACAATTTTCCATTTTTCATAAATATAGAACCTTGGTCCCTAAATATCAGCCTGTACCTAAATATCAGCAAGTACTCACATATACTGCTGCCCCAAATATCACCATCACATGCCAGAGTAGGCATCAGATGTCAAGGATATCCACTAAATGACTATGATATCTGTCAGCTGCTCTAGATGTACATAATATGTCAGGAGTGCCCCAGTCAAGGTAGAGCTACCATTTTACCGCGAAGGCCACCATTGTGCCAGGGAAGACCAAGGTAATGCGAAGAAAACAACAAATATACAAAGGATGCCAAAATAAGGAGTGATCAGCCGTACCCCTGGGATAGTCACCATGATGTGAAAGATGGCCTCACATGGCACCAATTATATAATTATGCCAGTTCTACTATAAGGTACAAGGTAAACCCGATAAAACTGGGGTAACTTGGGTAGTCATACTAAAAAAAATAGAAATGAAAATGCTAAACTGAACTCCAAAATGATACAATAAAGATTAATAAACAATAATTCAGAACCCTACATATGATCTCAACAACTAATGCCACCACAGCCGGTTAAAAAGTCAGGCAATATCAATATCAGTTTGCAGTTTAGATGTTATATTTAGTCCATAACAGTAAATACAAAGAATGGCTATTACAATGTTTTATATAAGTCACAATTGACCATACCATGTGCAAACCAGTTTCATCTCACCCCAACATGCATTGTCCAGCAGGATTGCTAAGCCATGCGTTTCCACCACATAAGTTCACAAACACCTAGACCTATGAGGGCTAAGGGAAAGCATTCGTAGGAAGCGGGCATAAGTCCAGCATTGCATGGATGTGACTGTAACTTTGCCAGTCTGCTCATTGGGTCGGCCACTGAGATGTGCTCGTCCCTGTGTTCGAATTGCCGAGGAACTGAAGGCACACATTACCAGCGAAGCTGACATTGATGTAGGTTGCCTCTGTTGTGTGAAGGTAGAAGGTGGCAGTAGCTCATCAGTAAATTGCTCTAGTAGGAGTGGGGTTAAAATGATTTCCAAACGGCGGGCCCTCCCTCCTAAGGAAATCTACAGAGTACTAAAGAGGTTATTGTATAGGTCATTGGTATAAATGCTAGGCTGCATTTTTCCTCGCTTTCTACTGATGGCAGTTACTTGGGTAGCATCAACGACCCTTATAATTTATAGAGCGGTACAAAAAGGACGGCATACCTAATGGCATACATCTTCAATTCCACAGCTATGATGAAAGAGCCTGAGCAGTCTCAGCAGAGGCAAGAAAAATTGACAGGTTACATGGGTCCGTAGATCCTTCTCTGCCAACTTATATGTTTTACTAGAACTACCAGACAACGAATAATACTGTTTCCTAAGCTCTCTCGCCTAGTGTTGAGCCATGGTGTTATTTCACACTAGCTCTTTCAGGGACACATCATACACAGACATACTGTTTGCAGTTAGAAGGGCTTGGGTTTAGTAGTTTTAGATTTGTATATACAGAGCTTTACACTACACCTTTGCAAATGCCCAAGGGCTATATATATATATATCATGAGTATTACTAATGCATCTTTTTAATAGTACTCAATTTGCCAGCCTCAGGGGGTGGAAAGCTGAGTCCGTCTTGTTGGGATTCAACCTTGTGAGCTGCAGATTAAACAGATTTCAGCAGCAAGCATCTACCTCACTGAGCCATCCTGCAGAAGCAGCGATATTTGAAAGTTCAAAGCCTAGTTAACATTTCGCACAGGAAGCAGATACACTGAAATGTGTTTTTGAGAAGATCTCAGTCATGAGAGACGCCTTAAAAGACACACAAGATAGCACACAACTAATATTTTATTCCCAAAATCGTCAACATCAAATTGCTAAGTTGTCACAGAATTACAATTGCAAACATGAATTATTTAACTAACCCAGTCAGATAGAACACATCCTTCTGAAGCAGACTCTGGATCTTTGAGGGAAAACGACCTTTACAACGTGGTCAAAACGCTGCAATACATATACATCCCTGTTTTTACAACGCAAGTCGTTACAACGACTTGCGCTGGATGGCAGTCTAGATTAAGGAATAGTGTGATTTACTATTCCAACACCTTCCCTACTGTTACATAGGCTGGAGTTGGAATAGTAAATCATACTATTCCTAAGTCCAGCGCTCTCCAGCGCAAGTCGTTGTAACTACTTGCGTTGTAAAAACAGCGATGTAATGTACTGCGATCTAAATGATCATGTTGTATCGTCATCCATCCAACCTTGAGTGGTACTGCACTTTGTAAGGTCGTTAAACACACAACTATAACCTAGTTAACAAAAAACCCTATTACAATGCATTCCAGTTTGCAAGCTTCTCTTTTAAAGTGTATTAAGGACTAACACTGTCTCTCATCCATCACCGATAGGTTCTCTCGTTTCGGGGGGTGGACTGTACACAACTGTGTCTCGTGTTGTCATTGTGGAGGTCGCAGATCCAATGCTGTCCAGCTTTGGCATCTGTACTTTTTAGGGCAGGAAGTAGCGCTTGCAGTTGTCTCACAAGGACTTACCACTGCTGATACCAGACAATCTGCAATAAGACGCCATGGGGTGGGAAAATGCTGCAAGACATCTTATTGCAAAGGATCTAAACCTACAGTCTCATAAGGCGCTTCGTAAAAGGGAGGCGCCATTTTAGGATTGAGTTTTTGTGTAAACATCCAACTGAATCTACCTATAAACACTACTTTAATCTGGTTCTTAAATGTAGGAAACGAATCGCCTTAACAGAATTATATTAAGAAACTGAGCACATAAAGATTATATTTCTATATTATTCGAGAAGCTTAAAACTGAATAGTTTTTTACTTCCAGAAAATCATGTCGAAGTAGCCTGAAGAATGTTGGCAACCCAGCCCTTCCATGTCTTTCCGTCACGTTGTATTAAACGCAGGCAGCAGCACACGCGACTACAGCACAACAGGGGGTACATCACAACGTTTAGCCTCTTAAAACTCCCTCTCCTGATCACGAGGCGTAACATGCCAACAGTAATGTGTCTGCACCATTATTAAGGCATGATTGATTCAGACGACTAAAGACAATGTTAACGTGCGCCGCACATTAATCGCTTACATTCAATAACTTGGCAGCACAAACCCAAGAAAAAGGGTACTGGAAATTCCTGCAGACTAAGAGCAGCAGTCGCTTAAATAACAACTACTTAAACCACATGCTTCTTTCTGTCCTTTGACTCTGGTATTGAACAGAGGGAGAAGAAAAACATACTCTGCCCACATAGGGTTCCATTCAGTAGTGCATTTTGTGCCCGTTTGCAGCTGTTTCCTATTATATGCTACAGATAAGAGACGTGTAACAAGCGTCTAAGGCACCACCGTACTGAATAGAGTCCATAATTGCTCGAGTGCGTCTGACATACAATACACTGCCTTAAAGAAGCACACACAATGGCTGGCAGGTGCTGCGCCTTCGTACTGAAGTGCTTTAAAAGTGCGCCTTCTCGGGTAAGTTGGACTGGCATTCGAGGTTTCGTAGGAGGGGGAAAGCTGAACAGTTCATCACTGGTGCACAAAGGCATCCCCAACCCGCTTTATTTCTGTCAATGGGAGTCCTTTACGTAGGCGCTGGAAGTAGCCCTGCTAAAATAATCACAATAAGGTTCAGAAGCTGCATGAGCAACAAAGAAGAGTTTTTATCTTGTCTCCTTTCCTGTGAGATCAAAGAAAGAGGCCAAAGGTCAGGCTATGTCTTCTGACTAACTAATGCTGATTTTTTAAACATGGAGATTGGTGTTTATTTTTCTTTCTCTGACTGCAAATTGAGAGGCTTTTGTGAAGTGCACTAAGTGACCATCTTCCTGGGGGGTACAGAGAGTGTGAAAGGGTATAATTTTTTTTAACACACAATAGCATTTAAATCTCTGTAAAGGAACTGTACAAATATTTCAAAATACATCAGCAGTTAGGAGAGTACAAATGAAGCACAATCTTTGTAATTCTGTCAGGACACTGAGGCGAGGTTTAGTCTTTTCTTTCTTCTTTAATTCAAACAGCAGCTATCTTAACCCCTCCCATGCTCATGACGAGCTCAGCTCGTCATGAGCCACGGTTGCTAATTCCCCCGCTGTGCTGAGCGTTCTAAAGAAACGGGTGCGGCCGTGACGAACTCAGCTCATCATGAGCACACGGCCACCGTGGCTCATGACGAGCTCAGCTGGTCATGAGCCACCGTGGCCGTGTGCTCATGACGAGCTGAGCTCGTCATAACGGCTGCAACGCTCCCACGCGGGGCTAATTCCCCCGCTGTGCTGAGCGTTCTAAAGAAACGGGTGTGGCCGTGACGAGCTCAGCTCATCATGAGCACACGGCCACCGTGGCTCATGACGAGCTGAGCTCGTCATGAGCACCGGGGCGCTGTGCGTGTCCCCCTCCCCCCAGCAAAGTGGGGGAATTAGCCTCGCAGGCAAGGGGTTAAAGAGACAACAATCAACAAAAGACTTCATGTCTCATTAAGCCTAAGAAAAAAACATCAAGTTCAAACAAGCAATGTTCATCCAATGAGGAGACTCCCGCCTCATTAACTGGTATTAACCCTCGTTGGATTCCCTGTTTCTTCACTGCTGCAGACACTGTCAGTTAAGTGAAACATTCTCTTGTTTTTTCTCTTAAGCGTATTGGTTTTGGTTTTATGGTATGAGCGAGTGTTATGCTAATGTGTAGCGAAATCTCCTCTTCGTTTCGGTGACCGCGGGAATGCTTCATCGCTCCTAAGCAGCCACAAGTTAATCTCCTTTGAAGTCCGGGGCCGGAGCATGCAGTGATCCACCACCTGCCAGAGGGTGCGCCTCCACCGTCCTCGCTAGGACGTTTGTCTTTGGTCTAACGCAAACAGAGAGCGCGTCTGTTGCGGCCATCGCCAAGTGCCTCCCACCCGCATTAGTCGGTGACTTCCGCTACCCCTTTGGGGTAGGAATGCAGGCTGCTTGTTCCTGCGCTAATTCAGCAGACGTGCCCAAGCTGCCAGTTTTTCCTGCCCGTACTAGTAAAGGGCGTCTGTCTGCTCTGGTCGATTGGAGCAATTAACCTTGCAGTGACTGTGCAGGGCACTTAGGCTTGTGTGTGTTTGCTCTCTTTCCCCACTGGGCAGTTTTCCCCTTCTAGGGGATATTGATCTTTGAACCCCATAACAAATGGTGTATTCCTTCTTACCTGCTGGGTGGACACCTTATACTTACCTCTACCCCTCAAAGCATCCTGGGGTTTTGATAACTACGAAGAAAAAGAGGAGGACATGTAATTTTCCCGGTCACAGACGAATTCTGTGACTCTGTGGATACCTCCATCATTAGAACGGTCTCGGAAACAGTGGCCCCTGTGAAGAAGAGATTAATGGACCTGGCACAATGATGCCTGCAACCCCTCGCACAGAGGGTGGAACTTTCTGGGCCCTCTGCCGCTAAACCTCCGGACCAGGTCACTGACCCCCCTCTACCAAGAACCAGCGTAAACGCCCCCACCTAGAGGGGATGGACCTGGATGCCTTTGACAGGTTGAAGCAGGTTTTCTTGGGGATCAGACTCCCTCCCCCGCCGGCGGAGACTGCGCAGGACCTTCTGCCGCTGAGTGAATCAGGCTTGGCTACCTCTCCTCAGCCCTCTGACGAGTCCCCTATGGGGTACGATGGCGAATCAGCCCATGACCGGTCCTGGAGTCCTTTTCCCTCTCTGCCCCTGGGATCTTGCCAGGCGGCTTAGCCCCCAGGGGATGACCAATCAGACCTCTTGGACCCGAGGAGCTCTTACATCCCCGGTCCTCAGAGTGGATCCCCTGTGAGAAGGTGGCAAAGTATGTGGCCGGATGACTTTGTAAACCACTGGACCAGGAGGGCAGTTCTTGCCTTAGTGTGAAGTGCCCCCATCCTTCTCTGGAGGGTAAGGTAGCAGTCACTCCAAAGATCAACGCTCGGATGGCGACTTTCTTGACCAAATATATCAAGGACCCAAAGCAAGGTATAGACCGGTCTTCGCGGGCCCTGCCAAGACAACCTGTTGGACATCACGGGCCCCTTGGTGAAAATCTTTGACATGGCGGAAGATGTCAAGGCGTCCGGGGCACTAATTCCACCCGATGTCCTCTCCAGTTGGGCGCAGATAGCAAGTATATTGCTGGGCAACGCCAACTGCGCCATTTCTACGGAAAGGCGCAGATCGTTGCTCATTAGGCTAGACCCCAAGTTTGGAGAGCTAGCCACATCCGAGGAAGGCCAGGTGGCTCAGGCGCGCTCTTTGGCGACCATTTGTCAAGGAGTTTGGTAAATTTGTCTCTATCTTTAATTCCCTGGACAGGGGCTAGTCGACAGTAAAGCACATTTTAAATGTGCGGGTTTTTAGCGGGGCCATCCGTGGTAGGGGGCGCTCAGCTGGTCGTTCCTCTCAGTCAGCCTCTGGCAGAGGCCAACAATCTCAAAGGGGACTGTGGCAGGACTCGTCACGTTTTGGAGGATTCTACCCTACTTGGGGTTGTCCCGGCACAGCGTAAAGTGCGACGTCACCCAAGGCAGCGGAGCCTCCAAAACCCATGGTGAGTTCTTTACTCATCTCATGCAGCTGCTTGGGGGCAGGTTGGCGCAATTCCTGGACAGCTGGCGGATCCTTACAGCAGACGCTCAGGTGCTACAAATGGTGCACAGGTTTTACGTGGAGTTCTAAGGCTCCCCTTTTCAGGTATCCCTGCCGCCTCCGCTCTGCTTTTCCAGCAGGGAGTCTGCTCTTATACAGCGAGGGGTGCAAGAGCTCCTGGCAAAACAGGATATTCGTCGCTCCTCGCCTCACCCTGAGGGATTTAAGCAATCTGTTCTTGGTACAAAAACAGTACGGGGTCAGCGGCCGGTGATAAACTTCCAGGAAATCAATGAGTGGTTAGTTTACTGCCACTTCAAGATGAAGGTTAAACATCTGCTCCATGACCTCCTTTATCCTAATGACTGGATGGCCCGGCTGGATCGCAGAGACGTGTATCTATAGCCCCTATTTTTCCTCCACACCGTCGGTTCCTACAGTTCCAATGGCAGGGTTAAACCTTCGAGTTTACCTCTCTTCCGTTCGGCCTGTCATCAGCACCTGGTACTTTACCAAGGTCTTTCACCCGGTAGTGGAGCCACTGAGAGCACAGGGAATCTGAATGATTGTATACCTGGACAACCTGCTGTTCATGAACCAATGTTCTTGGGCATTGTCTCATCAGTTGCCGTCCGCAGTGGAACTCTTTCAGTCTCTAGGATTCATAATGAACAACGCTTTTTCTGGTAGATACAGTATCTGCCTGTGGATTCCTCACCTTGTGAATATCCCCTGCGCAGTAGCCAATCGGAAACTTTTGTAGCTCTCCACGCCTGCGAGGTCATGGACGACGTCACAGAGGGTACGACTCCGCTCGTGACCCCGCTGATGTCACTGGATCCATAATAGGGCCTCGTCGGCGTGATGACGTCAGTTCTGCCCTTTTTTCCGTGCCCCCGAGGCACACGGACGGACCGACATAGACAGTAATAGTATACACAGTACACGGTATTCAAATCAACACACACAGTGTGAAACCAATGCAATATGCATGAATATATAAATACATACATTTAAAAATCTTTCAAAAAAACACTTATCAGGTATAGAAGAGTGGACAACGGGGAGGCGGGTGGGTCAGTGAGGAATCCACAGGCAGATACTGTATCTACCAGAAAAAGCATTACAGAAGGTAAGTAACTTGTTCTTCTGATAGATACATCTGCCAGTGGATTCCTCACCTTGTGAATAGAGACCCACAGCAGTCCCCACTCCCGGAGGAGGGTGTCCACTCTGCTATACCAAGAAATCCTGGAGGACAAAGCGCGCAAAGTGGCCATCCCTGACACCTCAGTATCCAAGCAGTAATGCTTCGCAAAAGTGTGAAGGGAGGCCCAAGTTGCGGCTCTACACATATCCTCTACAGGCACACCTCTAGCCAAAGCAGATGTTGAAGACTTTGCTCTAGTAGAATGAGCCCTTATACCCTCTGGAGGTTCCTTACCAGCCAGGGCATAGCAGATCTTTATACACTGGATAATCCATCTCGAAAGTGTGCGCTTGTGCACCGCTTTTCCTTTCTTACAGCCAGCAAATCCAACAAAAAGCTGGTCGTCCACATGATAGTCGTTAGTTCTATCGAGGTAGAAACTCACCGCCCTCTTAGGGTCTAGGCGGTGAAGCCGCTCCTCCTCCTTGGAAGGGTGAGGGGGAGGAGAAAAGGTAGGGAGGGTAATGGAATGCCCCAGATAGAAGGGAGTTACCACCTTAGGCAGAAAAGCAGCCCTGGTCCTAAGTACCATTCTCTCAGCATGAATGGTCAGGAATGGGGGTTTCGAACTAAGATTCTGAAGCTCACTTACCCTCCTTGCCGAGGTAATTGCTACAAGAAAAACAGTCTTAAAAGACAGAAGTCCCATGGGACACTTGTGTAGAGGTTCAAAGGGTGAACCCATCAAAAAGGTTAAGACAAGATTCAAGTCCCATTGAGGCACAATAAATGGAGTTGGAGGGAATTTGTTGGCAAGACCTTTTATAAAACATAATACAATAGGTGACTTAAATAAAGACGGCTGGTACGGCAAACAGAGGAAAGCCGGCAAGACCGATAAATAACCCTTTACAGTCGCAACAGCAAAACCCTGCTGGGCCAAAGAAAGAGCAAACTGAAGTATGTTAGACAAACGAGCTCTTAAGGGGTCAATAGATTTCTCTCCACACCAGGAAACAAATTTGGACCACCTATAGGAATAGATTGACTTGGTGGAAAGATGCCTGGCTGAAAGAATTACACCCACCACATCAGAGGGGAGAGAAAAAGAATTCAGGTTGCCCCGTTCAATCTCCAGGCATGAAGGTGTAAGGTCTGGAGGTGGGGGTGTAGAACCTGCCCCTCCATCTGAGAGAGGAGATCTGACCTGAGAGGGAGACGGAGCGGCGGGCACGAGGAGAGGTGGAGAAGATCTGTGTACCACACCCTTCTTGGCCAATCCGGGGCGATCAAGATAACTTGGGCCCGGTCTTGGCGA
This sequence comes from Lissotriton helveticus, assembly GCF_964261635.1. Lineage (NCBI taxonomy): Eukaryota > Metazoa > Chordata > Amphibia > Caudata > Salamandridae > Lissotriton > Lissotriton helveticus. The sequence continues at coordinate 1,551,067,024 of NC_136067.1, forward strand.
ATCTTCCTTAGAACCCGAGGAACCAAGGGTATGGAAGGAAACGCGTAAAGGAGCCGTGAGTCCCAACTCAACTGAAACGCGTCCCCCAAAGCTCCCTGCAACGGATACTGGAGACTGCAGAATGATGGGTGGTGAGCTTTCTCGTGAGTGGCGAAGAGGTCCACCTGAGGAGATCCCCACATCCGGAAGACGTGACAAACCACTTCTGGGTGAAGCCTCCACTCGTGGTCGGCTGTGAACTGCCAACTGAGACTGTCTGCACGAATGTTCAGAACTCCAGGCAGATGATTTGCCATCAGACAAATCTGGTGGTCCTGAACCCAGGACCAGAGACGCAGAGCTTCTCTGCAGAGAAGATGCAACCCCACTCCTCCCTGCTTGTTGACATACCACATCGCGGTCATGTTGTCCGTCAGGACCTGAACCGACTGACCGCGAAGGGAAGGGAGGAAGGCCTTAAGTGCTAAAGGAATCACCCTCAATTCCAGAAGGTTGATGTGAAGCAACCTTTCCTCTGGAGACCAAAGACCCTTGATCTCCAGATCCCCCAGATGAGCACCCCACCCTAGAGTGGAGACATCCGTGATCACTGTGGCAACCGATGGAGGCAGATGAAAGGGCTTTCTTTGAGTCAGATGGCCCTCCATGCTCCAACAAGACACATCCGCTGCAGTTTCTCTGGAGATCCTCACAGACTCCCTGAGATCTCCATTGTGCTGATACCACTGCCTGCGGAGGCACCACTGGAGCGCCCTCATGTGCCAGCGGGCATGGTTGACCAGCAGAATGCAGGAAGCAAACAGACTGAGCAGGCGAAGGACCTTGAGGACTGGAACGACCGCTCCATTGTAAAACATAGGAACCATTTCCTGAATGTCGAGAATCCTTTGAGGTGGAGGGAATGCTCGACAAACAGTAGTGCCCAGTACTGTCCCCATAAACAGGTTGCGCTGTGAGGGCACCAGGTGAGACTTGGGTACATTTATAGAAAAACCCAACCTGTACAACAACTGAGTTGTCTCTTGCAGATGATGGAGCACCTTCTCTGGAGACTCTGCTTTGATCAGCCAGTCGTCCAGATAGGGGAACACAGGAATCCCCGCCCTCCTGAGATGGGCTGACACCACTGCCGTCACCTTGGTAAAAACTCGTAGTAATTCCAAACGGAATGACCGCAAACTGATAATGTTGCGACCCCACCGTGAAACGGAGATACTTCCTGTGCGACTCCAGGATCGGGATATGAAAATACGCGTCCTGCAAGTTGAGCGACACCATCCAGTCTTCTTCCAGCAGCGCCTGAAGAACCTGCGCAAGGGTAAGCATCTTGAACTTCTCTTGTTTCAGATAAAGATTCAAGATCCTGAGATCCAGGATTGGACGAAGCCTGCAATCCTTCTTGAGAATCAGGAAATACCGGGAGTAGCATCCCTGACCCCTTTCCTGCTCTGGAACCACCTCTATCGCGCCTTTCTTTAACAAAGTCAGAACCTCCTCCTGAAGGAGACGGAGATGCTCCTCTGAGCAAGCACCTTGACAAGGAGGGTAATTTGGAGGGAATTCCCTGAAGGGAAGAGCATACCCATTTGCCACAAGATTGAGAACCCATTGGTCTGTAGTGACCGATTCCCAATCCCGCAAAAAATGGGTAAGCCGACCCCCCCACAGGACCAACATGACTGGGAATGGGGAATCTAGGGCTGATTTGCTGCGGTGATAGGAGGAGAGGTAGAGGAAGACGAGGAGGAGGGTTGACGACCTTGTGGGCGGCCTCTGTTTCTTCCTCTATAAGATTTATACAGCGTATTTTGTTGCTGCTGCTGTTGCTGCCCTTGCGAACGAAAGGATGACTTCCCGAATCCTCTGTATGTACTAAAGGAACCTCTGGATTGGGTCTGCAAGCCAAGTGATCTTGCCGTGGCCTTACTATCTTTGAATCTTTCAAGTGTGGCATCAGCCTTCTTACCAAACAGACCCGTACAGACAAATGATAAGTCCAACAAAGTAGCATGCACATCTTGAGAAAAGTCTGAAGACTTCAACCAAGCTCCCCTTCTCGTAGCCACTGCAGAGCCCATAATTCTAGCGACTGAGTCAGCCGTATCCTGGCCATTTTGAAAGACCTGGCGCGCAGCAGCCTGGGTATCATCCAAAACCTCCCAAAGTTCTTTAGGTCATCATCAGACAGTTTTGGCAGCAACTGTTTAGAGGACTCCATCAAAGCATGGATATACCTTCCCATCAAGCAAGTTGCATTTGTTGATTTCAGTGTCATGCTCGGTGATGAGAACACCTTCTTAGCAGACTGGTCAATCCGTTTTGACTCCTTGTCAGCAGGAACCTGAGGGAAAGCTCCTGAAAACCTCTTCGAGCAAGCCGCCTGAACTCAAGGCTCTCAGGTGAAGGGGGAGATGACAAAAATTCTGGATCCTCCGGTGCCACCCTATATCTCCGTGCCACAGTCCTGGAGACTGCAGGGGCAGACAAACGTTTCTTCCAAACCTCCAACACCGGCTCCAGAATTGCCTCATTAAACGGTAACAAAGGCTCAGTCACAGAGGATGGAGAATACAACACTTCAGTCAATAGATTGGACTTAAATTCGGTGGAAGGAAGATTAATGTCCAATAATTCAGCAGCTTTTCTCACAACTGTGTGATATGGGTCTACCTCCTTCGAAAGAGCATCTGAACCCGGAGAAAAATCCCACTCAGGGGAAACATCAAGACCACTTGCATCTTTTAATTCTGCAAAATAGTCCTCAGAATCAGGAAGTTCACCTTCCTCCATGTCCTTCTGATAGCGTGCCTCTTCCACAACTCTTTGGGCCTCCCTCCTGGAGCGGATCCTCGGGACTGGAGTGGATGGATCCACAACCGACTCCATCGGATTCGGGACCGGCGTCGAACGCGGATGCGACGGCGCCGCTAGCGCCAAACGAGGTCGAACAGGCGGCGTCGGAGATTCTCGATACGGCGTCGGAGATTCTCGGTACGGCGCCGGAGATTCTCGGTACGGCGCCGGAGACCTTGGCACTGGAAAATTCCAGGACGGCGTCGCTGGAAGACAGGGCATAAATGGAGCCTAGGCATATGCCTGAGGGACAACCAAATTGAAGGCAAAAGGACCCATGGGGCCCGCAGGCGCACCAGAGGGGTACATAGCCCTTGCGAAGACACCATACATAGCGTTAAGATAGTGTGATGGGTCTTGGCCTGGAGCCGGGAAAGGGGGATAATTTCCCGGTGCCGGCTCTGAAGCCGGTGTACTGGGAGTCGGGACCGTCAAAGGAACCTCTTCAGGCTGCTCCTGATCTTCTTGCTCTGGCTCGGCTTCACCCGGATCCGAAGAATGGACCGAATCCAAAGGAGCCGGCATCGGTGATCGAGAGACTTCGACTTAAGGACAAACTTCCTTCTCTGGCGAGACGGAGAAACTTCCTTCTCTGGCGAGACGTCGAGGAGAAGATGACTTCGGCGCTGGTTCCTTATCAGAGTGACGCCTCGAAGAGTGCTTCTTTCTCTTATGTCTCTTCGACTTCGAATGTCCCGACGCCGACTTCGAACCCGACCTGGATTCGGAATGAGATCTAGACCTCGACCTCCTTTTACTCGCCTTCTTACTCTTCTTCATCTTGGCAATAAATAACTTCGCTTTCCTTTTCTTTAATGCCTTAGAGGTCATCTTCCTGCAATACGCTCATCCATCAACGTCATGATCGGAAGACAAGCACCAAACGCAATCCTCATGCGGGTCAGTGATGGACATCTGCTTCCCGCACTCCCTGCAGGGCTTAAAACTAGATTTTCTCCCAGAAATCTTCGAAAGGAAACGAGAAGAACAGACAAGAACAACTATAATAACAATGTTACTACGGAGAGTCCCAAGAAACCGCTGGTGTCGACGGCACGGAAAAAAGGGAACTGACGTCATCACGAAGCCCTATTATGGATCCAGTGACGTCAGCGGGGTCTCGAGCGGAGTCGTACCCTCTGTGACGTCGTCCATGACATCGCCGGCGTGGAGAGCTACAAAAGTTTCCGATTGGCTGCTGCGCAGGGGGTATTCACAAGGTGAGGAATCCACTGGCAGATGTATCGATCAAAATAGTCAAGCATAGTAAAGTCTTGTACCCACACCATTCGATCACTTTCCTTGGATTCATGTTCAATTCTGTGTAGGTCACACAGAGGAAAATGACGAAGATCTGTCAGGAAGTATGGCAGATTTTACAGAAACCTCAGACCTCCCACCGCAGTATTGCTGGAGTGGTCGGCCTCTTGTCAGCTTCGATCCAGGCCATCTTTCCAGGCCCCCTTCATTTTCTGGCCCTCCAGAGACTCAATGCGTCTCATCTGCAATGGGGTCTAACGTACGCCCAGCAGGTACCTTTATCGGAGGAGGCAAAGGACAAGCTTTATTGGTGGCTCTCACACATGGAGGTGTTTAACAGACAGGCCATATTTGGCTCCCAACCAGATCTTGTAATCGAATCAGATGCCAGCGGTTCAGGCTGGGGACCCTGTTGTGGAGAGTTCACCACCGGCGGCGGCTGGTCTGTTGCGTAGCGTTCTCTTCACATCAACTGTCTGGAGTTAATGGTGGGTTCCTTGGCGGTCCGGTGTTAGACCAGCGACAGAGCTCAGTCCTGTGTTCTACTGAATATGGACAATGTGGCGATGGTTCACTACATCAATCACCTGGCAGGAATGTGTTCTAAGGCCTTGTTGGACCTCGACAGGAACTTCTGGGAGGACTGCCTGGAACATCAGGTCTCGGTGATGGCAGAACACCTCCAGGGATCATCCAACCAGGAGGTGGATTGGCACTCACAGCACCTGTGGAACTCGAATCTTTGGAGGTTGTTTCCCTTCATGTTCCAGTCACTGCGAGCGCTTTGGGGGTCCTTTCACAACCGACCTGTCGCTTTTCGTTTCGATCAACAGCTTTCCCTGTATTTCAGTTGGAGACCGGATCCGGAAGCAGTGGCCACAGATGCCTTCCTCTAGGATTGGGAGATGGAGCAGGGTTATGCCTTTCCCCCCTTTGCCACAATGAGGCTGACAATGCAGGTTCGACAGCAGGAAGCGGAATTGGTGGAGATCACCCTAGTATGGAGATCGCAAGTATGGTTTCTAGTTCTGATGGAATTTTCCTGGGCTTCTCCAATCCGTCGACACCCATTGCCTCATCTCCTGAGCGTTCCGGCCATCAATCCTCACCTTCTAGTGATGAGCGACTCTCTCCTGCTCATGGCGTGGAGGAAAACCGGTCTCGATGGTAAGTCCTGGGGCTATCAAGAAGAGCTGCGGACCTCCTCTCTCGAGCTTGGGCAGACAGTACGGTTGAGTGGTACAGTTTGGCTTGGTCTTGCTGGATGAGTTGGTGTCTGCGACTGGGTCTGGATCCCGTGGGGGCAGACGTTGTCCACATCCTGAACTTCCTAGCCTCCCTGGCATCAGAGGGAATGGCATACCCTACGGTCAATACCTTTCGGTCTGCAATCTTGGTTGGCAAAGCCACCGTGGCGAACCTCCGGGTTGGAGAACATCCGCTGGTCAGGAAGTTATTACGTAGTATCCGGTTGTCTCTCCCAACAGAGCCAAGATACTCGGTCCTGTGGGATGTCAACAAAGTCTTGAATGTGACTCGGTGCACCAAATGCCAGTCTTGGGTGATCTCTTACCCGGCCTTTCCATAGATGCCCAAACTATGTTTAGTGAGGTGTATCAAGGCCTATGAAGTCATGAGCAGAGTTACGACCTCATGGGGAGAGGCAATTGCTTATTGCTTTGAGGAGGCCATTTAAGGCAGTCTCATCTGATAGTGCGATGGGTCTGATGGGCGCTGATGGAAGCGGGCATCAATACAAAGATTTTTGGAGTGCACTCAACTAGGAGCGCAATGGCATCAAAAGCCTTTGTATTAGGAGCTTGCTTAGATGATACCTTGAATACAGCAGACAGGTCGTCAGACTCAACCTTCAAAAAGTTTTATTTTATACCAGTTTCCTCCATTGCAGCTCTAGTGGTAGATAAGCTTTGAACTAGCCTATTCCTTGCCTCCCTTTCCTGACATAGAATGTAAAATTTCCTAGCTTTCATGACAGAAAATTTCACGGAGGCTAGGATCGGCCCTTCCATAGCTGAATCATGACCCACTCTGAAAATCCGAACTACGTCTAAGTGTAAGTAAAGGGTCTTCCTGATTTTTCGTTTTTGATGAGGTTGAGATTGAGGTCCTATGTTAGCTTGCTGTTGACAGGTGCCGAGTTTCCAGTGTTTGATTGCTCCTTTTCAGTTCATAGGTTCAGAGACCGCAAAGCAGGAGTGATAATCTTCAGGAGTGATTCTTCAGCCTCGTTGCAGGAAGAAAGAGAGAATCCGACGAGGGTCAATACCAGTTAATGAGGCAGGAGTCTCCTGACTGGACGAACATTGTTTGTTTGAACTTGAGGGGTTTTTCTTAGGTTTCATGGGCTATAAACTCCTTTGTTGATTGTTATTTCTTTAAGATAGCTGCAGTTTGAATTAAAGAAGAAAGAAAGGTCTTATCCTCACTTCCATGACCTTAACAGAATGGAAACTTTCCATTACAAAAGCAAAAAAATGTTACATTCTGAAGTGTAATGGAAACAAAGATTTTAATAGGATCAAAACAAATCAAGACACTTCTTGGTGATCTGCAAGTGATAAATATTTGTTAAAACCGAATTTCCACACATTATCTTTTGTGAGCTGTATTGTTTTATCAGTACAAATGCATGTTTGTGCAAATTTAGTGGCCATAGCAAAGGAAAATGTGCCATCTTCAAATGACAGTGTGCCACCACTCCCATGCTTTAGTAATATATTTGTGAAAGTCTGCTCCAAAAAGCACCCTTGGCTATTTACTACTGTGAGAAGCTGGCTGTGTATATGGTGTACACTTATGTAAGTGGGCACCTTGCACCAATCCAGACAACCCGTATGGTGATTTTAGTGGTCTTAGACATCCTTAGAAAGCTCTCTAAGTGGTAGCTGTGGAGAGCCGCCTTCAGACTTAGTCCAGAAGGAGTGTAAAGCAGCTTGTTTTACCAGAACATACTAGTATAGGTATAGATTACGTGAAAAAGAACCACAGAATGTATTTATAAAAAGATGTATTTATTATAAGACACCCACTAACACATACATATATCTCCAGCCGGAGATATGCATACAATAATTTTCAATAAAAACAGGTTAGTTGCACGAAATACACAGTGATCACCAGGAGGAGACCAAACCATATACTAACATAGTGGTATGCAAACCACGACTTGAGTCAAGACTATACCCAGTTTCGTACCAGAACGTGAGCCAATGGCTCCCTGAGCTGGTTTGAACTGGACTATGCAAGGAGGGCACCAAATGTGCCCTTCAAGCAGACTGAGTGGCGCTGGCAAGCGCTCCCACTCTGCCCCAATACAATAAACCCTGTGTGGGAGGTAGTCACACCTCCCTGTGACAGGATACCTATGGTTCTGCCTTCCCCTGCTCGAGCTTGGCTCGTCAGCAGGATGGCAGAATCGAGTCTCTGGTCGGCAGTAGCCATGTTGTGCTGTCCAGCTCTAGAAGACTGGTACCGGGAGCACTGAGGACCTCCCGGAGGAGCTTTACAGTGCATGGAATCATTTCTACCACACCATTTACGGTGTGGGGGTATGATTCCAACATATTTGATACCAAACATGATAGGGTTTGTTACAGCCAGTTTAGAGATAGTCATTGCGTAATGACACATTGCCACTCTATGTATCATAATGGCTGATGCACTTACAGCCAGGAAAAAAGGACTCTGAAGGCTATAGGGGTATCCTGCTCATGCAGGTGCACCCTCACACGTAGCACTGAGCACCCTGCCTTCAGGATTGAAAGACCTGCTTTAGTGGTGGCTTATAGGTTTTAAGTGCAGTGACCCTAGATATAGGTAGACCTATATCTTTCGTAAGTGGTGCTAGCACCAGATTACACAGGCTGCAATGGCAGGCCTATATTTACAGTTTGAGTGGCCCCTCATCAGTGGCATAATACACGCTTTAGCCCATGGGTGACCCCTGGTGTACCTATGCCCTGGGTACCTCAGTACTATATACTATGGACTGATAAGGGTACACCAGTGTCCAATATGTAATGTACCAAAGTACTTACCTTACCAATGTAGGGGAGAAAGCACAGAGACTGGGATCCTCCCAGTCAGACTAGTCAGAAACAGCATAACACTAGGCAAAAAGTGGGGGTAACCATAAAAGCAGATCCTACTTTCCTACAACTACAACCTTACCACTCCCCTTCTGAATGGGCATGTTTCACCTGCTCCCCTTGTTCTTTGTGTGATGCTTGGATTTTCTCACAATCTCAGTGATGTAACATTGATGGCAGTACACCCCACTCTGAAAATTGTTTCAGAGTGGGGGTGCTGCCATCAATGTTACATTCCTATGGGCCTCATGGCCCATAGGAATGAATGGGATGGTATTCCTTGATTGCGAATCTCAATTTGCAATTCGCAATTAAGGAATATTAAGGAATCACAAATATTTTTGCGATTCCTACCTACATTCAATTTAGCGAGTCCATAATAGCGATTCGGTAAAAATCGCTATTAAGGACTCGCTAAATTGAATTTACCTACATCTGGCCCATAGCCGGTCCATGGTGGTGTGCTCATGGTATGGAAGGGTGAAGAGTATACAGGATGCAAAGTAGAGGTCTGTCCCAATCGTAGAGAAGACGAGAAGACATACATAGTCCGACCCATAAGCAAACAGCTGCAGTAATACAGCTTAATCATCCAAAGTTCACTAGTGAAGTTTTTTGAGAAGTTCATGGGATCGATTTTTTATGGTGAGAAGCAGATACCATGAAGCTGTAGCTCTGAAAATTAATGACCACTCCAAGCTTTCCTGGGTCAGGGGATTGGAGTGACGATGTCGGGTGGGGAAGGGGAAAAGAAGATGAGGCAGGTTAGTTGAGGCAAGGATCTAGAGCATTTCGGTTTTAGAACAGTTCAGCAGGGAGTGCAAGGCCATTCTGTGATGGACAGCTGTAAGGCAGTTAATCATTTAGGTTTGTAGTTGAGATGTTACATGAGACTATGTTTAGTGCCAGTTTGGGGCACTGGTGCTTTTGGATTCACTGGCTTTGTTTTGCATTGAACCACAGGAATACCATTCGGATAACATCTATTTTTACAACAGCCGGAAAAGAAAATCCGTGCAAAACATACAATTTGGCACTCTGTAAAAGGCCTACATGTGCACACTTCATCTAACAAAAGAGGTGCCTCCTATTCTGCATATCCTGGTCGTGTTGTAAAATTGGTCTCAAGGTTTCTCGTGCCCACAATATGGACACGCCCAAAGGATTTTGCCAATTAAGAAATTGCCTTCCAGAACAGAATTTGACATTATCCACGTATAATTTAAATGTCTCATTAGTATACGTTATAAGATTCAGAACTTAAAAAGAGAAGGAACGTGCTTGGGATTTTTCTGTGTTCAGAATGTCTTCTTGAAATAACTGCTTTTTTTAATACAACAAAGTGTCTTTGTTTTAACATGAATAAGCACAAATAAGCAAACAAAAAAGTTTAATGACACAAAGATTCTATTTTCATCTTGTATACATTAAAATTCTATGAGTAACGATTTGATCATGATGAGGCACAAATGCTTCCTTAGTCTATCGATTGGGAGCAATAAACCATCCGGGGAAAATGTTGACTTAGTTGCTACCTATCTGACACCAAAATATAGCAATAAGCAAACTCAAAGGTGAGCAGTTAAGCGCTCGTACTGTGCTCCACTACTTGAAACATTTCTTTTAGTAATTTGGGAAGTGTTTAAGCTACAAAGAAATCATTTTTATTTAACCCTGCAAATCATGCGGCTGTTTGGTGCCATATGTGGCAAATTAAGTCAACTGCAGCCGCGTAATCATAATTCAGTGGTCCTCATAGTTCATGGGAATGGGCCATTTTAGCTGCACTTGTGGTGCGAAGAATATAGACAGGCACACACCTGAAAGGTCTGTGTAGCTCTCTAAACAGAGACTCTTGGTTTTCCTTATGTGTAGGACATGTGCTGGTGTTTACCCTATGGGTGAATGAATAGCGTTCATTTTGGATAAATTGTACATGGCTGCACAAGGTGGCTTCTCGGAAGTCTGTCTTTAATTCATGCTGAACATCTCTGACATCAGTCTTACCAGTAGGGCGGTGGGATGTTGGTTTAGCCACCCTTTTCTCTACAATGAAACTCATCCCTTGCCCCTCTGCCCTATTGCTATCACCTGGCAAAGATCTTCTTTGGGCTCTGCTAAATCCACACTGACAGCTTGACCAGTGCAATTGCGTTTTACCTTGAACTCTTTGCTCCTGATGCCCACGAAAACTGCCTACAAAGATAGAGCCCTGGCAGGGAGAAAAACTTGAATTTCAAATACATGTGTTGGCTCAGGCTCCCATCTTGGCGAGATAAGTCAGATAAACTCTGTGTCTTTGATCCATAAATGTGGACATTATCAGGAGCCCTTTCACATCACTGTTGGACAGACAAATTGCCAGGGACATATTGTCCTCTGGAAATTGCCTTTCCACAGTCTGGATCTACGCCATCAGGCAGGGGCAAGGCGACCCTTGCCCCTGCCTGCAGGGCCGGTCGCTCCACACACCGCGCAGCTCCCTCCTTGAGTGCCGGGACCCCCGACCCCTCCGCTGCTGCCTCGCACAGGCGTGTGCCTGGACTGCTGTTCTGCCGGCTCGTTCCTGTCTCCTTTGCCTGTGCCCCTGATCGTGAACTTAGCTTGCTTCTCCATTGTCCATTGTTTGCTAGGTTTAACTTCTGTTTTAACTTTGCTGTGTTTACTTCTGACCCTGATTGTGTTTTGCTGTGCCTTCTGTACCGTCCTAGTGTCCTTCCCGCCGCTTCTCCCCCTCCCCGCTCCCCGCCGCTGCTCCCCTGCGGCCCGCCCCTTCTCGCTCCTGCTACCCGCCCATTGGCCACCCCGCTCCCGCCTCCCAGCTGCTCCTCCCTCGCTCCGCCCCTCCCACTACGCCATTTATGGCGGAGGCCACGCGTACGCGCATCGTGCTCGCGCAGCGGGCGCGGCGATTGTGCGCCGAAGGCGCGCCAAAGGCAAGCCCGTCTGCGCCTGTCCGCGCCTGGACCGCGCCCAGCGCCAGAACCCCTGGCCTCAGCCGCCGATGCAAGAACACCCGACAGACCTACGACGCCGCCACTATCTACGCACTCATTACCGGCCGGAACCCTGCCTGCTACCGAGCAACCCCGAGACGCACCCACGGACCCTTTGCCTGCCAAGCCTGCCGATTCACCTGCTACCGGACCTGCACCACCGGCGCCAAGTCGAGCACCAGCAGCAACCACTTGAAGTGCATCCTGCTCAACACCCGCTCCGTCCACAGGCACGCCGTGGAACTCTGGAACCTGCTCGACTCGACAGCACCGGACGTCGCCTTCCTCACCGAAACCTGGATGAACGCCTCCTCAGCGCCCGACATCGCCATAGCCATCCCGGACGGATACAAGATCACCCAGAAGGACCACGTCAACCAGACGGGAGGAGGCATCGCCATCGTACACAAGAACACCATCCGCATCTCGACTAACTCCGACGAAACCTTCACCGCCGCCGAACACCTGGACTTCCAGATACACACCGACCCCAAGACCACCCTCAGAGGCACCCTCATCTACAGACCCCCAGGACCACGAACGCAATTCAGCGAAGACATCGCAGACTTCATCAGCCCGCACGCCCTTCCCTCCGCCGACTACATCCTCCTAGGGGACCTCAACTTCCACCTGGAGAACAACGACGACCGAAACACCACCGCCCTGCTGGACAACCTCGCCAACCTCGGACTCAAGCAACTGGTGAACACCCCCACCCACTACGCCGGCCACACGCTTGACCCTGTCTTTTCATCCAGCAAGCACATCTCCGTCAGCCACGCCACCGGACTCCACTGGACCGACCACAGCTGCGTCCACTTCAGCTTCAGAAGAACGACGGCCCACCACCACCCACAACTGGTTCCCCGCCGAAGCTGGAGCAAGATCACCGCCGAACAGCTCACCGCCTCCCTCAACCAGAACACTCCCACCAGCACAACGGACCCCAACAAAGCAGCCAGCAACCTCACCAAGTGGCTGACCGCCTGCGCCGATGACCTCGCACCATTAAAGAACCCTCCCAGCAGACCCGGCAGGAAGAAAACCCCCTGGTTCACCAACGAACTCAAGGAATCCAAGAAGAACTGCCGCACCCTCGAGAAAGCCTGCGGCTCGACCAGACCACAGACAACAGGACCGCCCTCAAGCACGTCACCCGCAAACACCACCAGCTGATCCGCGCAACCAAGAAGACGGCACTCAAAGAACGACTGGACAACAACGCCCACGACAGCAAGGAACTCTTGCTCCCAAACCAACGGACCACGCACGCCACCTGGGCTTCATCCTGGACCCCTCCCTGTCGATGACCAGACAAGTCAACGCCGTCTCTTCTTCATGCTTCAACACCCTGCGCATGCTCCGCAAGATCTTCAGATGGATCCCCACCGAAACCAGGAAGACCGTCACCCAGGCACTCGTCACCAGCCGATTGGACTACGGGAACACCCTCTACGCCGGAACCACAGCCAAACTTCAAAAAAGACTCCAACGCATCCAGAACGCCTCCGCACGACTCATCCTGGACATCCCTCGACACAGCCACATCACCGGACACCTGAGAGACCTGCACTGGCTCCCCGTCAGCAAGAGAATCACGTTCAGACTCCTCACCCACGCACACAAGGCTCTCCACGACCTAGGGCCCAAGTACCTCAACGACCGCCTGACCTTCTACACGCCCACCCGCCAGCTACGATCAACCAGCCACGCCCTCGCCACCATACCACGCATCCGCAGAGCCACCGCCGGAGGAAGATCCTTCTCCTACCTGGCAGCCAAGACTTGGAACTCCCTCCCCATCCATCTACGGCGAACCCAAGACCATCTCTCCTTCAGGAAGCAGCTCAAGACCTGGCTGTTCGAGCAGTAACTTACCCCTCTCCCCCAGCGCCTTGAGACCCTCCCGGGTGAGTAGCGCGCTCTACAAATGCCGTGATTGATTGATTGATTGATGCCTGCATTCCTGAAACATCCTACTACTGTGACTTGTGGGAGAAGAGAAGCTGGCATGCCTTGCAAGGAAAGCAGACAAGCTGCAGTTAACGCCTGAAGACCTGCACAAGGCCAAAATAATAGATGTTATGCATGGAGGATGTCATTCGGAGCCATACAATATTTACCATCCCAGCTGGTTGGAAGAAAGATCAAGGCCCACAGAGTAAAGTTCTCCCTGGTTGTGAAACTGTAGGTCTACTTTCCTGCATTGGAACTGGTGAAATAGACATCCCATCTCATACTCTTGCTTTGGAACTGGACTGGAAAAGCCAGATATGTTCATATCAACAATGCGCACTGCACTTTTACACCCCTAGGGTGATGTCATGTAACATTAGCTGGAACTGTTCGGCTTAATCACAAAACCATTTGAACCATTTTTGAGCTGCTCCTGTATTACTGTTTAAATTTGTAATTGTTCCTTAAGCCTCAAGTCCAGTAGTCATTGGTGAAGCCATGGAGTCCAGTGGTTGTCCTTAATCACCCTCAGCATCATTGCCACAGAAAACCTTGAACATAACTGCCGGTTTTTGAGATTGAGGCCCTATAGCTTCTCATCTCAAATGGATACCAAAGTAGATGCTGACCCACTGCTACTTGCCCCCGCTGAAGGGCTCCAAGGCCAGCTGTGCCCCTGCACTGAACTATGCCAAAAATAGTTGTGCACATTTATGCCCTAAAAACTTGACCAGTGTCTTCACTTGGGTGAGACCCTAAGAATGTTGCTATTTACACTGGAAACATAGTAGATGTAGTGGGTTTTTCCCATAGGTTCAGGTGTAGATAGGTAGACACAGCAGACCAGACCAGATGCATATAGATGGTGCTTATTAGTAGTTAAGATGGAATAGGATAACAGCCCCACCAGGAGCGGCCTACTCGCCACTCAGCCCATCCTCAACTGTGTCTCTCATGCGTCCAACATTCCACCACACCAAGATTCCAGAGAGAACTCTCACACAGGGCTGAGCAGCTAGATGCAGGTACATAGAAATAACATGAGGATACTACATTATCCTCTCCCTTTAATAACGGAAAACAAAAAGAGCAAATAACTAAGAAGGGGAAAACTATACACATGAAATATACAAACTTTTAAGAAAACTGTAACCCAGGGATGAATAATAAAAAGCACCACAAGAGGGAAAACAGTGATCCACATTATTAAAGAAGGAAGAAAGCAAAAATATAAACACTTACCCATCCTCCTCCTTTAATAACGAACAATTTAAAATAAACAAGGCGTAATTTTTGAGCTCAAATATGATAACCAAAAACTAAGACAACAACTGCAATGGGCGAACCAAACCCCAAAAAATGCTTCTCACATGAGAAGACTGTGACGTAACAAAACGCCACCCCTCTTTTAAGGGACACTATGGGACTCAAACCCTAGTATAACACTGTTCAGGTGGGACTGACATCCCTTAAAAAACCAAGGTGGGACTAAAACCCCCTCACCAAAATGATCATTTAACTTTTTTTTAAAAACTAGCGTAAGCCAAGGGTAAATGGGACTAACAACCCACTCCCAAGGTATGGGACTCATAACCCACATTTTAAAAAAGCAACAACTTATACATAATGCCAACTGGCATACAGGGATGAGGGGACTTAAAACCCTCTCCCAACATGTTTCTAAAAGGAAACGGGACTAAGAAAAACTCCCCCCTATGCTGACCACACCTTTAAAATAAACATTTTAAGTAAAATAAGTACACTGTAAACTAAACACCCAGCATATAATACCTAAATACCTCTTACATGAGGAGATGGAACAGAAACCCACTTTGCAACTGAAATAGTGGCTAATGGAACTAATGACCCATACCCAATGCCAGAAAAACAACAGGAGAACACAATTAACTAAGTAGGCATGCTGTCAAACTAGATAATAACTGTAAAGTATTCTTTTACAAAAGAAACCGTTTCATCATTAACTGTAAAATGAAGCGTGAATACCATTTTAAGACATATGATGGCAGTGTAACATATATCTTAGCATTGAGTGTAGAAAAATGTATGCGTGAGGAATATGCGTGAGCCAACTTATGAAACATCTCCTAGACCTGCAATAAAAACAGAAACGAAAAGTGCTTTATATTTGATCCCAGAAAAATGCTAAAAAAAATATAAGAGCTTTCCGACGATTACATGTCCCCAGAGGATAGAGAATCAAATGAACACACCGGAGACACATCCAAGTTTTTCTAGATATGTCATTGTACTCTGTGAATTAATTGCACAGAAAAAAAAAATTGTTCCAGGAGCTTTGAAACCCCACAATAATACGCACAATGTCAATACGGTGCTGCTTTCACTGGAAACATGTTGCCAAGGACTTAGTCCAAAAATGAACAATCATACCGGTGCCGCTTATTAGCTACTGAACCACACAAAGTCAAGGAGGAAAATACCGGTACCGCTTATCAGTTTGTGACCGGTGCCGCTTATCAGTTTGCCTCCTCATAGTGCGTCTTCACGACTTGGTACCACACAGCACGTCTTTGCAGCTTGTCTCCTCGCAGTATGTCGCACTAATCTGTTCCGCAATAAACCAACTTGGCGGTACTTTAAAATTACGCTCGCCGAGTGGTTCACGGCGCGTTACTGCTGTAAAGCGTAGATCATCAGCATCGACATTTGGATGATAACGTCACAGATGGTTGTTGAAGGTTCCGCGTGATACTGCACATGAGGTAAATTCCACGCGCCGCTTCAAGTTTAAACTTTAGCTCAACTGTCTTTTTCTTTTAATACATGCTAAACGATGTTACTCCATACTACAAATTAACCATTTTTTGATTAAATCATTGGTCCCAAACTTGCTCCTAATACACATTCCTCAGCTGCTTGATACAACGATCCAACAGTCTATTAAATGTAAAGTCTTAACATAAAAACAGGATAACTTCGAATGACAGTTTCCTTTTCATTCAGTTAACACATTCCTTAGGCGCTTAGCTGCTCGAGCGCTACTGTTGAATTTGACCGAAATGATTATTATTTTTTTTTTTATTTTTTTTTTGCTAGTTTCAGCCAAGTGAATCACACGTCTTTAGTTAAACTCATATACTTCAAGTTTCTTTTTCTTTTCGCGCACGTTTCCAACTGTTCCTTGATCACGTTATTTAAGTGTACAGTCTTATACTTAAATATTAGATGCCTTCTTGCGCCAAAATTACACACACAGCCACTGCAATTTACCTTGTCTTCTTGTGGACTGGAGACGCTTCTTTCAAGGCTTCCTTTAGATGACAGTACACAGCACGCCTGTTGTTGAGCTGTCCGTTGTGCTGGACACTGGTGGGGCAAACAGGCGTGACCTCTCACATACTTGACATGTTAAACTTCTTAAGTACGCTTTTTCTTCCTTTTGCTTGACTCTTGAGTGTAGTTCTTCATCATTGGTAGGTTCTTTAAGTCCGACTACGCCAAAAATGTAGTGGGTTTTTCCCATAGGTTCAGGTGTAGATAGGTAGACACAGCAGACCAGACCAGATGCATATAGATGGTGTTTATTAGTAGTTAAGATGGAATAGGATAACAGCCCCACCAAGAGCGGCCTACTCGCCACTCAGCCCATCCTCAACTGTGTCTCTCATGCGTCCAACATTCCACCACACCAAGATTCCAGAGAGAACTCTCACACAGGGCTGAGCAGCTGGATGCAGGTACATAGAAATAACATGAGGATACTACAGTAGATCATCCAGTACTAACTCCATATTTAAAGGACTTTCATATGTCAGACATGCTGCATGAAGCAATAAACAAAAAGCAAATTTTTATTACAATTCAAGTGCTAAGGAAGAGACCATACTATTGCAACACCCATCCCCACTGACTACAAGGGCAATGATGCACTATCCATGGATCATGTTTTTTTCAAACAAAGTAAAATGAAGTGAATATCAGAGCCTTCTGGGAGAAACCTGCACCGCTTTAAAAATCTGGATAACAGCTTCCCTGGCGAGAACAAATGAGAGGTGTTACCTCCAAAGATGAACTGCCATTTCACCCCTTTTCAGGGGACCTAAAATTCCACCTGCTTACTGTGATCATATATTTTAACATGTAAAAAACTGAACAGAGAGCTGGTCCTCGTGGTCAACCCCATATCTATCACTGATGTCAAACTGTCATTTTATTTCTGCTCACCTAGGGGACAAATTGAATATGTTACCATTGATCTAGCCTTTTTAAGAGACCTAAATGTTTCTGACTTCAGGCATATTTTTCTAATAAAAAATATTCTTAGAGGGGGTCATTGCTTCATGGTGTGGCTCACACTGACTTCAACGCACCAAGCACATATTTCAGCTCCTCTTGGGGAGAATATAGAGGTTTTTTTTTAGTTCCCATGCTACTTCCTAGGGTATTATTCACCCAATAACCACAGCTATGTTTTGTCTGTATATCCAGGGAATTTTCATGTCTTGGCCACCACAGCCCAATCTCTGGCCCCATGTTGCCACCACCACAGGTAGAAAACTCTTACCTCATTCTATTTAAATGGAACCACACCTGTTTGTGACTGACAGGAAATAACACACCACATCTGCGCAAAGAAGTTTTTAAGTGTGGTTGGTCATTGAGATTTGTTAAGTGGTATGTCTACAGTTTTGGCATGAGGAAGCATTACACATATGGAAGCCTGTCTACTCCAGACATTTTGAGAAATAGAAACCGTGATAAATCTAAGTCGGTGTGATAGGAAATGATCACACGAGGTGTACTGTAGAGAACTAAGAGGTAAGCATGAAAGAAAATGAATACATTTTATTACACACTCTATAATGGCATAAAATGTAAGAAATTAATGTATAATAACCACTGGTGCCTCTAAAAAATGCTAATGAATAAAACTTGTGAACAGGTGTATTAAAGAAGAGATTTTAATAGGAATACGCCCAGAGAGATTTTGAAGAAGCTGGGTGAACACAGAGCCCAGCAAGATGTTTTTTTGTTCAATATATTCTATTGCTAGAATTGAAAAAAAACTAGTCCCAAACGACTCCAGAGAGCTATACCCAAGGAACAAGTTACTTACCTTTGGTAACGCTTTTTCTGGTAAATACAATATCTGCCTGTGGATTCCTCACCTTGTGAATATCCCCTTGCGTCAGCAACATTCGGAAATTCTTTTTGTAGCTTCGCGCCGACGTGGACGACGTCACAGAGGCACGACATCGCGCGCGACTCTGCTGATGTCACCGACACCATAATAGGCCCAAGCCGGCGTGATGACATCAGTTCCGCGCTTTTTTCCGTGCCTTCGAGGCATACGGACGGACCGATGACAGCAAATATATACACAGTATACACAGTACACAATGTCAAGATAACACACACAGTGTGAAGCCAATGCAGGAAAACAAAATGCAATAAACATTTCCTTCGACAATAAAAATATATACATTACAGTAACTCAGGCATAGAAGAGTGGACAACGGGGAGGCGGGTAGGTCAGTGAGGAATCCACAGGCAGATATTGTATCTACCAGAAAAAGCGTTACCGAAGGGAAGTAACTTGTTCTTCTGATAGATACATCTGCCAGTGGATTCCTCACCTTGTGAATAGAGTCCCACAGCAGTCCCCACTCCCGGAGGAGGGTGTCCACTCTCCTATATCAGAAAGTCCTGGAGGACAGAGCGCGCAAAGTGGCCGTCCCTCCTCACCTCGGAATCCAAGCAGTAATGCTTCGCGAAAGTGTGGAGGGAAGCCCAAGTTGCCGCTCTACAAATATCCTCAACAGGCACACCCCTAGACAAAGCAGATGTAGAACATCTGCTTTGTGGAATGAGCTCTTATACCCTCTGGAGGGTCCTTACCTGCCAGGGCGTAGCAGATCTTAATGCAGAGGATAATCCATCTCGAGAGCATGCGCTTGTGCACCGCCTTCCCCTTCCTGCAGCCAGCAAATCCAACAAACAGCTGGTCATCCAACCTGAACTCTCTTGTCCTGTCCAGGTAAAAGCTCACCGCCCTCTTAGGGTCCAAACGGCGAAGACGCTCCTCCTCCTTGGAAGGGTGAGGGGGAGGATAGAAGGTAGGGAGGGTAATGGACTGTCCTAGATGGAAGGGAGTTACCACCTTAGGCAGAAAAGCAGCCCTGCTCCTAAGAACCATTCGTTCAGCATGAATGGACAAAAATGGGAGCTTTGAACTAAGAGCTTGAAGCTCACTTACCCTCCTTGCCGAGGTAATTGCCACTAGAAAAATAGTCTTAAAAGACAAAAGTCACAAGGGACACTTGTGTAAAGGTTCGAAAGGCGAACCCATCCAGAATGTAAGAACAAGGTTCAAGTCCCATTGAGGTACAATAAAAGGTGTAGGAGGAAATGTATTGGTAAGGCCCTTAATGAATCATAATACAATAGGAGATTTAAACAAAGAGGGTTGGTCCGGCAAACAAAGGAAAGCCGACAAGGCCGACAAATAACCTTTAATAGTTGCCACCGCAAAACCCTGCTGGGCCAAAAAAAGTGAAAATTGAAGTATATTGGACAAACGAGCCCTTAAAGGGTCAATGGACTGCTCCCCACACCAAGCAACACATTTAGACCATCTATAAGAATAAATGGACTTGGTGGAGTCATGCCTGGCCGATAAGATAACATCCACCACATCGTGTGGGAGAGAAAAATAAATCAGGTTGCCCCGCTCAATCTCCAGGCATGAAGGTGTAAGGTCTGGAGGTGGGGGTGTAGAACCTGCCCCTCTATCTGGGAGAGGAGATCTGCCCTGTGAGGGAGACGGAGCGGAGGGCACAAGGAGAGGTGGAGAAGGTCTGTGTACCACACCCTTCTTGGGCAATCCGGGGCGATAAAAATAACTTGGGCCAGGTCTTGGCGAATCTTCCTCAGAACCCGAGGAATCAAGGGTATGGGAGGAAACGCGTAAAGGAGTTGCGAACCCCAACTCAACTGAAACGCGTCCCCCAAGGCTCCCTGCATCGGAAACTGGAGGCTGCAGAATGACGGGCAGTGAGCATTCTCGTAAGTGGCAAACAGGTCCACCTGAGGAGTCCCCCACGTCTGAAAGACGTGACGAACCACCTCTGGGTGAAACCTCCACTCGTGATCGGCGGAAAACTACCGACTGAGACTGTCTGCACGAACGTTCAGAACTCCGGCCAGATGATTTGCCATCAGACAAATCTGATGGTCCTGAACCCAGGACCAGAGACGCAGAGCCTCTCTGCAGAGACACTGCGACCCTACTCCTCCTTGCTTGTTGACATACCACATCGCGGTGGTGTTGTCCGTCAGGACCTGAACCGGCCGACCGAGAAGGGAAGGGAGGAAGGCCTTGAGTGCCAAACGAATCGCCCGCAATTCCAGAAGGTTGATGTGAAGCAACCTTTTTTTGGAGACCAAAGACCCTTGATCTCCAGATCCCCCAGATGAGCACCCCACCCTAGAGTGGATGCATCCGTTATCACTGTGACCACCGATGGAGGTAGTTGAAAAGGCTTTCCTTGGGACAGATTGCCTTCCACGCTCCACCAAGACAGATCCGCTGCAGTTTCTCTCGAGATCCTCACTGACTCCCTAAGATCTCCGCTGTGCTGATACCACTGCCTGCGGAGGCACCACTGGAGTGCCCACATGTGCCAGCGTGCATGGCTGACCAACAGAATGCAAGAAGCCATCAGACCGAGCAGACGAAGGACCTTCAGGACTGGAACGACTGCTCCATTGTAAAATAAAGGAATCATTTCCTGTATGTCGCTAATCTTTTGAGGAGGAGGGAATGCACGACATACAGTAGTGTCCAGTACCGCACCTATGAACAGATTGCGCTGGGAGGGCACCAGGTGAGATTTGGGTACATTTATCGAAAAACCCAACCTGTGCAACAACTGAGTTGTCTCCTGCAGATGATGGAGCACTATCTCTGGAGATTCCGCCTTGATCAGCCAATCGTCCAGATACGGGAAAACCGGTATCCCCGATCTTCTGAGATGTGCAGCCACCACAGCCATTACCTTGGTGAAGACTCGAGGTGCAGTAGTAAGACCAAACGGAAGGACCGCAAACTGGTAGTGTTGCGATCCAACCGTGAAACGGAGATACTTCCTGTGCGACTTCAGAATAGGAATATGAAAATACACATCCTGTAAGTCGATTGACACCATCCAGTCCTCTTCCAGCAGCGCTTGAAGAACCTGCGTAAGGGTGAGCATCTTGAACTTCTCCTGCTTCAGGTAAAGATTCAAGATCCTTAGATCCAGGATTGGACGTAGTCTGCCATCCTTCTTGGGGATCAGAAAATACCGGGAGTAGCATCCCTGACCCCTCTCCTGCTCCGGAACCACCTGGCAAGGAGGGTAATTTGAGGGAAATTCCCGAAAGGGAAGCGCATACCCATTCTCCACGAGATTGAGAACCCAATGATCTGATGTATCAATTTCCAATCTCGCATAAAATGGGTAAGCCAAACCCCCACTGGGCCCACATGATCCGGAATGGCGGATCTAGGGTTGCTTTGCTGAGTTGGCAGGAGGTTGGGAAGGGGAAGAGGAGGAGGTTTGGCGACCTCTAGGACGAGCTCTTTGCCTGCCCCTGTACGACTAGTACAGCGTATTTTGCTGCTGCTGTGATTGTTTGTAGGCCCGAAAGGAAGATCTGCCAAATTCTCTGAATCGCTTTCCAAAAGAGCCTCTGGTCAGAAGGCCCAAAGACTTTGCCGTCGTTCTGCTGTCTTTAAATCGCTCTAAAGCAGCGTCAGCTTTTTTCCCAAACAATCCTGACCCATCAAAGGGCAAATCCATCAATGCAGACTGAACATCCACAGAAAATGCTTTAGATTTCAACCACGCAGCTCTCCTAGTGGCCACTGAAGAGCCCATCACTCTCGCCACTGAATCAGCCATGTCCAGCCTACTCTGGATTACCTGCCTTGCCGCAGCCTGAGTGTCAGAAATCACCTCCTGAAAATCCTTCCTATTGTTCTCAGGAATTTTAGGCACCAATTGTTTGACGGAATCCATCAAAGCATGGATGTATCTACCCATTAGGCAAGTTGCATTTGTAGACTTAAGCGCCATGCTGGCTGAGGAAAAGATTTTCTTTGCCGCCTGATCTTGCTGCTTTTTCCCCAGGAACCTGCGGAAAAGCACCCGTAGCCTTTTTTGAGCAGACAGCTTGCACTACCAAATTCTCTGGTAGAGGGTGCGTTGACAAAAAGTCCGGGTCACCAGGTGCTACTCTATATCTTCTAGCAACCGCCCTTGAAACAGCAGGAGCTGTCAGAGGCTTTTTCCACACCTCATAAATAGGCTCAGCCAAAGCGTCATTAAATGGGAGCATTGGTTAAATTACAGAAGAAGGCGAGTGAAGGACCTCAGTTAGAATGTTAGACTTGTATTCAGCAGTAGGCAGAGTAATGTTCAACAAGTCTGCAGCCTTCTTAATAACAACGTGATAAGGTATTATATCCTTGGAAAGTACATCAGATACAGAGGCCAAATCCCACTCAGGAGACAGTTCAAGACCACTAGCCTCTCTAAGGTCATCTAAAGGATCCTCCAAATCCTGCAGTTCACCTTCCTCCAAATTCTCATCACGATACCTCTCCTCTTCCCGAAGCCTCTGTGCCTCACGCCTCGACCTCTCCTTCATAAACGAAGTCGACGGATCCGGGACCGACTCCACCGGAGCCGGAGCCGATGCTGAACTCGAAGTCGGAAGAGGCAGCTTCCGACTTCCGGTCCTCGGAAGCTTGTTTCCGGTCCAGGGAAGACATGGCTTGGCAGTTCGGGCTGGACTGTTCCCATGAGGCACAGGGTCAGACTGATTTGCATATAGCCATGTCTGAACTGGGGTGGCAGAGTGGGCTAAAGAACGGTGATGGATTAAACCCAGATCTTTTGACTGGGTGTGAGTGTTTGATTGATTCAGATGCTCCCTCCATCACCACACCCTTTTGTACCGCTTTTGGCCGCCATAAGTGTGGCAGGGCATGCTCAGACGTGAGTCCTTTGCTCACTTTGCCACTGGATTCAAGCCAGCCGGGCTGAAGACGGCTGGAATGCCAGAAACCGGTCCTCGGAAGCTTGTTTCCGGTCCAGGGAAGACATGGCTTGGCAGTTCGGGCTGGACTGTTCCCATGAGGCACAGGGTCAGACTGATTTGCATATAGCCATGTCTGAACTGGGGTGGCAGAGTGGGCTAAAGAACGGTGATGGATTAAACCCAGATATTTTGACTGGGTGTGAGTGTTTGATTGATTCAGATGCTCCGTCCATCACCACCCCCTTTTGTACCGGAAGAGCAGCTTAACCCGAGGACGAACTGGATTCGGCACCGGAGTCGAAGGCATCGGCGTCGATGGATTCGGCGTCGAAGGCTTCGGCGGCGCGAGAAAATGCCAATGCGGAGCTGGAGCCGGCATGAAAGGCATAAAAGGCGCAGGAGCATAAGCCTGGGGGACGCCCAGATTAAATGCTAATGGACCCGTGGGACCAACCGGTGCACCAGAGGGGTACATTGCCCTGGAGTAAATTTCATACATGGCATTCAGGAACTGGGTAGGATCCTAACCTGGAGTCGGAAAGGCTGGATAAAAGCCCCCAGGTTGCTCTTGAGGGAGCGGAGTCTTCACGACCTCGGCCTCCACCTCAGGCTGGTGCACCGGGGTCGACGAACCCTCAGGCAACAAAGCCTCGCCCTCTCCTTCATCTTCTTCGCCACCTTCATCTTCGTCTTCTTGACCCGAAGGATGGGATGGATTCGGAGAAGGATTCGGCAACTGCTTCGGTGACACAGGCGAATCCGCACGCAAAGCCTCACCCTCGGAGACCTGTTCTTCCGAAGCCGAGGCCACCGCCTCCTTTCGAAGTAACTTCACCTGTGACTTCGGCCTTGAACTTGAGTCTTTCTCAGAGTGATGGCGAGATTCATGACTCCTCTTTTTATGCTTCTTCCTCGAAGATCTCGAAGCATGTGCCGAAGACGACTCCAAGTGCGACCTCGAACGAGACCTCGACCTCGAACGCCGAGTTCGTGACCTCGAACTCTTTTTATCCTTTTTGTTCTTCAATTTTGCTACGAGGAGTTTTGTCTCCCTCTCCCGGAGTGCCTTCAGAGTCATCTTCTTACAAGAAGGACAATCTTCGACGTCATGATCGGAGCTCTAGCACCAAAACGCAGCACTCGTGTGGATCAGTGATAGACATCATCTTGCCACATTCTCCGCACGCTTTAAATCCAGTCTTCTTCATAGACATCACGACAGAAGACAAAGAAAACACCAGTAGAAATACAAAGTAACAAAGTTACTATACAGCTACAGACGATCCCTTGAAAACCGTTAGCGTCGACGACGTGGAAAAAAGGGAACTGATGTCATCACGCCGGCGTGGGCCTATTATGGTGTCGGTGACGTCAGCGGAGTCGCGCGCCATGTCGTGCCTCTGTGTCGTCGTCCACGTCGGCGTGAAGCTACAAATAGACTTGCTGACGCAAGAGGATATTCACAAGGTGAGAAATCCACTAGCAGATGTATCTATCAGAAAAAATGGATACGTAGCAAATGTAAGAACACAGAAACATGCTAGTACATTGGTATGAACAAGAAAATATGAGCTGACCTTTATCTATGCATTTCATAGAGCATATTTTTATTAGTTGATAGCTTGATAAGTAATGGTAACATTTTTACATTTTAAAGAACCTGACTCAGCACTTTGATTGGACAGATTTGTAAAAAAATTACAAATCAAATTGTTTGGTCGTAGTATTTGATTAGGAATAAAAATACTTTTTCATAAATCTAAATAATATAAGAATAGCGAGGCATTTATTTTCAGAGACAGACGAAGTTGTAATATGAAGAATGTACCATCTTCCGGATTTTCATTAAAATAACCAACTCATTGAGAACCTCAGGTTTAGGGCCACCTATCCTTACAAAGCCTCACAGAGAAAGAAAGAAGAGTCAGAGAAAAGCATGAAAATGTGGAGATTTCAAAGGATGAGCAACCTGTCATTGGGGAGGTGAATAATGTAGAGGAGCAGTTCATTCTTGCAGAACATGGGTGATCTGGAAGAACCGGTCAACCTGATTTTCTTGTTGCCACCCTCAAATTAACCCACTGTGAGCTTGGCCAGGTCCTGGTGTGGAAGCACCAGCGGAAGACCCACCAAAACAGAAATAATGGCCCTTATCAGCGGCTATCTAATAATGAAAAGATGGAACAGGCAGTGCAATCAAGAAGTTTGAACGTGATGCTATCCTTCATCCAGAATGTTCAATGTGATGCCTTCAATAAGGAAACCTTCTAAAAAAAGAATCCACCTAGTGAATGTGCCAAAGTGGACTCATTATGACCAGGGCAATAAACTAAGGCAGTCCAGGAAACTATATAACCACTCTTTACTTTAATATAGGGGTGCCAATAGGCATGTGATAGTATTGAATGCAGCTATAGCATAAGCAGGAACAATGACATTGTGGAATTTGCTGGCAATAGGTGCCCTCCACTGCAGTGTGGGGATTTAAGAAACAGCTCACAACTTAACCAGGTACGTCACTAGCTCATTTTCCCTCCCACAATGTAAGCATTTGAGAAACAGAGATCAAATGGCAGCAGATATATTTGAAAAAAGTGGGGGAAAACAGCAGCTAGAAATATATTTTCTGTCAGATAAAAAACGGGGGGGGGATGTAAGAAACTTTTAAAAATCTTTTTCACTTGAGGAAGTAAACCCAAATGAAGGTCTGGAGCAAATGTCAGTTCAAGACATGATGGGATAGGGAAGCCTCTGGCTCCTTAAAGGAGCAGTGTTCTATTTTTAGCTCTTCACAGCAGTAGCGGCTCCTGGAGGGAGTGCTGTGGGCGGTGTGGCGGGGCAGGGGAGGGATAGTAAACTGGCATACGGCCGATTGGAGGTAAGTACATAAATAAATAAATAAAACCAATTACATTGCGCACGCTGCATCGCCATTTGGCATTGCAGCGCAATGTAATTCGTTTTATTTATTTATTTATGTACTTACCTCTGTTCGGCCGTATGCCGGAGTTGACTACCCCACACCTGCCCCTCCCCTGCCCCGCAGCAAACCCTCCAGGAGCCGCTACAGCTTCAAAGCTGATGGCTATCGGCCTATACTTCTCTTCATTTCCTACATGTTTAGGTCTGATCTATGGACTTGGCTGTCTCACCACCCTCACAAAATAAAATGAATAAAAACACAATCAAAAATATAGATCCATAGAGCTTCATCCGGTTATATTTTGCTGCTTCCCACCACAACATACAGCATGGTGTATTGGGTCACCCCATTTCAGCCGCTGGCCCTTGTGAGGGTGCTTAGACAAAATATCAGAAATAAATACGGTGTGGACAAAATATCATGTTACAAATATCAAGGACAAAAATATTGTGAAGGCTAGTATCCATAGGTAAGCAAAGTTTTACGATTTATAACTCCACATAACTGTACCATGATGATATATATATCTTCAAAGCGCGAAGACGTCTCCAGTTAAGAATAGTAAATCCATAATTACCTGTTTGCACTTACCGTCTCAATATTTTGGTCCTTGATAATTTTGACATGATATTCTGTCCACACAATATCTCTGCTTCCGATATTCTGTCAGTGATCAACTGTGAGTGCTGACAATTTGCAAAAAAGTACACTGCATTGCTTATGCTGGTGAACTAATGATGCACTACAGCTTCTTATTGTAGCTATTCTAAGTTAATTGTACATTTTCTTTGTGCCAAAAACAACCATATTTTCCTGTCATGCATTAAAATGAAAACGCGTTTCTATACCTGTTCTAAGTACACCATACAGCTATGAAGCACCTATCCTGTTCAATAAAAAGTTATATGCAGAGGTTTTTTTTAATGTAAAATATTTTACTGAAAGCAAATTGTTGTTGTGTATAGGTGGTGACTTAGGTTCTTTTTTCCTTGTTTTTTTATTTTTGGGCTTTTACTTGCTACAATATTAAGTTAAAACCACTTTGACAGACCTATTAGTAAGTAAGTAAAGAATTTGTATAGCGCACTACTCACCCGGAGGGTCTCAAGGCGCTTGAGGGGGGGGGGGGGTTAGTTATTTATTAAATAGCCAGGTTTTTAGTTGTTTTCTGAAGGAGAGGTGGTTCTGTGTAAGGCGGAGGTGGGTGGGGAGAGAGTTCCAGGTTTTGGCCGCTAAGTAGGAGAAAGATCTTCCTCCCGTGGTGGTTTTTCGGATGCGTGGAATCGCGGCGAGGGCTTGATTGGACGATCGTAGTTGGCGGGTGGGGGTGTAAAAGGTTAGGCGCCTGTTGAGGAATTTGGGTCCTAGGTCGTAGAGGGCTCTGTGCGCGTGGGTGAGGAGACGGAACGTTATTCTCTTGTTGACGGGGAGCCAATGAAGGTCTCTCAGGTGGCCGGAAATGTGATTGTGGCGGGGTAGGTCTAGGATGAGTCTGGCTGAGGCGTTCTGAATGCGTTGGAGTTTTTTCTGTAATTTGGCTGTGGTTCCGGCGTAGAGGGTGTTTCCGTAGTCCAGTCGGCTAGTGACAAGTGCATGGGTGACCGTCTTTCTTGTTTCGGTGGGGATCCATCGGAAGATCTTTTTGAGCATACGCAAGATGTTAAAGCATGATGATGAGATGGCGTTGACTTGTCTGGTCATCGAGAGGGAGGAGTCTAGGATGAATCCTAGGTTGCGAGCATGGTCCGTTGGTTTGGGCGCGTTGCCTAGGGCTGGTGGCCACAATGAGTCATCCCATGCAGAGGGGGATGATCCTAGGATGAGGACTTCCGTCTTGTCTGAGTTCAGTTTTAAACGACTATTCTTCATCCATTCGGCTACCTCTTTCATCCCTTCATGTAAGTTGATTTTGGCGGTGTTTGGCTCTTTGGTGAGGGAAAGGATCAGCTGTGTGTCGTCAGCGTAGGAGATGATGTTGAGGTTGTGTTGGCGTGCGATGGATGCAAGGGGGCTCATGTAGACGTTGAAGAGGGTGGGGCTGAGTGATGATCCTTGTGGTACGCCGCAGATAACTTCGGTGGCCTCTGATCTGAAGGGGGGGAGGCGGACTCTCTGGGTTCTTCCGGCGAGGAATGATATGATCCAATCCAATGCTTTTCCTTGTATCCCGACGTTGCTGAGGCGTTGTACAAGGGTGCTATGTTAGACCGTGTCGAATGCTGCGGAGAGGTCCAGGAGGATAGGGGCAGCTGTTTCCCCGTTGTCGAGTAGTGTTCGGATGTCGTCTGTGGCTGCGATGAGGGCGGTCTCGGTGCTGTGTTTGGCTCGGAAGCCGGACTGTGATGGGTCGAGGGAGTCATTGGACTCGAGGAAGGCGGCGAGCTGACTGTTGACGGCCTTCTCTATGACTTTGGCAGGGAAAGGGAGGAGCGAGATGGGGCGGTAGTTCTTAAGTTCAGTGGGGTCTGCTGTAGGTTTCTTCAGGAGGGCACTGAGTTCGGCATGTTTCCAGCTTTCCGGGAAGGTAGCGGTGTTGAGGGAGCAGTTGATGATATCCCGGAGTTGGGGTGCTATGATGGAGTCGGCCTTGTTGAAGATGTGATGGGGGCATGGGTCGGTTGGGGATCCAGAGTGTATGGAGTTCATCAAGCGGATGGTGTCTTCGGTGCTGATCGGGTTCCAGGCGCAAAGGGTGGTGGTGGGGTGCTTCAGTTCGGTGGTGAGGGGAGTGGACTGGTCGCCAAAGCTGTTATGTATGTCAGTGATTTTACTGTGGAAGAACGAGGCTAGAGAGTCGCAGAGGTCTTGAGAGGGAGTGATGTCGTTGGTGTCGGCGCAGGGATTGGTAAGCTCTTTGACGATGCTGAAGAGTTCCTTGCAGTTGTGGGCGTTGTTGTCGAGTCGATCCTTGAATGCAGATTTCTTGGTGGATCGGATCAGCTGGTGGTGTTTGCGGGTGGCGTCCTTGAGGGCGGTCATGTTGTCTGTGGTTGGCTTTTTTCGCCAGGCTTTCTCAAGGGTGCGGCAGTTCTTTTTGGAGTTCTTGAGGTCGTCGTTGAACCAGGAGGCTTTTTTGCTACCTGGCTTGTTGTGTTGCTTTTTCAAGGGCGCTAATTCGTCAGCGCAGTAGGTGATCCATTGTGTGAGATTGATGGCTGCTTGATTAGGGTCCGATGATTTGGCGGGAAGGTTTTGGCTTAGCGAAAGGGTGAGTTGGTCGGTGGTAAGTTTGTTCCAGTTTCTGCGGGGGACTTGTTGTGGGTGGTGGTGGGTTGTGGTCTTTCTGAAGCTGAAGTGAACGCAGCTGTGGTCCGTCCAGTGAAGTCCTGTGATGTGATTGAAGGAGACGTGCTTGCTGGAGGAGAAGATAGGGTCGAGCGTGTGTCCGGCATAGTGGGTGGGGGTGTTTACTAGTTGTTTGAGTCCGAGATTGGCGAGGTTGTCCAGAAGGGTGGTGGTGTTGCTGTCGTTGTTCTTTTCCAGATGGAAGTTGAGGTCCCCTAGTAGGATGTAGTCTTCGGAGGGGAGGGCGCTTGGGCTGATGAAGTCAGTGATGTCTTCGCTGAATTGTGCGCAGGGTCCTGGTGGTCTGTAGATGAGGGTGCCTCTAAGTGTGGTCTTGGGGTCGGTGTGAATCTGGAAGTGGAGGTGTTCGGCGGCTGTGAGGGTATCGTCGGAGCTGGTCGTGATGCGGATGGTGTTCTTGTGGACGATGGCGATGCCTCCTCCTGTCTGGTTGATGCGGTCCTTTCGGATGATCTTGTAGCTGTCCGGGATGGCTATTGTGATGTCGGGTGCTGATGAGGCGTTCATCCAGGTTTCTGTGAGAAAGGCGACGTCCGGCGTAGTGTTGTCCAGCAGGTTCCATAGTTCGATGGAGTGTTTGTGGACCGATCGAGTGTTGAGTAGGATGCATTTCAGGTGGTTACTGTCTGAGCTCTGTTTGGCGTTTGTGGATGTAGAGTGGGTCCTGATGCAGCAGAACTTGCAGGATTGACAGGTGAAGGGACCATGGGTGCGTCCAGGGGCGGCTTGGTGGCAGTCGGGGAGGCGGCCGGTGTTGAGCGCAGTGAGGGTTGCGGCTTCGTACGTTAGGTGGGTGGAGTGGTTAATGCGAGGGCCAGGGGGTCTTGCGCTGGGCGCGGTCCAGGCGCGGACGGGCATAGACAGGCTTACCTTTGGCGCGCCTTTGGCGCGCATAGGGCGCGTCCGCTGCGCGCAAGTGCCTCTGTCATAAGTGGAGAGTGGAGGGGGCGGAGAGTGGAGGGGGGCGGGGCGAGGGAGGAGCAGCTGGGAGGCGGGTGCGGGGTGGCTAGTGGGGGTGGCTAGTGTGGAGGGTCAGTGGGAGCTGGAGGGAGCGGGGGTGGGGCCGCGGGGGAGCAGCGGCAGGGACGGGCTAAGGGCACAACAACAATGCTGGTCGAGATCACTGGCACAGAGCGAGGTCGCGGGCACAAACAAAAACAATCACTGGCACAATCAATGGCACACAATGCAGGTCGCTGGCACAAATAGCTGGCACAAAATTGAGCAATGCAGGCAACGATACCGGGCCGAATGCAGGTCGCTGGCACAGATAGTAGGTCGCTGGCACGGAGAGCGCAATATCAGGCACAGAATGCAGGTCGCATGCACAGAGAGCTGGCACAGGAGGGACGAGCTGCGAGAGGAGCGACCAGTTCTGACTGGGTCAGGATGGTCACAGCTCCTTGTCTCGCGTTATCAGCCAGAGGTATGTTTGTGGGTGGGAGGAGCAGCTGGGAGGCGGGAGCGGGGTGGCTAGTGGGGGTGGCTAGTGTGGAGGGTCAGTGGGAGCTGGAGGGAGCGGGGGTGGGGCCGCGGGAGAGCAGGGGCAGGGACGGGCTAAGGGCACAACAACAATGCTGGGCGAGATCACTGGCACAGAGCGAGGTCGCGGGCACAAACAAAAACAATCACTGGCACAATCAATGGCACACAATGCAGGTCGCTGGCACAAATAGCTGGCACAAAATTGAGCAATGCAGGCAACGATACCGGGCCGAATGCAGGTCGCTGGCACAGATAGTAGGTCGCTGGCACAGATAGCTGGTCGCTGGCATGGAGAGCGCGATATCAGGCACAGAATGCAGGTCGCATGCACAGATAGCTGGCACAGGCGGGACGAGCTGCGAAAAGAGCGACCAGTTCTGACTGGGTCAGGATGGTCACCTATTGGCTTTGCTGATGCTGGTTATATATGCAATTTAGGCTGCAATGTGTGTTTGCGTATATTTTTAATAATATTTGGATTTACTTTTTATTTTAAACTAAAACGTGTTACATCTGTAGTTTATAATACTAGTTAGCCACCATTGGAAAAAAATATATATATATATATACACGGCTTTATGCTTTGAAGAGCAGGGAGACGCACACAAAAACGCTATTAAAGTTGTATAGTATTGCACTTTCCAATATGGCGCGACCCCTAGCCGACCTGTTTGAGCCCCTCTTCTATGTTAGATACTGGCACGTGACACCCCTTTAAATGTTTGGCTGCTAAGCGCGCGTAAACAACACTGACGAAGGCTTGTAGCTGAAACGCGTCTGTTGACACTGTGAAATAAAACTCAGGAGAGCATTACCGACGTGTCTACGAGTGCTGATTTTCTGACTAACCTGGAGGAAATTGAGCGTGATATTTCTATGTATGTATAAACTATTCTAGTATTGATAACTACAATTAAGCTCCTACGATGCAGAACTAGTACATATCTATACACAAATTCTTTGTAGTCCTTCCTAAACTGTATGTATGAGGCAACTTATTAGCTCCTGTGGTTACTGTGACTGTCACACCTGACATGCTCTTCAAAGAACATGCTTGTAAGTCTTGGATACATCCTTGCACATTCTTGTATATGCAGTCAAGACGTTACTCTCTCAGGGATAGCTCCTCCGCTATAGCGGAGGAGCGTCGCCCCACTCCTTTTAAGCAAGGCGAGAAAGAAGACACATAAAATGATAATAACTAGGCTTGCTCTTGGAGCAGGGCAGGGGAGTAGTGGTTTGCCCACTCCTATGTGTGCAGTGACTGTTTGGTCAGCCCTCTCGGGTCACCTAAACCAGTGATGTCCACTTTCCCTTTCTCCAAACAGGCTGCATTATAGCCTACTTGGAGAACAATCCCAGGTCCCCATTCCCTGGTCGAGCATCCAACCAGGACGTTCAAAACCAATCACTACGCTGCAATGTAGCATTGTGATTGGTATGGGGCGCCTGGCTATACTTCTTGTGCCTGTGTGACGAGGAGTGCAGAGACACGGGATCTAGCGTGGCAAGGCAAGTGCTTTTTATTATCATTTTTTTAAAAATAAATTGCACCCTCCCCTCACGCACTCCCTACCCCGCGCACCTGCACATGCCCCACCACCCACGAACCCTGCCGGTCGCCACTGTACTCTCTCTGGATCAACGTGTATGCTTTACTTGTCACTAGTCACAATCTCTATTGACTCTTATAAGCATAACATCTGGCCCATAGACAGAAACACAGGGACATTATAAAGGTAGGCAACAAATCAAATGGGAAAAAATTATTAAAAACAATATATTAAAGGAGATAATACATGTTTAATTTCCATTCTTCAAAACATGAGTCCCAGCTAGAAACAATTTCAAGGACTAGTGCCGTTCTTTGCTAGATAGAAAGTGTGGGAAAATACTTGTTTTTACTTGTGTATTGTATGCTTCCATAATAAAATTGGAGACGGTTTAAATTAAATGAATTTATGACACATACGTCCCATACAAGTCTTCTATGACAAATTTAAAAAGTGAGATATTTAGTTTAGAACTTTGTACCCTCTCTGGGTGGAATGCTCTAATAGACATATAGCCCTTCTGGCTTGGGCATTACTGGTTGTTAAATGCATTCTCCCTCGCTATAGGCACTTGCCTGAGGCTCCAGCCTGAAACTCGGGTTCAGGGCCTTTAACAACCAATAAAGCCCTACACAGAGGTATATTTTGCTATCTCAACACGCAAAAATGTAAACCATTAAAGAATTAACTGAAGATTCTTCTACCTTTTGAAACACTTGGTTCCGGCGTTGGTGGTAGAATGTCATCAGGATGTGGTTTACAGAGCCCATGGAAGGGACCCAGATCGAAGCAGTCCTGTAACAAGTTCAGATTCACCTCAGTGCTCACGCTCATAAATCCGACAGCAGTTCCATTGTCCTGTAAAACCAAAATGACATTGAAACGTTAGGACATGTATGTGCTTGGAAGCTGTTTACCAACAGCTCGCGGCTAGTTTTTAGTGATCATTGGGTGAAAGCTGAAATTGCCTTCCCCCATTAGAACACTTAGAACGTAGGCACTTCCGGTTATTCCCCGCCAGCACTAAAGTTATGCAATTCTGAAGTAGGACATTCAGCAATCTCTCTGCTTGTGGTGAGGTTGATAGGAGCCCTAATTCACAGGTTTCCTGACATTAAAATCCACATTCTGAATGAAAAATAATTCATAGACACTTTTAACCAAGCTTCGTATTACATTTCGGATATATTATTAATTCCTTCCATACAGCGCCTCCCACGTTGTTGTGCAACTTTTTCACGTATTTTGAACAATGCATGCTCCTCAGTCTGAAACTTTCAAAGTATGGAAACACTCCAAGTATTAGAGACAAGATGTTCAGTTCTGTTTTGTGATTATACAGATATTTTTTTTAATGATACAGTTTGGTTTTGGATATTAGAAGCAGCCAAACCGGAAACGAGTTTATGATCCATGAAATTGCTAATCTATACAGAAGTGCTCCTTTTTAAGGTATTCAAAACTAAATACGATGGATACGGATAGCTTTGCAACCATGACATCACATACTTACTGTTTGCCAATGTCGGCCACTGCCAAACTGAAACGATTCGCTGCAGTAGATCCTACCTTATTAGCCCTCATTCTTGTAGACTTAGAGTTCCACTGCCACTCATCATGCTTTGTGCTCTAACGATATACCCCTCTTTTGTTAAGTAATTTCAGATTTCTATGGTTCCCTTTATTTTATGATTGATCAGCGACGTGCGCCCATCATTGGAACAGATCGTTCTCTGTTAAATTTGCCTCCAGTCCTGATGGGGAACGGAGCTCACATGACAAGGTGGCTATATCAAGGGATCCATACAGTAGCAGCGGTATCATTACAGCCACTCTGTGATAAGTAGGATAGGGACGTGGGACGCATGCTTATAGATAAGGAATGGGATATTATCCTAAGGCATCCAAAGAAAGTATCTCGTAACCCCAAATTTAAGTTCATCCAGCTTATGCTAGTACACAGGGTTTATTTAACCCCGCGTAGATTGAGCCCCATGTTCCTGGACACGGAGGACACATGCCTGCGCTGTCATTCCCCTGATGCTGGACTACTACATATGGTCTGGGTTTGCCCGAGATTAGGACATTACTGCACGTCTCTATGTAAAATACTGAAGGATGTCGCCCCAGTGTGAAATAATGACTCAATGGAATACTGCTTACTGGGTTTGGGGCCTCGAGGGAAGAAAGGGAATCCACTTCATAAGTTCTCATATCTTGCCCTTTTACTAGCTAAACGGAACATTACAACACGATGGAAAGCTTCTAGAGCTCCATCTTTGCATGAGTGGCATATGGAAATGATTAGACGGGGTAGAGCGGAAGGAGCTGAATTACAAAGAGAAGAACACAGGGGGTTGCGCAAAACACTGATCTCTATGGAGTGGAACACATTAATGGAAGAATTAGCTGCGATTGACATACAATCATACTAAAAGAATATAGTTGCATCTACACGGGCCCCTGATGAAAAACATTTTTTTTTCTTTTTTCAAACCAGGTGCGATGTAAACAGTATCCAATACTGTCCATGTGGACTATTGACAGGTCTGAATATAGGGAGACCATGATTGTGAGTTAATGATATGAGCATGTGGACATGAGGGCATTGGGAAGCGACCGCCGAGCATGCAGGGAGGGGGAGGATTTAGGTGTAGTAAGTTAGATGCAAAATGAAAGACATGTTTATACGCATTTATTCGATTTCATATTGCCATATATATTGGTTGATGCATGTAGGTTGAAAATGGGTAACTATAACCAATACTGGCCTATAGAACTGAACATTACCTGTTGTGAACATGCAGTAGCACATTGAAATTCAAAGTATGTGTACGAATAACAAAGACCCTACAAGGAATTTATATTCACATGATGAAACTGTACCTGATGTGTTGCATGAATGTAATGTAACAATATAAGGCCTTTTATACTTATGTTACTGATATATAAAATCAATAAAATATGTTTAAAAAAAACTTGCCTCCAGTCACAGGCAATTATGTTTTCATTAGCTCATAGTTATAGCTGGTTAGAATGATGCATTCTTTGTTTTTTTAAGTACATATGTGCTCAGGTTTTCATTGTTGGTAATCACTAAAATTCATTATGAATTATACCAGAATGACTGAGGACGAGTTGAAGCCCATAAGCCTCCTTTCCAAGTGAAACTGAAAAAATAAAGATCATTTTAATTGTTTGACACACACTACTCCATCTGCTATCAAAGATGTTCAAATCCCTGGGGAACATATATAACTGTAGTAGTAATGTAGACGGAAATTGCTGTTGCTCCATTGACTCTCATTGGAATTGGACCACTCTCCAATGGCCAGACGTGGCACACAACTATAGTGTTAGGATAAAAAGGTAGAGTATGCCCTAATAGGTCAGGCAGACTCGAAGACGACCCACCGAGGATCAGGCTATAGATATCCAAGTCAAAATGATTATGGGTCATAGAGAAAGTTTTCAGGTTCTGGCTCATGGTACAGTGGCATGATCTCTTTAGACATCCATGCCCAACTTCTGCCACAATATTGAGGGGCAGGCCAGGGGAACAAGCACAGCTGGTATCTGATTGAGCACACTTGGCACAAATGCAGGTGCCCAGGTTGTGGTACATAGGGGTGGGCCATTTGCGACACAGTCTCAAACAAAGACCTATTCTTGTGGAAAGGGTTTCCAAAGACCCTCATAGTGAAGACACGATAAATACCAGATCAAGTACAATAGCTACGGCATGGCTGTAATAATGCCAGCGTATCCCGAGGTGTTCCTGATCAGGATAAGGTGTCCCCAACAAGGAGCACTAGCTGTTGGTGGGCAAATTTTACAAACATTCAAGGGAAATACATTGTTACTGTGATCTTGAAAACAAGTTGTGAGTGTGCAACTCTGAAAATGGGCGGAAGAAAAAAGACAACTGTGGGTGACCCTTGTACATCTAATGAGCCAAGAACGTATGTCCGGAAGGTGAATAAATGGGGATCCTCCTCCCTGGAATTTAAGTAGTGAAGAAAACTTGTCCAGAATAAAAGGGCCGTACAAATAAAATCAAATGCAATTGTAAAAGAATTAACGTGCAGGAGCAACCTTCAGATACCTCAAGAACGGTCCCAATCGGACCAGGAATAAAACAGACAAAACAAAAACAGCCCCACACTTAAAAGATATTGAAGACATATCTAGCATAGATGAATTAAGAGAAAAGTAGATACATGAGAACCCGATAACTGAAGATGTGGGGGCGATTGTGGCTCTACAGAAACATTTAGACATCTGTTGGGTAGGGTCACAAAGGAAGATGGGGAAATCTTCTGCATGATATGAGGAGGGAATTCAAAACACAGTTGTCTGAACTGTTTTCCAAATTCAAACAAATATTGTTCGGAGTACTGGAAAAGTAAAATAAAATGCAGGAAAGTTCTTAGAAACTCAGAGGACAATAATTCTAGGAAGTCTGTTTGCGGAGCAGTTTGAAATTGAACAGCTGTCACTTTTTAGCAGTTCCCACGAGAAAACATGCACTAGTCAAAGGAACACCCAATGCCCAGGGCACCACCCGAATGTTTAAAACGAAAAAACTAAATTATACATGGACCTGCCAAACTCTAAAAAAAAACAGGAGGTAGCCCATTAAAAGAACAAATCCTAGAAAAAATACATCTTTTGCCATATTGTAATTAAGTGGTATGGCGATGACGTGGGCATGCCAAGAAGCAACTACAACATAGTGGAGTAGTGTGGCTCACTGGTTAGAGGCGGCAGGCCTGAGAGCAGAAGTCAGCCTGGGACCAGGGTTCAATTCCCGACGCGGCAGGGTCGTGGACCTTGGTCAGCGGACTCGATAATTCTCGCTTCGGTGCTTACTCTAATCAGGGGTTCCACTCTGCAACTCTGGGCATTAGCTTGCCTAATCTCCACAACGGCCCCACCAATTCCGGGGATGCCTGGCTCCACCTTGGGGACTCCCAGCAAGGGACCATCCCACAGGGAAAGCCAGGACGGGTTCCCCAGAGTTATACAGCGCCGGGACGCCCCGTTGCTGGGGCAGCTGTGCGCTTTACAAGTATACTACATTTACATTTACATTTACATAGGTGTCTAAAATGCATGCTCATATTTCTGGATAAATTGAAAGTCTTGGTAATAAGCACGGTGCTGTTTTTGTTTGGCTCAAGAAGCGTGGGACTTGGAGGATGGAATGCAGCAGACAATATTGGAACTCAAAATGAATAAAAAGTAACACATCAGCAGGGTTACCTAAAGAGGGGGGGTGAACATTTGGAGGTCAAGAACGAGAAAGAGAGAGGATATACTAATCGTGATACAAGGGGCTTGGGTACAAACCAAAAAACTGCTATAGGAATCAATAACCTACAAGCTAGTTGGCGTTGCTAAAGCCAACAGAGAAGTGTAAGACTATTACATCTTACAGGAAAGATCCCCATGGTGCACGGAAGGAAATAACTTGCTCCTATATGTGGGTCACAGCTTATGAAAACAGTTTAGTCACTACTCTGCGCATTTCATCTGTTCAAATTTAAATTGCCAACTGTTGCACGTATGTTAATCATTTAGGAGCCACAGTCAAAGTCCTAATACGACTCCATATTCCACAAGATATATACAAATAGCAATAAAGTCTTTTTATTACGTTCTTAGAAAAAGGTAAAAAAAACAGGGGCAACAGGTAACACAAAGCCCTAAAAATTCAGCTGTGAATAATTCAAGCATTCTACTTCTAATTAATTTGTTTATAATCATTAGGAAATAGAACCCCGGTCTACATATAAACTAACCATCAACCCCCCTAAGTTCTCCATGCTAAACACAAATATATAAGGAATACTTAGAAACACGGAGAAACATTAAATATCATTTTTTTTAAATCAAGTCCTTTCTTGTTAGGCTCAGACTTAAAAAAGACAAAGAGAAGACCCCCTAAGTTGTGTCATTAGCCCTAGTGCATGGAAAGAAATGGGCCCACTGGCCACTGTTTGAACTGTGGCATTCATCAGCAATCAGGTTCTGTTTGTCTCCCATGTGCCTCGGCCGCGGTGCCACCTACCTGTAGCGCCAATGAAAGCTACGCCCCAGTCTGCACATTTCAATTAATCAGTTCATCTGCTATTAAATTCCTGAAAGTTTTGAGCCACAGGATATTCAACATCACTAAGTCTTATGTCCAGGTCACAAAATCTCAACTGGCACATACTACGGCCTATGTTTAGTGACCTACAGGAGCGCTGTAAAATGTAAACCACCTAGGAGGAGTGACAACTGATGAAACCAGGCATCTCAAAGTCATTGCCCAGCAAACCATTACCTTTTTACTTCTGTCATTATTAAGGCAGTAAATGCCGGTCTGAGGGAAAGCAAGATGGCGGACTGAAGACGCCACTCGGTGCAGCTCGGATCTGTAGCTCCCTCAGCCTGATGCGGTAGCGGATGACCATACCCTCCGACAGCTAATCAGCTTAAAAAACTTAAAACTCAACTTGGAAGCGATAAGCGTTCGCTTTCCGAATCCTTATCTTATAAACTGTTACAAACTGCCACTAACTGCTACAAATTGCTACAATTCTGCTACATTCTCCACATGGAGGTAACTATCTTTGGCGAGAGTGACGATTACCTCTTGAGAGAACGACAGATGCGGCTTCTGCTCCTGGGCGGATACGCCGGACGGGATTACAGTCCGAGGACGAGCTGGGCTCGTTGGACGCTGTTTTCCTGGCTTGGCTCTTCTGTTTCGAGCCGCGTTTTGGACCTTCACGCCTGGCGGGTAACTAGCGCTCCAGGTCTTTCTCTAGGAGCCGGCCTGCTTAAAAGTCATTAAAGCAGGTCATACGTATTTCCTTAATCAGGTTAAGGAAGCGGAGGAGGTTTTAGTAAAAATTACTAATATATAAACAATTGAGATGCTTAAACTTTCTGAATTACAACTGTGGCTGACAAATTGATGATAGAATGACACTGTATGTGGAGGGTTTAGATTGACACATTACAGGGTGAGGGCGAGGGTTCTACAGGTAGCTGCACCTACAGGTGGCTGCCCTTCCAGCGGCAGCAGGTGCATAAGGGGGGGTTTTTCCTCATGGTACGGGGGAGGATTTTGTAAGGGGTGGTATTGGAAGGGGATGGGGTGTGGAGGGGAAAAAACAAAAAAAGACATGACAAGCTCTATGTGAGAGTAACATGGCAGGTATTAGATTAGAAATAAGTAGGAACTTAAGGAAAGGGACAGATCTTTATGAGCTAATTGCTATTCATAATGTCGTATTTTAGTTGCTTAGCATGGAATGTGTCAGGCTTGAATAACAAGATTAAAAGAAGCTTGGTCTATGAGGAACTGAATATGTATGATGCACATTTGGTTATGTTAACAGAAACGCATGTTTGTTTTAAGGATAAAAAACATCTGGCCCAATTAGCATATGAGATGGTGGTATGCACTACTTTAAATGTTCCAATACAGGGAGTGGCAATTTTGAAGAAGCGACAAATGAGGGGGGACGTGATTAAAACTGCTGCAGATGATGGGGGTCGATGGGCAATAGCGCAAATAAGGATAGAAAATTGTAATTATGTTTTTTGTGCCATTTACGGGTCAAACAGAGATGAGCCACGCATTTTTGATTGGCTAAATGTAGAACTACTATCTTGGGAGGGCAAACTTATCTTGATGGGGGACTTCAACTGTGTTCTAAATTATGAACAAGATGTGACGAAGAGAGGGATATTTCCACGCATGCGTAAAACCAGACTTGCAATTTTGGAATTAGCAAAGATACATAATGTGAAAGATATATGGCGCAATCTCCATCTGACCACACCAGGGTACACTTACTATTCATCCCCCCATAAACTATGCTCTCGAATAGACCTGGCGTGGGCCTCAGATGAACTAATTGAATTAGGACATATGGAGATTATTCCAAGGATATCTTCTGACCACAACCCTATTTTATTTACATTTCGCTTAGCTCAAAGGCCAACATTGCTACGACCCTTTATGTTCCCGAGATACTTATTAACAGATTTAGTTTTTGTAGCAGTCCTTAAGGAACATATGAAAGAATTTATTGAAAACAATATCAATACTGCCACTCCTTTATCAGTATGGGATGCTTGTAAGGCTTCAATTAGGGGGCTAGCACAACAATATGTATTCAGGCAAAAAGCATTGCGCAGGAAAGAAATTAGGGCAGTAACTGCTAATATCTTATTGGTTGAAAATCAATTAGCTGACAATCTTAGGGCTGGTGGGTTGAGCAATTGGAAAAGAAACTTACGATTTTACGCTCAACGACTAAAACTTCACTTAGGGAGAGAAATAGTCGCAAAATACTTAAATATAAGCTGTCCCAATACGACTGTGGGGATAGAGTAGGGAAGTTATTGGCCTACAAAGTTGCTGATGACAGGGCAACAACTTTAATTAAATCTATAAAAGGCCCTAATGATACCTTATACTCCCAACCTGCACAAATTATGGGACAGTTCGTCTCTTACTTCGAAAATGTATACACTCCTGAGAGTAGGAGTACGGAAGATCAGATTCAATCCTATATAAATGAGAAACTACCGCCAAAGGAATATTTAGATCAGGAAAGCATTGATAAGTTGGAAGAGAAATTTACAGTAGCTGAATTACGCTTAGCGGTTTCTTCTCTTCCATCTAACAAAGCGGCAGGTGAAGATACACTTCAGATAGAATTATATAAAATTTGTGCAGATGAAATTCTCTCTTTTTTGTGTTTAGTGATTAATTCAATAGGTGATACAGGAAAGGCCCAGGATTCTTGGAAAACTGCCAAAATCATGTTCTTTAAAAAAAAAAAAAAAAAAAATAACCCACGGACTGTGGGTCCTACAGACCAATTTCTCTGATAAACGCCGATGCCAAGGCTTATTCCAAATTGTTAGCAATGCGAATGGCACCCCTTATGCCATATCTGGTAAATGATCAACAGCATGGCTTTGTAATAGGAAGGGATACTACCACCCACGTCAATATGGCCATCACAGCTTTTGATGTGGCTGCTACTAATCTCACCCCACTCGGTATGATACTTCTAGACGCAGAAAAGGCGTTTGACCGAGTGGGGTGGGATTATTTGTGGAGGGTCTTGAAGCAGTTTGGCATTAAGGGGCAATTCCTCAGAAGTATACAGGCTCTATACAGGGACCCTAACGCTAAAATTAGCTATGCCGGGTTACTTTCTTCAACTTTTGGGGTCTTAAGGGGGACTCGGCAGGGGTGCCCGCTCTCAACCCTGCTCTTTGCTCTCTCTATGGAGCCTTTTATTAATGCCCTGCAAACTCAAGATAAGATTGTTCCAATGCAGCATGAAGATAAAATCCTTAAAATAACAGCATATGCGGAGGATTTAGCTATCTAAACCACTAATGTGGTGGATGCACTACTCAGAATAACAGAGGAAGCTAAAAACTTTGGAGTTATCTCAGGTTATAAATTAAACATCAATAAAACACAAGTCGAGGAGGAGCTTCGCGGGCA
This sequence comes from Lissotriton helveticus, assembly GCF_964261635.1. Classification (NCBI taxonomy): domain Eukaryota; kingdom Metazoa; phylum Chordata; class Amphibia; order Caudata; family Salamandridae; genus Lissotriton; species Lissotriton helveticus. The sequence goes on from NC_136067.1 coordinate 1,551,109,059, forward strand.
TCCAAGATGGTCTTGTGAGCAGAGGGCTCCCGAGACCCGCGCCGCCCTTCGCACATATCCTTATAACATCCTGATTTTGAAGATGGGCTTTTGAAGACGAACTCTTGCTGATCTCGACATTCTTTGACGAATTGAAATCGGACGTTGGGGTCCACTTTTACGCCGTCTCAAACTTTGCGGCCCGCCCTGTGGCCAGACCGGGGGCTCGGCCACTTTGCCAGCCGGGGAGTAGTTGAATAACATCGGCCAGAGGGGTCTCCCCTCCAGCGGTCTCCTGTCTGACTTTCAGTTTTGTTTTCCTACTCCCGGCAATGATCGGCTGAAACGCTGCTTGGATCTACCCGTGGCCCTGCCTGAAGCCCTCGCACCGTGGTGTGTCCTCCTGGCGTTTTGCCATTTAGTCTGCGCTATTGGCATTTACTTTGGTTTTGGCCGATTTCACTGTTTTTGACTACATCCCGGCCGGCCATTTTCACCAGGTCGCGCGGACCCCTGAGGGGTCCTATCTCCAATATGGCCGCCAGACCTGAGACGGAGAGACGGAAGATCAAGACGCCTCATCGAGGGGGACAGACCCAGACGAATATCATGGATCATTACTCCCAATTGAAGGGTTCCCCCAGTAGTGTTGGCCGTACGCCTGGTGACCCTAAGGCTGCCTCCGGTACGACACCAGGAGTGTCACTACAAGACGTGATGAGTGCTATCACCAACATGGAGGCCTCCATGGGGCAACAGTATGAGACTCTTGCCTCCAAGATCGACACGGTGGCCGTGGATGTTACGCTAATTAGAGCGGACCTGGCAAAGACTAATGAGAGGGTCAAGGCGTTCGATCTGAAGACCTCCAGCCTGACCACTGATGTCACGGACATTCAGACCGAGATTGGGAATCTGCGTTCTTCCCGGGATGTACTGGCTCGTCGTCTGGAGGACTATGAAAACAGGGCCCGTCGCAACAACGTGCGCATTATTGGGGTCCCTGAAAATCCCGAGGCTTCTGCAACCGACCTCCTGGTGGAAGATCTGATTACCACTTATCTTGCTCCCGCCGGACTCACTAAGTTCTTTGCGGTCGAGCGCGCACATCGAATTTCTGGCGGTAAGGCCCAGCCGGGTGCCCCCCCGAGACCTATCGTTGCTAAACTGTTCCACTTCAGGGATAGAGATGCCATCCTGCAAGCCTCTCGGGACAAGGGCCCTGTGAAGTTCGAGAATGCCACCGTGAACGTTTATCCGGACTTTACCCCATTCGTTCAGAGGCAGAGAATGGGATTCCAGGGAGTCAAGAGACGACTACGGGACTTGGGCCTCAAGTACGCCATGCTGTTCCCAACCAGACTTCGAATTGAGCATGGGGAACGAACGTTTTTCTTCGATCGCCCGGACAGTGTCAGTGACTGGCTTGATTCTTTGCCAAAAAAGGATGATCGAACTGAGCACCCCGGCGGAGCCGACGGTGGCTTGCCAGAGCAGGAGTGACTGGTGGATCCCGACGTCTGAACTTTTCAACTTCTCCAGCTGAGTTTGGACAATGATTCTTTAGTTCTTCCTTCACATTGGCCTGAGGGTGGCGGGGGTGAAGGGGTCTCTTCCTCCTCTGGGGTTCTTTGTGTAGATTAGTTTCTTCATGGGGCGACAGGCACACTGCAAGTTGGGGTGGATTTTGAGTCTAACGCAGGGGTGCAGGGTGGGGGGTGTTGTAACGGGTCTCAGTTGGGGGGGCGGGGGTGTGTGTGTGTGGTTGTTTTAGTTCACAAGGCATTCAATTGTTTTCTTTCATTGTCTCGGTCTTCGGGTTCTGTGTCGGGGGCACTCTGCTTCTTCTTGGGGATGGGGGGTGGTGAGTTGAAGCTACTGTCATAGAAAGTTAATGGGTTGGGAGACAGGATAAAGCGAGGGGTGGTGTTGCAGTTCCTTAGGCGCCATTCTCCCGATGTCGTTCTTCTACAGGAGACGCATCTTATAGGGAATACGTGTCGAGCCATGAACAGACGTGGATACCGCCTAGTTGCTCACTCTGGTTTCACCTCTGGTTCCAGGGGGGGTTGGCATTCTTATTCGTTCTTCTCTCCCCTCGAGATTGATGACGTTATACTTGATGATAGAGGGCGCTATGCTGCGCTCACGGGTAGATGGGAAGGGAAGACACTCTCCATACTTTCGGTATATATACCCCCGGGCCTTCAGGCCTCCTCGTATGCCGACTTGGGTGAGGTCCTACTGGGGTTGCCTGAGGGCCTTCTCATCCTCGGAGGGGATTTTAACTCCGTTGTCTCTGTTACATCTGACCGTTTTCCCCCCAGGGATTTGGCCAGCTCCCAGATGTGGCTGTGTGACTTCCTTGATACCTTTGGACTCGTCGATAGCTGGCGGTTGTTGCATCCTACACAGCTTCAAAACACCTTCCGTTCTGGGGCACATGGTAGTCTTTCTAGGTTGGACTATTTTCTTATGCCATCGGCTCAATCCTCCTCCATCAATGAGGTTCGCCATTTTCCCAGGGGTATTTCTGATCACTCCCCCTTGTGGCTTCGGCTTGCGATGGGTGTTGGCAGCGCGGGCAGAGTGGCTCCTATTAACCCCTGGTACTTTCGTGACCCAAAAACCCGTTCTGAACTCGTTAAAGCCGTGGATCACTACTTTAATGACAATGTGAGGTCTGTTTTTTCTTCTGTGTCCTTGTGGGAAGCTTTTAAGGCTGTAATTCGTGGGCATTCCCTTTCACAGATTGCCGCTGCCAAAAAGGCCAAAAATGAGCAGCTTGTGCGCCTGGAAACTGAGATAACTGCACTAGAGAGTGACCTTGATACAGGAGTAACACGTTTAAAAATGCATTCCCTCAGTCTGAAGCAGGCCGATTATAGGTCCGTCGTCACAGACGCGGCCAAGGTGATGAACAGGGAGCAACAGGGCAGGATGTATGATGTGGGTGACAAGGCTGGTAAACTGATTGCTTGGCTTGACAAGAAGGAAAGAGCGAATCGTGTTGTCCCCGTGATTGAGAGGCTGAATGGTGAGTGTGTTACTGACCCTGCTGGGATTGTTGAGTGTTTTGTTGATCACTTTCAAACGTTGTATGCCTCTGTCTGCGACAGGGACGAGGAAGACTCCCGGTTGTTGCTTCGTGATATTTCGTTGCCCTGCCTTTCCGACTATGACAGAGACCTCATGGATGCACCCCTCACGGTGGATGAAGTAGCGGAGGCTTTACGTTCCCTCCGCTCGGGCAAAGCAATGGGCCCCAATGGACTACCCATTGAACTTTACAAACTGCGACCCGACAAAATGGCGCCCCACTTGAAGGCAATGTTCCTTGAGGCTCTGGACTCGGGTTCCCTTCCCGCTGATCAGAGACTTGCCACGATTGTGGTAATTCACAAGGAGGGAAAGCCTCGGGATCGCTGTGCCTCATATAGGCCTATATCTTTGCTTAACGCCGAACCCAAAATTTTAGCTAAATTGTTAGCTAATCGTTTGATTAAGGTGATCGGGGACCTGATCCATCCGGATCAGTCCGGTTTCATTCCTCATCGTAACACCGCCCTTAATCTTTGGAGACTCCATGGAGTTCTCGCGAGGGCTGGGACTCTCACAGAGTCGGCCATTTTAGCTTCCCTTGATGCTACCATGGCTTTCAACACTATCGAATGGCCTTATCTTTGGGCGGCCCTCTCAAAATTTGGATTCGGCCCCGTGTTCATCGCTTGGGTGAAACTTCTCTATGAGAGGCCCCTTGCCCAGGTGGTGGTTAACGGGAAGGCGTCCGGTGTTTTTATACTCGGACGTGGCACTCGGCAGGGTTGCCCGCTGTCCCCTCTGCTCTTCGCCCTCGCATTGGAACCATTGGCTGAGTGGCTCCGTCGGGAGCCTTCCTTAAAAGGCATTCGGTGGTCTCCCGACTTCGAGGATCGTGTCTCGCTATACGCGGATGACATTCTCCTATATCTAACTTACCCTCAGAAATCCTTAAACGTGCTCTTCGATGTTCTTACCTCCTTCGGGAAGAACTCGGGACTCGTTATTAATTGGACTAAGTCCTGTGTCTAAGTTTTGGCCGGTGGTCTCCCCCCATTGCCTCGTAGATTCCCGATTCAAGTCACTGAGTCCGGTTTTAAGTACCTGGGGATATATGTTTCCCTGGACCCCACCGCTTGGTATGAGCGCAACTTGCAGCCCCCTCTTCAACGGCTGAAGCTGGATGTTACACGTTGGCGTCATTTGCCACTGTCACCGCTAGGTCGTGCGGCTCTCTTTAAGATGATGTCGCTGCCTAGATTTTTGTATGCGCTCCAGAACTCGTTTGACCCCTTTCCCTCTCGTTACTTTCGGAAGGTGGAGAGTCTACAACGGCAACTGATCTGGGATGGCCGTGCACGCGTTGCTCTGTCTAAACTCACGCTACCGTGGTATAACAGGGGGCATCACCCTTCCTGACATTAGGCGCTATTATTGGGCCTCCCAATTGAGTGCGGTCAACCACGCAACGTATGTTCCCGGTCCCGCCCCTGCCTTCGCAATGGATAAACACCTTCTGCCAGGGGGGAACTTCAATAGGGCGCTGTATTCCAGGAGGCTCTGTACATCACTGACTGGCCCAACTAAAGTCGAGGTACGTGTGTGGCATGATGCGAATGCGGCCTTGGGATGGAAGGATCGATTCACTCGAGCGACCCCAGGGGCGTAGCTAGAGCTTGTGGCGCCCGGGGCTATCCCTCAGATTGCCGCCCCTGATGAGGAGGCGGAAGGGTACTAGGGAAAAAGGACCGAGAGACACATAGTATTGCCACTAATAGTTACCTCGATCATGCAAGTTACATGCTCATACATGACACGGTCCAAGGCTACACAGTTGAATACACCAGTGACCGGCAGTACAAAGGAGAACACACAGACTGCCACCCTGCAGGATTTCAAGAAGGGCCTAAAAACATGGTTATTCGATTAACATACCTCATCAGCAGCATACATGAGAATAGCTAAAATTATAAATGTGAATAAATCATTGGTGTTGCTGAATATAGGACTAAAGAGTTTTAATTTTAACTGGTACACCAGCTGTTTGATGTTCTTGGGTAATATTGCATATATGTGCGAAATGGAGCGAGGACGATGGGCGAGGAGGTAATGATCAGTTTAATTACTAGTAATCTTTATTACTTGTCACAGTTCTAGTTAGCGACCCTCCCTCTTCATACACACACAAACCGACTGTACAGCTTCATTTTTAGATACCCTTGATAATACAAGAAGTTCGGAGGTGTACTTTCTCCTTTTCTAGAGGAGGGAACAGTGAAGTCATAGGATGAAGTTATATTGGGTACGTTTTTTTAATGCTATTGCTGAGATTGGTAAACAAAGCCTGCATGCGCAAAACAATCACTCATATGGGTAAGGATTGGGGGGAGTAGGACAGGTGAGGAGGTAATGCGTAATTTCGGTGGTCGTGGAAATAGCATTCAGGTATTCAGCATAACCTTCATAGCTGCCAAGGTTTCAGATTGCTATGTGTGACATTTTCATAATTTCAATGTAATTATGAGTGACGTTTCAACGACTATGATTTGACACTTCCTCGCAAGCAAAATCAAGTCACAATCCAAGGTGCTCAAGTCTGGGTGAAGTTTGCCTTTTACAGCAGCCTATAGTGCCACATTTCAAGGGTAAGCCAAGTCTACAACTCACCACATTAAATATAATTATCACACATTATAGCGCTTCCTCAGTGTCAAGCTGAAGTACTGCAGTATAGGAATTGTTCATATAAGAAATATGGTAGCCAGTAAGCGGTATGTACTTGGGGCCTCTCAGCTCCTTGAGTGTGAACAACATATTATAAGGGCGGCCTACAGCGTCAGTGAAAGACAGTCATTATGCTGTCTGGGGGTAGGGGCGCTAGGAGCATGAGAGCCATATTAAAGATGTGCTCTCACCTGACTTCCCTGTGGTGCCGGCCACAATAAAAACAAAATCAGCCAGGATCCTGTACCATGCCCACTTCGCTACCCACTGACAGTGGAGCAGGCACCTTGCAGGAAAATCAGCAATGTAGGCAGAGCAGTAAGCAGCAGTCCATCACAGATCTACAAGGGGTGGGGAGTAGTACTATTAAGGTACGTTATAGGATGATGTCTAGGGTTAAAACAAATAAAGTGTTAGTGACACTGTACATATTAGAGTGTGGGCAAGGCGTAGTGTAAGGATTAACAGTTTATGCGTGGTTAGGGTTTGAATTTGGTTGTGTTTACTAAGGGTGATAAAAAATATTTTTGCTACAGAAGACTCAGTTGTATATAGGCCACCATGCTAGGTAAAGTAGTGGTAATTTAAACATCTGTTTGGAGTCTCATTGTGATGGATTTTCAGAAAATATCCTTCTGAGTAACAGTCTCCTGGAATGACAAGGATCCTTTGCACAGTGCTCCTCCATCAGAAGACACACTGCTGAAAATGTCACGTGCCACATATTTTGTCCTCCTCGCTTAACTTTCCACTTGGAGTGCTTTGACTCTTCCGTCCGCTGTGCTACCTCTATATAAGGGCACTACATGGACTAAATAGTTAATCCAGAAGTAAGGAAGAACAAACACACACACACACACACACACACACGAACACACACAGTATTTAAACCTTCACGAACAGCATCCACTCATTTACATATCCCTGATGGGGTAGAGAAAAGCATAATATAACAACTTCAGTTGGTATTCAAGAGTCCCTTCACTAGTCTGCAGTCTGCCATTCCCAATCTGTATCTCAGTAAACATAAATATACAGTACGTTTCATCTGCTATAAACATTTTAGTAAAATGTAAGGATGCCTTCTTTTGTAGAGCATTATTTTCAACATAATGGCAACTCCATTTAGGATATTTTTTTCAAATAATGGATTTGAAATGAGCATGCAGACTTTATAGCGCTTTAATACGATCCAGGTAGCAGCACGCTTCCTGTATGCGTTCTATTTTACTGAGGATAAAATAAAATCCATAGTTGTCCATTTCCAAATAAATAAAATGTAATAATTACGTAATTATGAAAAACAAAGAGGAAGTCGGCAAAGAAAATAAATGCTAAGAAACAAAGCAAAACATGATTACATTTTTCAGAATAAACGAAGTACTGTGAAGTAAATCATCTCGGCTTGAAAGACAGTGTTAATCTCAGATGGCTGCAAACTGAAGCTACTTTATTTATCTTTCTAATGGTGAGGATTGTTACGAGAGAACTAAGGATGGTGGGCGGGGTGAGGGAAGTTAAATGAAGCTAATTACCTTGACACTACTACTCACACAGCGCGGCCGCGGTCTAATCAGGACTCGCACAGAATTCTTGAGGCTCAGCTGCAGGAATTCTCTCGTGTGGCGTGATCGGCTGAGGAGGCTGCATACATTACTGGCACCTCAGCGCTACATAGCACACTAGGGGTGCCTCGGGAACTTCAACTGCAGCGGCAGGATTTGCCTTCTGAGCATAACGGCCGCCTGCTTGTGCCTCCTGCCGCCCGCCTTCATGTGTCCTGTCTCGGCTGTACAGCCATTAAATTCATATGCTGCATCGTCAGACCGGCCCCGCTCCTACCGCGCACGAGGGACAGGGCGTCAGAAGAGGCAGCATGCCGCCCGGCAGGTCATGGGAGATTGGCATTGCCCAGGAAACTGCATGTCCTGAACTTAGTGACCCAGGCGCGATTCACGCTCTCACCAGACCAGTGCGTGCAGCTTGCGTGTGCGTGCGTGCAGCGTGCGTAAGCAGGTGAGCTTGCTTGAACTTCAAATGGGCCGCGCGGCACTGGTGGTCCGTTGCGGCGGCCTTTATTATTTATTTGGGGACAGTGAGTGTCCCCAAATAAATGATAAAGGTCGCCGCAACTGACCACCACTGCCGCGGGACCGCCGCCTTCAAAACAGTGCCGCCTGGGGCGGTCCGCCCCCCTCGCCCCCCCCTAGCTACGCGAGTGAGCGACCCCCTTGTATGACTCTGAATGTCTGGGTAATTTATGGCGAACGAAAGGGTTTGAAAAATGGGATATGATCGGAATCACTAAGGAGGGGGATCTTTGGTCCAAAGGTGATGTTAAGACTTTTGCTGCGCTTAAGGCGGAGTATGAACTTGGGGACAGGGAATTCTTCAGGTACGCTCAGGTCCGGCATGCCCTACTGTCGATCTTTGCTGTGGGTACAGCTATCCCTGAATCCTCACCCCTTGAGGATCGTATTCTTGATGGACATGTGCCCGACAGCACTATTTCCTTAATTTACAAGAAGCTGATCTATAACAGGGCTGACTTGCTCGTGCGCCTGAGGGCCTCGTGGATTGCCGACGGTCTGGAATTAGATGATGAGGACTGGCAGTCCGCCCTGTCCTCGCCAAAAGAAGTTGCCATACCTGCACGCCTTAGATTTATTCAATTTAAGATCCTCCACTGTGTGTATGCCACTGGCCCGAGTCTGGTACGCATGGGATACTCTTCTGATGACTTGTGTAAGCGTGGCTGTGGTAGGACTGGTACATTTCTTCATATTCTGTGGGAATGCCCGGAGATGGTTGAGTTTTGGTCCTGTGTGCATGTTGTAATGGAGAGAGTAACTGGGGTGGCTCTGCTGCCAGTGGCTAGGCGCTGCCTCCTGAAGTCTGGGAGCCCAACGACTACAATGATGCACAGGTTACCTGGGCGACCCTTGGTAACACTATTGCCAAAAGAGATATTGCACAGCTCTGGGGTTCCCATAGGTCTCCGACTGTAGCATTGTGGGCGGAGAATATGGACTGGTGCATGTTTCGTGAGAAGACTGTTTATCTGTCGCGTGGACGGCCCAAGAAGTGGGGTAGAATCTGGTCGCATTGGAACGCATATCGTGGCAATATATGTGCCCCTCCTCAAGATTTGTTTCCTGCTGCCATCTTGTCCCCCTGATTGACATTCCTGATATTGATTACATTGTATTGCTGCTGGTTTCCTCACTGCCCCCTCCCATTGAAATCCTATGCTGTATTATGTGAGCTACATTGCTGAAGCGCCGCGTACGCGGACCCATGACTGTATTTCCAATCCTTTTTTTGCCTTGTGTACCATGTTATTGTTGTTGTTCATTTCCAATAAAAAAATAAATTAAAAAAAATAAAAATAAAACACAAGTCATCATGAACTACCAAGCTAACTCCGCAGTGTCAGGACTCTGTAAATCTGCAGTCTATCTAGGGGTAAAAATTTCCTCTAAGCCTAATGAAATAAATATGCTAAACTATGAACCCTTACTAAAAGAGGTGACCACGCTGCTTAAAAAATGGCATAAGATTCCACTCAATTTACTTGGCCGAATCAATCTGATTAAGATGAACATTTTGCCGAAATGTGTATACTTTTTTCGCTCCATTCCTTTTCGGGTTAACAATTTATTCTTTAAAACAATTAGACGGAATCCTTAGTAGTTTTATTTGGGGTTATAAGAAGGCCAGAAGGTCTATGACCATACTAAAACTACCACTTGAAAAAGGGGGTCTGGATTTTCCGGACTTTAAAGCTTATTTTTTTGCATCTTTCTTAGGCCGGCTTCGTAGTTTGTTCGTTAATAATCAATACTTTTTTTATCAGTTCATGCTTGGCACTAACTCAAAGCAGTTCTTGGCAAAAGTGCAAGATCCAAACTATTTTAAACGCGTAAAATGTAAGACGGCGAGGGATGCGGTACGTGTTTGGAACTTGATCCTGAGCCATCGTGACACCTCTTTCTTTCATACTGAGCTACCACTCTGGGATAACCCAGGGCTTCCTGATATTTTTTGTGATAAAATTGGGCGGGACTGGGCCAAGTTTGGAATTAAGACGCTAGGAGATTTATATGGCTCAGATGGACTTCTACAGTTCGCAACATTGCAAACTTTGTATAATTTGCCTGAGGTAATGATATACAAGTACTTTCAAATTAAGGACTATTTGATTCGTAAGATGAATTTGAAGCAAATAACCAGCTCAGCTATTTGGAGCTGTTTTTACTCTACGAAAAAGAAATCACTAATTAGTGAGGGATATAAATGTCTTCGCCTAAACAAATCAGACGATTGCCCTAGACTGGCGTCAAAATGGACAGTTGATTTGGGAATTAAAGTGACATCCCAGAATGTTTCAGCTGCTCTAGATAACATCAATAAAGCAGTTCATTCTTCTAGTCTGAAATTACAATTTTATAGGACGGTTAGCCAACTTTATCATACTCCACTAAAAATATCCAAATGGACACAAAATGCTACTAGCAGTGATCGTACAAAATGTCCTAAATGTGGTCTGGTGGCAGCAGACCTCATACATATGATCTACTCATGCCCTTTGTTAACTAAATATTGGTTAGAAATTGAAAATGTCTTACTCCAAAAACAATTGATTAATACCTCAATTACTGCACCTTTGGTACTACTTTCTATATACCCTACGGGTATCACAATTAGGAGTTGGCTAAGTATATCTTTGTCCTGCGCCAGACTGGTGGTAGCTAGGGCTTGGATCTCGCAGAACCCACATCATACGATCGAGTGGTGGAATCTTTTACATGAAATCTATACTATGGAAAAGGCACTGGCCAAGGGTAGAAGCTTAAAAGCAATTATCAAATTTGAAAAAATATGGGATAACTTTTTGTAAATCTTACCTGGATCTGGCTAATGGAATTCTTGTGTTTTGGATGATATTACTGATTTTGTTAAGAATTTATATTTATGCTTGACTGCGATTAGTTTTCTTTTTATGTACCTTTTTCTGTTGAACGTTGATCTGTCCCGGCAATGATTGAACATTATTTCTTTTTGTATGTATATGAAAATTGCTACGTTCCTGGACTTGCTTGTCAAATAAAAAATTATTAAAAAAAAAATATTAAGGCAGTAAATGCCAAACAACCTTTCACCGATCCTTTTGGACCAAAGAGGCTAGATGGGTCCCTGTGTATGTAATGGCTGTCCTCGTCCTTATGCCATTGCTTGTAATTGGATCTGTTCAAATTAGATGGCAGTATGGACTGCATATTTTTTACAATCTATATGGAGTGTTTAGTTGATCTTATAGTTTCACATTTCTCTGTTCTGAAACTGCTTGAAGTTATACATAAACAAAATTTTTAAAGCTGCTATCAATGTCTGATGGATTAACTCCTATCTATTCAAGCATATTTTAGAAGAAATGGTGAACAACCCATTCCATATCAAAGCCAAACTAAGTTGTATTCTAATTGTCATCTGAATTTGTGCAAGGGCTTATTAAAAAGATGAAAGTAACCTTTTTTGGACAACATAATCATCAGTATTCATCTGAAGCAGTTGAAGATGATCAGTAATTTGTTAAGCTATGCTTTAGTTAGTTAGTATATATGTTAGAGCTGATGCATATTGATTTCTAGTTCTTCACTCCATATTCCCCTCTACTTATTGATTTCTATAACTATTGTACAAAAATCGTAAATGATGTTCAAAGAAAGCGTACATGCATATAATGGATCCTTATATTTCATAAGGGAACCTTGGTATATGCTATAAACAGATACAATGTTCCCTTTGAATTACCTTTGAATTAACCACCATTTCTAACTACCAGTAATGACCCGTGCAAAGTGCAGATAATGGGCAATAAAAACCAACCCAGATAACTGAGGAATAACGTAGCATTTGACCAATATTTCAGATAAAGAAGAAATTCAAATTTCAAGCATGATTTCTTTATGAATGTCAAACATTGTGTAGCTGACTGATTGAAAGGGGGTACACAAGAACACTGATTCGGAGGGCATATAGAATGGCAGTGTTCTCTACAAGAGAAACACTGCAGCTCTCCCTCAAACACAAGTGATGATCAATTAGATAAACTAGTTTGTCACCCTGTAGAGCAAAGCTATCCAGGAAAATCGTTTTAAACACTGGTGCATATTTTATTCACTTAACAATATAAGATTTTCTTTTTGTTCATTTTGTATGTTAACAGCAGCTTACCCAAAGGAGTTTTAAGACACATTGTCAAAACCAACATCAACACCCAAAAATTCCCATCACAATCTCTTAGGGGTATCCTACATGCTGCAGCAAGTCCCATTCAGGACATGACGAAATATTATCACATCACCTCCATCCTGATAGAAATGCATTGGCTTTCATGGATGGTCAGCACCATCTTCAAAATCAGCTACATTATTTACAAAGCCATTAGGACTAGCACCCCCACTTATCTTGCAGACAATCTTACCATTTCTGGTGGCTCTCAAAACACCCTCACCCAGAAAAACATCCGCCTGCAAACTAAGAAATGCAAAAAGAAAAAAACAAGGCAACAGGCCTTTTCCCTCTATCGACCAAGAATACGGAACAACATTCCCATATCTATCAGGGCCTGCCCAACACTGCTCCAATTTAGGTGAGACTCACTACATCACAATACATTAACCGGGCACAACTCAGCTTCCTCTCCTATTACTTGTTGACTGTAAATTTAATTGTCACCTTGTGCAGTGCTCCGCTGCTATTTGGCTAGGTTTGCCCTATGGAAATACCATATACATACATGCATAGTCCTGCCCTGGTAGGTATGTGATCTGATGTGCAAAACGGAAAGTGTTTTTTTTGCACATCCCTACATTTACCTTACCATAATTCCATTAATACTGTGTATGACTTATAAGGGCCATATGATGTACTTACTGTATACTGGTAAAACATCTCAGAAGGTTAAGATGTGAATTAGGTAGCACCACAGAATTTGATGTCTAAACGAAAACGCACCAGCAATTTTCTATTTAACAGCAAAGGGCTTTAGCCAGAATGCATCAGATGACAAGCTACTGAAAACATCCATTTGCTCCGAATAGGTCTAACTTTCTTTACTCAGAGAATCCCTCTGGATTGTCAGAATGCAGGTGACCCCTGATGAAACTGCCCTGTAAGGTGTGATTACTCCATGTACTTTTCTCTACATTGCTTGCTTGTCATTCCGACATGTACAGCAATAGGAGTCACTGCACACATCCGATTGCACCGAGCCTTTCACAATGAAGACCTGTGTTATGCAAAAATTGGGGTACTCACAATTGTTACGTAAGTTCTGTGTGTTTTCCCTCGTGAGTTACCTTTGTCGCTGTCCATACTGTTTTGGTATTTATTTCGTCAGCATTATGCACAATAAGTGTGAGTGCTATTTACTGCACAGATATAATAGTGGTCATTTATAACGGCTAACATACTACTTGTTGCTTTTGTATTGAAAATATGTATTTATGCCTATCGTTTACATTCGATTAGATTATATTGGGGCCGCCAACAACACTGAGCACACAGTTCTAAGGAAGAACCAGCCCTCTGCTTTGAGAGTCAGAATGTCAACACTTTAGTTATAGATTGTTAGGAAAGAGAAGTGGAACTACTTTACTGGACTCAAACTCGTTGCTATTTTATGTGGAAATGGGTTCATTTTTTTTTTACAGTTTGTATCACTTTTTCTACACCCATCACCTTCCACACCAAAAACTGCATCACTTGATAACGAATGATGCCACCTTTGAGTTATGAAACATACGTTTTGAAATAGTATACATCCTAAGCCTTTCTCAACATGTTCTGACTTTTTTTTTAATTACTAGACTAGCTACATAACCTTTACTGGCGCTGGATCTTATGATCTGAATAGATCATAAGTGGTGTGCAATACTGGGCAAATCAAATAAACAATGTGCAGAGTGCAAACAATTGAAACCGATCATGAAAATGTGCATTTATGACATTTAGCATTGAGGTTGAAAAATGAAGCTATGTTATCTTGACTTTATATCTTTCACCTACAATATTGACACCGCCAAAAAGTTTTGGTCCAATCACGGAGAGTCAAAATATGTTGTCATTTCCACTGAGCTTTCAGCACTGAAATGCAGCCTCACCCCAGGCAGCGGAGACAACCCACCGCTATCCCATTCAGGAAGTACAAGACAGTTCCTAGCAACCTACATTGCTGTGACAACAAACCCCAATCAAGATGACTGAAAAACCATACTGGATAACCTCAACAGTAACATTCCCACCACTTTCGAGTAACTGGCCACAGACTGGGAAAATAAAGGAGCCCACAGTAGGCATTAAATCTACCAACTAATGCCTCAATGTGGAACTAAAAGTGCTAAATTACAGTAGTCACAACCTGAAGTGAAAATGGTGTACGTTTTCATCAACTGAAGACAAGCTCCTCTGCAAGAGACACAGGAAAGCCTAACACGGCGCCATTAGGAGAGCCTCAAAAGTTGAAAAATTTGATAATTGCTTCTAAGATGCCTCCATAGAAGCAAGGGAAAATGTCAGCATCTTCTGAGAGTTATCAAAATCAGAAGCTAAGAAGAATACCCCTTATGCACTGGACAACATTGCGAGGACCTCCTGGGCCTTTTTCAATCATCAATTAAGTAACACCTGTGTTGCAGCTTTATACCAATCCTACCTTTCTAACTATTCCCTATTCCCTACACCCTTCGACCCACACCTCATTCTTCTTTCAAGACCTCCAGTCCACTGGATATCAGGAAAGTGTTTAAACTATCATCCAAAAAAGTATCAAAGTTACCCATGGAACTGTGCTCAATGGCATCTATTAAGGAAAGCCTGCCTTCACTGACCAGAGGCATCCCCATCATGTTAAGCGCATCCCTGACCCTTTTAATCGTCATACCTCCACTTCTCAAAAAATAAATCATAGGATGGCCAGTGGATCCAGGCAAATTACGGATCCATCTCTAACTTACCTTTCACCAGCACGATCATAGATAGGGATGTTATGAGGCAACTCTAAGACTATTGTGATCAGAACTATCTCCTTGATGATCACCTGTCATATTCAGATAGTTTACAGAACAATAATCCTTCGTAACGGATATCAGAGAAGTTCTGCTCCTCACCACTTTAGGATGACAAAAACAGCCTTTACACTGCTTAATCACTGCACCATCTATTAATTAATTAATTAATTAATTGCGGGTTTATATAGCGCTAGGAATCGACTCCCGGAGGAGTATCTCCACGCTTCGACCGCTGGGGAACCCGTCCTGGCTCACCCTGAGAGATGGTCCCTGATGGGTATCTCTAAGGTGCGACCAAGCATCCCCGGCGGTCTGGGGGGCCGTTGTGAAGATGAGGCAAGCTGATGCCCAGAGTTGCCGAGTGTGGTTTCTGACTAGAGTAGGCACCGAGGCGAGAATTATCGAGTCCGCTGACCCTGGTCCACGACCCTGCCGCGTCGGGAATCGAACCCTGGTCCCGGGCCGTTCTCTGCTTACGGGTCTGCCGCCTCTAACCAGTGAGCCACACTTCTCCATCTATGATGTGATGACCCAACAAATCCTCTTCAACAGACTGGAAAACTAGGAAGGTGACTTTGTAACTGCCTTAGCTTCGATCAAATTCTCTCTCTCTAATCATACTCAAAATTAAGATTGGGTTTACTGCGATCATCTTCACGACTGGTGTCTGGCGACGTACCCCAGGGAAAGCAGTTTTCATGCTTGCTTTTTAACAGCTACTTATGGTGTCTTGAGCAATACCAGGAGGATAACCAAATGTAAGATGATGAGTCCAAAGTCACTTAAAACTAAGAAACAACACAGAAAGACAGTCTAATATCACTACTTATATGGGCCACATTTTCCATTGAGGGAAAGCGAGTTTCTTCTGTGTAAATAAAACCAAAATCAGAAATCCTAGTGACAGGAAAGTCTGAATCTTTTTCTTTGCTCTTCATGTGGTGGCTAGACCTTGGATAACCACTACAAATTTCACAGATAGGATCCATTCAGGATTATGTTTGATGCTGAGCTCTCGACCCACCAAAAGATGTTCTTTTCCTCCAAATTGATCACTGGGTGGAGCTATCAAGAGTATGGGTTATGGCATGTCCGGGATACTGTATCATCAGCTTCTCAGGGTTCCCTAAGAAATGCACTGATTTCATGTCAAGATGAGAGGCTTGCATTATGCATTAATCATTATTTGCTCACTCCATGCAGCTTTTGAATGTAAATTTTAACCATACCAAAGTTTCCGAATTTGAACATGACAGTCCCAATAAACTATAGCCTATTAGCCATATCTCTCTTTTCATTGCTGAATAATGTCAGGTTAGACCTTGCTATTATTGTGATGTATTTTATATTGGTTGAATATTCTTACGTGGTAGTTTCTTTTGAATAATGTATTTATTGGGGATAGTTTGAATCAAGATGTCCAGGACTGGTTGTATTGGTATTTGAAAAAAAGGCAAATGTAGGTATATAGTTGAATTTCATTTAAATGCTTGTTTTCATTCCTATTTTATTAGTTTTGTTTAAATGGTTGTTTTCATTAATATTTTGCCTAATATTTACATGCATTATTTGTCGTAGAGCAGCTGTGGTTGCATACCGTATTGATTTCACCGTGAGAGTATTTTTTAAACCAGGCCCACGTTAACTGCTTGCGAGAGCCGGACCCGCTGGGCCTTGTGTCATTGTTTTGTTTATGCGTAGCTTTGTTCACAGACATACATAAGTAACCTCAAGATGTCATCTTTTATGTGGGTGTGAAGCCAGAAGTTGCACGAGGTTGGCGTCGCACAACGTCAGGCTGACATGTATGCTGAGGGCCTAATGCCCAGTATTAGGATTTGTGACGCTTACATGCACTACGTTGGACCGCCATATTTCTTCAGGGGACATAGCCTGTTTTTTTTAATGCCACACGAAAAGTCAGTAATTTTTGCATCTCCAGAAGTGCTGAGGAGGCAAGAGTTGCAGTGTCCTTAGTCTAATAAAGTATAACATTTGAAAACAATTTAATTTTAACTTATATTTATTTAAATGAAATCAATCATTTAGAAATGGAGGTGTGCAGAATATCGGATACACAGGATTGGGAGGAATTATTTAGGATAATAATTAAAAAAGAGGTTATTTCCCTCATAAAAAAAGCTGTGGAATCAGTTCTGAACAAAAAGCGAAAGGATACTGCAGATGTGGATAAGGAATTTGGTTCCTTGATGAGGGAGATGTCACAGCGAGAAAGAAAGAAGTTACTAAAAAGAAAAAAAGGCACACAGAAAAGAAGAATGTTCAGCTTTTATCCTCACTGGAGAGAGGTGAGTGATCTAAGCGCCAAAGAAGTAGGAGATGTCCATCGTGGCATGATGGCAGGTATCCTGTACAACATAATAGAGATTCAGGCTAGACCTTATGAGGACAATATCCTATTTAGTTATGATGAGTATGTTTTTGATTCATATGATGATGATGGATATGATGATGAGGGTTGGAGTATGGAAAGTGATAAAAACATTAGTCAAAGAGAGAAAGGGATTGTAATAGACCCTCAGTGAGAGGATATGTGTTGTCAAAAATAGGATTGGGCATCCTAGGAGTGTAGATTGGTGGCCGCCAAGTAATGTATCAGAACTCATTAAACTATGAGTGTGTAGACCATTAGAGAGAGATTCCAGTACCATTATGTGGACAGAATGCTCACATCTGGTAATCGATAATGAAGCATGTGCCACACCTGATTTCATTCCAGATCGGATTCGTTTTTTGGTTTAAAATGGGCTAAGATCTGAGAATGGGTTCAGAGAGGGCATTTAAACAATGCCAAGGTAGACTGTTGGACTTAATAGGTTCTCCTTCTGTGATTTTGGATGTGGCAGAGGAAAACAAATCAAAGGGAGTTCCAGTGGATACAGAGTAATTAAAAGATGTAGTTAGAGAGATGTGTGTTTTTTGGGCAATGCCAACGCTAATTTGACAATGAAAAGAAGAAAAAATACTAATGAGAATTAGTTCTAAATTATAGACTTTTGCAAAAAAAGAGCCAAGTGAGGATCCAACAGGCATTATTTTGGGAGATGGCTTAGTGGAAGGAATTCTGCAATATGTGTTTAACTTTTACACGTTTAGATAAGGCCTTAGAGCTCAGTCAAGAGAGTGCCTGGCGAAGAGTTTTTGAAAGAGCTGGGGCAAGGTACTGTACCTCTGGCCAGGGATTCACTAAGTCACATTATCAAGTTCAAGGCCAAGGAATGTTTACAGATTTCCAAGCCGCCACAAATATTTTTCACAAGGAGGGAGATTTAGAAGAGGTTACCAGTCGAGAGGCAGACCCCAGGAAGAAAATCAAGGTACATTTGAGAATACATCTTAGTTCTTCCCTCGAAAAAGGTAGGGGAACAGGTGAGGAAGTTTTGGACAAGATGGAGTTATTTTGACAAAGAATCAATGGGTTCTGAATGTGATAAAAGGGTACGTAGTGGACGTCAGGGATATTCCTTTTCAAAACACGAGAGCCAAAAGAAATTTGGTTTTCAAAAAATCTGAATTTACTATTGGAACTGGAGACACAAGAGGTGTTAAAAAAGAGAGTCATAGAAAGTGTATTAGAGGGTTTGGTGACTTTTGCGAGTACCATTTTTTAGCTCTGAAAACTTTTGAGAGATTGCAATGTCTTACTGAAGATGAGCAATGTGTCTGCAGTTCGATATAGTAGGAGGAAGCAAATCCAAGAGTTTGACAGATAGCGAAGTAACTTTGGTGTCTGTGGAACACAAAGTAGATGTAAGAGCAGAGTATTTTCTAGGTCATTGCAACACTGTTGCGGATTGGAATGTCAGGTATTTTAAGGTTTAAAGCAGTTGGAGACTCAATTACGTGCTCTTTCAGCAGTTACAGGAGAATCTGGGGCCCTTAGAAGTAAATCTGTTCAAGATTAACTAGGCAACTGTTGAGATTCTTCCGCTGGGGACCAGATCGGGAAGTAAACGCAGTGGACGCATTTCAGCAAAACTGGAAATAAACAAAGGGTTATGCTTGCACACCTTTTGCAATGATTCAGGGAGATTTACAGATGGTGAGGAAGCAGAAGAAGCAGGCAATGTTAGTAACACCCTTTTGAATAGCTGAACAGGAGTTTCCAGGGTAAATCGAGTTGGTAGTGGAAGTACCTTTCTTAATTCTGGTATCACCAAGTTTATTGGTGGCTTCAGAACGAGAGGATCATCCTTTAGTGGTTAATGTGCTACTGCACCTTCTTGCTTGGAAGATTTCAGAAGAGGAAATCAGTTTGAGGGCCTTTCAGACAAGGCTCAGGTATTACTTAGAGAATCTTGGGCTCCAGCATCAAGGAATCAATATGGTGGTGCATGTAACACCTGGGTTTGATGGTTCATAGAGAGGGGTTTGGAACCTGTGAAGTCTTCTGCAATGGAATTACCAATTTTTTTGTTTGAATTGTCCGGGAAAGGTTTGTGTTATAGGACAATAAACCTGTCATAGATCGGCAGTGATAGCTGATCACAACTTGATAGAAGGAAATCATTTGGAAGAGATGCTTCGGTCTGCAGAGTTATGAAAGCTTTTAAACAGTGTAGACCACCTGGACCATGACAAAGTTGCTTGGGGGATGTAAATATAATTAGAAACCTAGTTTTCAAATAGATATTTATCATTCAGTCGAAGAGTTGCTAATACTAAAGTGTTGAAGGGCAGTAACTGTTTTTACAGTCCTGACGGGGCTTTGTTGAAAGTTACACAGAGAACAAAAACAATGTCTTTATTAATATTTTATCCAATGTTTGATAACAATCTGCAGTTATGTGTTCTTGAAATTTTAAAGAGTATGAAACTAGAATGTTCTTCTTCTATAGCCAGATGGGTGAGGATGATAATGAGTGAATCAGTATACTATGAGGGGCTATGGCGAGTAAAGTGTTTTTACAAGTGGTTGTCTGGAAGAGATTCTGAAAGCGGTTGATTGGTCTAATAAAGGTGGGGTTCCTTGGCTTTATTTTAAAATATTTGGAGCATGTTTCTTCTGTGGCTCTACATAGCTTCAAACATGCATAATTCTAGCCTTTGGTCTTGACATGAAATGTAGAAGTGTTTATGTTAGGAGAATCTGCATTTTATTAAAAACACAGAGGTTAGCATTATTCCTCACAAACTACCCTCGTTGGTTGGAAAATGTTACTGCTGATGGTTTGAAAACTTTAGTGATGATAGTTAAATGTCATCTACAATTAAATGGTGTCTTTGTGAATAAGGTGTTGAAAATGGAAGTCATCTATTTTGTCTGTGGTTAAACTCTTATTATATTGTGATTTTATTATTATGTTTGACAGGGACTCAATAAAATTAAAGAAAATATTCAGATTAAGATCTTTTTAGGTTTACAAATTAATGCGCAAGTTCTTTTAAATTGGAGTTATGCCTCGGACTGCTGGTTTAGGGTATTTATGGTCTGTCATGTTCTAATTCTGAAATGCTTTGTAGGTTTAAAAGTTACTTTGAAAAGCTGCATGAACTAAGCAATAAAAGTTTAATGCATAATGCTAGCCTCCATTTCTTTAATGAAATCCAGATTATACCGAAATAATCACATGGGGATTCTACATTGCTTCCAAAGGCAGTTAAATTAAGAGGCTACAATATTCCGTAGCCTTTGTAAATATGACCATGTTAAACTAGCACTGAAAGCACTTTACTGGCTCCTATTTGCATGCAAGGATTACGTTTAAGATCCTCACCTTTGTCCATAAGGCACCCTGAGGAATGGACCAAAACATTCCTGCACTCACTAGCACATCTTTGCTTACAGCTAAGAACTTTTGTTCATCAACTGCACACCAATCTCCTAACAATCCTTCAAATTACATATTTATGGAGGTAAAGTCTTGGTAATCCCGAGTCCTAGACTATGGAATGGCCTGATTCTAAATATGAGAGACAAATTAACCCACGTGTGGTTTACAAAACAGCTGAAAACACCACTTTTGATTGTTACCTAAAACTGAGTCTTGGTAGCAAAGGAATTACATTTTAAGAACATCACAATAGTTCTGCCTTGCCAATCAGACCCTACCAATCTCACACAGTTGGCTTTTCTTTTCATCTTTGACACTCTAAATTGATGGATACATAGAGCATTATAAAACTTTGATCTAAATGAGTTCTCTTACCTAAATTCTTTACTTTTCTACACTCAAACTTCAGTTAATCAAATAGGTTCAACCACGTGTTGAAAAAATATAATGAAATTATACATAGAACGTGTCCATTGTTTTTTGCTAAAAAATATATATTGCCAATGTTTTTAATCATTGGATTATGCCACAGAGGACACGCAGTATAAAGAAGAAATGTCTCATCAATATGCAATTAACATTGGCCGAAGGTTGAGCAGTATGTATACTGAGGTGCTACAGCCAAGGGATCAAAACACAGGATTTTATGTCAGTCTTTGCTTGCAAAACGCTACACCTTTAACTATAAACCGCAAATTTCCTTTCCAAAACGCTAAACGTTTCACTGGTAATTGCAAATTCTCATTTAGAAAATCAGACTTTACAGAATTTGTGGTCTCAGTATTTACAGCAGGGGGTGCTGGATTTGCCCTATCGTACATCTACAATGATGAATGATAATAAAGAGGACAAGCACATAAGACTCTAGAACGCTCTAACAAGGAGGTTCTACAACAAAGTGTTTATCGGACAAAGTGGACGGGTGCAGTTAGATGTGGCAAACCAAGATCAGAGATGTTATTTCCTTCACACATTGTAGTATAATGTAGGATAATGCTCTGCTGTTATGGTGCACATTTAGGCGCTGAGTAACAGAAGTTAGACAGCCTTGAGATGCTGTTTAAATGCCTAATAGTAAGACATATCAAGAAAAACTACATTTTCTTAAAATGAATAGACACACAACTTATGTTTGGAAATCATGTCTTTGTTGCATTTTTAAAATGGTTAGATAATTTAACTGCAATGTTTAACTATGTCCTGTGCTTAAATAAGTCGAGACATATTTAAACCTGATGATTTTTTTATTTACTGGAGTGGCGCAGCATTAAAAAGATTGAAGACCACTGCTGCAACTGTTCTGGGTGTTTGGGAATCTTGCCCTGCTGATGCCATCTGTGTTGTGTGACATAAGCAGCTCACACTGTAAGGGGGGCAATTTAAGAGGAAGAGACATGTTAATGAAGGAACAGCTCAAGGCACACAAGGGAGTTGCATAGTTAGCCCATTTCCCCTGTACACCAAGAAGAGATGTAGGACAGGCAGCAGCAATGCTTGGTTTACACACAAACTTACAAAAGAAACAGCTGTACTCACATGGGGAAAGATTTCCTTGCTTCCCGCGAAGAAGGAAATCTGATTGAACTCTCTGTGGATTAGGCACCTGCTAATGCATAACAGAGTTCTTAGACATCTGGTAAATGAGATGCATTACTATAATTCAGTGGGCGACTTGTTTTTTGCCCCTTGACCACCAGCTTTCCATTCCCAAATTGAGACTCACCGGGTGGAATGGAAGACACTTTATGGTACAAGATATAAAACTTTGAAACTCCCTTCCCCCATACCTAAAAAAAATGTAATTTGACTACCCTTCAAGAAGAAGATCAAAACTAGGTTTGCTAATAGAAGGACATAATCACTTGGTCGTGCCCTTTTATGCTTCCAGTAGGCTCCCCATACTGTGCAAGCCATATTTTGGGTAACGGTATGCATAATCAAGTAACCCACCGGAGAGAGAATTGCAGTCCTGCCTTTTTATGCTTCAAGTAGGCTCCCTCGACCGTGCAAGACACATTGTGGGTGAAAGTATGCCTAATCAAGTAACCTGTCGTAAACGAAGGAACAAGGGAACCCTACTCACAATGGAGCCTGGGTAAGTAAGTATTATAAGAAAGACAATGGCTCCTTTGGAGAAGATGCTTAATAATAGAATGGAGAAAAGGCAAAAATGTGCATGTATAGGCAGGGTTTAGGTGAGATTTCAAATAGAACAAACAAGCCAAAAACACAGATTGCGTTTTTCAAAGACTGTATTTAAATATGATTATACAGTGAAAGCAATTATTACACTAAATGTCAAAGGCTAT
This sequence comes from Lissotriton helveticus, assembly GCF_964261635.1. Taxonomy (NCBI): domain Eukaryota; kingdom Metazoa; phylum Chordata; class Amphibia; order Caudata; family Salamandridae; genus Lissotriton; species Lissotriton helveticus. The sequence continues at coordinate 1,551,131,979 of NC_136067.1, forward strand.
TTACATTTGTGTAATGTGTCCCAAGTGAAATTATGAACCAAAAACATAGAAATAACGTTTGTGAAACAATATGTGAAAAAGGTTTCAAATGAAGTTTTTGTATCCAAAAAAGCGACCACTCTCATTTTTCACAATACATAACATCTATGTAGTTATAGATTGCCAGTTTCATCAGTTCGCTTTTCTTAGTTGTCGACGGCGTTTCGACCCTAATAAGGATGTAGGTCTCTTCAGGATCTACAATTTTTGGGGACATCTGATTGTCGAATTGCTAGAATATTAGTGCTGTGAGTGAGGAACCATGTGCAGGTGAATTTAAAATATTTACTCACTAGGAAAACCCGGCTGGGTTCCCTATAGAGCATGTGAGTTTCAGCAATTCTTGGAAGCTCAATGGCTGTCCTCTATGTTGTACTGCTGGGATTCCTTGTTGTATTCAGCGCAGGCGAATATATCGCATTTGTCGCTGGCTGCGCAAATTGTCTTTGGATAATGTGGAGAAAGCGCCAGCAACCGGACCGCGTATGTCAGATCTCGGAGGTGTAAAAATGGTAGGTCCTGAAGAGACCCTACATACTTATTAGGGTCGAAACGCCGTCGACAACTAAGAAAAGCGAACTGCTGAAACTGGGATTCTATAACTACATAGATGTTATGTATTGTGAAAAATTAGAGTGGTCGCTTTTTTGGATACAAAAACTTCATTTGAAACCTTTTTCACATATTGTTTCACAAACGTTATTTCTATGTTTTTGGTTCATAATTTCACTTGGGACACATTACACAACTGTAAATAGCCTTTGACATTTAGTGTAATAATTGCTTTCACTGTATAATCATATTTAAATACACTCTTTGAAAAACGCAATCTGTGTTTTTGGCTTGTTTGTTCTATTTGACAACTCACTTAAACCCTGCCTATACATGCAAATTTTCGCCTCTTCTCCATTCTAATATTAAGTATCTTCTCCACAGGAGCCATTGTCTTTCTTATAATAATCAAGTAACCCACCAGAGAGAGAAGTGTAGTGCAAGCTTCTTTCACACAGATGCATGACAGTAAAGGCAGCAACTCACATTGTGCAGAGGTGGGGCACAGTGGGAAAGGAATGAGCACAGTGACACAACAACATATATTTGTAAAATGCATGGTTACCCCTGAAGATGATCTTGATACTGAATAACAGATGTTTATTGTTACCCAACTCAATGGTACAAAATGTATTGACCTCAGAAGGACATAGGATTGAGTCAAACCATCCCCAGGATCTGAGCCCGTGACCATGAGGTTAAGACAGGTCCCTGTAGAGGATGCAATAATCCGCTGTCCCACCAGACCCAGCTTCTTTTGCACACACAGAACAAGTGCAGGTCAGGCAGCAGCAGTGCAATGTTTCCACACACATACAGAGAACCAGTACCACATGGGTATCAGCAGTGCATGCTACTAAATGCAAGCAGCTCTCATCCTCAGTAACATAAGCAGAAGATACCGAACACTGTCATAGGAAGAAAAATGAAACAGTGCGAGGATCAATGGCAATGGGTAATTCATAAATTATGGGGGCAGAAAGACCAATCAAAATGTTGCCATTTTGTGAAGTCCCTAGAAAATAGGACAAAAAACAGAGGGAATGGGAAGCTTTATTTACAACGAATAAAACACATAAGAATTAATTATACTAAATCTGACCACGCCCTGCCAGTAATAGCAAGTCAGGTTGATGAACATCTTGTGAATTAAGATAAGTCATTTGAACCAGATAATTTAACCCACACTAAAAGGATGTTAAAATCAATCAGGGGAATTGGCACCCCTGGCCCAAAAGGCCAGCCCGTCTCTTTGTTTAAAGCTGATACCGAATTCTGGAGTCATTGGCTATTTCCTCTATAACGTGCTTGATTTCAGTAAGCTCAAGTCCCCAAGTCCGGATGAGGGTCCATTCTTCACCCTATTTATAAGAGTCAGTAGATCGGACAACACCAGTTACTATGTTATAGTGTTGCAGAGATTCTGCACATATACAGAACTATGCGCAGGAAAACAGGACCTCTGTGAATAGGGGTGTACCAACCTACCACATTAGTACCCAAAATCCTAAACCGACTAGCTATATTGTCTCAGTCGTTCTTCGACTAACAGCGAAGCTACCAATGACTAGACAACCCTGAACACAACACTCCCGACTCTCGCAGGAGTCGCGGGAGCCAGAATACTCTTTCGTTCAATCACTCATACTTGTCCACAAAGCGAGTAATCAGAGTCACGGTATAGTTTAAAATGTTTATTTTAACTAACGCGCTCTATGGTACAGTACATGTACCATTACTAGCAGCATTATGCATAAACACAATATAGTCAGCATTGTCACAATTCCATAGAATATAAACGGGGATATAATTTTATAAAGACAGTGGAACAGGGCTACAATACCTAACCACCCTCCCCGTGGTAAGAAATAGTTTATTATAAAAAAAGAAGACGTGGGCTTTTTCAGCAGACCCCCATACCTCAAGGCCAAGATGAAAGGTTTACATCTCAGGGCAAGCACAGCTCTTCTTTCTGGAAAGGTGTCTCTCCAAGTGTGTGAACAACATACTTAGCTTGCAATATTAAAGCATTTCCAGTAGTGCAGCTGTGTGTGTCATGTTATGTCTAGGTGTGAGGGACTGAACAGAACAGAATAACAAGGGGCATTGTTGATTGGCCTTGTACATCGTGTGCAGACTAAACCTCAGAGCTCAGCAGATCATACGAAAAGCAGACAGTTCTCATGTGAAAAGAGCACAAATAAAGTCTTGCGAAATAAACGCATGTGGTGTTGTGCACAAAAGCAGCCTCATGGCTGCGAAGCTCATGCCAACTTAGCAGATGTTGACAATGGACCCACAATCTATACTACAATAGCTCTACTGGACGTAGACAGGCACACACAGACCTTTTTGTTTTTAGGTGGGAATCCTGAAAGGCGCTTTTATTTGGTACAAAATGGTTTGAAATCAAGTTTATATAGTTATTTATGTGGTAGCTATGGAAACGGAGGTATAGTAAAATTATTGAACAACGGATGCTCAATTTTGAGCCACAATTAGAACCGGTCTCTCTTGTTTTTCTCAGCTAGCAATTTAGACTTCTCCACATCTTCGTGACTGTGTTTAAAAAGAAAATAACACCCTTCTGTGCTATCCGATTCCTCCCTGCTACTTATACGTGGTAGCTATGTGACAAAATCATTTTCAAAAACGTCTTTTAGAAAAATTACTTGTCCAAAATATATTTTGCATTCAATGGCACACAACGAAATGTAGCTTAAAGTGTTTACTTTAATTTGCCAACACAGTTTCACAAGTATAAAGTATAAACTGTCACTGTAGTGCATTTGTAGACATTTTGAAACAGTAATGATAAAAGATAAAGTAAAACGGGTATCTACGTGAAGGAAAAAAGGTCTCTGTTCTTGAGGCTGGTACTACTTCTGCAAATGAGCAGGAGCAGACGTTGCTGATGCTGGAGATAAGACGTTCTAGAAGTTCTGGAACCAAGGTCAGCAAATGTCAGACAGAAGATCAGTGATGCAGGCTGAATGAACCGTTGGATAAGAAAGTTACATTTATTAGACCCAAGCCTTCAATGACGGGGGTAATATAATTTATAGAAGAAACCCTAGCAGGTGGAGAGTCTGAAAGAGCTGGAGAGTAATGACGGACTGATGAAGAGAAGGAATAATATAGGGTCGATGAGAAGATCTTGATATTCTTGTTGATGTAAAATGCCTGGTAGATCTTAATTGGTGTGTAGATCTGAAACATTGTTTATATTAGTGACCTGAGGGAGAATGGTGCTGATGCTTCTGGAACGACTTCTCGGAGAACTGAATCTCGGACTCCTGACTGGTTACAGGGCATTAGTTGAAGGCAGAGGCAAAACACAGGTGGAAGCGTTGGTGGAGGAGCCAATAGGTGTAACAGGCAAGATAGGTTGAGGATCTGTTGGTTTTTCTACAAAAACAATGGCTCCTGTGGAAAATTACTCAAATAATATGGTAATGCTGCTGCACAATGGCAATATAGGTGATTTGAACTCAGACGAAAGGCAAGTAGGTGGTATATACACTGAAGAATATATTTGAATACCAGCCAAAATAATTACTGATTTTGCACATATACACAATATACACATATTATATACACTTATACAATTAGAAAGGAGTGAATTTGTGTCCCAAGTGAATGATTTTAAACAAAAAACAAATTATTTACAAAAATTCATATAAAAAAGGAACATAACAAGGGGATTCTAGTGTAAATTCGTTTTTTGAAAAGAAAGCGACCTCTTAGTTCATTTCAAAATTAATATTTAAGTTGACCAATGATGCCAACTTAAAAAACGGTCTGCTTCTTTACAGGTTGTCGACGACGTTTCGACCTTGTATGGGTAGAAGGTCTCTTCAGGACTGACTGTATATGGGGCACCTGCGATTTGCTGGTAATTAGGTATGTACACGAACAGTGACACCGTGAGGAAAGTGAAAAGAAGCAACTTACAGAGATCCCAGCTGGGACCCCTGTCGTGACTCAATTCGTGGTATTCTTAATTTTTGGTTCGAGACAGCCGCACTGCTGATCGGTAAGCACTGCCATTGTGCAGCCGCCATCACTCACGGGATTGTCCGGAGTTCACAGTTAGTACCAAAGCGCCAGCACCGTCTGAGCCCCTTACACTTCGACAACCTTGATCCACCCTCAGCACTATTAAGTGCTCAGAGGCATTTTTGAACCGTGGACAAGTTGCATAAAATCGAACCAAAAATTAAGAATACCACGAATTGAGTCACGACAGGGGTCCCGGCTGGGATCTCTGTAAGTTGCTTCTTTTCACTTTCATCACGGTGTCACTGTTCGTGTACATACCTAATTACCAGCAAATCGCAGGTGCCCCATATACAGTCAGTCCTGAAGAGACCTTCTACCCATACAAGGTCGAAACGTCGTTGTCAACCTGTAAAGAAGCAGACCGGCATCATTGGTCAACTTAAATATTAATTTTGAAATGAACTAAGAGGTCGCTTTCTTTCTTTTCAAAAAACGAATTTACACTAGAATCCCCTTGTTATGTTCCTTTTTTATATGAATTTTTGTAAATAATTTGTTTTTTGTTTAAAATCATTCACTTGGGACACAAACTCACTCCTTTCTAATTGTATAAGTGTATATAATATGTGTATATTGTGTATATGTGCAAAATCATTAATTATTTTGGCTGGTATTCAAATATATTCTTCAGTGTATATACCACCTACGTGCCTTTCGTCTGAGTTCAAATCACCTATATTGCCATTGTGCAGCAGCATTACCATATTACTTGAGTAATTTTCCATAGGAGCCATTGTTTTTGTAGAAATACTGTACCCAGGCTCCCAGTGAGTAGGGTTCCCCTGTTAAATTCCTACTAGAGGATCTGTTGGTGGCACTGTAGACACTGAAACTGCAGGAGAAAGGACTGGCCATGCCACATTCTCAAGAGAGTGACCTGAAGCAGAAGATAGGACTACAGCTGGAAAGACTTTCCAGGATTGTGAGAAGGTCCTGGAGTAGTCAGAGGCTGGCATAAGTGGAACCCACCTCTGCTTCAATCTGCATACCCATTCAGCAGAAAGATGGAGTGATGTGCTTGGTGGGGATTCCCTCAACGTGGAGTGTTTCCTCCACTTTGATGCAATCTTCAACGTCAACAGTCTTGTCCTTAACCTACCCTTCCTCGATGTTATGCTAGCTCTCAACGCGGAGCAAGTGGTGACTTAAGCTACATTGAACATTATGGAACTCACAGGGTGAGTCCTAATTTCTTCTTCTTCTGGGACCTTTACTGGATCTCCCCTGCAGGGGTTTCTTAGAAAAGGCAAGAGTGGAAGATTTCCTATCCATTCATGTTCACCGTAAGTGGCATTGCTTTATTTCCCATCCTCCATCCACACCAAAAGTGACGCCACTTGTTTCCAGCCAAAACTGTCTTCACTTAATCGAGGCTGCAGTGTAACTCCACAGTGGACATGTGCAGCGGGCGCGCCAAAGGCTTTATGAAGGCAGGCCCATCTGTGTCTGTCCGCATCCAGTGCCAGGACCCCTAATCCTCCTCCAGACACCTCCCCATCACTACAAATCGCTCCCAAACAACACTTGCAGAATAATTACCCAAGCCCTCATCACCAGCAAGATGGACTACTGCAACAAACTATGCTGGAATCAATGCTCAACTGACCAAAGACTCCAGACCATAAAAAAAGTCAGTTGTCACTCAACCTCAACCTCGAACACTACACTCACACCACCCCGCACCTGAAAGAGCTCTACTGGCTCCCAATCTACAAATAAGCACTCTTCAAACTCCTCTCACACACATAAAAAGCATTACACAACATTGGCACCACATACCTAGTTAACCGTAGAAATTCTGTAAACCTACCAGATGACTCCTATTTACACACTCCTCCACCCCAGCATATGCACAACCAGTTGCGGGGTCGTACCTTCTCCTACCGCCCTCCTAGAGTTTGAATAACCTCCCTTTGCACATCAGACCTGCTCCCTCAGTTCTTGAAGTCTGCAAGAAACTGAAGACTTGGTTTTTGTCCTAGCCCTGACCCTGGCCTGGCTCATACAGCTTCTGCTTCAGCGCCAGGATACCCTCTCGGGTGAGTTGTGCACTATACAAATATGCATAACATAACAAATAGAGGGAGCACCCTCTCAAAGTCCCTCAGATATTCCAAACCCCGTCGCTTCACACCTGCATTGATCTTCTAGCAATCCAATTATATTCTCTTGGTCCTTCAAAGTACTCCTGAACAACTTCTAGCAGGACTCACAGGAGTCTGGACAATGAGAAGCAGGAAGGCAAACAACACAGATAGCATGAGGGTCTGTTTGGTTGTTTTGTCTCCCACGGGTGTAGGCACTGCCCAAACATTTTGTGGAGGAAAAAATATATTTTTCTGTGGGGAAACAGAAAAAAATGCAATGCCCATCTCTAAAGACATTTATCAAAGGTTGTTTTAAAGGTGTGGTCCCTAAAGCAAAAATAAAACCAAACGTTCAAGCACAGTGCTTCACGATGCTGTCAGCAGGAGCCGGAAAAAGTTATCTGACTCAACTGCCATTTACACCACTATTTTCCCAGGGTATATTACCGCAATTCTGAGTTTCTAATATCGTCCCGTATGAATTGTAAGTGCAGAATATTGACGACCACTAGATCATTGAAGTAAGCATTGATTTACTATTCCTAACTTCACATCTAGGTACCTTGAAAATATAAATGTCTTCAAGGTACGTAGATGTAGAGTTAGTAATAGTAAAACCTGGCTTACCTATAGATACTTACCTCGACAATATAGTGCTAGTTGATAGTAAATGTAAATGTAAATTGATACTTGTATAGCGCACTACTCACCCGCAAGGGTCTCAAGGCGCTTGTACGAATACCGCTGTGGAACCCATCCTGGCTTTCCCTGTGAGGTGCCCACTCCTGGGCACCCCCAAGGTGGGGGCCAGGCATCCTTAGCGTTGTGGGGGCCGTTGTGGCGATTAAGCAAGCTTTTGCCCAGAGTTGCAGAGTGGGACTCCATGATTGGAATAGGCACGAGGTGAGAATTATCAGGTCCGTGGAATTTTGAGCCCAAGACCCGCCGAGGCGGGGAATTGAACCCTGGTCCCGGGCTAGACCTCTGCATCAGGGTCTGCCGCTCTAACCATGGAGCCACACTTCTCCACTGATAGTCTGCACCTGATACTGCTACACAACTTTATTTTGTCACTCAACACTGTGACTTACAACCTCTTCCGAGCTTATGAGAGATACAACAAGTGGATCAAACCAGACATGCAGGACCACAGCTCTGTTGTAATTTTCACAGGACGCATAAGAGGGATGCACAACACCACGGTTTATTTGAATTGACCATAAATGGACATCAGAAATGCAGGCATGGGGAAGTAAAATTGAATCTATCTTCAGAAGGCCTAGAAAAGCAGTACTAAAATGATAATACTAGTGTACAATAACACAAACCAACTTCCAAATCTCAGCCAGTGACAGACAGGCGCCCCGCAGTCTTCAGTCGGTTAACGTGCCTGCTGCCCATCACCCGTCAAGGAGCCCACAGCATGGCTCACTCTATATGCACTCGAGAAGATGCCGGAAGGAGAATTGAAGCAGCAGAAAAGTGGACAAATTTTCTCAATGCGTCTCGGATTTTGGCATTTTCCCAAAAATAGCCCAATCTGGGTCTTCAATGTTCAAGAAAGTGATTCTAAATAAAATTCAAAGTGAATATAACCTTTTTGAGGGATTCTAGACACAGAAATATTACTGGTTCAGAAGGCTAGATTTAGCACAGCTGTTTTCCAAAGGCAACAGAACAAAACTCCAACACAAACACAATTATTTCCTCCCCCCAAAGAACACGTTTTTTTTCATGTTTTGTTTGAGCTTTTGAACAAACCCCGGTCACTGGAGTTGTCTGGCTGCTCTGTAATTTTAGGCCCAGGGCTCAACAGAGGCTGATTAACCAATCCATCTACCATATGCGAAAAGGGGGCTGCCAGCTCCGGTCTCAGCAGGGAAAATTGGCATCAATCTTGTCTCACATGGCGGAGCTCCCCCTAGCCATAACTGCGATGGTACAGCCCCACTGTGCTTGCCTGAAACATCTCCTGCAAGCTTCCAGCGAGCGGGGAAAGTGAATGGGAGGCATGCATTATTTATGGCGCTGCTGTTTCTAATGTTCTATTACACTAATGGCTCTGTTATGATTGGTTATTAAACAGCATGCCTTGCACATATGTGGGGTGGAAATTAGGAGGGAAAGAAAGCGCTTTGGGACATGCTGGCTTTGTGACACAGTGGTGCATTACAGCACATTCACGGGGAACGCTTTAAAAGATGACAGGATGTGGCAGTTGGGGACGATTTAGCAGTTACAAGTTATCAAGTAAGAAAACAATGTTAGGTGAAGTCCTCACATATAACGCCCCACGCCATCGCATAACTACTAGTGGGGCCAACATTTATTTGAGAGCACGGATGCGGAGTGTAAGAGAACTTTTTGAATGCTCGAATCAAATCTCTTTAAAAAATATTGTTCGGGAACGTGTTGTAATAAGGTCATTGACTAAGTTAGCAAATTAGATCTAATAATTAGCACCGCTCCCTGCATGTAAAATCACAGGCATGGCTTCTGGCCTTGGGTGGAGTTATTTGGGTGAAGCCAGGAAGCTCATTACTCTGATTTACCCGGGACAGTCATTCCTCTCCAGTCTGGGGCACTTGTTTTTATATTCAGCTGAATTAGAGTTCTTCTTGACAATACATTTTGATGGAGGTAATAAGAACTCAGAGGAACTAAGAGGATGGTGGTATGTGAAATTAAGGCACGGGTGGACAACAGGGACACGTGATGGAATGAAGGAATATACAACCTAGAAATAGTAACAAGAGTGAAGTAGGCTAGTAGACTAACTATACTGAGTAGTCCTACTTCTGTGGACAATCTGTCACCCCAGCTAAATATTTGTACCCGGTATTCTGCACTGTTTATAAGTACGCTAAGCTTGCGTACTGGTGAACAATATCCTAAGCATGTGCCATTTGTTTTTGTGTATGTTTGTAAAATCAATAAAATGTACTTAAAAAAAAACGAGTGAGGTAGGCTATACTGCAGCCGATTTTCACTCGGCCGTTAATCCAAGTGTTGTAGAAGGATGCAAGGCTGAGATGATTAAATGGCGCTGTAGGTTGTACTGGCATAGGAGTAAAGTTTGCAGCTGATTAAAAGCCTGCTTATTAAATTAATCAACCTATGCAGAAACGTGTCTGGCACCTCAGACACATGTTTTAATAAGCTTCGGAATAAAACACTTACAGAGACGTTGTGCCATGTGATGTACAGTGAAATCTTCAAGTATATCCTCGCAGCGCCGGCTCCTCCGCTAAGGCGGAGAATTATCGCCCCACTGCTTTCAGCAGTTTAAAAAAAGGAAAAATAAAATGATAACACACTGTTATTATCATTTTATTTTTCCCTACTGAGGCAGTTTTGTGGGACGGGGAAGGGCTAGACTGCTCATAGAACAGAGGGAGGAGTGATTGGGGCACTTTCTAAGTCAGCAAGACGGTTTAGCTGCCCGTCTTGGGCCGACCAAACAGGCATGCGCACTTTGTATGTCCTCCACCAGGCTTTATTACAGCCTGGGTGGAGACAATGCACATAGTCCCCCCGTCTGAGCGCCGAACCACAGCGCTCAGACCAATTACAACGCAGCTGTCATACTGACTGCAGCGTCGTGATAAGCTTAGGGGAGCCTGTGTGCTTCCTGCTTTCATTCTGAGACTCGTCAGAAGGAAAGCGGAGGATGGACGCGGCCGGCCAAAGAGGTAAGGTAACCCCGATCCGTGCCATCCACCACTGATCTCCTGATCAAATAAAATGGCCCATCATTCTTAAGTCTGGCTTGATAATGCAGCTTCCTGCAAGACACACTGTTACAAATCCTTTAAAATAAAAATATAGCTGGCTTTGTTTCTGCCCAGCAGACTACTACTCTCACCTCCCACCTCAAGCTATTGACTATTTGGTGTATTACTCCACCTTTTGTAGTGTTCTAGCATTGCAGCACCTACAAAAATGTTATATCTCAAAAGTACACAGAATCATAATATATTACATTCTTTATCTATAAAAGATGCATAGTATACACGTAGGAATCTTTGTTTTCTTTTTCACTGCTCTAGGCTTTTTTTTATGTTTTAACGAGGATTCCACATGCAAGCCAGACCTACTGACTTTGCTGATCCTTGTTGTGCACAGGCAAGAGACTGGCCGTAGGTCTGCTATCCTCCAAGCACTCCTGGGCTGAGTTCTTCTGGTCTCCAAAGAGACTGAAGTCGTCAAAGGGCATGCCCATAAGCAAAGCTTGGACATCCCCTGAAAAGCTAGTCATCCTCAGCCAGGTGTGGCGTCTTAAGTCCATCGCCGAAGAAACCGATCTGCCCAGCGAATGCATGGGAGTAATGGCCCAAAAGGCACGCGGTGTTCACAGACCACAGTGCCAGGCTGGCGGAAGAACATTTTTCTTGCCTAAGGTGTCCAGCCTCTTGTAGTCCCTATCCAGTGGGGTGGTAGGGAATGTGGCAGGATTTACATGGGAAGTAGACTCTTGGACCACCAAGCTCTCTGGGGTAGGGTGTTATGTGAGGAAACTGGGGTCCCCTGAAGCAGGACGATGGCGGCAGGCAATTGTCCTGTTCACAGCAGATCCTGTGCAGGGCTTGGGAAAGGCACAGAGCAAGACAAAGTAAGGGCTTTATTAAATAGGAGAAGAGTTTCTGAGGGGGTAACTCCCGGCTGAAGCATCTCTGTCAAGACATTAGCCTTGACTGCCACTGAGGGCATGTTACGGTTCAGGACCTCAGCTTCCTTTCTCACCACCATAGCAAAAGAGGCTCACTCCTCCCTAGCCACGGTAGAGGAGAGACAATGCCAGTATCTAGTGAGGTCTCCAGTCAACTGGTGTCCACTAGTTCCTCACACCTAGGGGCTGGTATTCTTCAGGGTCCAGGGGCCACACCCAATCTTCTTCAAGCCCCAGCCAATAGAAATAGGGCTCAGGCACCGGCCTGGAGGGCGTGGCTCCAGTCAGCGCCGAAGTTGGCATCAGGAGACGCCACTCTGGGTCTGTGTCAGAGTTGGGATGAGAATGGGGACAGCACCGGGAGCGTCAACATCGGTGTCAGGGATGGTCAAGGTGGTACGACCTGCTGGCGGGGAACCAGAAGGGGCCTCTGCCGAACCCGCAGAGCCTGAAGGTGCTCCAGCTGGGACAGGCTGTCCAAAGATGCATGGTCTCATAAAACTCTTGAAACTGTGCGGGTAGCTCCCGGAAAAAAGGGGAGGAGCTGAGACGGTCAAGAGCAGGCTCAACAATGGAGCCAGGCCACAATTGACGGCACTCCTCCGTATCGTCGTTGACTTCAATGTACGGAGTGAAGTCGAAGACCTTTGAGTTTTTACTCTTCTTTTTTCTTGCGTGACTTACCGAACGACAACTTTGAATGCGACAAAGATCGATGGCTCCACATACGATCCCGGGAACTTCCTCTTGACCGGGATTGAGACCATTGCGGTGTCACACATCGAGCGGCAAGGAGGTTAAGTGATTGCTCCCTCAAGGCTTTGGGGTGCATCGTACGGCAATCAATGCAGGTCTTGGCGTCATGGTTGCACTCAAGACACCAGAAGCAGACATGATGCGAGTTTGCCACCGACATTTGCCAGTGCTAGGCACTAAAGGGCTGGAAGCCAGATTTCCTTGTGGACACCCCTCTCACACCAGGAGAAAAATCTAAAAAAACACTTTGAAAAAAGTGGAAAAAATGTCAGTCAAAAAAATTACTGGTGGTAGCTCTGTCAGGGTCTGCGCTGACTTACGCAGAAGGAAAATAACTGGTGTCAGCACGCTGGGGTGGTGCCTATATAGGCACGGAGTATGTCACTTCTGGCACAGACAATGCCACGCAGAGTCAAATGACACCACCTACCAGCGCTCAGGGGTACTGCTCATGAACAATTTCCAGATCCAGTCTGAAGCCTTGGGATAATTAATTCTAAGGTAAGAAATATGCGGCTAGAAGTCTCTTTCAGTTGAGTGAAAGGCAAGGCTACCAGTATAGCATACAAGATGAATCTTTGGATGAGTCAAGCTTTGGAAGTGTTTCAGAATCTGGGCTATACTTGCCCTGCTTGTGAAAGTGAAGAATGATCAGCAGGCCAGCACTGACTGAGCACAGGATATACCCAGGAGTGTACTAGTGGATCCTGTCTTTAAGAAATGCATGCTATCCCGCGAATGGAAACTGGTGCACCAGTAATAAGGTCTTGAAGAACACATAAGAGGTGAATGAAAACCTGTGGAAAACCCTGAGTAAAAGAGCAGCTCTCTCCTTCAAGGTTCATCTCTCCTATACCTTTCTATTTAACCACTCTGTTTTTATCTCAGACCTCGTACCAGCAGTTGTATTGACTTTTCTAAATGAAAAAACTACTGCTGACTGCCCCTTTCTTTCTTATTACTACCCAGTATCTCAGCTCCCATTCTTCTTCAAGATACTGAAAGGCTTATTGATCAATCGATTTACTATACATTGTCATCAATAGACCTTTTCAATCCCTTCTAGTTAGGGCTTCATGCCCTTTATTCACTTGAAAACTGCACTCTGTCTTGTATGTTTCAAAGTCTTTTCTTGTGTCAGTGAAGGCCTCAAGTATCACACCCAGGTTAAGGTGTGGTTTGTTCCGTGGCATTGCCTTCTGCATTACCACCAGTAGTAGCTGCGATTATTAGTAAAGAGGGAGGAGCTGAAAGCAGCCAAAATGTCCGATTGATATTCTGGGGGGGGGATGTGTATGAATTACTGTAGAAACACAAATTCCCACTTTTTTACGCCCCAAAAGCGTATACTCGCTTCACTGTTACTCCCAACCTCTGGCTTTACTGGGATTCCCCGTAATCCTGGGGAAGTGGAATAACGGGGAATTTAACAGCCCACTTCTAACAAGAGTCTTCTTCATCATACTGTTGAATTGCTTTTAGAGGAGTGAGAATGGTCGCGAGAGAAACTATCAGTAGGCCATTTCCAATATCAATATGCGAGAAGAAAAACCTGTACAAAGGTTTCAGGTTGATTTCTGTCGGGTAGGATCATAATAGGCAATCCCTGGTAGTTGGTATTCTTTAGAGATACAGGGCTTCAATAAAATGAGTGCATTAATAATGAAAGCAATTGAATTTGCGCATGGGAAATAGAGTGTGGTAGCCTTATAACTGTACGCTTGAGAGCCATGTTTTGTTTTGTGGGTGCAGATTGTAATTGGCAGAAGAACACATTTCATTTTGATACTGGTTGAGCTTCAGGTAGATTTGTTAGTCATGTCTACATAGTGAGACAAAGGCAGTGAGGTCAATGATACCTTTAGGAAATGTTCAGTACCACAGTAGTATTATCTGGCTGGAATGCAGAACCCCAATTGTCCCATATTTAGATTGATTATTATAAAGCAGATATAAGGTCGTTAAGTGTCTCCACATGTGTTAATCAGGAGGTGAGACCCACAGCTCTATATCTAGACAAGTGGTAAGGGTGGGCTGGGAAAAATTGCAGGATACAAGTACTTTGTCTTGCCGATACACAAGGATAGGATGCCGAAGGTTGTATTTTGGCTCATGATAGCGAGGACTGCAAGATAATGTTGCCCGATGAGTAGGCAGGGGTCACACATGTACAAATCGGATTCAGAAGACATCCCTTAAACTTATGCCGTCTGTGTGCTGCAGGTGGGTCTGGACCCCAAAACGTACCTGCAGCAGGTTTTTGTGACATATGAGTGTGGAGGTCTGTGGCAACAGGGGCGTAACACAGACTCACATACCTGCAGGGGGGGGGGCTCAAGTTTTGTTACGCCACTGTGTAGAGCCTGTGCCATTGATTGCCAATCAGGCAGGGAATGGTTTGCAGGAAGAAATCACTCACTTTGTAAAAAAAAAACACAAAAGCCGAGAAAGCTGCGACATTTTTGCTGACTTTTATGACTACCAATTGTTTCTGCAAATTGTTAAAACTGCCAACTGCCTCTGAGCTCAATATTATTTTAGCCAAGTGACCACTGCTGCTACTTCCTTTACTCTCTTATTTTTTCTTTTTTTGTATTAGTGTAAAATGTTCAGGAGCTGCGTCATATATTTAAAATACTTTATGTTTCGTTGAGTTACTAGCGTTAAATATAGTGAGACAGATTCACTGAACTTTTTGCTCACCATATTGTAGTGCAAGTACGCAAAAGTGTAATTTGTGACTAACAATAACAGCTGCTCACTCATGGATTTATTATCTGCAGACATTCTCACTTGCAGAAGGAAACTGCGACTGCGGGAAATCAGTAGAGTGGCCTTATTTTTCAAAATTGTAAGTTTGGTAAAGGGTAGGAAAATAGGGGGCCCTTCAAGAGGGTAAGTGAGGGTGACCGCTGACTTCCTGGAAATGCTGTGAACACCGACAACGATGGATCTTTTAGTGCTTCCACAAGGAAATTCGGGTACATTTTCCAACCAAAAATAGACCTGTAAAGAACAAAGCTTTCAATGTTGATAAAAAAAAGCGTAAATGTACCGACATGTTCACAAAAAATCCTTTCAAGGCAAATGAAATATAATTAAAACACACACAGAGAAACACTTTTTTGAAGTGTGAACATGTACTTTCTTTAGTCCATGGAGGCTTTAGACACGCGATATCAGAACATATTCTGTAAAGCGGAATGAGGAGCATGCGAAAAACTCAGTCAGACTGTATTTATCGAGTACGCTTTAATAAACAGAGTTTGCTATCAACAAGAAGCATTTGCCTCCTTACTTTGGTAAAAGTATTTTCAACTGAGCTTTTTTTTCCCTCAGGTTTCTCCAAAGGAGAAACAGTCCATTCGAAGGAGAAACAGTCCATTCGAAGGGTAAACTAGAAGGTTTCCAGTCCTTCTATTAGTTAAATAACCTCCACACAATGATGCATGCCTTTTTGGATGTATGTGGTATAGCCTGAAACCAGTCAAAAAGCAGTAAGGGAGATAATACCAAAGGAAAAGTATGGCAAGGTGGCTGGGGCTGACAGGGGCCTAGCACAGAATCGTGATATAGTGTTGTTTAAAGAAGCGTGGCTTCAGTTCTCTGCTAAACTTTAGTTGGGCTGGACTGTTACAGTCCTGATGGATATAGGATGTCATTCCAGATTCTGGGTGTGCACAAGGAAAAGGTCTGGTGCCTTGTATTTTTCTACTTTACAAAGCACACAAAATATATCTGACAACTTATTAAAAAACAAACACTGGCAAATCCTATTGGCTTGGCCTTGGCTGTGCTACTAAAACAATAATAAAGCATTTGTGAACTATTAAAAGGTCGCCACCCGTGCTTTTAAATACACTCAGGCAACAATTCATGAATGTTTCTGGCAAATGCTTTACTGTTTCAAGATGGGAGAGGTGTTTTGAAACAGCGCATCAGTCATCTTGGAAGCATAAAGCACTGATAAAGAATAGTAAAATCATAAAAAGATGGCTACAGGTGCATGTGTAAGCGGCACTTGCAATCACAACAAGAGGTAGTGGAAGACGCAAGTGACCCGGCAGTAGTTTGTAACCGAATGTTAATTTTACTGGAGGAGGTACCGCACGGCCACCTTCCTGAGGCTCTTAGGATCCCCGGGGACCAGCACCTCCTCGGGGCTTTATTAAAAAATTGGAAGGGGGCTGCCCGGAACCCCCTCCATTGCTCGTAGGGCTGCCAGATCTTGGAGGGGCTCCATGGAGTGGACTCTGGCAGGGGCGGCTTTAGGCATGTGCAAGCTGTGCACATGCACAGGGCCACCAAACCCCAGGGGCCACCACGCCAATATATATCCTTAATATAATAATCCTCTGAGGATGGATACATATTTGCGTGGCGGCCCCTGGCAGGGATTTGGCGGCCTCCGGCTCTGTTCCACTTCCTAACACTCTGACCCCCCCTTCTGAGCTCCGGGGGGTTCTGCCCCACCCAGACCCCCTCTTCCGGGGCCCCCTACCTACGCTCCCTGCCCAGGGCCGCCATGAGCCTAGAGCCGCCCCTGACTCTGGCATTGACAGGAGGTTCCCCTGTGCAGGGGGTATGGCTGCAACACGCAGCTGACTCCCGGCCAGGGGGTTGCTGCATGGAATGAATGCTGGGGCTGCACGGTGCGCCGGCCCGGGGCCTCTCACGGAGGATGCTGTGTTGCAAGTGGCCCCACAAGCGGCTGCTTGAGGGGGCCAGCGCTCTGTGTGTCTTCATCCTGTGCTGGTTCTACATCTTCCCTGTGTACTGGCTGCCCGAGGAGAAGGAGGTGGTGTGCGGGAGGTCCTGCAGCACGTCGGAGCCTGGAGGAAGAACCTGACAGCAGACAGTCAGTTCAGGTACCAGCCTAAGTCGCCGTCAGTACTCTGCTCCACTCCCTTCTACCCCGGTCCCTCCCCTGCCACATACCGCGCCATCACCCTCGGCAACCTCACCGTCACTCGTGAGGCTCTCGTAACTCTTGAGACATGCAGTGTCCAAGGATTCTGATCAAGTAAAAGTGGCAAGGGGCTCCCCCAAATACTACACTTTGCCATCCTTGTACATGTGGGTACCAGAGTAACAAATGGCCCATGTGCACCATTGCCTGCAGTGCAACTTAATTTACTTATTCATTTATCTATTAACATACTGTCTTGCACATCCATCTATCTGTTCATTATAGCCACCGCTTTGTTTCTCACCTTTAATTTGTATACGTGTTGAAAAAATATCAATTCACATTTTAAACCACCGTGGTCATATTTCACCAGTTGACCCTGAATTGCAACTGTTTGTGCGGATCAAAGGCATGTCACAGGTGAGAATGAAAGTGGAATGAAAGTGTATGAAGGATGCATGGCTTGTTGGATCAAAGCGCAGATGGATAAATTAAGCAAATGGGCAATCGTTTAGCTGTGTATTTGTGTGGAATTTCTAAAGGGCGAAAGCTTTCAAATAAGGAAGATAGAATTGAAATAGGAAAAACAGCTTTTAGAGTTAGGAAATAACATTAAACAACCGTAGAAATTCACTGAAAAAAACAAAGGTTCCATGTATGTTTTAGTTAGGAAACAGAATTTCAAAAGACCTTAAAAATTCACTGGAAAAAAACAAATGTTACAGGGATGTTATAGTTAGGAAATAGAATTTAAAAAAAACTTAACAATTCACTAAAAAAGGTTACATGAATGTTGTAATTAGGCTCATACTTCACTCATGCAAAACAATTGAAATTCAACAGTTATAGTTACCTGAGCTAACTATAACTTACGCCCTGCAATGCACTGCTTATGACCTCACATATTACATCGCTCATGACATGGTCAGTGACATCACTGATGACATCTCAAATTCCCTGTCAAGATGTTTTGAATATTGCATCAGAGTATCCCTCTGAAGAATTCCACCATCAGTGCTTCAAGAAAATTTTTATCTCCATCTGTACTACAGACCCTTCTGGCTTGAACTCCCCAAAGGGGATACTTTCGATGAGAGATGCCAGATGGAAACTGGTCTGCTGCCACAGAGTCACCAAAATCCACTAACCATGACCATTGTCCACTGTTTTATTAACAATTTATTCAAGAAAGGTAAGAAAAAGTCTAACAATTTTAATTCCAACCAGTGTCCATTACTAGCTGTGCTTTGAAGAGAACAGCTTTTTGAAGTTGTCCCAAAATCATTATGTAATATAACAAGCACTGAAAATGCGATAGGTCTCGCCTTTGATTAAGTTAAAGCCATTTGCTTTGCAAATGGTATTGTATAGCAAAGCAAATGGCTTTAACTTAATAAAAGGCGAGACCTGTTGCTTTTTTTACTCACCCATTCTCCATGTTGCCTTTAGCCCCTCCTCTTGCTGTCCAAGTTGTAAATTCCCTACTCCCCTCCCGTGCCTCAGGCAAGCAGAACAACAGAGGCACCATTGCAGCATGCACTCCCTGCTACTCCCTTACCCTTGTCCATGTTATTACTGTGAAGCGCGTCCGTGCCTCAGGCAAGCTGAACAACGGAGGCGACATCACAGCACGCAATCCCAGCCTCCGCAGTGAATGCTAACATGAGCCATTGAGCCATATCTGTGGGGGTTTTTTGCTTACTGTTTATTATAGTTTTGCTTTTTTAATGGATAACAGTTAAAACCAGGGCTCATTGAACTTTTCTCCCCAAAATAAGGCAGTATTTTCGGGGCTCAATTGGGGTCTGTGTCAAGCTTAAAGCTGTTCTCTGGGTTGGAGGAGAAACTGCTCAGAAGAAGCAGACCATATAAAACCTAAAGTTGCAGAGATCATGTCAGATGGCAACACCTCCAGCCGAGGAGTGAAGTGCTCAGAGCAGTGAAATCGTCCACTTCTGCTGCTCGATTGCGCTAAATTAAAAAAAGGTGAGTGTTTCTGATCCTTGCTTATAATCAAAAAGCTCATCAGAGGGCTGTGTTGTAACAGTCCTAAGGAGTCTACTGGTTCAGCGCTCCTAGAGACTATAACTGCTCCTACATACAAAGGCTTCATCCCCCGGCGAGAGTATCCAGTTTTGGCTAGCAGCACAAACCAGTACCTCTCATGTTGTCCACTCCTAAAGAATCTGCAGAAACTTATGAGACACTGGAATAGAACTCGTAAGTAATGACACAGCGGAAACACCGTGCAGCCACATTGGTCAGATAGGTCTCTGTGGTGTGTGTCCCTGCCTCCTCCTCCTGCTCTAGCTAGTGGCTGCTGCCAGTCCATTGGCGGTGGGGAGGGGAGGGAACTGGCCTAAAGTGCGCAGGCGCGTCTTGTGCTTTTGAGGAGAAACTCCCGGGGCAACTGTCAATTTGAACCAGGCCTAGAGGTGGGGTGAAGAGACAAGTGCAAGGAGCGTGCAGGAAATACACATGGGAACAACGGCGGCTGCACCGTAAACAAAATAAATGGTGTTTCTGAAATGCGTGTCAAGTTAACTGAAGTATACGAAACAGCAGAACTGTTCAATATTATGACCATTAAAGAACCACACTTTATGAAAATAAAAAACAGACAAGCACACCGCGCAGCACCGATGAAACTGCTGCCAAAATGTATATCAGATGTCCTTAAAAGTGTGTGAATATCAGGCACAACATCAACTCATTATTACGCAAACATCAACCAATAGCACCCACACAAAACAATGGCAAACAAGATGGTGTCAGCTTGTCCAGATGGGCCGTCCTAAAAGTGGACAAGGCGGTAACCCCAAAACCCATTTTTCCATCACACACCAGCGTTTAACATAAACGATGACGCACGCCAGTTGAAAATGAGGGCGTGGCTTTAAGTTACTTCGGAATCTGTATCGATTCCAAAATGCCCGCGCATGGCGAGAGCAGCGTATGGCGAGACTTAAAAAGTACATAACAGCTCCCATGTATAATATTGCTCTATGGGTTAATATTGGATCATATTACAGAGTTACCTCTATAAATATATATATTAGTATATATACACACACATTTATTTATATCAGGATTTTTTTTTTTTAATCAATGGTTCTGGTGATACCGTTTAAGCTGTTTCTAGGCCTAATTAGTTAAACAAAGAAATAAATCCTACACTATCCTTAATCCATAAATGAACACCTTCAATACCAATCACATGTTCTTTAATAAAGAACTGCTTGCCATTTAAACGGCACAATCATGGATCATGCTTAATGGGATTCTGCCATCATGGAATTCAAAAGACAACGTTTTGTGTGTGAGGGTTGTACTGTGTTGATTACTTACAGGTTATATACACCCCATAGTCCACTCTTTCTTGTCACTGTTTTTACAATAGAAGTGTAAGACCACATTAGGGAAATACATAACCATCTTTTGCAATTTAAACTGAAAAACACCACAATTTTGGGCCACTCCCCCTAACTTGAGCCTACCCTTACTCTATCCCCAAGGCCAAAGTGCCTGTTCATAATAACACATTGTCATGAAAGACACGGGACAGACTTAAGAGTTGTAAGGAGGCAAATCAGGACTATTGTGATGAAGAGTTGGGCTCAGTGTAATGAACTTTACTGATCACCAATTTATAAACTGTCACTTTGTTCTGCTTCATTCTTACATTCTGTACAGTATATTCGAAGTATATATCTAAGCAGTACAAATTCTTCGCGAAAGACCACTCTAAAGGCCGTTGCAACATTTTTCTGGGACGTTGCGGCTGGCCAAATCAGAGTGTGAGTGCTCGTGGTATGAAAGGTTCCTGTAGGACCCCACTAGATGACGGGAGTAAAGGTTACCTTAGCCAATGGGATTTGAGTATTTAAAAAAAAAACTAATTCAGTCCAGCTGGACCCAACAGTCCAGATATCATTAACTTTTGTAGGCCATTAACCCCTTTATGACCACACCATGTACCTTTTTAAATACAAGTATCTTGAAAACCACTGAACACATTTATACCAAATGAAGAAAAACATGCTTTCTGAGTAATGTTGTAACTTCCTGACAAACTTTTTGTCATTACATTAAGCCAGTTTATTCTGCATCAGAAAGAAAGTTTCGTATGGGAAGTGACATGAGAAACTGATGTTCCTGGACCCCCCCCCCTTTATCTTCTTTAAAGAGTTGAAGTGAGTGAACTTTTTTAGGAAAGTTTTTGGAAAGGTTCGTGCAGATTCATCGAACGGCACAAAAGTTATTAAAGAAAAAAAAAGTGCATTTCCCATGAAAAGTCAGACTGCGCCACTAGTATAATAAATATATATACATATATAGATATATTCACAGAAAAACCCACATCAGGTGTGCTTAGCCTTTACCTTGTTTAACATAGAGTAATACTTGCACCCCAAACTTGAGTGATTTTTAAATAGTGCACCATATAACTACAAATATGCACAGTCACTCTTGCCGCCAAGGGTTCCACTATTTCCATGCTATAAACCTACACGTAAATCTATGCAGTATATGACTATACATTATCAGTGATATCATCAATGAAATTTAACATGTCATGAGTGATAAGCAGTACATAGCGGAGGCACTAGTTGTAGTTAGCTCAGTAAACCATAACTGGTGAATTTCATGGGTATTTAGTTTTTATATCAATTCAACACCTAACTATAACGTCACTTTAACCTTTGTTTTTTCAAAGGAATTTATGTTTAAAAAAAAACATTTTGACACTTAATGACAAAGTAAGCATGAGGTAACCTGGGTATATATACATAAAGAAAACAAAGATTCCCTCAGGAGAAGCTTAATACGTCAGTTTCTGTGACAAGAAAACAATTCAATTGAATCAATTCAAACTAATTTTTAATTACTGTAGGAACCGCGCCACTGCTTTTTTGGCGTCTGGTAGCTGCTGCACCAGTAAACACTGATTCCTTTACAACTACATTGTTTACCCTCAGAGGCTCTCTACTGCAGTACTCTCAGTTAAAGGAGGTTGCTCCTCCTTTGTCCTGATGAAGACTGATATACGAAGTGATGGGCGGTTCGAAAATTCGACGATTGAGCTTGTTGGCTACTAATTCTTAGTGGTGTTAACATACTGTACTCATATTGACAGTCTTTTGGATTTAATGCTTGCACTACACATTGTAAATACTGCCTTTGGATTTAAGAATGACCAAATTAACTTGGTTTTAAAAGAATGTAGCATAAACAACGTTTTTAAAGTGAACTAAATCCCCCATGCAGGTTAGATATAAGATCTTAGACTGTTTTTTAAAAAAAAATGGATATTTATAGGGATTATTCAATCCCTTGTATTAATGCTGCCACATACCTGTCGGATCTAGTCTGTGGTACCAGGCAGAAGATCAATCAAAGCACAGTTTCCAAATGGGGGGCAATGGGTTTTAACAAGGTGTCTGATTATAGAGCACAATCATGGGAGAAAAATTGGTTGCAGTGCTCTTATAATGGTCTAATTTTAAAATTAAAAATATTGGATATTAGTCTATTGCTGTGTAGTCAAAATGTGGCCACTGATCAAATTGAGACCCCAGTACTGAGGCGACCGGGTGGGTGGAAAAAGTTTCCTGCATCATTTAAGACTGATATTTGGCAAAAGCCTGTCAATGAGTGGGAGAAGTATGAAAAATTTACACAGACCAGGGAAGTGTGAGGTACAGTTAAGCAATTTCTCTGTGAGATGTATCTGTAACTGTTGGGCCACTGTTTCAGATGCAAATAGATTGAAGTAGCTAATTGATTCCATGTATGTCATTTGGCATTGTGTAGCAATTCGAGATTTTTGGAAAGCATTATTTCAGTATCTGGAGCAAAAGTGGTGGATTCAGTTAGTTCCAAGTGGTCCGTTGGTGCTCTTAGGTTATGATTCCACATTCAAGCAAATTTCCAGACACCAAAAGCTGCTTTTTATTTCAATGTTTTATTTCAATGATAAGTGCTCAGCTGTTGCAAAGATAGAAAAAAATCAGATTCCCACAATTGGAGAGTGGGTCGGAAAAATGAAGCAAGTTAGAGAAAAACTTGACGTGGAGGAATTGTAAGGTTTAACAAAATATGGCCACAATGCATGGTGAATTCAAGTTTTATTAAGGCAAGGTTTGTTAGGGCATTTTTGACGACATGCTTGGATGAATTTTTTATTGTAATTGTATGAAACCCTATAAACTGTTACGTAAAACTGTACGAAATTGCATGAAATCTATTACTGGTTATTTCCATTTGTTGGTGTATTGTATCTTTGGTTCAACCTGGATCTCAAAATATAAATAATGAATAAAAAAAAATTCTTTTGGAATGTTGTTTGTCTTAGAAACACTAATGCACTTTTGCACCATTGTCACCTATCACTTTCAATATGCTTTTTGTGGTGCACCTATTACATTGTTCTTTTATCTTAGTAGTATTTTTACACTATTTAAAAACCTGTTTGAATTTATTAATTCGCATGATTTTCTTGCCATAGAAGCATAGGCATTTTAAAACTTGAGCATACACCCAACTCCCTGGGGCAACATAAAACCAACATCCCCGCTGTGCATGGCCCTTGGCCATGTGTGCGCAGAGGGTGGTTGGCCCCAGGGCCTGGCCTATGGTCACGTCCTGTACCCAATTTAACTGTGGCCATCTAACCCACGATGCACATGCAGAGCGTAACATCTACTCCAAGAAAGAGAGAGTTTACCCCAGTTAGGCCAAAAGGGACCGGGTAGTTAGCACTAAATAAAAGAACATTTCCCTTTTGGGACCACGTATTTATCTTATCACTAGTTTGCACTGAACCATGAAATTCTACACTACAACATTAAACATCTACACTAGGTCATTAAAAAGTATACTTTATTACATCAATTGCACAAAAGACCTTTAAATTACAGTGATGTTAAAACATTGTGAAAGCTAAATATACATTAAAAATCATTTATATAATGATGCACGTTTAATAAAAATCATAATCTTGGCAATGCAAGTATTTTACGTGTGTATCGTGGGTACAGGTACTACCACTTAAGTACCCCAGAAAACAGTTGATTCAAGAGTTCAAATTCTTAGCAACCTATTTATATAATTTTCAACATGTAATATACACTTTCCACAAATGTGTTAATATTATACAAAATCCAGTTATATGTCAACTCATTTCGGTGTATCTTTATTTTCTCAACTCCTTTTTCACGACTGTTATCATATTCACAAATTTCTCATTAATTATCATAAAATCATGTATCTACAAAACAATAAACTACAAAACAACTTATTTTATTCTTTGCTCAGTGCATTTTAGATTCACCCATATTATCTCAGAGGTGCCTACTCATAAAGTTGGTTATTAATATATTAATACAAGACATCATACTAGTCTTTGTGCCTACGCATGTAGAAGTTTAAATTACAGGTTATATATGGTAGTGGACCCCCCCACTCAAAGGGAATTTAATGTGTAATCCATCTGAATTTGTTATCACCCATGAGGTTTTTTTATAACACTCCCCTTATTTTGATAAACAGGCAGAAATCTCACCCAAGTTATGTCCATATGATGTTTTGCAGATTTTTCCTTCTGTTCACCTTGTCTGTAATTAATCCAAGGGAACCCTGCAAATCACAGGCTTATTATACCTAAAATCCTTATTGTTATCTAAAAACCATAATGAATACCCCTTATTGGCATTGCTTACTTAAAATAAGGACGAATTAATGAACTTTGGCGACTCACTCATATACTTTCTTCCAAAATTCAGTGTCTGTTAAATGACATTGTATGGGTTATTACACCAAATTGTAAATTTGTTTCTTTAAAATGTACACTGGGCTCCGCTATATATTATTGGAAACTTACCCTAAAGTCCTTTGTTTTACTTTTTGGACTTTTTGTTCCTTTACAAGGTCCTTGTGGTTATCTTCCTTAAAACGACAGATAGCTTTGACCAGTCTTTTTCAATTAGAGTGGTTCAAAAATCCTATAGAAACACATACGATTTTTGATCTTGTGTTACACATTCTTTTTATAATTATCAAATTTAGTGACTGTTTCAATTTCTCCTAGTTGTATTATTATTAATGAATATGACCTTGTTTCATTATTTTAGCAATTCGATTATCTCCTTGTCACCTATGTAGCGTGTACTCACTTGTGTTTAAAATACAAGTACAACATCGATCTATTCCTCATCTTTCTTAGTTGGCCTAACATTCATTACTTCCTTATGCTGAACTGCATTGTGCTGAATGTCTGAGTTCTTTAAATTGCAATGGAAACGACAAAAGAGTAACTTTTATCAAATAAGGCGCTCTTCATTAATAATAAATCAACTAGGAGAAATTGAAACAGTCACTAAATTTGATAATAATAAAAAGAATGTGTAACACAAGATCAAAAATCGTGTGTTTCTATAGGATTTTCGAACCACTCTAATTGAAAAAGACTGGTCAAAGCTATCTGTCGTTTTAAGGAAGATAACCACAAGCACCTTATTCTAATCGAGAACCACAACAGTAAAGGAA
This sequence comes from Lissotriton helveticus, assembly GCF_964261635.1. Taxonomy (NCBI): domain Eukaryota; kingdom Metazoa; phylum Chordata; class Amphibia; order Caudata; family Salamandridae; genus Lissotriton; species Lissotriton helveticus. The sequence continues at coordinate 1,551,157,600 of NC_136067.1, forward strand.
CACAAAGTCCAAGAAGTAAAACAAAGGACTTTAGGGTAAGTTTCCAAGTGTACATTTTACAATTTGGTATAATAACCCATACAATATCATTTAACAGACACTGAATTTTGGAATAAAGTATACCAGTGAGTCGCCAAAGTTCCTTGATTCATCCTTATTTTAAGTAAGTAATGCCAATATGAGGTATTCATTATGGTTTTTAGATAACAATAAGGATTGGAAGTCTAACAAGCCTGTGATTTGCAGGGTTCTATTGGATTAATTACAGACAAGGTGAACAGAAGAAAAAATCTGCAAAACATCATATGCAGATAACTTGGGCGAGATTTCTGCCTGTTTATCAAAATAAGGGGAGTGTAATAAAAGAACCTAATGGGTGATAACATATTCAGATGGATTACACATTAAATTCCCTTTGAGTGAGGGGTCCACTATCATATATAACCTGTAATTTAAACCTCTACATGCGTAGACACAAAAATAAGTATGATGTCCTGTAATAAGATCTTAATAAACAACTTTGTGAGCAGTCACCTCTGAGATAATATGGGTGAATCTAGAATGCAATGAACCAAGAATAAAAAAAGTTGTTAAATTCACAGCAGGAACGATTTGATATTAATTGTATTTTATTGTTTTGTAAATACATGATTTTATGATAAATAATGAGAAATTTGTGAATATGATGACAGTCCTGAAGAAGGCGTTGAGAAAATAAAGATACAACGAAACGCGTCGACATATAACTGGATTTTGAATATTATCAACAAATTTGTGGAAAGTGTATATTACATGTTGAAAATTATATAAATAGGTTGCTAAGAATTTGAACTCTTGAATCAACTGTTTTCTTGGGTACCTAAGTGGTAGTACCTGTACCCACAATACTCTTGTAAAATATGTGCATTGCCAAGATTATGATTTTTATTAAATGTGCATCATTATATAAATGATTTTTAATGTATTTTTAGCTTTCACAATGTTTAATATCACTGTGATTTAACCCCTTGGCTGCGGGGTGTTTTCCTCCCGCTGGGCGTGGGGGGGGGAAAGGGGGGCCGCGCGCTGCGCCGCTGTGCTATTGACGAGCTCGGCTCGTCATGAGGCACAGCAGAGCTGCCCTCGTGACGAACTGAGCTCATCACACCACACCCGTTTTTAGAACATTCAGCACAGCGGGGAAATTATCCCCACGTGTGAACGTTCCAACGGCTGTGAAGAGCTCGTCATGAGGGCAGCTCAACCGTCCCTCATGACGAGCTGAGCTCGTCAACAGCACACAAGGGCTTAAAGCAGGTCTATTGTGCAATTGATGTAATAAAGTATACTTTTTTCAATGACCTGGTGTAGATGTTTAATGTTGCAGTGTAGAATTTCATGGTTCAGTGCTGTGGTCACAAAAGGGAAATTTTCTTTTGTTTAGAGCGTAGCATCTAGCCAGGCTTTACACCCAACCCTGTTGCAGCGGGGCACCAGCCAATGCCTGCAGTCTACACCCCCATAGGTGGGCCACCTGCATTTTCTTCTCCTTTTCGGAAAAAGACAAATGTAGGCAAAGTGGTGCTCCTGCTGTACCTGCTACACAAGCTTCCTCCCTATGGACTCTGGTACTGTGCAACCTTCCTAAGTGAAGCTTAAGCTTTACCTCAGCACCATGTGGTTTTGCCCCCTCCCCTTTTTCTTGGTCCTCACTTGACGGATTAGTGAAAAACTTTCTATGAAGGATCTGAAGATGATGATTTTGTTTTAAAGTTTCGTGCAGTTTTATCAAATAGCACCAAAGTTATTAGCAAAACAAATGACACTTTTCCTATTAAAACTTTGACCTAACTTACATAGTAGTGACTTCCATGAACAAAGTTAAGATTAAAGGAAGTCAGGTTGAACGTGGTTAAACGCCTTTTAATTTTTATTTGATTGCTTATCTGGTTATATGGCTCGTCTATTGTGTGTGAACAGGGATCCGAGGCAGTTGTAAGCAGTCTCAGCCCACATGCACCCTTAGTTTTTTAAGGGAAAGAATGCTTGGAGACAACTGTAGGCCTTAAACAATCCCTGGATTTCTCAGGGTGAGAGGGAGGAAAAAGCCATGTTACAATGCATGCCATCACAACGCGGTCATTACTACGATCGCGTTGTTACGCCAAATACCATTACAACGCAAGTCATTACAACGACTTGCTGTAGGGGGCGCTGGATTTTGGAATAGTAAAATTTACTATTACAACTCCAGTCTGTGCAACAGTGTGGAAGGTATTGGATTTAAAATCCAACCCCTTCTGCCCCCTACAGCAAGTCGTTGTAATGGTATGCGATGTAACAACGTGGTCGTTGTAATGACCACGTTGTAAATGCTTGGTAAGGAGCAGGGGATAGAGCCCCTCACATGGCACAGGGGTGACTCACATGTTATATCTTCAACTCCAATACTTGCCCAAAGGTTAGAGACCAACAAGGTATGGGTATATTTAGTGCCCTTCACTCCACCTCAAGTCAATGTCTGGGCATTTCTATACCCCCATGCTTGACAAAGGGCATGTGGGGAGATACAGTTTGCCCTTCAACCCATCTTACCAAAGGGCAAAAGCCTGGATGGGTTTCCCATCCTCTTCATGTCTAGAGAGGTATGCAAAGACGTTTTAAAGCATGAGGAAAGTGGGCTCTGGCTTAGGGTCCCAGTCTTTTAGGGGCCCCTTGATAGAGCCAGATCTGTGCTGTGGAGAGTCTTGCCCTGATGACCTTTAATAATTCTTAAATAGACTGTTTTAAATACTATTTTCCATTAATTTACTTTTGATGTGGGTAATGCGTGAGAGTCTAGTATAGACATTTTGCTGAGAAATAGTGTGTTTATGTTTCATGCAACATCCATAAATAAGTATCTTTTAAATCAAAACAGGACCTCACATATGAGAAATGTGAGGGTGTCACAGAGATTATTTGCAGTAATGCTGGTGAGCTGCTGTTTTTGTGTTACAATATTGAAAACATCACTATCCCTGCATATTACATGTAAACATATTTAGAATTTTGACCAGTGTGCCTGTGCAGTGTCACTGACCTCTCCAAAGAGGGTATGAAAGAGCTGAAACTGGATCATGAATTCAAAGCTGGCCAGGGGCCTTCAAAATAAATTTGACCCAGGGTCCCCCAAAATCCATAAGATATGCCTGGACGTATGGTTTTTTAATTGGCGTCCACCCACCTAGCAGAAGGGCATGTAGGTATTCCTTGACCCTGACCTGACTGCAAAACACCAATGTTGCATTAGGAACTGAATTAATGTCTTGCACAATGTTTCATCTGCAGCATCCTATGCTACATTTTGAAAGACTGACCTCCCCAACAACTGCGTGATTCTCTTCATCCTGAGCCTCGATCAGCTCAGCAAGGAAGTAGTTTCCATAGGTTTCGGTTAGGGTATCATCCTGACGCTTAAAAATATGAATGAGATCGTCATGGTCTCGTACCCTGTAAAATAAAAATAAAAATGTTTTAATCCATGAATGTATAAAAGGTTTACATCTCGTCATACAATATCTGTCAAACAGAGCATAAGAATAGAAAACAAACCCTTTTAGTTACAATAGTTCCAGGTTTGCATAGCAACGTGTGTTGAATAACTGCTAGGATCAGCGTATCTTGGTGTATGCTCATTCAGATATTAACCATTAAAAAGGAAAACAAAACCATTTTCCAAAAATACAATACAAAACACACCGAAGTTATAAATAAGATATGTGTCATACATTATGCGACATGGCCACAGTTCTTGTACCTTTACATTTCACTGAGAATACAAAATCATACATTATTAGATTATTTATGAGTGCCATTGTTGTAATTAAGACACAAAAGAAAGGCAACACGGAAAGATGATTGCTGGAATGCTGAAAATGTGAAACATTCACCCCCAGTCACAGATATGGATTTAATCCATTGGTATTTTGCTCGCCATGTCATTCCAGTTTGGACCCAGCCATATACAAATCAGCCTTGACCCTACTCCAAACGTGAACTGTCCAGCCTGAACTGCCAGGCCATGTTCTTCCAGGTCCAGAAAACTAGCATCATAGGACTGGCTCTGGGGTATCGGCCCTCATCAGCCAGGCCAACTTGAAACTGGTGATGTAGCGAGTACGGGATCCACGTCTGGGCGTACCTTTCCCACTTACGGCAAAAGTGCAACACAAAAAGATGATGGATGGAAGGCTGATAATTGTCAAACGTTCACCTGCCAATCACAGATCTGGGTTTAATCCATCGTTATTTTGCGCACCACGCCATTCTAGTTTGGACCCAGCCATATGCAAAATAGCCTTGACCATGCTCCCCATGGGAACAGATCAGCCCGAAATGCTAGACCAGATCCTCTCTGGATAGGAAAACAAGCATCCTGGGACAGGTTCGGGTTATCACCCCTCATCAGCAAGGCTAACTTGAAACGGGTAGCATAGTGAGCACAGGGCGCACATCTGGGCATATCCTTCCCACTTAAGGCGAAAATGCAACACACTTACACTCTAAATGTCCAAGTCCCAAAAGTATTTCAACACTCAAGTAAAACCTAGTAGCACAAAACACATCATTTACAGTGGCAAATGACGTTCCTTATTCAAAGAATCATTAGAAATACCTTCTGGCCCGGGGACCCCATCCCCCGGGATCTGGCCTCTCTGTTGGGGACCGTGGGGGGAGCCCCAATGCCCCCACAGTCCCGAAGCTCCCCGCATCCTGCGGGAGCCGGCAGTGCTTTTGGGCAACAGGAGCTGCTAACATACAGCTTCCCTTGCCCAAAAGCAATTCTCTTTTCCTTTATTGAAGCGAGAGGAGTTTTCCTCCTCTCGCTTCAACGAAGCAAACCAGGGTTTACTATCACATGGTGGAAGCCATACTCCCGTCCTGTCATAGCAAACGGCAATGTCCCGAGGGTGGACACCCCGGGACATTGCAGGTGGCGGTCTCCAGGGCCATCAAGCGCTCCAGGAGGGGGGCCGCGTGGCCCCCCTCCCTCTATTTTCAAAGCCCCGGGGTGGTGGTTGTGGTGCCCGGGGCTGCGGGAGGGCCGTGTGCCCTCCCACACCTAATTTACATAGCCCCGAGGAGGTGACGGTATAAATATAGGATTGCCTCCGGGACCTGGCCCACCTGGGGGCTCATTTAAATGAAGTGGGGGAGCCTCCGCTTCATTTCTTTTTTTTAATTCATCCGGATTCACGCACAAAGTGTGCATTCACATTGACTTTTTTATTTTTTATTTGGGGGGTTCTTGTGGGACCCCCTGAGCAGGCCTAGGGTGACAGGGTGTTTCTACACTGCCCCTTTTCTTCATTTTTCACTTTCTTTTACTGTTTTCTTGTGACTCAGTTCTACAGAGTCACAAAATGGCTGCCAACACTTCCTGGTTTGGAGCGTTGGCAGCCAATTAGAATGAAGCTCGTGGTCGGGAGGGGTGGCGAACCCACCGTGGCCATAGATTTCCATATTTAGACTTTTTGATTTTCTCAGCAACTACTAAACGGATTTACACCATTTAAAAAAAGGTTGCTTTCTGAACCAAACACTACCTTTTTGCCAATTTTGGTGTAATTCCGTTCAGCAGTTCGGGCTGTAGCCTTGGCTAAAGTTTTCTAGGGGAAATTGATTTTTTTGACTTATTTTTCAAATTTCTAAGCAACTATTGAACGGATTTACACCATTTAAAAAAAAAAGTCGCTTTCTGAACCAAGCGCTACCTTTTTGCCAAATTTGCTGTAATTCCATGCAGCAGTTCGGGCTGTAGCCTTGGCTAAAGCTTCCTATGGAAATTAACATGGAGAAAACACTTTTTGAGACCCCCTTTTTTCTCAGCCCCTGCTTGGCGAATCAACCACACATTTTCAGGATAGGAGCCGACCTGAATAGACCTTTTTTGGAGAATTTCACGAAGATTCGTCAAACAACGGCAAAGTTATTAGCAAATCAAAAAATGCTTTTCCTATGGAAACTAGGTTCTACTATAACTACCTACTGGCAACCGCCAATAGGTAATATATACACACTGCTTTTACAAATCTGTTCTTATGTAAAGCTCTCTGTCACCCATTTGCTCTTTTCCACGCTGTAAAAACCATCAATAATTATCAGAAATACTTGTGCACGTCAGTAAAGTGTGGGCCCGGCAGTGCACAACAAATTAATATTGTTCTGTGCAAGAAGTAGTGTTCATCAACTACATCTGTTCGTTTTCACAGGGCAGGAATGGTGAACAAAAGGGCCATTATCTGCTGATTCTAAATACTGGAGAGACAGGGTATTAGGAAACAACGCCAGAAGAGCAGCACAGGCATAAAGATTGTTAAGACGAACATAGGGTTTCCCATTTGTACCAGTTAATGATGCTTGGCCATCGGCAACCAGAGCATCTCTTCAGCCGGATAGTGCAAAGTTGTAACTGTTGGACTGCAAGGTTACATTCAGTTCATTATTTGGTTGCTTTCCCTACCTCTGTCTCTTGATTTAAATCTCTTCGAAGCTTCCCATGCAATAACTCCTCCCCCCAAACAACAGTGCACTTTATTCTTTTTTGCACTCTATATATATCAACTTGAGAAAATGGTTTTTACTAACTCCTTTAAAGCACAAGCACTTTACAAAGCACCAAGAGGGGCTGATCTTTTTAAAATGCTTAAATACTCTCACAATTTGTTTCTCTGTCCTTGATTATATCTTGTCTGCAATAAAATTGAGAAGGTAAGCTTCATGAGAATATTTTCTTTCTAGCCTTGATACAATTGTTTACAGTATTTAAATGAAGGTTAGCCTCCAGAGTGTCCATAAAGTAATTTTATAGTATGTGCTAAATGTTTACATAATGTATATTGCATTGTGTTTTTTTCCTCAATCTTTGATCATGTAAAACTACATGATGTAGAATCGTTTTTTTAATCTATATTTTATGGTCACTGTTAAAACCGAATAAAGACTATTGACTGACTGCAAGATATATGATCTGTGCTGGAGAAAGGTCCAGGCCATCTGAGGCCATGCAAACTTTTCCTCAATAAGCCTATGTAAAAAATGTAGCAAGAAGATCTTCCTGGACCATACTTATCCCAACGAAGTAAACCTCCGAAGCTGAACATATCATTACAGTGTTTTGTACTAGCTCATATTTCGACCCTCAGAGCAGTAAGGCCCTGTGTATATAGACTCGCATGAGGCTTTCGTCCATTTAACTGCGGTGACCTTCTGAGCAAATACGTCAAGTGCGACTTAAACATGTATTATATATAAAATATTGAAGCTCAAGGTATAGTAAAGATAGTTAATTTTAAATAACATATTTGGTAGCTTATTCCAAGCCAGCATTTATTTATTTATTGAGCTTATAGAGCGCGACAGTTACCCAAAAGGGTTTCCCGGCGCTAATGAGACAGTGAGCAATGGAAGCTAAAAGATTACTATCGTGCAAAATCAAGAGGAATTATTGATCAAAAAAACAGGTCTTAATGGCTCTGCGAAAGCGTACATAGCTTGGTTCCATTCGGATAGTCAGAGGGAGAGAATTCCACAGATTAGGGCCCAATAAAGAAAAAGACCTGCCTCCCATTCTGGAAAGTCGGATCCTAGGAAGGCTAAAAAGGCCAAGAGATGAGGAACGCAAACAACGAGCAGGAGTATACAAATGCACCAAAGATTGTAGGTATCTCGGGGCCATACCCCATTTTATTTTGTGCATGTGGCTGAGAGTTTTAAACTTAACTCTACTCTCGACCCTTAACCAATGTAATGCACGGAGATGACCTGACATGTGTTCCGTTCTCTGACATTTACATAACAGCCTAGCAGCGGCATTTTGGACAAGCTGAAGGCGTCTAATGACCGCCTGTGACGCCCCTAGGTAGAGAACATTGCCATAATCTAACCGTGAGGTAATCAGGGCATTAATTACTGACTTCTGTGAGTCTTCTGGCAGCATCCACATGATTTTCTTTAGCCAACGTAAAATGGTAAAACATAAGGCAGTTAGCTTCCTAACCTGGGGCTGCATAGTTAGACCTTTGTCAATGGTCACCCCTAAATTACACACCTGGTCAGATGGAATGGGGAGGGCTCCCATTTCTAATGACCAGTGTCTGAGACTCCAGAGGTCCTGCTTAGGACCCAGTATAAGGACCTCAGTTTTTCCACCATTCAGTTTAAGCAAATTATCACTCATCCATCTGGCAATTTTCCTGAGACCGGATTGAAGAAGGGAAGTAGGTGATTGATCTGAATTTGACAGTGAAAAAGTAATTTGGGAGTCATCTGCATACATGAACATAGTCAAGCCTTCCCGTTCGGTGATCTGTGTGAGAGGTGTTACATATAAGTTGAAAAGCAGAGGACTGAGTACCGAGCCTTGAGGTACTCCATATGGAGACAGATGAGTATTAGAGGAAGCCGAATTTGAGAAGATTTGAAATATTCGCTGAGTTAGAAAGGATGCAATCCAGTCCAGGGTTAAACCACAGATGCCCATTGCAGAGAGGGACTTTAATAGTATGGTGTGAGAAATGGTGTCAAATGCTGCGCTGAGATCGAGAAGTGTCCCCTCTGTCCAGCATGTGGCGTAGATTCTCTGTGACGCCCAACAATGTAGTCTCAGTGGAGAAACCTGGACGGAAACCTGATTGGGACGGGTGAAGTAAAGTATTTGCCTCCGTAAACTGGGCGAGATGGTAGTGGACATGCCGCTCCAAAATTTTGGAGAATGCAGGCAGAAGGGAGATGGGTCTGAAATTGGCAGGAATCTTCGGATCAGCCAACGGTTTTTTCAACAATGGTGTTACCATAGCATGTTTCCACATAGCTGGAACAATGGCATTAAGTGTCGACCGATTGAGGGCTCTACAGATCTCAGAGAGCTGAGGGATGTCCAAAAGTTTGAGTACCGAGATAGGAAGTGGGTCAGCTGGTGATCCAGATTTTAGTTTGCCTAAGATATCTTATATCAGCATCAATATAATATTCCTTGTTAGGCATGTTCTGCTAAGCACCTCTTCATGGTGCCTGTTCTGAGAGTAACCCGGCCATGAGCAGTTAACTATTTACAGGCTTTTGGAATCCTCTAAAGCCAGAAAGACCAATACATAGTGTCTAAGATAAATGAAGGGCGTAATGTTAAGAACGCACTTAGAATTGGCCTCTATGCAAGTAAGTCTCTACCATAGTTATATATTACAGCACCTGAGATCTTTTTTTAAAGAACCCCTTTAAAATGTATGGTAAAAGTAAGGCTCAGTGCCAAGGTAAAGGATAATCACTAATATTCTGCTTTCACTTTTAGCCATGCAAAAGGAGGAAGGCAAACTACTGAATGTGTTTTTTCCCCACGCTATTTATTAGTTTCTGTTAAGTAATAAAAGTGCGACATATACGGACTTGAACAACAACATCTCAAACCTCTTAGTCAGAGGGAAGCTCTTCAAGCTCTGTTCGTCTGTGCCTGGTGAAGCACACATCACCAATTTAGGGAAGTTTACCTGGAAACTAGGTCGTATACCATATCATTCTTTCCTCTCCAACTATTGTGGATATGTTAAGTGTGGATGCCTCACATATATTAAAATATGTGAATGGACAGGGAACATGTGAATGGACACCAACATTCACCAAATCTCACTTTATTTGCACCAGATTTTTTATTCTTTCCCGTCTTCGTGGCTCTCTGTCCTCTCCTGGGTGCTTCTGCTTTGGTGCCTACCACATCGGTGGTGTGTAATTGCTGGACGATACTACTCTGCACTGTTGATTTTTTTGTATTGACTTGAAAAATTGAATAAACAAATTTCAAAAAAATAAAAATTGAGCCAGATGCTCAAGCGCAAAGATTAATTGAGATAACATGTATCCTTGCCTCGTCTCTCTCTTTATGACCCACTTTGGAAACATTTTCCCATTGCCCCTCACACTAGTTGTGACTTCTGTGTACAATAGTCATACCCATAGTCATACCCATGCGATAAATGTGCTACCAAACTCAAAGCTTTTCAAATTATCTATTGTGTATAACTAATCAGCAGTATCACGTGCTTTATGGGCAGGTACATTTGCAATGGCATATGGCTACATGTAGTCCTGTCAGTTTTCCATAATCAGATATAGGCATTCAATATTTATCGCCGATTTCCACTGAGTTATCAAATCCCGACTGATCCGCACCTATCAGGTATGTATGACTTCTGTAAGACTGCTCATAACTATCTTCTCTAAGATCTTTTTGTCCATAATTATCTTGGATAGAAATTGATAGGAACCAAATTCTAATTGATCTTTCCCAGAACTGAAAGTATCACAACAATTGTAGCTCTCATCAATTTGGATAATCTATCCATTTGTTGTATGCTTCCAACAGTCTGAGGCTAACATTTCTGTACATGTCTTGTTACATTTGACAGCTAATTCATCTCACCTCAGCGGTTCTGTCCACATTCATGGTAAAAGAGAATTTAATGGGATCTACTAAATTATTGAGTTTTGTGAGCACAAACAAGGAACACCAAAAAGAGAGTCTGTTCTCTGGATTCAGTTCTTTTTTAATATTCTTTGCTCGTGTTCAGCTTCTTTCTCATGCAATATTTTCCTTTTCCTCTGTTTGCACTTTCACAGGCTAAAATCACCATAGCCAACACGTGTTTCGCCTGGCACAACTGCCATGAATTCCTCAAGGCTAATAAAACCGTTGGGTCTTCTTAAGCATCCTCATTCTAAAAATAGCTGGAAACAAACGTTCATGCTATGTTGACATATTTTGAGTTTGAGTAAGGACCTCTGAGATTCAATAGGCCATGGAGCGGGCTACAGTGTATAAAGGTAAACAAAGACATCAAATGTGTGCTGCCACATTGGAATTTTCTGGCCAATACAGTTTTGAACATTAATGTGATCCATGTCTAGGGATTCGTTTAGATATTGCCTTTGATATAGAAGCAAGATTAGACCTCTGCCTCCCTCAGTAACGCTAATGTGTTCAGAGTCAGAACTCACCTGTGAGATGTATAAATCCTCACAGTTCCTCAACATTCAGCCATCATGGTTTTCCAACACAATTACAGTTCAGGGCCCCATTTCCCTATTTAACAGCATGGTTACTATGCAATTCATCTTTTCCTTCTATGAGTGTTGCCAATTCATCTAATCACAACAATTGTTAATGCCCTCCATGTATGATGTCCAATAATTATTTTTTCTTACTTCCAAATCTCCCTGGCTAGATGAGTCCCCAGCAGATTCCCTCTCTGACACTTTTAATTTCTCTTCTAGTCTTGCTTTTGTGTTTGTTAAATCTTTCCTATTACAATGTATCATGCCATCACACTTTCCACATACAGTGACTTTAAACGCTTCTCACAGGGTGGCCTAAGTATCTACTGTGCACATATTCATATTAAAGGAATCAATAATCATCATTTATATTTCTCTCATGAATGGGGCAATCACTCCTTGCCTTTATTTATAGTTGCTATTGGGGCAATTACACCTGGAACAACCGTCTCTAGTTCCACCAGTGTGTGATCGCCAAAGCTCACTTTAAATATTCACATCCTTTAAATACACTGTAGTGTTCTATTACAAGGCAAAATCCAGAATAGCACCCCCATTGGCAGAGGAGAAACACAACTAATATCAGTTCTAACCTCTCCATTTTGTACCCAATTTCTCATGTTCAACCTTAATCAAGAGTCTCCAGTAGCACCTCACGTTTGCCCCTATCTTGAAGATTTACAACCTTCTTTTTTGGCTTTTAAGTACTCCATTTATTGTTTTCACACTTCATGAAGTAAAGAATATATTCAGCCATTCCATCCGAAGTTTTCACAATCTCGCGGCTGTTATTCTTGGTACGTTTGTACATAATAGCAAACAACCTTCCTGCACAATGGTAAATTTCTCATGTGCAGTCTCAACTCTGAATTAGGCCTGTGGTTAAGGATCTCCTCCAGGTAGTGCACCTTCACTCACTAATCAGAAGAGTTTAACATAAACAAATTGTGCCCAGTGGGGATATATCAGCATTTCAACTGAAGCCTTTGTGCTTTCACTGTTCAATGCTCAACCCGAGGAGGACTGCGATGTTCAACCCTGGCTCTGTTAGTAGCTGAAAGATCTGCTTTGTCTGAAAGAACTGCAAACACATTCACCCCCGTCTTTCTCTCCCAGTGCCTGCTAACTCACCACTATTAAGTAACAAAATTAACCAACTTGATTACACTCATAAGCAGAAAACACTGGACTATACACAGGCAAGTGACTGCCATGCCGCTCTGTAGTGTATGTAATTAAGAAAATATAATTGTAGCATTTAGAGAACACATTAAACTAATAGGCATCAAAGCGCTAAACCAGAAGAGAACCGTGTGAAAGGCGAAGACCCAAAGCAGAGACAACCACAACAACCACACAAATCTAAGGGAGAACTAATTCGAAAATAACCATGTTTTGATCTGCTTAAGAAAGACCAGGTACACTTCTTTTCTCTCCAGGTTGAACAATTAAGTTTGTACATGCATTCTTTATTGTGTTTTGTTTCTGTATTTTCACTGTTACACAATTTGTTTTTCTTCTTGTATTAGACTCTACTCTTCTCCTCTTCTCTCTTTTTCTTCTCTTCTTCTATTTTCTCTTCCTTCTTCTTATAATTTTAAAAATGCATTTGACTTTGTATAGATCTTTCAACCGAGGTGTGATTCATTTTTTAACTTATTGCTAAGCCTATTTTAGCACTACCACCCCTCATCATATAACTTGTACTGATGTTTTACTTTGTTTATTACTTCAATAAAGCTTTCTAAACTCAAGAAAGACCAGGTATGAGTTTAAACGCCTAATGTGTTCAGGGAGGGAGTTCCACAACCTGCCAGCTTCCACGGTGAAAGCCCGTTCCCCCACCTGAATTTTCCACACCTAGGTACCACCACTTACTTAATCCAGCCGATCTCAGAGGCGTAGTAGGAGCATACCAACTAAAGGCCTCCTTAGGATAAGTTGGCCCCTGTAGATGGCGAGCCTTACGAGCCAAGCAAATGGCTTTAAACAACACCCGCTTCTACATTGGCAACAAGTGCAGGGATCTCAATCCTTCCCTGACTGAGAAGTGTTTTGGTGGTCCCAGGACCAAATGAGCTGCGGCATTCTGGGTAATTTAGAGCTTATCTAGTCAGTATTGGTTTGATATTTAGATAAAGGGCATTGCAGTTGTCCAAGCAAGAAGTCATAAGCGCAATGACCACTGACACCCTAAGCTCTATCGGGAGAAAAGGCAGGATTGTTTTCAAGATCCTAATGGTCCAGAAGCGGGAGCTTACTGTTCTATTAACCTGGGTGTCGAAATCTAAAGTGTTATTAAAAATCACACCCAGATTGGTCCAGATCGAGCTACCCATTCCGAAAACCACTATCTCTGTTTTCCTTCTGTTTATTTTGAGCCAGTTCTCCCTCATTCACCAGGTGATTTACGTCATGCAAGCCCTAAATCTGTCAGCCTCCTCATCGGAGATGGAAACGATGATCTGGGTGTAATAATAAGAATGACTGACTGATTCATATTACGAAAGAGCAACAAAATACGGTAACAGCATACCAGCTCTGGTTTTATTAGTCACACAATTGTTTCAGCATAATGCAGCACATCTTCCTTGCAGTTAAAGAGATTTGTTTGCCTTTCACATCTATGCACGTGACTGCAATAGTAAAACATGTGAAATATCATATCCCTCAAACTTACGGGGACATTTTTGATCAACCTATTTTGGGAATGCGAAATGGAACTCCAGCAATGTCGAAAAAGGAGTTAAAGAGCACTTTCCTGTCTTATAAAAATGTACACAGGAGGGAATCAGTAAGGGAACAAACCACATATAAGTTCTACCATCTGTACACAGATACATTGGGTTTTCAAGCCTATCTTTCACTTGTTACAAGACCCTCCCACCGTTATGTACTTACAAGATTGAGGCTAGGTCTCGTGCATCTTTTGGTTGCGCTCCCTAAGATGAATCAGTATTCTGTTTCCCCCTGTCCCTGTGATAGGATTACAAAACAAAGTACATTGCACTTTCTGTTTTTATGTGACCTGTTTCTGCCCTATAGGATTGCTTGTCTTAAACCTCTGTTTAAGAAGTATGAAACCAATAATATTAATGCTGCTATGACCCTACTTTTTGCACTTAAAGAACCTGATATTTCTTTTTATACCGCTACATTCATTCTAAGTGCAATCAAGGCCAGAAAGAGTATGCTGTTCTAACGTTGATTTCATCCCCTATTTTTGTACAGGGAAGTTTTATTGATCATGCACCGTGCACCTTAGTCTTTGTATCCTTTAAAGCCCAGGTGATCCGCTCCTATGAGTCCATTGTTTACATCTGGAGTTACGTCATAATCCATGCACTTTAGACTGCTTTATTGATCATGCACTGTGCACTTTAGTTTTCATAGAATTACTTATCTTAAACCTTTGTTTAAGAAGTATGAAACCAATATTATTAACGCTGCTATGATCTTACTTTTTGCACTTAAAGAACCTGATATTTGTTTTTACATCGCTATATCCATTCCAAGGGAAATCATGGTTAGAAAGAGTATGCTGTTCCAATGTCAATTTTATCCCTTATTTTTTTGTTTTTGTTTAGGGAAGTTTTAATGATCATGCACTGCGCACTTTAGATCCTGTACCCTTTGAAGCCCATGTGATTCACTGCTATGAGTCCACTGTTTACATCTGGAGTTAAGTCATAATTTATACACTTTAAACTGCAAAGGGTAGTTTGATTGATTATGCACTGTGCACTTTAGTTTTTGTATCATGCACTTTAGATCCTGTACCTTCTAAAGCCCATGTGACTCGATCCCCCGTAATGGTAACCATGTTATGCTGTTATAAGTCAATTGTTTACTTCTGGAGTTAGGGTATAACCTATGCATTTTAAATTATATTTTGTGAAACTCCGGCGTTACTCTTAACATGTAAAGCTGCAATGTGTTTATTGTTTACATTAAGTGAACTGATGTAACGTACGATGAATAATGGAAATTTTCTACCGTATGTCCATTTAATATGTATGCTGATTTTTATTAATTTTAAACTGTAATGTACTATATACTGTGCTTTTATGGTTGTCTGTCCCAACCGAATAAAGCTGTTTTGAAGTTGAAGTTGAAGATATCCCTCAGTTTACACTTCACTTCTTCAAATGAACATCACCTTTTCTGGGTTTCCACACCAAAGAATGGATGGAGAGAGAGTGCTACTATTTTAGTTCATCTTCCTCCTTCCAAGCCAGGAGCTGTGAGAAGCAAGACATTATCTCTGTTATATAGCAGCCTGATCATCATCACCCATGGAAGGAACCCAAGAGGGTGTCTCTATGATGGCATCCAATGTGCTTTCTCCAAATGTATGGCTTGTATTGATTCTTTGGCAGTGAACAAGGCAAAAATGTCTTCCAGGAAGACATCAATCAGATAAGTTGCAATCCACTTGGGAAGGCCTAGCCGAATTTATCATTTTCCTTCGTGATGTACATAGATACACAGTTCTTCCATGCTACTTCTTTGATTTGTAGCCATTTCTTTTTAGACATTCTGCCCTGCTTCGATTGTATGTCTTAATTATTTGAATGCCTGTCTCACATCAAGATAATCAAAATGTCTATCAATTTGGCAGTTTTCATATTGCCATCTAGAATGATTTGTTTAAGATCTTAGTAGTCTCAAGACTCAAAAGAGGGAGAGAGAAAGTTAAAGTTCCACTCAACTTCCCTTAAATGAACCACGGGAGACATGCCTTAGGCAGAACAATACTGTTGAGGGTCTCACAGCAATTTTGGTGTTGCACCCGTCTCAACACATCTCTTCCACTCCTTTTCATTGTACATAAGATCTTAGTTGGCCATAGAACTCCATCAGCTCCAGAGCCAACACTTCATCTCCGTTTGCCACAGCCGCAGTAATCTGGTGTCTTTGGTCCTGGGGTTTCACATGTACATGACTTGGGCGCGCGAAGTGCAGTATCCCTAGCTGTGGCCAGACACACCTACATCGGCTGACACAGCAGTGCTCACCATGGCGGGGGTGTGGCTCACCTTACTTTCTCTTCTGTCACAGACTCTATTTTGGTCACTCACACAGAGCCGCGTTGCACTCCCCTGACCACCGCCCATCACCAACTTACTGGCCCATTACACTGTAGGGGATTTTAATCAAGACCCATCCCCGCTGGATGAGGCAGGTGAGTTTAGTTCACAGTCCCACCAACCCAAACAGTCAGGCTGCATCACAACATCTGCTCCTGCCGCCTATGCAAAACAACTATAGTGTACGGGGGCAGCCAGGGACCTTTACAAATCTGAATATAATTCTTTAAAAATATAAACTTTTATGGCACACCATGCTATAGGTATCATTGTAATAATTACTGCTGTGTACACAAATAATAGAAATCCAATTTCTCTGACACATTGTAAGAATGTTACTTGTATTCAGTAAATAGCTGCAGCTAAAGCCTTCAAAAAGAGGAACCACTGCAAGATGAATACTCAGGGGTTAGTGGTTGTCAGTCACAAGGAAGCAACATCAACTTGCATACAAAATGATACGTTTTCTATATCCTTGAATCCATAGGAATTAACATGATGCTCTCTATGAATTTTGGTACAAAATAAATAACTGATTTTATCCTCATACCAAGCCTTGCTGCTGCATTTTGATCACAACAGCTTAGATCGGACTATAATTTGATTTAAGGGAAACAGAAATTATACTGATAAATCACCAACCCAAAGAAACGCATATTTTAGATGATAACACGTTTTTCACTTTAGATTGAGATTTAAATTTGGAAAATACTGATTGGGCAGTGCCTTGAATCTCTGCTAAAATAGGTTGGTAAAGAACTTCAGGTGGAGTACATTGATAATAGAAAGAAAGCCATCTTTCGTGTATGAAACTAACCACCTCTCAAGGTTTATCCAGTCTTTAATTTGTAAAACAATTAGTGCCGGTCTCTCATCAGGAGGCAGCTTGCACCAGCCCATGGCGCCTATGAGCACCGCCTACAACAGAACCACTACTAACCATGAAACCCTACAGCTGGGGAGAGGATGGCGTAAACGTCAGAGCTGCTGACTTTGGAGCTCGGCAACTAGGTTTGAGTCTTGGCGCAGGTTCAACATCCTGTGATTTTGGGCAATTCACTTAATCTCCCCGTGCCTCCAAAAAATGAATATCTCCTTAACTGGGGCTCATGAAAAGCGCTCCAATACCTTTGGGTCGAGTTCGCGCTATAAGGGCTGGGGTTGACGATTAAGTGCTGGTGTTAAGCATCGGAAACCACCGGCACAAATTAAGCACCTGGTTCATCATTATTAAAGCTTGTCAATTGCATTAAACCTGTGAGCGCTTACCCACTGTGATACAAGTCTGATAATTTTTAAGCACCTTCAGGGACTATCGGACTTTGGCTGATAAAATCCAGTTTACAGTGACTGTTTCAGATCACAATTTTAGTCTGAGCAGACAAAACCTATGGATCTAAGAGCGGCTCTTCCGCAGGGAAATCTGCATACTGCTCGTTGACTTGCTTTTAAGTGAAACCCTACAATGAAGAACTGAAGAGCCTGTGTAGAGTGCGGATCATCACATGCAATGCGCGCTTTACGCTGCTCGGGAACAGGAAACATTTTGCCACTTAGTCCTTGGCTTTTAAAAACCCATCTGTCTTTGTTGGCTAAGATGTTTCTGTTCCATAACAAAGCCGCTCACATTTGGCATATATTCCGGAAGGACTCTGACATATCAAAAGCGTAAAGCTACTTGAGCTTTTCTGCTCATCTCTGCAGAAAGTAAGATTGCTTTGAGAGGCTATGCCAAATATCTTCTCCCTTGCTCCGCTTGACGCAGATTGTCTTTATGCTCGATTCTCCAAAGGGAAAAGCCTTAAGATGTTTCTGGATGGGACGTGTTTACTTCTTGTTAGTGTTTGCCTTGCATCTGTGGGGTGGCACAGAAATAGAATTATTAATTGGAAAAAAGAAGTTTTCAATAGAAGATAATGGTGCAAAGGGTTCAAACAGCAATGAAAAATAGTGGCTATGATATTTTCATACACCAGGAAAAGTGCTGAAAAACAAACAAAGGAATAATACTACTATGCAAAACAATCAAGGCTACAACTTTCCAGTTATGAAAATTCAAAAAATTGGGGTGAGGGTAGGGCTGTACAAGAATCCCTCAATGGTTTTATGAAATTCGGAACAGAAACAGAAAAAAAATCATTAATCTAAACTGAAGACTTATTCAAATTATATTCAGATTGCTGCTTCCAAGAGATTAGACGTTTAAGCCTTCAATTACCTAGTCGTATTCGACATATAGCATTGGCACCATGAATGATTTCCCTCATGCTTTGGTTTCCCAAAGAGCACCTTTCTTGGCCAACAGAGCATGCACATTTAGAATGTATAGATCCGACCTGTACAAGCATGAGTGCTATCTGTCTACAGCTGAAGGGCCATGAAAGCCCTGGGTGGGGTGGGACTGAAGAGCAGTTACTTTTGCAGAACTGGATGATTTTAAATGGCATTCAAGTAGTACATTCATGACCAGTAGAGTACACATCCTTCGCGACCATTCTTTCAATTATAACATGCTAGCCAAAGTTTCAGCAGTGGGAACAAAGACGCCTTCTAAGTTATAGCTATGCAATGCTTGGCTAGTATTAATCCTAATGTGAGTGAAAAAGTAGTTATTTACCTGTAATTGTGGTTCTCCAGCATTGGTATCTTTCATAGATTCACATGCGTAATCATTCCCCGTCATTAAACTAAGAGTCTTGCATGTACGTTTGAAATAGCCTTATAAAGCACTGACAGCTAATACAGCCAAAGGCAGTGCTCCATTTGTTTGCACATCCACTTTATATTAGGCCCACACTTGAACCAGTGAGGTGGAAGTGCTCTGTGACTGATCCCTCCCAGAGAAGTTCACATCTCAGATTTCATAGAACAAGCTGTGCAGATACCAAACCATAGAAGAAATAACTGAGGTGAGCCTCTCTTCGGGGAAGTGTGCGGGTCGAATGTGAATCTATGAAAGAAACCAGCTCTGGAGAACCACAGTTACAGGTAAGTAACTTGTTTTTTTGGCCAGCTTTGGATCTTTCATTGGTTCACATGGATGAATCAGAATAGCAAGCAGTATTAATATTTGTAAGCATTATATACTTGACACGAGGATTACGTGGAAGAAGATAGGCACACCTTCACTAAAAATAGATGATGAAGAAACACCCACACCACCACTCCATCTCTGTTTGCAACTGCTTCCCGGCTGTGATGCTTTGTGAAGGTATGTGTACTCTCATGTCACTGTTCGGCAAATGTCTAGTTCTGGCACTCCAGAATAGAGTGCTGAGGGGGTAGTCATGCTTCTCTTGGAATGAGCTTTTACTGTCTGTCTCAAAGGTCCTCCAGCTTTTGGGTGACAGAACGTTATTGTAGCAACCACCCATCTTGAAATACCCTGTTTTATTACATATTACAGGGAAACCTTTATGTAGAGCTAAGAATGATATTAACAGTTGATTGGACTTTCAAATGTGTTAAGTTCTGGATATATAAAAATGCTTTTAAAACGACTCGTTGATTTAGATGAAATTGGTTTATATTTTTGAAATAAATTTGGGATTGGTTCTCAGAATGAGTTTGTCCTTTAAGACCTGTTTGAAGGGTTCCTTGAATTCCAGGATCTCACAACCTCGCCTCATTGAAATTATTGCCAGACAAAATGCAGTTTTCCCGGTGAGAAACGTTAAGGTACCCTTATGAATAGGTATAAAAGGAGGTAACATTAGCTGTAAAGTCCGGGATTTCGTTTCCAGGTTGGTGGAGGCATACACGACGACAGTGGGAACATTCTGAATAAACCTTTCAGGAACTTTTTAACGTTCGTATGTGACCAAATAGATGGTTCGTTTGAGGGCCCTATTTTGAAAAATGAAAAAGATATGGCAGTGTTTGATGGCATTGGGTTTGAAAAGGATGGAATCAGTTGGCAGCACCCCACATACAGAATATTTTCCATTTAGCAGTATGTTATATTTGTTGACAGCACCTTGACTTGCACTAAGACTTACTTGCATTCCATTGGGATGCCTAACTGTCCAAATTCATAGTGCTCAGAAGCCAGGCCTCTAATTTGAAATATTATGCATTGGGATGAAGCACCTGACCTCTGTTCCTGGACAGGAGGTCCGTTCACAATTTCAGTAGAATTGTCCAATCCTGTGTCTGTTGCATCAGATTCGAGAACCAATAATCTCTCCGCCAGCACTGTGCTACAAGAATCGATGTGCAGGGTTACGCCTTCTTTTTTGCTATTACCTTGGGTATCAGGGTAATTGGTGGAATGGCAAAGGCATACATCCTGGACAAGCCCATCAAAATAGTATTTCCTCAGGAAAATGTTTGATGGGTGCCTTCTTACACAAAAGCTGCATTCCAACATGCTCTCTGTTGGAAAGATATCATATTTGGTTTGCCCCAGTATTGGAACACTTAAATTAGCACAATGTCCTTCAACTTCCACTTGTGATAGTCTAGTTTGTTGTCGATACTGGAAAGATGTTCTGCAGTAAGCGGGATTACGTTTTTAATCACCCAATGCCATGGTTTTTGGGCTTCCATTGATAGGATTTGGGAGTGTGTGTTCCTCTTGTTTCAGTGTGTAGACACGGTGGTGGTGCAGCCTGTCCAGACCAACAACTTTGTTTTGGAAATTCATGTAGAGCTGCCCCAGAATGTGTGCCCTGGATGGAAACAAATTTGCCATCCTTCCTGTTGAATAAAATGAGAAAATAACAATTGATGGACAGAATAATGAACAATCCATTGTGTCTTTGCTCCCCATGCAGTCCAGTTTAGACTCAGCTCTATGCAAATCAGTCTTGACCCTGTTCCCCATGGTAATAGTCCAGCCCGAACTGCCAAGACAGGTCTTCCCTGGACTGAAAACAAGCATCCGAGGATGGGTTTCGGGGTTTCACCCCTCTTTAGCCAGGCTAGTTTGACTCGAGTGGCACGGGACCCACGTCTAGGCATACCCGTCCCACTCGGGGTGACAAATGCAAAAAAGAACAAGTGAGGGACAGAATGCTGAACTATGTCATACATTCACCACAGTACAGAGATCTGGCCTAAATCCATCGTTTTTTCGCTCCCCATGCCATTCCAGTTTAGACCCAGCCATATGCAAATCAGTCTTGACCCTGTTCCCCATGGGAACAGTCCAGCCCGAACTGCTAAGCCAGGTCTTCCCTGGACTGGAAACAAGCCTCCTAGGACCATTTTCCGGGTTTCACCAACCAAAAAAGTATGTCAGATGCAATAACGAACAGTGAGTCTCTGATATTGTCTATACAGAGTCAAGTGTTAACCTCATACCTGCATGTACCCCCTCTCCCATCTAATGTAGATGTTAACAAAGGCAAAATGTAATTATTACATCACTGAAAATTGAAAAGAGAAACATAAATGTGTGAGAGTCTAACATACTTAATAGAACATTCTGGCCAGAGTAAATTCACAATGCACAGTATACCTGTTATATCAATTAGGTCTCTTTAAACTGAGGCTTATATGGTGTGGCTGAAAAGAAACAGAGAAAAAGAGAGCAAGCATATATATATATATATATATATATATATATATATATATATATATATATATATATATATATATA
The DNA here is from genome assembly GCF_964261635.1 of Lissotriton helveticus. Taxonomy (NCBI): domain Eukaryota; kingdom Metazoa; phylum Chordata; class Amphibia; order Caudata; family Salamandridae; genus Lissotriton; species Lissotriton helveticus. Next base: position 1,551,179,359 of record NC_136067.1, read on the forward strand.
TATATATATATATATATATATATATATATATATATATATATATATATATATATATATATATATATATATATATATATATATATATATATATATATATATATATATATATATATATATATATATATATATATATATATATATATATTACCTACTGGCGGTCGCCAGTAGGTATATATAGTTAGGATTTTTTCTCTATGGGATTTTTGAAAATTCTATGTCTAATAACTTTGGCGTTTGTGGACGGAATTGGCTGAAATTTTCAGGAAAATGGCACATTTTGTTTCTGAGCAGCCCTTGAAAATTTGGGGGGGGTTCGTCAAGGGGGGGCCGAGAAAAAAGGGGGGTCCCAAAACGTGTTTTTAACATTGAGTTTTCCATAGGGCGGTTGGCCTCACTTTTAGCCCGAACGGCTGAATGGATTTGCACGAAACTTGGCAAAATTGTAGGGACTGGTAGCCCGATGTGCCTTTTGTAGGTCTCAATATATGTGCTCCAGTGGATTTTGAGAAATTAACGTTTAAAAAAAGATATATATCTGTAACAGCGGACCTGGCAGCGTCCCAGGACGCGTACTTTTCGCGCAACGGAGCTTTGTGAAGCGAAGCTGATTGGTTCTCCGGCGTCTGTCAACATTCCAAAAAGTCCGTAGCGGCCGCCATCTTGTCTCTCGGTAGGATCGAGAGACAAGAGGAGGTCAAAACAAAGGGGGAAATAACTATAAGGGGGCATAGTAGATCCTCGCTGACCCCCTAGGTTTGATGTGGAGGTTTTAAAAGGGCCCCGCGGGGCAAAAAAAAAAAAATAATAATAATAATCGAACGGCTGAATGGATTTGCACGAAACTTGGCAAAATATTAGGGACTGGTAGCCCGATGTGCCTTTGCTAGGTCTCAATATATGTGCTCCAGTGGATTTTGAGAAATTAACGTTCAAAAAAAGATATATATCTGTAACAGCGCTCCGCTTCGCGTAACGGAGGTTTGCGAAGCTGATTGGTCATTCTGTCACTGGGCTATAGTTGGGCTACATTGGGCTTCATTGGGCTACATTGGGCTACATTTGGGCTCCAACATATATATAGGCCAATGTAGCCCAATATATATTTTTCAAAGTTAATTTTCGTAAAAACCACTGGAGCATATATCTTGAGACATAGCAAAGGCACATCGGGCTACCAGTCCCTACAATTTTGCCAAGTTTCGTGGAAATCCATTCAGCCGTTCGAGCTAAAAGTGAGTCCAACCGCCCTATGGAAATGAAGGAAATGAATGGGTAATTTGTAATTAGCAAATAGCTAATCGCAAACTAGGAATGGTAAAGAATCGCTATTTATTCCTTAAAGTTCGCTATTTAGGAAATGCAAAAAACTTTGATGATACATATGGCGGTTCATCTCTAACAAGATAAGAAGCATAGGGATACATTTATGATGACTGGCGCATCACCAGGGATGTGTTAGTCATTCTGTGCCGCTGTTCCGTCACCTATGGTGTGCTGCATTTACAATGCGGCGCATCATGGGGCAAAAACAGCACAGATGCGTGATGTATCTGTGCCGTAAAGGTGGCGCATTGCTGGAGTTGTATCGCAAGTGTGATGAAGCTCCAGCAAGGGTCGGGGGTGCCCCTGTCGCAGGGTTTCTGTTCTCACACAGAACTGTGGACAGAGGATTGGAACCTCGGCGAATTAGGGTGTCCCAAAACTCACGTTAGTAATCAAAAACTCCTTAGCAAGCTAGGTACAGTGTCACATTGGATATAACAAACTCTCAATGTTTAGACAATCCAGAATATGAACTTATAGTACCTCAGGATACGTGGAACTCATGAACAGTCGGTTGTTATATATTTCTTAGAAACCAGAACATGGAGTTAAGAAGAACACATGTGTATTTGAAATGTTTATTTACTAACGCCGTCTTCTCAGGCGTAGTATCTTAGATAATACAAGTACAGATATTATCAGTAGCAAAATTACCAGCATAGTTACTAGTACATAAAAAGCGAATGGTGATAGTATGTTAACATGCTGTAAATGAATAAGAGTTAGCAACACTTATAAGCAGCCGCGGGCAGTGGAGGGAGTTACGGTGAGGCAGGGAGGCGGGGAGGGGGAGAAGCAGGGTGGAGAATACAAGTACACATATTATCAGTAGCAAAATTACCAGCATAGTTACTAGTACATAAAAAGCGAATGGTGACAGTATGTTAACATGCTGTAAATGAATAAGAGTTAGCAACACTTATAAGCAGCCGCGGGCCGTGGAGGGAGTTACGGTGGGGCAGGGAGGCGGGGAGGGGGAGGGGCAAGGTAGAGAGGGCTCCACCCTGCTTCTCCCCCTCCCCGCCTCCCTGCCTCACCGTAACTCCCTCCACGGCCCGCGGCTGCTTATATCTCACCCTCCCTAATACACATATTATATTATTTGCTAAGAAGGTCTCTTTGTGTTGGTTTAGGGCGTGCCCATACTTTAGTGTCTTAGATTTGAAGGAATCACATCAGCATACACCAGCTCTCTCTTCATGTGAACCGCATCAACTGTTGTGTATGTGTGTTCGGCAAAGCAATATAAAACCCGCCTCATGCCCAGAATTGGCAGAAGTTGCACTTATGTTATGAGTATGAAGTCGTGGAGATCAGACCTCATAACAATTCTGTATCGTGTTGTTCTTGAAACTTTAGCACTCGCTGTACAGATATAGTTTAACAAGCAAAGCAGATAGTAGAGCAATAACATATTATTCTCATGTAAACCACGATGAACTACTAGGTGGAAAGCTAAAGCAACAACTAAGTGTCGTGTGCAGAAGTTGCAAAAAAGGAAAAATGGCGTTTAAACCGGTAATGAGCCCATGCTAACTTAACACGGTGTCAAGATATCCAGGACCTAGATGACACCTCCCCATGATCCGGAAACGAACTGAATAAGATAATAGAAGTGCCATCTCATGAGAGCAGATTGCAAGTTTATATGTGGACGGTCCGCAAGGTAAAGCATTAAAAACTAGGAAAATTTAATGCTAAAGAAAAATAAAACAGCCAAGTACTTTATCGAGTCTTAAGCCAATAGGCAAGGTAAATAATAAAAACTTGACAAATAAGTCAATGAATTGTCAATGAAATGCTAGTACTCAGCATATCAAACATGAAAAAGGTCTATGACATAACTGTGTATGCAAAATAAGCTGCAACAGCCTCCAATAGGAAGTCACCGTCTTCATCCGAAAACAGTTCAGCCATCCAATTTAAAAGCGGAAAAGAACATACGTGCTCTCCCAGCACCGGATCCTCTATCACCATCAGAGGACAGCTCGGTGGGTTTTCAAGAAAGCTCTGTTCCAAGAAAGACTGTGCTGCCGCCAGTAAATTCCAGGGACCAAGTAGTCCATGCATCAATGCCACAGCCATAATCCTTTCGCCAGGACAAACCAACTCGTGAGTAATGATAGGAGTCATCAGCTGATTAAAGTCGACGTCAGGAGAAACCGGTCCGCAGAGACACAAATCAATGGCCCAATCGAAATCACAGGTCAGGCAGTGAAATACAGGCTGGACACAGGTGAAGTAGGAGAATCGAAAAGATAATCCATATGCCGTGCTTAATATCGCCAACGGCATTGTGCCATAATATTCTAGCATGCGATTGCGGAACAGTGTCAGCAGCTGCAGGGTGGGAGGTTGCATAGGAGGGACATCCATATTTAAAAATGTAAAAAAGCACAAGAGCGTCCGCTGGTAATGCAAGTAAAAATGCCAATCCACGAACCAGAGTGGAGAAAATAGAATGAAAGGAAGCAGGGATGACTCCAAAGATTTTCTCAAATGAAGTCACGAGACCACTGGTAACAACTTTAAAAAAGTGCGCCAGGGCCTTTGTGGAGGATGCGTTAAAGATAGTCGGAACCATCTTGCTGAAATTGAAAGGCAAATCTGAATTGAAAAGGGTCTGCAGCTGTGTACGGGTGTTCGCTATGTGAAGCACGAAAGTTTCACGGGCCGAACTCAAGGCCACCTCTCTCTGAGACAAAAGAGCTCTTATTCTTGCCATGCCGTTGAAATCTGTCCCAAGGTTGGTATTTGTGGCTAGATTGAAAACTCCCTATGTTCATGTGTGGGAGGAAATAGAACATTTCTGCAGCAAATAACCCGTTCACTTACTGTTACGATAAAAGGAATACTTTTAATTAACTCAGAACAATCTTCATTATTGAGCATCAAATAACTACCATTTGCCAACAACTTGAACGTGGGGATGATAGCAGGAACTGGCGTGCCTTGCAACACGCAAGCCATATTTGGTCGGTGTTTGTTGCATGAACCGTGTAACTGTATGTGCCTACACATTAGTGAATGATCTGGCGTCTCAGTGCATTCCTCTCCATTCAGATAAACTTCTTGATCATCTTTGAAACATCTGTATGTGTATGGAAGCGACCAGACCTCATGAAGAAAAGCACTACCTAAAGGTTCATAACGACCTATTGGTATATATTTCATACAATTTGAAAACTTATATAAAGCAAAAGGCAGCATTATTAAACCGTGGATAAGGCACGTTGCCAAAAAACCCGCAATCCTCTGCTGATGATGTCACTGAGCATGTCATGAATGATGTAATATGTGACATCATCAGCAGTGGATTACGGGTAATAGTATCTCTAGTTTACTCCCCTATAGCTGTCTTTCTTTTAACATAAGTGTCTGTTTCCTTCCCTTATACTTACTGTTTTTGGTTCGCTTCCGGTTCGCGTACCGGCGAACGAACTGGGAAGCGAACTAAGAGAAATAGAGGTTGGCACAGTTCCAAATATTGTACCAATTTTTTAATAACGGGGAGGTAGTTCTGAAAAGAACTTTTTTTTTATTGTTTTTGTTGTTTTATATTTTTTTTATTATTTTTCGGAACATTTTTTTTCTTTTTTTGAATTTTTCTGAACAGTTTTATAGTTTTTTTGGGTTTTTCTTGGAGGGGGCAATGAAAACGATTCATTGTAAAGGGCTCAACAGGAGCAACAAAACAAAAAAAGAAGTATTTATTATTTTGGGCGTTTCGTACAAACTTGCATATGATAGTCAATAGCTCTGTTGATCAGAGTGATGCTTCTTTCTCCGTAGGAAATGAATCCATCGCAAAATACGCAGATGTGTTTTACTTCACCAAATTTCATTTGTATATTTGGCACCATCTCCCTGCCCTCTGGTCCCGTTACTTCCGGTACAACAGATCTTCTGGCCATAATAGGGAGATTATCTAGGTCGTTCCGAAACTGTGCAGCACTGTAGTTGTTAGGATGCCACCTAGTCATATGGCGATGCATTGTGTAGTTTCCGAAACTGTATTTTTTCTCGGTTCCTCTGGACAGTCTATCTTGACATATAAGGCAAGTTACGTATCTTGCATTTACTTTTTTCTGACCTTTGGGAATTTTAAAAAATTGCCAAATGAAGTTTTCTTTCCGGTGAGACGTCCTGGGCTGCTCAGGCAAAAACTGCCTCTCTTCGTGCTCGTCGTCCTGTTCCTCTTCTTGTTGAATTATAACTTGAGCAGGTGGTCCACTCTTCCTTGGATGTGGTGGAAGTGGTGGGGAAGCACCAGCTGAAGCTACTAAAGAAGCCATTGCTCAGTGATCACAAAGGGTCTTTCTCTCACAATGATGAAAGTCAGAGTGAGGAAAGAAGGAGGGATTTTCATCATTTGGGAAAAACAAGAGTTCTCAACCAATCAAAAGTGTTCATTTTAGATTATATGACCTAGTCTTACATCATTAGGAAACCAAAAGTGAAATGAACCAATGAAAAGTGTTATTACCAAGTCACATGACTTGCTGTGTTTACGTTAAGCTCTTTGCAGGGCCTCCCGGTTTGCTTCCAGAAACCTGCGCTTTGCGACTCGCTTCGCGTACCAGTTCGCTAACGTAGCACGTCATATGACGTATCACGCGAGAACGTGAAACGTCATGCGGACGGGAGGCGTCACGATGTTGTTTTCTAACGCGGCACTTGCGGTAAAGAAACGTTTACCGGCTCGCGGTCTATTTCGCGGCATCAAGGTCAGCTAACGGGAAGCTTCCCGATTCGCGAAGCGGGAACGAAGAAAAAAAAATATTTAAAAAAAAATTATTCATAAACATATAAAATATATTTTTGGATTTAAAGAAGAATACATTTTACAGCTACAGATATTAGCTGTTAAAAAACCAATGAAATTCACAGAAAAAACCATAGGTTATAGACCATATATAGTTAGGAATTAGCATTTACAAAACCTTGAAAATTCACTGAAAAAACCATAGGTTATAGACCATATATAGTTAGGAATTAGCATTTAGAAAACCTTATTTTACTCACACAAAACCATTGAAATTCCATATATAGTTAGTTGCACTAACTATATATCGCGCACCCGCAATCCACTGCTGATGATGTCACATATTACATCATTCATGACATGGTCAGTGACATCACTGATGACATCACTGATGACATCTCAAATGACATCACTGATGACATCATCTAGTGTCTGTGTGTTTTTGTAAAGTTTAAATACGTTTTACATATTGAAGAATGAGTGGATGTATGGAAGACTGAGTGTGTGTGTGGCTGGCTGGGAGGTGTGTGACTGTGCATATCAATGTGTACTTGTATCAGTGATTGTATAAGAGAGTAAGTATGTGTTAGTATATGTGTGAAAAGTATGGTGTTCTGTGTTTAACTATAGATGAGGAAATCGAAGTGTGATTGATTCTTCACAGGACTGACTAGGTGTATGAGTGCATATGATAGTGTTCTAATAATAACTGACTGTATGTATGAGTAATTGTATGGGTGAATGAGTGAATGTGTGTGTAGACGTACGAATCAGTGAGTGCGTATGTAGTAACTGGTATTGGTGTGTCATGATGTCATCAGTGATGTCATTTGAGATGTCATCAGTGATGTCATTTCAGATGTCATTAGTGATGTCATCAGTGATGTCACTGAAGTATGGTGTTCTGTGTTTAACTGTATAGATGAAGAAATGGAAGTGTGATTGATTCTTTACAGGACTGACTTGGTGTGTGAGTAACTCCATGGATGAGTGGCAGTGTGTGACTGTCTGCATAGGTGTATGAGTGCATATGATAGTGTTGTAATAATGAGTGACTGTATGTATGAGTGATTGTATGGGTGAATGAGTGAATGTGTGTGTAGACGTAGGAATCAGTGAGTGCGTATGTAGTAACTGGTATTGGTGTGTCATGATGTCATCAGTGATGTCATTTGAGATGTCATCAGTGATGTCATCAGTGATGTCATTTGAGATGTCATCAGTGAGGTCATCAGTGATGTCACTGACCATGTCATGAATGATGTAATATGTGACATCATCAGCAGTGGATTGCGGGTGCGCGATATATAGTTAGTGCAACTAACTATATATGGAATTTCAATGGTTTTGTGTGAGTAAAATAAGGTTTTCTAAATGCTAATTCCTAACTATATATGGTCTATAACCTATGGTTTTTTCAGTGAATTTTCAAGGTTTTGTAAATGCTAATTCCTAACTATATATGGTCTATAACCTATGGTTTTTTCTGTGAATATATATATATATATATATATATATATATATATATATATATATATATATATATATATATCTATATATATATATATATATATATATAGATATATATATATATATATATATATATATATATATATATATATATATATATATATATTTGTTCAATGCATTCCTTCATGTACCCAAAATATAGCCACAATACCAAGATCAAAAATTAAACCTAAATAAACGTGCAGTAAGTTAGAGTGACATGAGTTCAACACATTAATTGACACTGCTCAACTTTGTTATTTGGTTCCTCTGAATAAGACATATGAGGCTTTCCTTAAGGATCCAGAGACCAGTGAGAGACCACAAACAGCAAATAAGTGGGAGCGCATGCTTAACAAAAGTATGCAAATAAAGTCTGCGCAATGGCGTGTTGCCAGGTGTTTGAGTGTATGGCTTGATTCTTTTCATTTTTTCTTTTCTTTACTGGAGCGATGAATCCAAAGAAGCGGCAGTGCACAGAATCACAGCGGGATCCAGCCCGACGCCAGGAGCACAAGGAGGACGCCGCACTCAATGAGGGAAACCTGGAAGCAGGGTGAGGGATGCAATGACAGGAAGTTGCTTACTGCAAAAAAAACTAGAGCGATAAGCAGCTTCTTGCCAGTTGCTGCTGCCTTTATTCCGAACACGCTCCACCCCTGCTGCACCCAGAAGTCAGCGCGTAGTGGCGCAGTCCTGAATCTGTTGAGTGGCTCAGACCAAAGGTTCTGCTTGACTGAACTGCCAAAATGCCCTTCTCGCTGGCCCTGGCTGGTGAGGAGGTAATGCTAGTTGAATGTGTGCACTAATGCCTCTGCTGCAGCCTGACAGAAGTCTGAGACAGGTACCTCGTGCGCCAGTGTGGTGAAAACAGCCTTGGCCCAGACAACTCTGAGGATCCCAACCTTCTCCAGAGGCTGCCTCTCTTCCACTGCATAGCAGATCTTAATACCTAGAACTATCTATCTAGAAAAGGTCCACCTTTACACTACTTTGCCTTTCTTTTCCCCGGAGAAAACCACAAATAGCTGATTGTCCACTCTGTGGTCTTGGGAACAATCTATGTAGAAGCTGGGCGCTCTCTTGGGGTTCAAACTATGGAGTTCTTCTTCCTCTTTGGAGGAATGAGATGGGGTAAAGAATACTGAAAGAGTCATGGATTGTTCAACATAGAAAACAGTTTCAGAAGGAAGGCTGCCTTGGCCCTGAGCACCAACTTGTCCAGAACGAATTAGGGTAATGCGGCTGAACTGACAGTGCTTGAAGCTCAATCATGTGACAGGCTGATTTTATAGCAATGAGAAAGACCGTCTTCAGAGTCAGCAGGCAGAGGAGACAACTGTTGGGTCGTTCAAAAGGGGCGCACTGCCCAAAAGGGGTGCACATGGAGAAAGAAAGGACCAAGTTAAGGTCCCACTGTGGCATCACAAAAGGTTTTGAGGGAAATGCATAGACCAAACCTTTACGGAAATGCATCACAACGGATTAGTTGAAGAGTGATGATTGGTCCGTCAACAGCAAGAAGGCAAACAGGACTGACAAATAATCTTTTAACTATACCCTTTGCAAATCCATGCTGGGTTAAAGGCAAAACAAAAAGGAGCACATCTGACAGGGTGGCCTGTATTGGGTCAATATCGCAGGTCCTAGACCAAGCCCCAAACATGTCACAGCATCCTGCATAAACTGACTTTGTGGAATGATGTTAGGCTGCGAGGATTACATCAAATTCCTCGCAAGGGATGGAGATCAAAAGCCATCAACTGACGCCATACAAGCTCCATGCATGAAGGCGCAAATTGTTCAGGCCAAGATGCAAGACCTTGCCTTGCTCCTATAACAGAAGATCCTCCTAAAGTGGTAGCTAGATGGGGGCGTGGCTAGGCTACCGACCAAGATGGCCATGCAGCACTGAAGCTCCTCCATACTGCCCGACATCCTGGCCCTATCAGCGCAAATACTGAGCTTTCCTGTCTACGGAAGTAAGACTCTGAAGCCGCTGAGTGCCCTCTTGGGGATGCAAGCACCCCGACATGAGGAGATGTGGAAACGCTCGAGATAGAGCAAGCGGGGTCAGGAACAGTCTTGCACTGAGGCCGGCGGAGCGCGCCGGAACACATATCGGCGTCACATCCTTGCTGCAGCAGCGTCCTCCGGAGTGGAGAGGCGCCGGTGTTGTACTGCGGGCGGTGCACCTGTGCGCCTTGGAGAGCCCCACCCTGGAGCGCACCATTACCCCGAGACATGGCAGTGCGCCACGGTAAATGAATGGTATGTATCAATCTAGGTTGCCTAGATTGATACATACCATTCACTTGTTTTTCCCTGGTCTAGGAACTACATTTCTGTGTATTCAGGGGGTCCTTGTTAAATATATGCAGTGCGCCACGGTAATACATTTGCAGCCTGGTCTGGGAGGCCGGCATCGTCTAGGGCGACACTCCGATAAGGCATGCTTCCTTGCCTGGAGGCCCGCCGCCGCCAGGAGGCAGTGACGCTGCAGAGGCAGACCACCCCGAGTGGGCTGCTGCACTGTGCTGTTGACCCATCGTCCTCACAGGTAAGTCGGCCCTCACAACTCCCAGAGGATCTGCGGCAACAGAGGCCACGGGCGAGCCTGGGGCCGGCAATTCAGCTGAGTGGGCCAGTTGTGTGTGGATGGCTGGGGAGACTGGCACGCTATGGTGGCTGACAACGAAATACCTGTGGCGCCTGCATATACTGAGCTATGCAGTGAGGGACTGTTGAATGCTCTCCTGGTGTGGCGTCCTGAACCGCGTGAGATGGTGAGAACATTTGCACAGGGGCCAGCATCGCATTCCACACACTGCGACTCCTACCAGAGATTCGGTGCATATCGAGCCACAAAGTCTGCACAAGTCTTCTGCTCCATACATGCATTCCTGCGTGATGCATATGACCGGATGATCCTGGTGGTGCTGGGCAGCTGGGAGCCTGTAAATTGTATTGATGCATACCACCCCTGCTGAATCTGCATAACCTGGTTGGCTATTTTTCTTAATTAATTATTTTAGAGTTTTATATAACGCAAACTAGACCCGAAGATATCAGGTATCAAAGCGCTGTACACGAGCACCGGTTGCATTACAGATAGACACATTAACTTTTGTTAGGTGGTCTTAAACGTGTGCTACTTACCTTTCATGTGCTTCCAGTGGCCACTAGACATCTCGAGGGGGGCCAGATCACGCCATGGTGAGTAAAGACCCTAAACAAAGGGTATTACAGTTTTCCAAGCCCGGCGGTCCATCAGCGGATTCTGGCTCCAACTTGGCAGAAGGGGGCGCGGAGACTACTCACCCAGAGAGCGCCCCTCCGAGCCCGGACGCCATAATGACAGAACTGCACTCAGGATTTCGTGCCCTGGATGGCCGCTTCGACTCCTTGGAGAAATGCCTAGACACCATGGGGGCCAGACTAGACGTCATGAGCGCCGCTTGGACACTGCGTAAGGCAGAGTGTCTGATCTAGAGGACGGGGCCGGACAGTCAGTCAAGAGATTGAGCCGGATGGAGAAAATCCTGAAGTCCGTGGCTATGAAGAATGAAGATTTGGAGGCAAGAAGTAGGCACAACAACTTGCGCATTTTGGGCGTCTCCGAGTCCACCAATACCGGCCTCATGGATCTCTTTGTGGAAACATTACTCACAGACTCAGAAAAGAAGCCTTCACTTCCACATTTCTTATTGAGAGGGCGCACCGCACACTCGGACCCCGACCCAACCCTGGCACCCCACCTAGATCAATCATAGCTCACCTGCTGAACTTTCGTGACAGGGACACTGCATCACGACTACCACGAGAGACAGGCACTGTCCTGGCAGGGATCTACGATCACACTTTTACAAGACTTCACTGCTATGGTTCAGGAGGCGAGGAGGACATTCGCTGGAGTGAAGGCCACACTCTGAAACCTAGGTCTTAAGTATGGAATGATCTATCCAGCTTGTTTGCGAGTAGACATTGCGGGGAAATCTCCAGTGTCTGACACAACCAGAGCGGCCCAGGAGTTACTTTTGCCGTGACTACAAGGGCGCGGGTGGCGCCCAGGGAAAAGACCCTTCCGGGTGCTCGCCTCCCTATAGCAGATCAGCGGCCAGTGTGGAACGGTTTTCTTCGGAATGACCTGTCCGGTTGAACTCTATTTGGTGGGACAAACTTTCACAGATCCTTCTGGCTTCAGAACGATCAATAATTCTATTTGTTCTATATTTAGTTACAAGGTTTGGTAGGATGGCGAGGAATTGCCTCGCCCAGGTGTGTATCACATTGGATCTGATATACTGATTAGAATGCATGACAATTCCCATTATCTGGGGTTGTTTCTATTGCATTTATCTTATTAGGCAATGGGGTTTGTCCCTGCGATTGGGAGTGTAGGGATGGGGCGGGAAGGGGGTATTGGTAAGTTGTTTATTTGCATTCTTGCCATTGTCTCTACTCACTCAATGTAGCTGGTACAAAGTTCTGCGAGTAACGCGCACAGACACATTTTTTAGGCCATGCAAATGTAGACCTGGGATAATTTTGCAGCTTTTTCTGATTTAACAGTTCTCACTAGGAAAATTAGGGGTTTAAATAATGCTATGAAAAGGAAGCATGTGTTGAACTACTTACAGAGGCACCAGGTAGATATCACGTTTCTTCAGGAAACGCATTTACCGATGACTATAGCGAAACACTTTGCTTCTTCCTGGGGTCCCCACAGATACTTTGGGAACTACAACACCTATGCTAGAGGTACTGCTGTTCTCATACATAAGCGGTTGCCTTTCCAATTCTCAAGGGTGTGCACTGACAGGGAAGGCCGGTACGTTATGGTAGTGGGGCACCTAATGTCGATGATCCAGACTTTTTTCATGCTATGCACTCACAAATTCTCCCGTTAGATGTGGATTACATTTGCATGGGTGGGGACTTTAATCTTGTGTCAGATCCTACATGTGATGGCACGTCAGGTTCTGCTGACGCAAAGCCACGTGCACGCCGTGCCCTTCTAGAGCTATACGACACACTGAGCCTCATAGATGTGTGGCGTCATTGCTGTCCTGGGGACTCGGCATATACACATTACTCCGCACCCCATCACACTTGGACAAGACTGGATTATTGGCTAGTGTCCCCCATCTTAGCAGCTTGGTATAAGGCATCCTAACATTTATCTAGGACCCTCTCGGACCACTCCCCTCTGGTGCTGACTCTTAGGGTCCCATGACCGGAGGAATGCGAGAGACAGTGGAGGTTCCCTAAGCAGGCATTAATGAACGACATCTTCCATGCGGAGCCCCATGACCCAATTATCGAATATTTTGACATAAATAACGGGTCTGTTAAATCCTGGGCCACACTTTGCGAGGCATTTAATGCGTATCTGAGAGGAGTGTGTATCTCCAAGCATGCTGGGGTCTTGCAGGACTTGAGGAGTACACTAAAACGCATAGAGCACCAACTGTGTTTATTGGATCAGGAACAGATGGAGCGACCCGAACAGGGCCACACACTGACGCTTTTGACGGAGTTCAGGGACGCCGCGGAATGTGAGCCACTTTTTTTGAGCAAATATGCTACAGCACACCAGTATGGTGAAGGTGAGAGACCTGGCCGTACCCTAGCGCGAATATTGAGACCCTCCGCGGGGTAACCATGTATTGCGGCGCTCCGCTCCTCACAGGGTCAGATACTTACAGGTACTTGGATGTTCAGGATGAATTCCAGGGCTACTACTCTGTTATATTCATTGCGCATAACACACAGTGAAGATGAACGTAATTCATATCTAACTGAAGTTGCATTAGTGTGGCTTGAAAAAGCAATGCAAATATTTTTGGCGGAGCAATTTACCTCAGATGAAATCATTAGTGCCATTGATGCCATGACTGGCTGAGACTGCACCAAGCCTTGATGGGTTCACAGGTAACTTTTATAAAGCCTACAAGTCCATACTAGCTCCATATCTCCTTGAGGTATACAATGAAGCGCTGGAGCGACAGGTACTGCCCCCCACTCTTCAAAAGGCGGTGATCATTTTGCTTCCTAAACCTGGTAAAAAAAAATGTTTTAAGTGGTAGCTAGATGGGACAGCAGATGCTCATGGCCAGAAGTTCCAGGTATCACACTCTCCTTGTCCAGTCCAGAGCTACTAGGATGACTTAGGCCCGGTTGTTCCTGAACTTCTTCACAACTAGAGGCAGGAAAGGCAGCGCTGAAAGGGATACAAAAGCCCTGTGCTCCACTCTGGGCAGAATGTTTTTCAGAAAGAAAGCCTTTTCAGACTTCCAATGCGCAAAGGTTTTGACATTACACATTTTCTGTGGTGGCAAGGAGATCTAGCCAGGGCTGTCTCCATTGGATGAAGACATCCTGCGGAAGTAGCTGCCATTCGTAGTTGGCTAGGTATTGCAGGCTGAGTTTGTCTGCTTTGACATTTAAAGATCCTGCCAGTTGGTTCAGGATCAGGGAAATGGCCTGACAATTCAGCAAGTTCCAGAAGCGCTTCCTAGCACAGGACCCGGGAACCCACACCGTACCGCTTGTTGCAGTGCCACATGGTGGTGACGATGTCTGTGAGAACCTGAACCAGCATCCACTTAGTGGACACCAGGAAGGATGTTGGACCTGGCCCTTTTTGCAGGGTCTCCCGCACATTGTTGCCTTCTGTTTCTGAATCCATTTTTGTTGTCAATAGGACTCTGCACACTTTACCACTGCTAATCATTACTGAGGTGTTTGTGCTCTCTACATAAAATATTGTAAAATTGGGATAGACTTAATTGGCACATTTAATTTATTTATAAGTCCCTAGTAAATGTTACTACATGCACCCAGAGCCTGTAAATTAAATGCTACTAGTGAGCTTGCAAACACTCATTGTGCCGCCCACTAAAGTAGCCTTTTAAAATATCTCAGGTCTGCCACTGCAGTCTGTAGTGCAGTTTTAATCTGCCATTTTGACTTGGCCAAATAAACCTTTCGCCAGGCCTAACCCTTCCTTTTTAATTCGTTAAAGCCACCCCGGAAGGTAGGCTCATAGGCCAAGATAGCATGTATTTAAAAAGTAGAAACATAAGGGATTAAGTTTTATATGCCCTGGTAGTGAAAAACTCCTAAAGTTGTTTTTTTTACGACTGTAAGGCCAATCGCTCCAATTGACCAACATGGGGTTATCTTTTTATATTTATTAAGGGATAACTTTTGATAGAGATATGCTAATTAGGCTCAACTTAATTGCAATTAAAAATCCTCTTTAATCGTAACTTCAATTTTTAAGTCACAATTCTGAAAATGCCACTTTTAGAAAGTTGCGATTTTCTTGTCCCGGCCATTTGTGCCCTCTGACAGTATCCTGGGTCACATGACTGTGACTGGCTCTGCCTGTGGGTTTTGTGTATTCCTGCTAGACAGTAAGGGAAAGGGGACTGAGAGTTGGTAGGAAGGGCCACCCTGCCAGGATGGTTGGGAGCGCAGCTGTACCCATCCCCACTTAGATTTCAAACAGCTTTGCCTGCATTGCAAACAAAGGAACTTGACACCATTTTTTGTCACCCCATGCTTCTTGGAGCCTTAACATCCAAAAACCATCCAAAACAAGATGTGGTGGTAGTATAGGGAATCCTTCAAAAGCTGGCACCAGGTATAAATATTTGTGCTCCTGAGGCACTCTTCGGTATACTCCTCGACCTTCAGACATTACGAGAGGAAATATTGCCGTGACCCCAAGAACACTATCCTGCTACTTGAGGCCTATCCTGATCTCTGAGAAGGAAGGCTAGACCAGCTCCCTTCATCCCAGGCTACCTGAGTGACTAAAAGAGGTAGCTGGCTCACGACCTGTTCTGAACTACAGGAACACTATAACCTCCAGAGGCCTCCCTGCAACTGCCCAGCTAACCTGTTACAAATGGACCTGCCTGAGCCCTGCTGGCCTCTGCTAGAGTGATCCCAGAAAACCGAGAGGTACCTCCCCAGGTCCTGGACCATTGGCTGGCAGCAGAGTGCACTCCTCTTCAAGAAAAGAAGAAATCCTGAAGTTTTGGGCTCTTCATGACTGCGAACAGCCCATTCGCACTGAGATTCTGCCGCCCATAATGACAGACAATGCAAAGCTCCTGTGAACCTGACTCTTCGTGCGATAGCGACCGCCAGTGACTACCAGCAACACTCGAACAACACTTCGTGCTACAGCAACAAAACCCTGTGGTGACTGCTAATCTGAAGCTCCACAAATGACTGTCAGACGCCCAACCAGTTCTTCATGCCAAAGTGACGACCCTCCGCAACAGCAGGTCTGCTCTTTGTGCTAGTGTTACAGTGGCGACCATTTACAATGCTCTCCCCGCCCGTCACAGCCTCCTCCACCACAAACAGAACTCAAATATCTGTGGTTCTCCTGATTGGATTTTTGTTGTTCTGATATAATTATATTTATTAAAATGTAGTTTATTTTTCCCAATTGATTTGGGATTTTTCTTGTGTTGCGTTATTACCTTATTACTGCTTGTGTGCTACATAAATACCTCACACTTTACCTCGAAGTTAAGCCTGACAGACTTTGTCCCAAGCTACCAAAGGGTTGAGCACAGGCTACTTTAGTGACTTTTACGGTTCACTGACAAAGATTGTGGTTGTGGCCCCTCAACCAATAACCCGATTTCTTACAAAGGCCTTCAACGCCAAGTGAATGGATCACAGCTTCAGCAGGTATATGTGAAGGCGGGTCTCTGCAGAAGACCAGAATTCTCTGATTGCCACCACTCTCAAAGGGCCTCCACAACCCAGTAGTGACTCATCTTTTACCATGTCAGCTCTGGGTGGGGGAAGGAGAGGGGCCTACAGCTGGTCAAATTGCCGCTGAGCAGTTACCACTACAGATCTTTTGTGGTTTTCTACAACACCGGATGGAATCCTTAAAGGTTCCCCTGGCCTTAGCCCACTGGGAATTCAGATTCCACTGCAGAACCCAAATATACCCTCTAGAATTGTCAGCAAGCAGGAAGCCAATAGGCCAAGACATCTCAGAGCCATCCTTACTTAGATACATGATTGTGGTTGAAACATTGGGATCATAGCCCGACTGTCCTGGACTTGTTAGCATGGAGGAAAAACTTGAAAATGCACTATATCTAGGATGGCTGAGAGGAAGGGGTATCTCTGCGGAGTCAGGTGTGACTTTGGCACATTGATTGTGAACCTCAAAGATGTAATGAGGTTCGCTGTCATCTTGAGGTGATTTACTACTGACTTGGGTAATCCCTCCTTCAGCAGCCAGTCGTCAAAGTTGGGGAAGAGTGGCATTCCCAACCTCTGAATGCACACTTCTACCACCATCATCACCTTTGTGAACACCTGTGGGGCACTGATGAGGCCAAAAGGGAGCAGAGCAAACAAAGTGCTTGTGGCCCACTTTGGGCCACAACTAACGCCTGCAAGACGGAAACATGGAAATGAGCATTTTGTAGGTTTAATACCACCATCCTGTCTTCTGGGACCAGCGCAGAGAAGAATAGGGCTAACGCGAGCATCCTGAATTTGCCCTTCCGCAGGAAGCAGCTAAGAGGGCAAAGATCAAAGATGGGGCAAAGGCCTCCATCATTTTTCGGCATTACAAACTAGCTGGAATAAAATCCAGTTCCGATTTTCTGAGCCAAGACCCCTCTCTTGGGTTCCTTTTGCCAAAACTGCCTGGACTTCCTGCAGCAAATGGTCTAATAGTCTTCCGACATCCGCTTTGATGTAGGTGGAGTAAGTAGGTGGGCAGGATGGAAAGAAATGGCAGGTACAGCCTTGCTGAACTATCTTCAGGATCCACTTAATAGAAGTTATTTCTGCCACCTGTGCAGAAAAGGAGTGATCCTGCCTTCCATAGGGTGGTCTTGTGCTATTAAGGGTAAACTCTTGCGGTTTTTAAGCTTTTGCCGGGGGGCTGGGGATTGGGAAGTTTGTTGCCCTTCCTGGCCTAGATGTTACCGGCTTGACCCTCTGTGCGGCTCGAAAAGGGCTTGGATATCTTCTGTTGCTGTGGGAGACCTTGGTGTTGTATGAGCATAAAATCCCTAGCTGTGCCTCGAAAGGGGCGAAATTGCTGGGGTTATTGCCTTGCGGGCACAGAAAGGCTGAAGGAGCACATAGTTGCTATACTGTCTTTAATACTCTTCAGGGTGGAGGCAGCCTTCTAGCCAAAGAGACAACACCTGTTGAAGGGCCTATCCATTAGTGAAGCATGGACATCACGTAATTATTATTCACTGTTCTCCTCGAGGGAGCGCGCCCCATAATGCCCTGCAAGTTTTTATTTGGATACGTTTTTGGTGGTCCCAAAACAGGCAGGGACATCACTAATGATGCTGTGAGGACTGCAGGAGGTATAACAACAGGGACAATGGGGGACAGGAAAGAAGAAATACCAAGGAGGACAGAGGAAGAAAAAATAAAAATAGTACCTCAATCACAGCGCAAGCAGCCGGACATTAATCAAGATGAAGCAGTCGGTACTTGGGCCATGCTCCACATGAAAGAAGAGGAAGTGAAGCCAGCAGGTGCTGGCCAATTAGAGGGCAGCAAAAAAGAGTGAAAATGAAGGCAACAAATGGTAAGCAATGGGCCCCCACACCCCTTGTTGTATACAATATCTCTTGCATGTGTGCTGTCTTAGGCGACATCTAAAAAGCATGGAACAGATTGGGCCAGGGTAAGAGGCCTGTTCACAGTGGGCAACCTTGCAAGAACTTTAAAGTACAGCCGTGTTTGTAAAACTTTTTTTCGGCCCAGCATCTGCTGTAAAAAAAGATTAACAGTTAGGGGGAGAAGTTCGACAGAGTACAGCCATTTTTTGAAACCATGGGTGTAACCATATCACAGTGAGTCATACTTCACAATTTGAAGTGAGAAGACAACAGAGACGAGCAATGGACTAAATCCAATAACAGGGCAGTACTCAAGAGACCGACTTACGGAGAACTAAGAAGAATACCTATGTTTGACTGACCTCCAAAGGACCATACAAGATACTCAAATAATACTAGGGTATAGGAAAAAGGCCACAGGCTTGAAGGCCGCGGGGGTAGGGAGCAAAACACGGATTGCTTGTACATGGATCTATGCAAATAACATCATAAAAGAACTGTGGCACCTTAATCAAGGCGATTCCTTTGGAAATCATGACAATCAAGAACTCTCACCTTTACTATTTTCATCCTCACCTTTGATTCTACATTATTTTACTGTACAAAGAGCACTGTTGATGTTTGACGTCTAATGGTTACTATAAAAGAAATAGTATAAACAATATTGGAGAATATACACTATCTCACAAGTTCAAAATAGCGCGCCTGGCGCACTTTGTGACCGCAGTAGAATTAAAGATCAACAACTCTGTGTCGACTGCTCCATAAGGACAGTATTTTCTTTATCTAGTCTCTTCTGCCCTCTAGTGGTCAACTTGCGACCACGAAATTCATAGCGCTCAAGTTAGAATTAATAGAACCGGCAAACGGCTATTACAATGCGAAACTCACTCACACATATACACACCCAAGCTAGGTGGATTGGTGAGTTACAACTCGAACAGCATGAAAAAACTGGACGCGCCTTTCGTTCATTGAGTGGACTATCTAAAGGCCTACAGCCAAAAGAGGTTCCTGGTTGCGTTTAAAAACGTCTACTTACCGCAGAAGCTTAACCCATGTTTAGAGGGAATTGAGAAGAAAAGACCAACACAAATCCGGACAATTTACTATTGGTGATAGATGACCGCCCCCTCCCCACCCCCACCGTCTTACCTGGCTTTGCGAATGAAGAGTTGAGGTGAGTGCTGGTGCCTGTGACAAACATACAATGAAAACTCATCGCCTGTAGTTGAGTCTGGAAAGGTTGTCATGGGACTGAAAGAAGCTTCCAAGGACGGAGCTAGAAACACAACGGGAAACACGTTAGAGGGCACACAGGACTTCAAACCTCAGACGAAGTTCCACACATAGCTCCCGACTTCCCTCTGACCTGCTCGCAATGTGGCCTTTATGTGCTTGAAATACTGCAACTACGTTTTTCCCTGAAACACCATCTACCAAAACACAAAGAAACAGCCTGGGAATGACAAAAGCACTGTCTACTTGACGTCACTGCTTTTAGTGCACATGAACACCAGCGGCTTTGCCAAACTGAGGGCTGCACCCCTACTGGATTCGGAATATTAAACAACAGACTGCCAGGCGCTGGGAGCAGGGGTGTGGGGTGCTGTAGCACCCCCAAAATAACCATGCAGGAGTTCAAAAAGTGAATGAGTAATAAAGATGCCTTTCCATTTCTATTTTATTTTGTGACCTTTGTAATGCATTCAAAGACAGGGGTCATTCCTGCTTATTTTTTTAAAGGGATACTAGTATTTCCTTTTCTTTATCTGACTACAAACTGAGAGTATTTTCTGAAGTGAACTATGGAACAATCTTGCTGGGTACAGGGAGTGTGAAAGGAAAGGCAGTGGGATGTCGTTTTTTGCATACATTTAAATACCTTTAAATGAACTGTATACATATTTCAAAATATACCAGAAGTTAACTAAGAGGTGACAAAAGAAACAAAGGTTTTAACAAGACGAAAACGAACCAAGACACTTTAGTTGGCGATGTGAAAATGATTTTCACTGAAACTTGTTTTTCCCACATTATATCTATATATATATAAAATCGAAAATATTTCTGTTTGTCCTTTATGCATTACTACACCATTCATCCGATCGCCATGAAACTTTGGGAAGTTGTTGAGTACACTCCCCTGAAGGTTTCTGGCAGAACAAAAACAAAAAAACAATAAAAAAAATTTAAAAATGGTTAAAAGTTGTTGAGTACACTCCCGCGAACGTTTCTGGCAAAAAAAAAAAAAAAGGAAACATTTGTTAAATATCGGCCCCCCCCGGCCCCCCAGCGCCCTCATAATCTTTCCAACACTGAACGTTTACACTTTCCAGTGCGACTTGCTTTTGCAATGACCATCAACAAAGCACAAGGACAATCGCTGCAAGTGTGTGGACTAGATTTGGAGAATCCGTGCTTCTCACATGGACAACTGTATGTGGCCAGCTCACGCGTCGGAAAATCTTCTGAGTTATTCGTGTACGCAACGTTTACAGTTTCCTGTGCGACTCGCTTTTGCAATGACCATCAACAAAGCACAAGGACAATCGCTGCAAGTGTGTGGACTAGATTTGGAGAATCCGTGCTTCTCACATGGCAACTGTATGTGGCCAGCTCACACGTCGGAAACCTTCTGATTTATTCGTGTACGCACCAGACAGAAAAACAAAAAAAAATGTGTATCCACAAGCACTCGAATAAATAAACAGAATTAAAACAACACTTTAAAATGTTTTCCATATTAAAATGAATAAGTTTCAATAAAAATGACACAATGTAGATTGAATGTTATCATAAATAGTTTCCTTACATTTCCTTTCTTCTGAGATCGCCGCGACGGGTAAGCTAGTCATTTATATAATGTATGCGCTATATAGCTTAACGGTAAAGCTGTACTTTTGAGCAAATTTAGTGGGTATTCAATAGAAAATGTGCTGTCCCTATATGACAATGTGATACCACACACTCTATGAAAATTGTTCCAGCACCATTGGATTTGCCCATCTTCACTCAAAGGGTTGAAGAGCAGTCATCGTTTGCAAGCTTTCTGCCACAAATATCACAACTAGGGTGGTGGGGGCTAGTATTCATAAAAATCATGTCAGATACAGTGGCCTAACGAAACTTGAGGAGACCCCCTGCAAAGTTCATGGAAGAGCCCCCTCCAGAGTCAGTCAGGAGCTCATAGGCCGGGGTACTGTGCTGTGCTGACTGCCTGGAGCTCGGGTCCCCCACGAACTGCGGGTCTGGCCCAATGTGATGCCACTGGTTGGATACAGACTGCGAAGGTCAAGTACGGAATGCTTTTACCCCTCCCCTTCCGGTTATAACATTTGGAAAAGAACTGTGGCAGCTCGACAGGTGAAGTGCTCCTGCGGAACTGAAACTAACAGGCTTGTGAGCAAAGATGACAGAAGCAGTTCAAAACTCAGCTTTGCATATATTCGCCTGGCTTTCAAGGAAAAATAGTTAATGACGTGATTAACCCCTTCGCTGCTAGGCCATTCCCCCCTGCCCCACCCCCGCGCAAAGCCTTTTTTTGTCTATTTGGGGTAGTTCGTGCTTAGGACCCTGTAACGTTTTGATCACATAAGGTATCCACACCACATTTGTGTCCTTTTCTTCCAACATCATGGGGATTCTAAAGGTACCCAGGGTTTGTGGATTCCCCTGGAGGGGACCCATAAATTAGGCAAAATGAAGCAACATTTTGTTGTTTTGGGGGAAAAAGTGCTGCAAATGAAAGCGTCTGTTTTTTCCCAGCAAATGTAATCAACAAAGGGTTTGTGGGGCTGAAATCAACATTTTCCCAGCTTTCAGGGACTGACAGCTGTTTGTCAGAAAACCAACATTTTTTACACAGTTTTGGCATTTTACTGTGACATAGCCTATTTTTGCTATTTTGTGTGCTTTCAACCTTTGTCTAGTTAATGGTAGAAATGGGTATGAAAGCAATAATGAACCCTGGAAAGCTATACATTTTAAATAAGTAGACAAAATTCTAAATGCAGCAAGGGGTCATTTGTGTAGATTCTTCAAGGTTTCTTTATAGAAACTAACAGTTGAAAATTGGAAAAATTGAAAATGAGTTGAAAAAACAGCCTTTTGTGCCAACATTTCTACCTGTAACTTCTTCTAATTATGAGACACATGTTTGAAAGCAATATACTGCCCCTAGACCTTTCTGGTTGAGGGGATACATAGGACTTGTAGGTTCACCAAGAACCCGATAAACCCAGAGCTAATAACTGAGCAGCGACTTGCAATGGTTTTTTATTATGTAACGGGTATATAGCAATTCATTTGGGAAAATATATACAGTGAAAAATGGGGCTGAAAGACACCTATATATTTCTGAAATTGGAACAGAGAATAGAGTTTAGAAAGAGTAGCTATTTGCACATTTCCGAAATTGTGAGTATACATACTAGCATGAGAATTATAGGACATTTTTCAAAGTGACTTCTTTTTTACACATTGTCTTTCATTTGGAAGGCAGAAATGCATCAAAAGTCAATAGGTAATTACAGTTGCTCTCCGATTCTGTATTACACTAAGTCTTCTGATAAAAATGATACCTCACTAGTGTTGGTAGGCCGAATGCCCGCAACAGGAAACAGCCGAAAACGCAACGTGGACACACCACATTTTTACCCTGAAAAAAATGACCCTTTGATGGCAATGTGCCTAGCTGTAGATTTTGAACCCTAGATCTGCTGGCACCTAGGGAAACCTAGAAAACCTATACATTCCTGAAAACTAGACACCCGGGGAATCAAGGATGAGGTGACTTGTCTGGCTCTCACCAGGTTCTGTTACCCAGAATCCCTTACAAACATCAAACAAAAAAAAATGTTTCCTCACATTTCTGTGATGGAAAGTTCTGGAATCTGTGTGGATCTACAAAATTCCACCCACACCGCATTCCCAAAAGTCTTCCAAGAAAAATTCTACCTAGTGCCACCAGAGGAATTTCCAGTGCCATGTGATCGGACTGCCGGGGGGCACTGGCCGTCAGCCGAACTGAAGAGGTTAAAACACAAACTTTCTGTTAAACCTAAAGGAATCCATGGCCCTAATCCCAGACCCTTAGTTCATCTAGCCCAATAGTTTCCACAGCGCTGTTGTATGTGGTCTGTAGTATACGCTTCACATAGGCTAAGCATATGAAGGACACGTCCTGTTTATTTCCTTAAATATCCACAAGGATGGAGGCTGCTGGACGCCTCCACGGTAGTATGCCAACAAGCATGTTCCGCGCAATAAATGCTCACTCCCAGTTTCTGGCCCATCGTCAACAAGTGACGCAGGAAGTGACATCAGGTGTAGACAGTTAGAGCACCAACAAAAGGTAAATAAAAGTATGCATTTCTTTTACAGTCGGTAAACAAGTTTATATATCTGGAGATTCCATTCTTAGGGATCACACGCTTTTCACCATTTTAAACGCATGTCCACAAATAATCTTCGTCACTGCGCCTGGACAACATTCACCACGTTTCTGTTTTTTAGCGCTAAGATGCCTCGGCATTTGTGCGCTTTCTAAATATTTTATTACTTACCATTAAGATCGGTCTCTCCACTCCACATAGACAATGTTGCAGTCTGTCTTACACATCAACATGTACACACAAGGCATCTGTCTTTTCTGCACTAGTTACAACTATTAATACTAGCAGTTACCATTCGGACACTGGGTCCATTGCTCAACTATTAGTACTACGATTACAGACATCACTTGATTGGACAAATATGTGAGCATCCTAGAGGAATATATTATAGTCTCAAGCAAGAAGTCTAGACATCCAAAGCGTATGGTTGCCATCTTGGAGGACTCGAATATAGGTCATCCATCCAGGTCCCAACAACCACTAGCCAAGTCAAAAACCGACACCCAAGACTTATGCTCACATAGAGGATGGATGTACAACTGGTCATAGCACCATTGATGTTACCATAATAGTACTGATACTATTATTATCCCTATCACTGGTACTCATATTATTACTGTGATTAACACCAGTATCACTAAACAAAAACTACTGCTAGGAGCACTGATGAACAAGTTACTTACCTTCGGTAATGCTTTTTCTGATAGATACAGTATCTGCCTGTGGATTCCTCACCTTGTGAATATCCCCTTGCGTCAGCAACATTCGGAAATTCTTTTGTAGCTTAGCGCCGACGTGGATGACGTCATAGAGGCACGGCATCGCACGCGACTCCGCTGACGTCACCGACACTACAATAGGCCCACGCCGTCGTGATGACATCAGTTCCGCCCTTTTTTCCGTGCCTTCGAGGCACACGGACGGACCAATGACAGTAGACATATACACAGTATACGCAGTACAAATATCAAGGTAACACACACAGTGTGAAGCAAATGCAATAAAACATTTGAAATAAACAACTCCTTGACAATAAGATAACTACATTACAGTGACTCTGGTATAGAAGAGTGGACAATGGGGAGGCGGGTGGGTCAGTGAGGAATCCACAGGCAGATACTGTATCTACCAGAAAAAGCGTTGCCGAAGGTAAGTAACTTGTTCTTCTGATAGATACATCTGCCAGTGGATTCCTCACCTTGTGAATAGATTCCCACAGCAGTCCCCACTCCCGGAGGAGGGTGTCCACTCCTCTACACCAGAAAATCCTGGAGAACAGAGCGCGCAAAGTGGCCGTCCCTCCTCACCTCAGTGTCCAAGCAATACTGCTTTGCGAAAGTGTGGAGGGAGGCCCAAGCCGCCGCTCTACAATGTCCTCAACCGGCACACCTCTTGAAAGTGCAGAAGTCGAAGACTTAGCCCTAGTAGAGTGGGCTCTTATACCCTCTGGAGGATCCTTACCGGCCAAAGAGTAGCAGATCTTTATACAGAGGATGATCCATCTTGAAAGAGTCCTTTTATGTACCACTCTTCCTTTCTTGCAGCCAGCAAACCCAACAAAGAGCTGGTCATCCATTCGATAGTCTTTAGTTCTATCAATATAAAAACTCACCGCCCTCTTAGGGTCCAGACGGTGTAGCCTCTCCTCCTCCTTGGAAGGGTGAGGGGGAGGATACAAGGTAGGAAGGGTAATAGATTGACCTAGGTGGAAGGGAGACACCACCTTAGGGAGAAAAGCAGCCCTGGTCCTAAGAACCATTCGATCAGCATGAATGGTCAAGAACGGGTGCTTGGAACTAAGAGCTTGAAGCTCACTTACCCTCCTTGCTGAGGTGATCGCAACCAGGAAGACAAAAGCCTCAAGGGACACTTGTGCAAGGGTTCAAAGGGAGAACCCATCAAGTAGGTCAATACAAGATTTAAATCCCACTGAGGAACAATGAAAGGAGTAGGTAGAAACTTATTTGTGAGGCCCTTCAGAAATCTCAAAACCACAGGAGATTTGAAAAGAGACGGCTGGTCCAGCAAGCACAGAAATACCGGCAATGCTGAAAGATAGCCCTTCACCGTATCAACAGCAAATCCTTGCTGCGCTAAAGAAAGAGCAAACTGTAGAATATCAGATAAATGGGCTTTCAAAGGGTCAACAGACCTCTCCCCACACCAAGAGACAAATTTAGCCCATCAGTAAAAATAAATGACTTAGTGGAGTCACGCCTAGCTGATAAAATGACATCCACCACATCGTGTGGGAGAGAAAAGGAGTTCAGGTTGCCCCGTTCAATCTCCAAGCATGAAGGTGTAATGTCTGGAGGTGGGGGTGTAGAACCTGCCCCTCCATTTGAGAGAGGAGATCTGCCCTGAACGGGAGACGGAGCGGCGGGCGAGAGGAGAGGTGGAGAAGATCCGTGTACCACACCCTTCTTGGCCAATCTGGGGCGACCAATATAACTTGGGCCCGGTCTTGGCGAATCTTCCTCAGAACCCGAGGAATCAAAGGTATGGGAGGAAACGCGTAAAGGAGTTGCGAGTCCCAACTCAACTGAAACGCGTCCCCCAAGGCTCCCTGCATTGGAAACTGGAGGCTGCAGAATAACGGGCAGTGAGCATTCTCGGGAGTGGCAAACAGATCCACCTGAGGAGTCCCCCACGCCCGAAAGACGTGACAAACTACCTCCGGGGTGAAGCCTCCACTCGTGGTCGGCCGAGAACTGCCGACTGAGACTGTCTGCTCGCACGTTCAGAACTCCGGCCAGATGATTTGCCATTAGACAAATCTGGTGGTCCTGAACCCAGGACCAGAGGCGCAGAGCCTCTCTGAAGAGACACTGCAACCCCACTCCTCCCTGCTTGTTGATATATCACATCGCGGTCGTGTTGTCCGTCAGGACTTGCACCGACAGACCGCGAAGGGAAGGGAGGAAGGCCTTGAGGACCAAACGTATCGCCCGCAACTCTAGAAGGTTGATATGAAGCAACCTTTCCTCTGGAGACCAAAGACCCTTGACCTCCAGATCCCCCAGATGAGCACCCCACCCTAGAGTGGATGCGTCCGTTATCACTGTGGCCACCGGAGGAGGTAGATGAAAAGGCTTTCCTTGAGACAGATTGCCTTCCACACTCCACCAAGACAGATCCGCCGCAGTTTCTCTGGAGATCCTCACCGACTGCCTGAGATCTCCGTTGAGTTGAAACCACTGCCTGCGGAGGCACCACTGGAGTGCCCTCATGTGCCAGCATGCATGGTTGACCAACAGAATGCAGGAAGCCATCAGACCGAGCAGGCGAAGGACCTTCAGGACTGGAACGACCGCTCCATTGTAGAATAAAGGAATCATTTCCTGTATGTCGCGGATCCTTTGAGGTGGAGGGAATGCACGACATACAGTTGTGTCCAGTACAGCACCTATGAACAGGTTGCGCTGGGAGGGCACCAGGTGAGACTTGGGTACATTTATCGAAAAACCCAACCGGTACAACAACTGAGTTCTCTCCTGTAGATGCTGTAGCACCTTCTCTGATGACTCTACCTTGATCAGCCAGTCGTCCAAATAGGGGAATACTGGAATCCCCGACCTTCTGAGATGTGCTGCCACCACCGCCATCACCTTGGTGAAGGCTCGAGGCGCAGTAGTAATTCCAAAAGGAAGGACCGCAAAGTGATAGTGTTGCGATCCCACCGTAAAATGGAGTGTTAGACCTGGCACCTTGGCGTGAGTTTCCCTTCCACTTTTTGCTGATGTGCCTCAGATGTTTTTGCTGGTGTCCGCTGCTCAGGGCACTGCACCACGGCCAATCCGAGCCGAAGTGCAAGTGCTCCCTATGGAAAGTGTAACTGTGATTGATATTCCTGATTGGTTCATTGGATTTACTGTCAGTCCCCAGTAAAGTGCACCAGGAGTGCCAGGGCTTGTAAATGCCAATACTGCTAGTGGGCCTGCAGCACTGGTTGCGCCACCCACAGAAGCAGCCTTTTAAAATGTGTCTAGGGTCTGCCATTGCAGAACCTGCGTGCAGTCTGGTACTGTCATGCTGGCTGGGCAAGTGCACACACTTGCCAGCCCCAAACCTTCCCTTAACTTCATATTAGTCACCCCTATGGTAGGCCCAAGGGCAGGGTGCATTGTAAGTGTAAGGTAGGACATGCTCTGATGAGTGTGGCATGTCCTAATAGTGAATGACTGCCAAATTCGTTTTTCACTATTGTAAGGCTACCTGTTCCATTTAGGCCAGATGGGCTGCTGGAATTATTACACTCTATAATCCCAGCAGGCTCAGGGAACATGGTAGAAAATAAAGTTTAGTATGCCTGAACTCAGAATAATAAAATACTTCTTTTAGTAAAGTTTATTTTAATATCCTGTGTTTGCAAATGCTACTTTTAGAAAGTTAGCATTTGCTTGCCTAACCATTTCAGCCCGCCTCTGCTGGTATGTGTATCTGACTGTTTGGGATGTGTGAGTGACAGGGCTGGGGGATGACAGGTGGTGAATGCAAGGATTACACCTTAGTGGGAGATAGAAGTGCCCCTGGACTCTTAATAGGGCTGTGCTCTGCCACCACAATGCTGGCTCCGCCCCCTGGGGAGCGACCGATGACTCAGCCGGCACCTGGCCCAGGAAGGGCGAAGCACTGTCATCAAGGTACTCCTGGCTGCCCCTGTCCACACAATGCTGGCTCCACCTCCTATGGAGCGTCTGATGTGCCTGCCCCTCACACAGAAAGCAGAAGCCAGAAGTACACCCAACAAGTGCTCAGAGACTGAAAGAAGTTATGCAAAGGCCCCCCTGGCCTGAAAAGACAAAAGAAATGCTGTATAAAAGTAGGAGCCCTGCTCCTTGTAAATCAGAATCCTGTTTCCCACAAAGAACCTCTGCCCAACTAGAAGGAGAAGAAGACGCTGGAAGGACTGACCTGCTGCTTGCCTTGCTGAGGAAGGAGAGGAAAAGACTTGCTGAAAAGACTTTGCTGATTTGTGCTTGAAACTTTCTCCAAGGGCTTGTCTGAGCTTGCCCCCTGACCTGAGCCACAGGTTCATCTGGCTCTCTGCCCGTCTGCCGGTAACTACGAGGACTTCTGCCCCGCCGGAGCCGTGATCTTTGGTGACCCTTGCCCCTCCGTGAGGCCGTGACCCAACCGTGTTTCCCCGTTCCCGCCGAGGAAGAGCCCCGCTCCGTCGAGCCGCTCTCCCCCCCGCTGAGGGAAATCGCCGTGTCACCCCACCTATGAAGGCTCGCTGCCGTGACCTGTGTGGTGCCCCCCAGCTCCTCTTCGAGGCCGTGATCAAACTGTGCTTCCCCCGTCCCCGCCGAGGGAGAGCCCCGTTCCGCCGAGCCGCTCTACCCCCGCTGAGGGAAGTCGCTGAATCACCGCTGTTGGAGGCCCGCTGGTGCACCCCCCCCACGCTCCCGCCTGTCGTCCTGACCGGACTCTACAGACCCAGAGAACAGACCGCTGAAGCCCGGACGCCTCGGGTGCCAGCCTCGCTCTGATCGAGAGCCGCTGGGCGCCTCGCATCTGCCTTCGTGGAAAACCGCCACCGAGACATCTTCATCGGGCTCGGGGCCCGCCACGTTCTTATTTCCCCGCCTTCACAAAGGACTTCTAAGGTACTGTAATCCAACCGCGGTACGAGCCACCTTTCTGCAAGGCTCGCACCGCCCTGTGTCCTGCTGCAGCCCCCCGTGAGCCCCGCAGCGTGTACCTCGAGCCGCGGTACGAGCCGACCCTCCAACGAGGCTCGCACCGCTCCGTGTCACCGGGGCCCCTGGGAGCTCCGTGAGCCTGCGCACCCTTCCGTGCGCGTCGCACACCGCAGTACGACTCGGGCTCCCTACCCGACCCAGCCGCGCCATACGAGAGAAGCGTGAGCTTTGGCAGGTCGGGCCCGTATCTCGAGCCGGAAGCGGCCAGGAGCGCTAGGTAGCGCATGAACAGATGAGAACTGAGTGAAGGTGCCATAAAGGGTGTATTTAGAGAACTGTGGCCTCTACAAAGAACTGAACGATATTTGAATTGCAACAAAGTGAACTCTTGCCTATTTTTCAATCTTGCGGCTAAGAAAAGCGTTACTGAAGGTCTTGTGATAAATACTTGCCTGCATATATATTTTTACATAAAGAGAACGTATTTTTATATAACCACAGCCTGGTGTCCATTTGTGGGGGGGATTGGTGTATTTACTGTGTGTGTGATTACAAATGCTTAACTCAGAAATGCCTGAAGAATAGCCTTGGCTGCTCACGCCACGCACCTAGAGGGTGAGCAAGGGTAATTCTAAGGGGTCATTCTTCGCCCTGACTTAGAGGAGAGGGTCCCTGCTTGTCACAAGTGAATACTTGCGCCAACCAGAGACCCCCAATTCTAACATTGGACGCAGCGGTGAGGATTTGCGAATTTGCATTTGTAGTTGACATACAGTGAATTACTGATCACCACATAGTGAGAGCAGACCTATAACGCAGCCACAGATTTCCATTTTTTAATTTTGTTGAGACATCTGCCATTACTGAAGCCATGCCTGGCTCACTCCCTGTGGGAAGAGCACTCTCTGTCTTCTCAGGAGAAGATGACATAGATTGGGGAGAGGAAGCCCTGAGGGGCTTAACAAATGACCGTCTGAAAGAACTCTGCGGGAAGTGCAGAATTTCCAAACATGGATTGAACAACAAGACCCAACTCGTAACGGCGCTGAGAGCCTGGAAGGAGTCAAGGGAACCACAGAATGCGGTGGATATCATACCACCAGATGGCGTTGTAGATCCTAGCAGAGGCCTGTCACCAGAGGAGCTGGCAGACAGGGCAGCAGACAGGGCACATGCAATGGAGATGGCAAAATTAGCTGGGCAACTAGAAATGGAGAAGCAAAAATTGGAAATGGACAAGCAAAGATTGGCCATGGAGGCACAGCAATGCCAGCTGGACTATGACCTAAGATTGAAGGAGTTGGAGCTGAGAGGTTCAGGAACAGCTCCTTCTTGTGGCAGCACAACGCCGGTGCAGGTAGAGTCCAGGGTGTACATACCCAAAGATGTAGGTAAGGAGTTCTTTAGGGGGGATGACGTAGGACAGTGGTTTAGGGCATATGAGGTAGCCATGTCCTCCCACCGGGTCCCTGACAAGGATTGGGGAGCGGGGTTGTGGGGGAGGTTCCTTAGCGAAGGGCGGGACACCCTCCTAGATTTGCCCCTTGAAGAACAAAGTTCCTACCCCCGCATGAAAGAGGCCTTAATGACCAGGTATGGGCTTACCCCTGAAATGTACAGACAGAAGTTCAGGGAGAGTGTCAAGCGTCCTGGGAATACATATGTGGAGTATGTGATTGGTTTTTGCAGAGCACTGGATGGATAGGTAAAGGGTAGCAAGGTAAATGTTTTTCAGGGGCTTTTTGATTTAATTGCATGGGAGCACTTGTCTGATCACTGTTTTCCTGAGCTACGCCAGCACCTGATTGATAGCAAGCTGTCCAACCCGAGGAAGCTTGCTGAGGAGGCGGACCGCTGGCTCAGCACCAGGGTCCACAAGGGTCCAGTGGGAGACTCCGCCAAGGGTGGGCAGGGTCCCCAGCAGAAGAGTGGGGGGGACAGGGGTAAACTAAGAGGGTTCTAGCGAGGTCCCCAAAGTAATCCCCAAGGGAACCAGCAGCGAGGTTCTCAGCCTCCCCACCCCCGAAGCAGACTGGGGCCCCGACAGGTAGGCCTGTTCCAAAGGGGCCCTTCAATTGTTACAGGTGTGGTGACCCGGGGCACATTGCCAGTGACCCCAAGTGTCGCCTGTTTGGTAAACCAGCACCTACTGGTGCTCCACCCCGGCAAGTAACTAGTGTTAATTTGGGGGAAGAAGTAGTAGTCCCCGGGGGTGGAGATCCTGTCCAGACGACCCTAGTCTCGCTAGGAGACAGTGAGATGGTCCCTGAGAACTACCTGCCCTCTAACACTAAGAAATGTGGGCAGGTGGTTACCATCAATGGTAAGAAAGCTGAGGCTCTTAGAGATACAGGAGCCAGTGTGACTGCAGTGAGGCAGCACCTGGTGTCTCAAGAGCAGGTTGTACCCCATGCCTACTGTAGGGTTATCAATGCTGATAATTCGGAGAGTCAGTGTCCAATGGCTCAGGTTTCCTTCGAGTGGGGGGGTCTCTGGTACTCTGCAGGTCTGTGTGAGGAAAGCCATGCCTGTAGACTGTTTGCTAGGGAATGACTTGGAAGACTCCCCTTGGGAAAAGGTGGAGAAGACGACTCACCTGAGGATGGTGGGTCTGCCTGACTGGGCGTGCGTGACCACCCGGTCAATGGCAGCCAGTAGGGGTGCTCAAGAGACCCTGGGGCCTGAAGGAGAGGCCCAGGAACCGGCCTTAGGGAGAAGGCGCAGGGGGCGCGGGAAACCGGCCCCTGAAGTTCCCACGGTCCAGGAGGAAGCAGACCTTGAGGGGGATGCCCTGGAGCCTACTGGGGAACAGATTGCTGAACTGGGGGACCTGCCTGAGCTGACCCATTGGCAGCAAGAAGGAGACCCCTCCAGGGAGGAATTCTGCGTGGGAGCAGAAAGAATGCCCTTCTCTCGTGG
This sequence comes from Lissotriton helveticus, assembly GCF_964261635.1. Taxonomy (NCBI): domain Eukaryota; kingdom Metazoa; phylum Chordata; class Amphibia; order Caudata; family Salamandridae; genus Lissotriton; species Lissotriton helveticus. The sequence continues at coordinate 1,551,211,556 of NC_136067.1, forward strand.
GTATGCGGCAGCAGGCTGCAGACCAGGCCAATGGTGTTCAGGCCAAGACACATTATGTGTACTGGGAGAATGACCTCCTGTATTCAGAGCCTAAGGCTGCTGAACCTGGGTCAGCCCGTGTGCTGGTGGTACCCCAGAAGTTCAGAGCCTTCCTACTGGGGCTGGCTCATGATGTGCCGTTAGCAGGACATTTGGGGATGGACAAGACCTATGACAGGCTTGTCACCCACTTTTACTGGCCCCAAATGCACAAGAGCTCAGATGCTCATTGTAGATCCTGTCAGTGTTGCCAGGCAAGTGGTAAGAGCGGAGGGAGGCACAAGGCTCCTCTGCAACCCTTCCCAGTGGTCGGTACGCCATTCCAGCGAGTGGGTATTGACATTGTTGGGCCTCTGGACCCCAAGACAGCCATGGGCAACAGGTTCATCCTGGTCTTGGTGGACCATGCCACCCGGTACCCTGAAGCCATCCCTCTGAGGACAGTGACGGCCCCCGTGGTGGGACGAGCACTGATGGGAATTTTCTCACGAGTAGGATTCCCTCTAGAGGTGGTGAGTGACAGGGGGACCAATTTCATATCCAAGTATATGAAATCCCTGTGGCAAGAGTGTGGTGTAACCTACAAGTTCACCACCCCTTACCATCCCCAAGGAAATGGGCTGGTTGAGAGATTCAACCGAACCCTGAAAGGCATGATCATGGGCCTGGAAGGTCCAATGAGGCGCAAGTGGGACGTCCTCTTGCCATGCCTTCTCTTTGCATACCGTGAGGTGCCACAGAAGTCCCTAGGGTTCAGCCCCTTTGAACTGCTGTATGGTCACCCTGTGAGAGGACCTCTGAGTTTGGTAAAGGAAGGCTGGCAGCAATCTCCCAGGAACCCTCCCCAGAATGTATACAGTTACATGCTGGCCTTCAGAAACCAGACCAGGCGATTCAGGCAACTTGCTGAGGCAAATCTGGAAGCCAGCAAGGAAGAGATGAAGCGGTGGTACGACCAGAATGCCACTCTGGTGGAGCTTCAACCTGGACAAAAGGTGTGGGTCCTGGCCCCAGTGGAGCCTTGTGCACTTCAGGATAAGTGGACAGGTCCATTTGAGGTTGTGGAGCGCAAGAGTCCTGTAACCTACTTGGTGGACATGCAGTCTCCCAGGAACCCTTTGAGGGTCCTACATGTTAACCGCCTTAAGCCCCACTTGGAGAGGTCCGAAGTGGGCATGTTGTTGGCAACTGATGATGGAATGGAGGAGGAGTCTGAGCCTCTTCCTGACCTCTTGGTAGCCTCTGAGAAAGATGGGTCAGTGGATGGAGTTAACCTCTCACCCACCCTGACGCCTGAGCAACAGGAAGACTGCCGCCAATTGCTGGGGCAGTTTCCAGATCTGTTCTCCCTGGTTCCTGGTGTCACAGATTGGTGCGTCCATGATGTGGACACAGGAGACAGCTTACCTGTGAGGCATAAGGCCTACAGAGTGACTGACAGGGTCAGGGCCTGCATCAAGGAGGAGGTCTCCAAGATGCTTGCTCTTAGGGTGGTTGAGTCCTCCAGCAGTCCTTGGACCAGCCCCGTGGTCTTGGTCCCAAAGGCTGCTTCGCCGGGAGCCACACCTGAACTCCGGTTCTGTGTGGACTACAGAGGACTCAATTCAGTCACCAAGACTGACGCACACCCTATCCCCAGAGCTGATGAGCTCATTGATCGGCTAGGGGCTGCCCGGTTCCTCAGCACGTTTGATTTAACGTCTGGGTACTTGCAGATCGCCTTGACCGATGGGGTAAAGGAGAGGTCAGCATTCTCTACACCAGATGGGCATTTCCAGTTCCGGGTTATGCGATTTGGAATGAAGAATGCCCCTGCCACCTTTCAGAGGTTGGTCAACCATGTGTTGGTTGGGCTGGATGAGTTCACTGCCGCCTACCTGGATGACATCGCAGTGTTCAGTGGCACCTGGCCAGAACACCTGCGACACCTCTGGGAAGTGTTGATGGCGCTGCGCAAAGCAGGCCTCACAATCAAGGCAAGCAAGTGCCAGATTGGGCAGGGTTCAGTGGTGTACTTGGGACACAAAGTGGGGAGTGGCAGGGTGGCACCCTTGCAACCCAAAATTGAGACCACCCTGGCTTGGGAACCCCCCCCAAGACCCAGACTGCAGTGAGAGCCTTCCTGGGGCTCACTGGGTACTACAGGAGGTTTGTCAAGGGCTATGGCACTATTGTGACCCCCTTGACAGAGCTGACTTCTAAGAAGCAGCCCAGGAATGTGATTTGGACTGACACCTGTCAGAAGGCTTTTGACACCCTGAAAACTGCCAAGTGCACGGCGCCCGTGCTCTTGGCTCCTGATTTCTCCAAGGAATTTTTAGTGCAAACAGACGCTTCAGAGCATGGTGTAGGGGCTATTCTCTCACAGATGACTGAGGAGGGCTGGGACCAACCTGTAGCCTTCATCAGTAGGAGGTTACTTCCACGGGAACGTAGGTGGAGTGCAATAGAGCGGGAAGCATTTGCTGTGGTATGGGCGCTGAAGAAGCTAAGACCCCACTTGTTTGGGTCTCACTTCCGGGTTCAGACAGACCACAGGCCCCTCAGATGGTTGATGCAAATCAGGGGTGAGAACCCAAAACTGTTGAGGTGGTCCATCTCCCTACAGGGTATGGACTTCACGGTGGAACATCGCCCTGGCACAGATCACGCCAATGCTGACGGTCTGTCCAGGTTTTTCCGCCTTAGTAATGAGGAACTCCCTGGGGAAGGGTAGTTCCCCCCACATTTCAGCTGGAGGGGACACTTGTTAGACCTGGCACCTTGGCGTGAGTTTCGCTTCCACTTTTTGCTGATGTGCCTCAGATGTTTTAGCTGGTGTCCGCTGCTCAGGGCACTGGGCCACGGCCAATCCGTGCCGCAGTGCAAGTGCTCCCTATGGAAAGTGTAACTGTGATTGATATTCCTGATTGGTTCATTGGATTTACTGTCAGTCCCCAGTAAAGTGCACCAGAGTGCCAGGGCTTGTAAATGCCAATACTGCTAGTGGGCCTGCAGCGCTGGTTGCGCCACCCACAGAAGCAGCCTTTTAAAATGTGTCTAGGGTCGGCCATTGCAGAACCTGCGTGCAGTCTGGTACTGTCATGCTGGCTGGGCAAGTGCACACACTTGCCAGCCCCAAACCTTCCCTTAACTTCATATTAGTCACCCCTATGGTAGGCCCAAGGGCAGGGTACATTGTAAGTGTAAGGTAGGACATGCTCTGATGAGTGTGGCATGTCCTAATAGTGAATGACTGCCAAATTCGTTTTTCACTATTGTAAGGCTACCTGTTCCATTTAGGCCAGATGGGCTGCTGGAATTATTACACTCTATAATCCCAGCAGGCTCAGGGAACATGGTAGAAAATAAAGTTTAGTATGCCTGAACTCAGAATAATAAAATACTTCTTTTAGTAAAGTTTATTTTAATATCCTGTGTTTGCAAATGCTACTTTTAGAAAGTTAGCATTGCTTGCCTAACCATTTCAGCCCGCCTCTGCTGGTATGTGTATCTGACTGTCTGGGATGTGTGAGTGACAGGGCTGGGGGATGACAGGTGGTGAATGCAAGGATTACACCTTAGTGGGAGGTAGAAGTGCCCCTGGACTCTTAATAGGGCTGTGCTCTGCCACCACAATGCTGGCTCCGCCCCCTGGGGAGCGACTGATGACTCAGCCGGCACCTGGCCCAGGAAGGGCGAAGCACTGTCATCAAGGTACTCCTGGCTGCCCATGTCCACACAATGCTGGCTCCACCTCCTGTGGAGCGTCTGATGTGCCTGCCCCTCACACAGAAAGCAGAAGTCAGAAGTACACCCAACAAGTGCTCAGAGACTGAAAGAAGTTATGCAAAGGCCCCCCTGGCCTGAAAAGACAAAAGAAATGCTGTATAAAAGTAGGAGCCCTGCTCCTTGTAAATCAGAATCCTGTTTCCCACAAAGAACCTCTGCCCAACTAGAAGGAGAAGAAGACGCTGGAAGGACTGGCCTGCTGCTTGCCTTGCTTAGGAAGGAGAGGAAAAGACTTTGCTGATTTGTGCTTGAAACTTTCTCCAAGGGCTTGTCTGAGCTTGCCCCCTGACCTGAGCCACAGGACCATCTGGCTCAACCTGCTCTCTGCCCGTCTGCCGGTAACTACGAGGACTTCTGCCCCGCCGGAGCCGTGATCTTTGGTGACCCTTGACCCTCCGTGAGGCCGTGACCCAACCGTGTTTCCCCGTTCCCGCCGAGGAAGAGCCCCGCTCCGTCGAGCCGCTCTCCCCCCGCTGAGGGAAATCGCCGTGTCACCCCACCTACGAAGGCTCGCTGCCGTGACCTGTGTGGTGCCCCCCAGCCCCTCTTCGAGGCCGTGATCAAACTGTGCTTCCCCCGTCCCCGCCGAGGGAGAGCCCCGCTCCGCCGAGCCGCTCTCCCCCCGCTGAGGGAAGTCGCTAATTCACCGCCGTTGGAGGCCCGCTGGTGCACCCCCCACGCTCTTGCCTGTCGTCCTGACCGGACTCTACAGACCCAGAGAACAGACCGCCAAAGCCCGGACGCCTCGGGTGCCAGCCTCTCTCTGATCGAGAGCCGCTGGGTGCCTCGCATCTGCCTTCGCGGAAAACCGCCACCGAGACATCTTCATCGGGCTCGGGGCCCGCCACGTTCCTATTTCCCCGCCTTCACAAAGGACTTCTAAGGTACTGTAATCCAACCGCGGTACAAGCCGCCTTTCTGCAAGGCTCACACCGCCCTGTGTCCTGCTGCAGCCCCCCGTGAGCCCCGTAGCGTGTACCTCGAGCCGCGGTACGAGGCGACCCTCCAACGAGGCTCGCACCGCTCCGTGTCACCGGGGCCCCTGGGAGTTCCGTGAGTCTGCGCGCCCTTCCGTGCGCGTCGCACACCGCAGTACGACTCGGGCTCCCTACCCGACCCGGCCGCGCCATACGCAAGAAGCGTGAGCTTTGGCAGGTCGGGCCTGTATCTCGAGCCGGAAGCGGCCAGGAGCGCTAGGTAGCGCATGAACAGATGAGAACTGAGTGAAGGTGCCAAAAAGGGTGTATTTAGAGAACTGTGGCCTCTACAAAGAACTGAACGATACTTGAATTGCAACAAAGAGAACTTTTGCCTATTTTTCAATCTTGCGGCTAAGAAAAGCTTTACTGAAGGTCTTGTGATAAATACTTGCCTGCATACATATTTGTACATAAAGTGAACGTATTTTTATATAACCACAGCCTGGTGTCCATTTGTGGGGGGGATTGGTGTATTTACTGTGTGTGTGATTACAAATGCTTAACTCAGAAACGCCTGAATAATAGCCTTGGCTGCTCACGCCACGCACCTAGAGGGTGAGCAAGGGTAATTCTAAGGGGTCATCCTTCGCCCTGACTTAGAGGAGAGGGTCCCTGCTTGTCACAAGTGAATACTTGCGCCAACCAGAGACCCCCAATTCTAACACGGAGATACTTCCTGTGCGACTTCAGGATTGGGATGTGGAAATACGCATCCTTCAAGTCGAGCGACACCATCCAGTCTTCTTCCAGCAGCGCTTGAAGAACCTGTGCAAGGGTGAGCATCTTGAATTTCTCTTGTTTCAGATAGAGATTCAGGATCCTGAGATCCAGGATTGGACGAAGCCTGCCATCCTTTTTGGGTATCAGAAAATATCGGGAGTAGCATCCCTGACCCCTTTCCTGCTCTGCGACCACCTCTATTGCACCCTTTCTTAACAATGTCAACACATCCTCCTGAAGGAGTAACAGATGTTCCTCTGTGCAAAAACCTTGGCAAGGAGGGTAATTGGGAGGAAATTCCAGAAAGGGAAGGGCATACCCATTTTCTACGAGAATGAGAACCCAAAGATCTGATGTAACTGATTCCCAATCTCGTAGAAAGTAGGTAAGCCGACCCCCCACCGGATCCACATGATCCTGAATGGCGGATCTAGGGCTGCTTTTCTGTGGCTGGGGGGTTGGAGGAGGTAGAGGAGGAAGAGGCTTGACGACCTCGAAGCCGTGCCCTTTGTTTTCCCCTATAAGACCTGTACAAGGAATTCTGCTGCTGCTGCTGCTGCTGCTGACCTTGCCGATAGTTGCGAAAGGAAGAGCGTCCAAAACCTCTGAACCTCTTGGCCGAAGAACCTCTGATTTGAAGCCCTAAAGATTTGGCAGTAGCCCTGCTGTCTTTAAATCTTTCTAAGGCTGTATCAGCCTTTTTGCCAAAGAGACCAGATCCATCGAACGGCAGATCCAGCAAAGCAGCTTGAACATCTGCTGAAAAGTCCAAAGATTTCAGCCAAGCCGATCTCCTTGTGGCAACCGCAGTGCCCATGATACGTGCAACCGAGTCTGCAGTGTCCAGTCCACTTTGTATTACTTGGCGTGCCGCTGCCTGTGCGTCTGATAACACCTCCTCAAAATCTTTGGCATCTTTATCACCAGGCACCTGAGGAAACGCACTCACAGTCTTTTTGGAACAGGCTGCTTGAATGACTAGACTCTCAGGAGAAGGATGAGACGTCAGAAAAGAAGGGTCTTCAGGCGCAACCCTGTACCTTCTCGCCACACTCTTGGAAACCGCCGGTGCTGATAGTGGCTTTTTCCATACCTCCATAATAGGCTACGTTAAGGCCTCATTAAACGGAAGCAATGGTTCCACCACAGAGCTGGGTGAATGTAAAACTTCTGTTAGCAGATTGGACTTAAACCCCACTGTAGGTAAAGTCAATTGCAGAAGTTCCGCTGCCTTCCTCATCACCACATGATAAGGCTGGACGTCCTTTGAAGGCGCGTCAGAACCAGATCGTAACTCCCACTCTGGAGAAAAATCCAGGCCACTAGCATCAGCTAGATCCTCAAAACAGTCATCCTCCAGTTCACCTTCCTCCATATCAGGATGTGACTCCATATATCTGCGCTCCTCCATAAGGCGCTGTGCCTCTCTCCTGGACCTCTCCTAAACACGCCTCACCGCCGGATCCACCAACAACTCCGACGGAGCCGGAACCGACGTCGGTATCGAATCCGATGGCCCAGTGGGTTGCCCTCGAGGTCGATCTGGAGCGGGCGACGCCGTTACCGGCGTCGACGACCTCGACGGAGCCGGGTACTGCCATGGCGGCGTCGGAGCAGGCATGAACGGCATGAATGGAGCCGGAGCATAGGAGTGAGGGACTCCTAAATTGAAGGCCAGAGGACCCATGGGACCCGAAGGTGCGCCAGAGGGGTACCACACCCTTGAAAAGACACCATACATAGCGTTTAAAAACGCTGATGGGTCCTGGCCCGGGGCTGGGAAAGGGGCTGAAGACCCTCGGGCTGGTCTTGTGAAGGGATCGGATTCGGCTCTTCGACAGGCGCAGAATCCTCATCCACATGAACTTCTTCCTCATCTCGAGCCGGGGACGGCGCCGGAGATGGATTCGAAGCCGGAGTCGGCGACTGTGCTTGCGACTCCGAAGGCGAAGCCTCACCTTCCTGATCCGAGACATCCAACGTGACCACCTTGGAACGTACCTTCTTCGGTGACCTCGACCCAGAGCCAGACTCCTTGCCGGAATGACACCGGTACTCATGTCTCTTCTTCTTATGTCTCCTCCCCGACTTCGAAGCATGGTCTGAAGCGGACTTCGAAGACGACTCCTCTCGAGATCTGGATCTTGACTCTATATCGACCTCGCCCTTCCCTTGTCACCCTTCAGCTTCGCCACCAGAAGTTTGGTCTCTCTTTCCCGCAGGGCCTTCGGATTCATCTTCCGACAAGATGAACATCCATCCACATCATGGTCAGAGCTTAAACACCATATGCAGTCCCCGTGCGGGTCCGTGATGGACATCATTTTCCCGCACTCCCTGCAGGGCTTGAAGCCGGTCTTCTTTGTCGACATCGCGTTGAAACAAAGAAGCAGAAAAGCGAAGATAAAGGCAACAAAGTCTCTAAATAGCTACTGAGATTCCCCGAAACCGTTAGCGTCGACGACGCGGAAAAAAGTGAACTGATGTCATCACGCCGGCGTGGGCCTATTGTAGTGTCGGTGGCGTCAGCGGAGTCGCGTGCGATGCCGTGCCTCTATGACGTCGTCCACGTCCACGTCGGCGCGAAGCTACAAAAGAATTTCCGAATGTTGCTGACGCAAGGGGATATTCACAAGGTGAGGAATCCACTGGCAGATGTATCTATCAGAAAGTACAACAACAATTAGTAGGTCAAGTTCTACCTAAGGTAAGTCTAAGTATGTTCACTAAATTCATCTCTACTAGTGGTTGATTAATGCTATCAGTGGCAGCTACTCCTAATCATGTTACTACTAGTAGTATGAACACGTACTAGCAAATACTACTACTGATGATAGTGTTACTAAACCTGTTACTGTAGGTGTTGTTGCAGGTTGTAAGTAAAGTAATAGCATAATTACCACTGTTACTAGTAACAGGGACAGGACAAGTAACAATAGTTATGCATATCACTACAGGTACTAGTAATGGTAACAGTAGTAGCAGTAGTTTAATTGTAGTATTACTCCCAAGTTTACTGTTAGTACTACCGGTCGTACCATTCTGATTATTAACACATATCACTAGAAGTAGCAAGACTGGCTGCAGTACCCTTAGTGGTACCAATAGTGGCAGCACTACACATGGCACTAATCAGCAGCATCAGAGTTGCTAATAGTAGAAGTAACAGTATTATTACTAATACAATATCCTGTTACATACAGTGCTTCGAAATGGCTGACGTGCAGTAAGTACAACGATACAAAAGAGGTATTAGTAATAGAACCCATATTACTGGTACCATTAGTGGTAATAGTAGTACCATCAGTAGTAGCATTAGAAATTAATGCGGTAATGCTAGTAGTAGTTATCACCCTTAGTACCAGCACTAATGACACTGCAGGTTATCAGTAAGAGTAATATAAGGACATGAGTAAATTTAGCAGTAGTAGTAATACCATCAATAGTGGTATTAGTAGGAGTGTTTAACAGTGGAAGTATAACTGTATGGTTAACTGAATATTTAAGTATGCATGTGTGGGGTAGGTGCTGCAAGCACATGCAAGTATCTATCTAGTGAAAGGGTATAGTTATCAAGTAGGTAAACTTGCTTTTGGATAGTAAAACAACATCTAATATTTTCCTTTTTTAGTTTGCTGCTGTAATGTATTTTCTAATTGAACTTCCTCTCTTATCCTTATTGCAGTTCCTGGTTAATAACTTGCTAAGGCAGATCACAAACAAGAAGTCTGCCAAGAAGTACAATGCTAATGAAAAGTGGAAAAATATGATAAATGTAACCAGATTTTGGTGTAAAACACAGAGTAAAATACAGCATTTTATTTTTTGTAAAAATTAGCTACTGTCAATTTAATGGAGTTAACTCCAAAATATCGATTAATTAAAGCATTCAACTGAATCCTTGTATTTGTTTTGCACAAATGCATAATAAAAATAACATTGCTAATCGTTTGCAATAGGTCTCTATTTAGATGCCTATTGGCTCTGCCAATGTGTTTTCTTTATGCTGTGCAGCATCACAACGAAAGCAGCCTTCACAAAAGCACACAGGCACGAGCAGTCATGACCAGAAGCACATGGGTGACAGAGCAGCACTGGGCGAGCACAGCAGCTCAGGGGGGAGAACTGGGGAACAAAAGCACACAGGTAAGGGCCAGTAACAGTAGGACGAAATAAAGCACATGAGGGAGACTGCTTGAGAATACATGCTCTCTCAAGGACTGGCTCAAAAAAAAGAAACAAGCATTGGCATAGGCAATAGGTCTCGCCTTTGGGATCTTATTAGTGCTATCCAGCACAATATCCTTGGTGCAACAACATCAAATATTGCATGGCTAAACACTTATAAGGTACCAAAGGCGAGACCTACTGGCTATGCCAATGCTTGTTTTGAGTGAGTGGCTCGTGCATGTATGACACTGTGAGGTAGAGATGCTGCGTGTGCTTTTACAGGAGCCCCTGTGACATTGCGCCTCTTCAAAATGTATCTTAGGTCTGGTGTTATACTTCTAGCCCCTATTCCCGCAACCAATGCATCCTTAAAAGTACCATGTACAGTCGGGGTTGACACTCCTATTACCTGTGCCCTCCAGTGACAATTTACCTGTCACAGGTGGTGGTGGACGTGGTGGTGGTGGACGTGATGGTGGACGTGGTGGTGGACGTGGTGGTGGACGTGGTGGTGGACGTGGTGGTGGTGGTGGAGGATGTGGTGGTGGACATGGTGGATGTGGTACTGGTGAATGTGGTGGTGGTGGACGTGGTGGTGGCCGTGGTGGTGGACATAGTGGTGGTGGATGTGGTGTTAGTGGATGATGTGGTGTTGGTGGTGGTGGTCGTAGTGGTGGGGAACATGATGGTTGTGGACATGATGGTGGACATAGTGGTGGTGGAGGACATGGTGGTGGTTGAGGTGGTGGTGGCAGACATGGTGGAGGTGGTGGAGGACATGGTGGTGGTGCATGTGGTGGTGGTGGACGTGGTGGTGGTGGTGGATGTGGTGGTGATGGTGGGAGTAGACGTGGTGGTGGTGGATGTGGTGGTGGTGGATGTGGTGGTGGTGGAGGATGTGGTGTGAATGTGGTGGACATGGTGGTGGACATGGTGGTGGACGTGGTGGTGGCCGTGGTGGTGGACGTAGTGGTAGTGGACGTGGTGGTGGTGGACGTGGTGGTGGTCATGGTGGTGGTGGTCATGGTGGTGGTGGATGTGGTGGTGGTGGATGACGTGGTGTTGGTGGTGGTGGACATGGTGGTGAGGAACATGATGGTTGTGGACGTGATGGTGGACATGGTGGTGGTTGAGGTGGTGGTGGCAGACGTGGTGGATGTGGTGGTGCAGGTGGTGGTGGATGTGGTGGTGGTGGACGTGGTGGATGTGGTGGTGGTGGACGTGGTGGACGTGGTGGTGGTAATGCATGTGGTGGTGGTGGATGTGGTGGTAGTGGTGGATGTGGTGGTGATGGTGGACGTGGTGGTGGACAAGGTGGTGGTGGACGTGGTGGTGGTGGACGTGATGGTGGATGTGGTGGTGGACATGGTGGTGGTGGACATGGTGGTGGTGGACACGGTGGTGGTGGACGTGGTGGATGTGTTGGTGGTGGACATGAAGGTGGTGGATGTGGTGGTGATGGATGTAGATGAGGTGGTGATGGATGTAGTGGTGGTGGATGTGGTGGTGGGCGTGGTGGTGGTGGACATGGTGGTGGTGGATGTGGTGGTGAAGGACGTGGTGGTGGGTGTGGTGATGGACATGGTGGCGGTGGTGGACATGGTGGTCATGGACGTGGTGGTAGTAGATGTGTTGGTGGTGGATGTGGTGGTGGGGTTGGTGGACGTTGTAGTGGTGGAGTGGTGGTGGTGGACATGGTGGTGGATGTGGTGGTGGTCGTGCTGGTGGTGGAGTGGTAGTGGTGGACATAAGGGTGGTGGAGGTGGTGGATGTGGTGGTAGGCGAGATGGTGGTGGACATGGTGGTGGTGGTGCTGGCTGATGTGGTGGTGGTGGACGTGGTGTTTGTGGACATGGTGGTGGAAGTGGTGGTGGACGCGGTGGTGGTGGATATGGTGGTGGTGGACGTAGTGGTGGATGTGGTGGTGGAGTCCGTGGTGGTGGTGGATATGGTGGTGTTGGTGGTCGACGTGGTGGTGGTTGACATGGTGGATGTGCTGGACAAGGTGGTGGTGGACGTGGTGGTGGTCGATATGGTAGTTGTGGTGGACATGGTGGTGGATGTGGTGGTGGTGGACGACATGGTGGTGGTGGATGTGTTGGTGTTGGGGGTCAACGTGGTGGTGGTGGACTTAGTGGTGGTGGACGTAGTAGTGGTGGATGTGGCGGTGGTGGATGTGGTGTTGGTGGACATGGTGGTGGTGGACATGGTGGTAGTGGTGGGCGTGGTGGTGAACATGGTGGGGTGGATGTGGTGGTGGTGGATGAGGTGGTGGTGGATGTGGTGGTGGTGGATGTGGTGGTGGTGGATGTGGTGGTAGAGGTGGTGGATGTGGTGGTGGACGTGGTGGTGGACGTGGTGGTAGTGGATGTGGTGGTGGTGGACATGGTGGTGGACGTGGTTGGAGTGGATGTGGTGGATATGGTGGTGGTGGACGTGGTGGTGGATGATGTGGTGTTGGTGGCGGTGGACGTGGTGGTGGGGAACTTGATGGTTGTGGACATGATGGTGGACATGGTGGTGGTGGAGGACATGGTAGTGGTTGAGGTGGTGGTGGCAGACGTGGTGGATGTGGTGGTGAATGTGGTGGAGGACGTGGTGGTGGTGCATGTGGTGGTGGTGGATGTGGTGGTGGTGGTGGATGTGGTGGTGATGGTGGACGTGGTGGTGGACAAGGTGGTGGTGGACATTGTGGTGGACAAGGTGGTGGTGGACATTGTGGTGGTGGATGTGATGGTGGATGTGGTGGTGGACATGGTGGTGGTGGACATGGTGGTGGTGGACATGGTGGTGGTGGTGGTGGACATGGTGGTGATGGATGTGGTGGTGGTGGATGTGGTGGTGGACATGGTGGTGGTGGATGTGGTGGTGGAGGACGTGGTGGTGGTGGACATGGTGGTGGTGGACGTGGTGGTAGTAGATGTGGTGGTGGTGGATGTGGTGGTGGTGGAGGATGTGGTGTGGACGTGGTGGATGTGGTACTGGTGAATGTGGTGGCGGTGGACGTGGTGGTGGCCATGGTGGTAGACGTAGTGGTAGTGGACGTGGTGTGGTGGACATGGTGGTGGTGGACGTGGTGGTGGTGCATGACGTGGTGTTGGTGGTGGTGGGGAACATGATGGTTATGGACGTGATGGTGGACATTGTGGTGGTGGTGGACATGGTGGTGGTTGAGGTGGTGGTGGCAGACGTGGTGGTGGTGGATGTGGTGGTGGAGGTGGTGGTGGATGTGGTGGTGGTGGACATGGTGGATATGGCGGTGGTGGTGCATGTGGTGGTGGTGGATGTTGTGGTGGTGGTGGATATGGTGGTGATGGTGGACATGGTGGTGGACAAGGTGGTGGTGGACGTGGTGGACGTGATGGTGGATGTGGTGGTGGACATGGTGGTGGTGGACATGATGGTGGTGGTGGAGGACATGGTGGTGGACGTGGTGGTGGTGGACGTGGTGGATGTGATGGTGGTGAACATGAAGGTGGTGGACGTGGTGGTGATGGATGTGGTGGTGATGGATGTAGTGGTGGTGGATGTGGTGGTGGGCGTGGTGGTGGTGGACATGGTGGTAGTGGATATGGTGGTTGAGGACATGGTGGTGGTGATGGATGTGGTGGTGATGGACATGGTGGTGGTGGTGGACATGGTGGTGGTGGATGTGGTGGTAGTAGACGTGGTGGTGGTGGATGTGGTGGTCGTGTTGGTGGATGTTGTGATGGTGGAGGTGGTGGAGGTGGTGGATGTGGTGGTAGGCGAGGTGGTGGTGGACGTGGTGGTGCTGGCTGATGTGGTGGTAGATGTGGTGTTTGTGGACATGGTGGTGGTGGTGGACATGGTGGTGGTGGATATGGTAGTGGTGAATGTGGTGGTGTTGGATGTGGTGGTGGTGGTGGACGTGGTGGTGGATGTGGTGGTGGAGGACGTGGTGGTGGTGGATGTGGTGGTGCTGGTGGTCGACGTGGTGGTGGTGGATGTGGTGGTGGTGGATGTGGTGGACATGGTAGTGTTGGTGGACATGGTGGTGGATGTGGTGGTGGATGTGGTGGTGGTGCACGTGGTGGTGGATGTGGTGGTCAACGTGGTGGTGGTGGACTTAGTGGTGGTGGATGTAGTAGTGGTGGATGTGGCTGTGGTGGATGTGGTGTTGGTGGATGTGGTGGTGGTGGACATGGTGGTGGACGTGGTGGTGAACATGGTGATGTGGTGGTGGATGAGGTGGTGATGGATGTGGTGTTGGTGGATGTGGTGGTGGAGGTGGTGGATGTGGAGGTGGTGATGGATGTGGCGGTAGTGGATGTGGTGGTGGTGGACATGGTGGACGTGGTTGGGGTGGATGTGGTGGAGGTGGTGGTGGATGTGGTAGTGTTGCACGTGGCGGTGGATATGGTGGATGTGGTGGTGGTGAAGGTGGTGGTGGATGTGGTGATGGTGGAGGTGGTTGTGGTGGTGGTGCATGTGGTGGTGGATGTAGTGGTGGTGGACATGGTAAACATGGTGGTAGTGGACGTGGTGGATATGGTGATGGTGGACGCGGTGGTGAATGTGGTGGTGGTGGACAGGTTGGTGGTGGAGGACGTGGTGGTGGTGGACATGGTGGTAGTAGACGTGGTGGTGGTGGATATGGTGGTGGTGGATGTGATGGTGGATGTGGTGGTGGACATGGTGGTGGTGGACATGGTGGTGGTGGACATGGTGGTGGTGGTGGTGGACATGGTGGTGATGGATGTGGTGGTGGTGGATGTGGTGGTGGACATGGTGGTGGTGGATGTGGTGGTGGAGGACGTGGTGGTGGTGGACATGGTGGTGGTGGACGTGGTGGTAGTAGATGTGGTGGTGGTGGATGTGGTGGTGGTGGAGGATGTGGTGTGGACGTGGTGGATGTGGTACTGGTGAATGTGGTGGCGGTGGACGTGGTGGTGGCCATGGTGGTAGACGTAGTGGTAGTGGACGTGGTGTGGTGGACATGGTGGTGGTGGACGTGGTGGTGGTGCATGACGTGGTGTTGGTGGTGGTGGGGAACATGATGGTTATGGACGTGATGGTGGACATTGTGGTGGTGGTGGACATGGTGGTGGTTGAGGTGGTGGTGGCAGACGTGGTGGTGGTGGATGTGGTGGTGGAGGTGGTGGTGGATGTGGTGGTGGTGGACATGGTGGATATGGCGGTGGTGGTGCATGTGGTGGTGGTGGATGTTGTGGTGGTGGTGGATATGGTGGTGATGGTGGACATGGTGGTGGACAAGGTGGTGGTGGACGTGGTGGACGTGATGGTGGATGTGGTGGTGGACATGGTGGTGGTGGACATGATGGTGGTGGTGGAGGACATGGTGGTGGACGTGGTGGTGGTGGACGTGGTGGATGTGATGGTGGTGAACATGAAGGTGGTGGACGTGGTGGTGATGGATGTGGTGGTGATGGATGTAGTGGTGGTGGATGTGGTGGTGGGCGTGGTGGTGGTGGACATGGTGGTAGTGGATATGGTGGTTGAGGACATGGTGGTGGTGATGGATGTGGTGGTGATGGACATGGTGGTGGTGGTGGACATGGTGGTGGTGGATGTGGTGGTAGTAGACGTGGTGGTGGTGGATGTGGTGGTCGTGTTGGTGGATGTTGTGATGGTGGAGGTGGTGGAGGTGGTGGATGTGGTGGTAGGCGAGGTGGTGGTGGACGTGGTGGTGCTGGCTGATGTGGTGGTAGATGTGGTGTTTGTGGACATGGTGGTGGTGGTGGACATGGTGGTGGTGGATATGGTAGTGGTGAATGTGGTGGTGTTGGATGTGGTGGTGGTGGTGGACGTGGTGGTGGATGTGGTGGTGGAGGACGTGGTGGTGGTGGATGTGGTGGTGCTGGTGGTCGACGTGGTGGTGGTGGATGTGGTGGTGGTGGATGTGGTGGACATGGTAGTGTTGGTGGACATGGTGGTGGATGTGGTGGTGGATGTGGTGGTGGTGCACGTGGTGGTGGATGTGGTGGTCAACGTGGTGGTGGTGGACTTAGTGGTGGTGGATGTAGTAGTGGTGGATGTGGCTGTGGTGGATGTGGTGTTGGTGGATGTGGTGGTGGTGGACATGGTGGTGGTGGACGTGGTGGTGAACATGGTGATGTGGTGGTGGATGAGGTGGTGATGGATGTGGTGTTGGTGGATGTGGTGGTGGAGGTGGTGGATGTGGAGGTGGTGATGGATGTGGCGGTAGTGGATGTGGTGGTGGTGGACATGGTGGACGTGGTTGGGGTGGATGTGGTGGAGGTGGTGGTGGATGTGGTAGTGTTGCACGTGGCGGTGGATATGGTGGATGTGGTGGTGGTGAAGGTGGTGGTGGATGTGGTGATGGTGGAGGTGGTTGTGGTGGTGGTGCATGTGGTGGTGGATGTAGTGGTGGTGGACATGGTAAACATGGTGGTAGTGGACGTGGTGGATATGGTGATGGTGGACGCGGTGGTGAATGTGGTGGTGGTGGACAGGTTGGTGGTGGAGGACGTGGTGGTGGTGGACATGGTGGTAGTAGACGTGGTGGTGGTGGATATGGTGGTGGTGGTGGTGGAGGATGTGGTGTGGACGTGGTGGATGTGGTACTGGTGAACGTGGAGGTGGTGGACATGGTGGTGGATGTGGTGGTGGACCTAGTGGTGGTGGATGTGGTGGTGGTGGACTTGGTGGTGGTGGACGTGGTGGTGGTGGATGACATGGTGGTGGTGGTGGTGGTGGTGGATGTGGTGGTGGGGAACATGATGGTTGTGGAAGTGATGGTGGACACGGTGGTGGACATGGAGGTGGTTGAGGTGGTGGTGGAAGACGTGGTGGTAGTCGATGTGGTAGTGGAGGTGGTGGTGGATGTTGTGGTGGTGGATGTGGTGGACATGGTGTTGGTGCATGTGGTGGTGGATGTGGTGGTGATGGTAGACGTGGTGGTGGACGTGGTGGTGGACATGGTGGTGATGGATGTAGTGGTGGTGGATGTGGTGCTGGTGGACATGGTGGATGTGGTGGTGGAGGACATGAAGGTGGTGGATGTGGTGGTGATGGATGTAGTGGTGGTGGATGTGGTGGTGGGCGTGGTGGTGGCGGACATGGTGGATGTGGTGGTGGAGGACATGGTGGTGGTGGTAGACATGGTGGTGGTGGTGGTGGTGAACATGGTGGATGTGGTGGTGGAGGACATGGTGGTGGTGGTGATGGACATGATGGTGGACATGGTGGTGGTGGACGTGGTGGTAGTAGACATGGTGGTAGTAGACGTGGTGGTGGATGTGGTGGTGGTGGATGTGGTGGTGGTGGAGGATGTGGTGTGGACATGGTGGATGTGGTACTGGTGAATGTGGAGGTGGTGGACGTGGTGGTGGATGTGGTGGTGGACGTAGTGGTGGTGGATGTGGTGGTGGTGGACTTGGTGGTGGTGGACGTGGTGGTGGTGGATGACATGGTGTTGGTGGTGGTGGACGTGGTGGTGGGGAACATGATGGTTGTGGACGTGATGGTGGACACGGTGGTGGTGGTGGACATGGAGGTGGTTGAGGTGGTGGTGGCAGACGTGGTGGTAGTCGATGTGGTGGTGGATGTGGTGGTGGACATGGTGGATGTGGTGGACATGGGGGTGGTGGTGCATGTGGTGGATGTGGTGGTGGATGTGGTGGTGATGGTGGACGTGTTGGTGGACGTGGTGGTGGACGTGGTGGTGGTGGACATGGTGGTGGTGGATGTGATGGACGTGGTGCTGGATGTGGTGGATGACATGGTGGTGGTGGTGGTGGTGGAAAAGGTGGTGGTGGACATGGTGATCGTGGACGTGGGGGTGGTGGTTGGACGTGGGGGTGGTGGTTGGATGTGGTGGTGGTGGACATGGTGGTAGGGGTGGTGGTGGTGGATGTGGTGGTGGTGGACGTGGTGCTGGATGTGGTGGATGACATGGTGGTGGTGGTGGAAAAGGTGGTGGTGGACATGGTGATTGTGGACATGGTGGTGGTGGACGTGGGGGTGGTGGTTGGATGTGGTGATGGTGGATGTGGTGGTGGTGGACATGGTGGTGGTGGAAGTGGTGGTGGTGGATGTGGTAGTGATGGTGGACATGGTGGTGGTGGACATGGTGGTGGTGGACGTGGTGGTGGACGTGGTGGTGGTGGAGGTGGACGTGGTGGTGGTGGGCGTGGTGGTGGTGGACGTGGTGGTAGATGTGGTGGAGGTGGACATGGTGCTGGTGGACATGGTGGTGGAGGTGGTGGTGGTGGTGGTGGATGTGGTGGTGGTGGATGTGGTGATGGATGTGGTGGAAGTGGTGGTGGTGGATGTGGTGGTGGATGTGGCGGTGGTGGAGGTGGCTGTGGTGGATGTGGTGGTGGTGGTGGTGGATGTGGATGTGGTGGATGTGGTGGGCATGGTGGTGGTGTACATGGTGGTGGTGGATGTGGTGGTGGTGGATGTGGTGGTGATGGATGTGGTGGATGTGGTGGTGAACATGGTGGTGGTGGACATGGTGGTGGTGGTGGATGTGGTAGTGGTGGACGTAGTGGTGGTGGACGTGGTGGACATGGTGGCGGTGGACTTGGTGGTGATGTACATAGTGGTGGTCGATGTGGCGGTGGTGGATGTGGAAGTGGTGGTGGATGTAGTGATGGTGGATGTGGTGGTCGTGGATGTGGTGGACGTGGTGGTGGACGTGGTGGAGGTGGTGGGTGTGGTGGTAGGGAATGTGGTGGTGGATGTGGTGGTGGTGGTGGAGGTGGATGTGGTGGACGAGGTGGTGGATGTGGTGATGGTGGAGGTGATGGAAATGGTGGTGGTGGTTGTGGTGGTGGTGGACATGGTCGTGGTGGACATGGTGTTGGTGGACGTGGTGGAGGTCGATTTGGTGGTGGATGTGATGGTGGTGGACGTGGTGGTGGATGTGGTGGACGTGGTGGTGATGGATGTGGTGGTGGACGTGATGGTGGACATGGTGGTGGTAGATGTGGTGTAGGTTGTGGTGGTGGATGTGGTGGTGAACATGGTGGGGGTGGATGTGGTGGTGATGGTAGACGTGGTGGTGGACGTGGTGGTGGACATGGTGGTGGACATGGTGGTGATGGATGTAGTGGTGGTGGATGTGGTGCTGGTGGACGTGGTGGATGTGGTGGTGGAGGACATGAAGGTGGTGGATGTGGTGGTGATGGATGTAGTGGTGGTGGATGTGGTGGTGGGCGTGGTGGTGGTGGACATGGTGGATGTGGTGGTGGAGGACATGGTGGTGGTGGTGGACATGGTGGTGGTGGTGGTGGTGAACATGGTGGATGTGGTGGTGGAGGACATGGTGGTGGTGGTGATGGACATGATGGTGGACATGGTGGCGGTGGACGTGGTGGTAGTAGACATGGTGGTAGTAGACGTGGTGGTGGATGTGGTGGTGGTGGATGTGGTGGTGGTGTAGGTGGATGTGGTGGTGGTGGATGTGGTGGTGGATATAGTGGTGGTGGAGGTGGTGGAAATGGTGGTGGTGGATGTGGTGGTGGTGGATGTGGTGGTGGTGGACGTGGTGGTTGTGGATATGGTGGTGGATCTGATGGTGGTGGATGTGGTGCTGGTGGATGTGGTGGACGTGGTGGATGTGGTGGTTATGGTGGATGTGGTGGTGGACGTGGTGGTGGTGGACGTGGTGGTGGATGATGTGCTGGTGGTGGTGGACAAGCTGGTGGTGGACATGGTGGTGGTGGACGTGGTGGTGGACATGGTGGTGGTGGACATGGTGGTGGTGGTGGATGTGGTGGTGGACGTGGGGGTGGTGGTGGATATGGTGGATGTCATGGTGGTGGATGTGGCGGTGGTCGACGTGGTGGTGGTGAATGTGGATGTGGTGGTGGCAGACGTGGTGGTGGTGGATGTGGTGGTGGTGCTGATGGACGTGTTTTTGGTGGTGGATGTGGTGGTGGTGGTGGACGAGGTGGTGGTGGTGGGCATGGTTGTGGATGTGGTAGTGGACATGGTGTATGTGGTGGTGGTGGATGTGGTGGACATGGTGGATATAGTTGTAGATGTGGTGGTGGTGGACATTGTGGTGGTGGACGTGGTTGTGGTGCATGGCGTGGTGTTGGTGGTGGTGGGGAACATGATGGTTATGGACGTGATGGTGAACAGTGTGGTGGTGGTGGACATGATGGTGGTTGAGGTGGTGGTGGCAGATGTGGTGATGGTGGATGTGGTGGTGGAGGTGGTGGTGGTGGACATGGTGGACATGGCGGTGGTGGTGCATGTGGTGGTGGTGGATGTGGTGGTGGTGGTGGATGTGGTGGTGATGGTGGACAATGTGGTGGACAAGGTGGTGGTGGACATGGTGGTGATGGACGTGATGGTGGATGTGGTGGTGGACATGGTGGTGGTGGACATGATGGTGGTGGTGGAGGACATGGTGGTGGTGGACGTGGTGGTGGTGGATGTGGTGGTGGTGGATGTGGTGGATGTGGTGGTGGTGAACATGAAGGTGGTGGACGTGGTGGTGATGGATGTAGTGGTGGTGGATGTGGTGGTGGGCGTGGTGGTGGTGGACATGGTGGTGGTGGATATGGTGGTTGAGGACGTGGTGGTGGTGATGGACGTGGTGGTGGTGATGGACATGGTGGTGGTGGTGGACATGGTGGTGGTGGTGGACGTGGTGGTAGTAGACGTGGTGGTGGCGGATGTGGTGGTGGTGTTGGTGTCGTGGATTGGCAGCAGCGCAAGCTTACAATTGCCACTAACCTCTGCTCAGGATGTCCGGCAGAAACGACGTCGGATGCTAGGTTCCCAAGCCCTACTAAATACGGATTCCACAGCGAAGGATCACTCGCTGTGTGAACACATACCCAGCAGGGAAAGGGTAAGTGGATAAAATAAAAAACAGGTGATGGTGAGTCGTGCGGATCCCTCTTGGTCTGGTCTAATGGTGGCAGGGGACAGACACGGGCACTCCACCTGTCCAAGGAGAACAAGGAACAATGTTACTATCACTACCCCTTAGTCTCAGAACACAGCTAACCCCCTCCCCTTTGGTATTTTGGAGCTTACCAGACGCACACACCACCCAGGCCTTGAAACAGGACAAACAATGGAATCCTGCGAGACAGAGAGCCCTCTGCCTCCGAAGGTATAAATGTTTCTGGGCTAGGCGTTTCCAGAACTGGACCAATAGCGAACAAAGTACATGGACTGTGACGGATGTTAAGTCCACAAGCCGAACACAGTCTGCATTCCAGGGACGTATTTTAGTGTTCCACACAATTTGCGGAAAGAGTCTCTGCCTCTCATTCACAGCTTCCCTTTAACAAAGTCACAAGCACTACGTCTCCCAGAATGCCTCTCTGGGGAGTAGCGGACTGAATTGAGGCAACACTCGTCTTGAACAGCAAACGAGCGTCCCTCTCGGATTCCTCAAGGGGGGGTAACCAGGGTCCACAAACAAACGAGAGCAAGGTACCAAACGTGTCCCTAGCTATCTATGGTACCATGCGAGCACAAAGGTGAAACGGAGGCGGGCCCGCCTCCGTTTTGGCAAAGTACTTATCAGTATGCAGGAATCAGGCGGCAGGAAGAAAAACGACTTCAGCTCCTTAGCAGACTTGCTTCTAGCTGAAATCCGGCGGGGAACACCATCCGCCCATCCCACGTCTTCCGGATCGATTGACAAGCACCTTTCTGATGTAAGGGAGGTGCCTATGAATGCTTGGTCTCATGGCTCCGCCCACTGTTCCCTGGGCATGCTGGTTCCTGTAGTTCGTATGACGAGTCTTACATTTTCTCCCAGGCGCACTACCGCGACGGGGATTTCTACAATGACCCGTACCCATCCCCCAGGACCCAGCAATCGCTACAGTTGGTGGACGTTGTGATGGTGGTGGTGGTGGATGTGGTGGTGGAGGTGGAGGTCGTGGATGTGGTGGTAGGCGAGGTGGTGGTGGACGTGGTGGTGCTGGCTGATGTGGTGGTGGTGGATGTTGTGTTTGTGGACATGGTGGTGATGGTGGACGTGGTGGTGGTGGATAAGGTAGTGGTGAATGTGGTGGTGTTGGATGTGGTGGTGGTGGACGTGGTGGTGGATGTGGTGGTGGAGGACGTGGTGGTGGTGGATGTGGTGGTGCTGGTGGTGGACGTGGTGGTGGACGTGGTGGTGGTGGATGTGGTGGTGGTGGACATGGTAGTGGTGGTGGATATGGTGGTGGTGGTGGACATGGTGGATGTGGTGGTGGTGGTCGTGGTGGTGGATGTGGTGGTGGTGCACGTGGTGGTGGATGTGGTGGTCAACGTGGTGGTGGTGGACTTAGTGGTGGTGAATGTAGTAGTGGTGGATGTGGCGGTGGTCGATGTGGTGTTGGTGGACGTGGTGTTGGTGGACGTGGTGGTGGTGGACATGGTGGTGGTGGACATGGTGGTGAACATGGTGATGTGGTGGTGGTGGATGAGGTGGTGTTGGATGTGGTGGATGTGGTGGTGGTGGACATGGTGGACATGGTTGGGGTGGATGTGGTGGAGGTGGTGGTGGATGTGGTAGTGTTGGACGTGGCGGTGGATATGGTGGATGTGGTGGTGGTGAAGGTGGTGGTGGATGTGGTGATGGTGATGGTGGTTGTGGTGGATGTGGTGGTGGTGCATGTGGTGGTGTATGTAGAGGTGGTGGACATGGTAAACATGGTAGTAGTGGACATGGTGGATATGGTGATGGTGGACATGGTGGTGAATGTGGTGGTGGTGGACGGGTTGGTGGTGGAGGACGTGGTGGTGGACATGGTGGTAGTAGACGTGGTGGTGGTGGATGTGGTGGTGGTGGTGGTGGAGGATGTGGTGTGGACGTGGTGGATGTGGTACTGGTGAATGTGGAGGTGGTGGATGTGGTGGTAGATGTGGTGGTGGACATGGTGGTGGACGTAGTGGTGGTGGATGTGGTGGTGGTGGTGGACTTGGTGGTGGTGGACGTGGTGGTGGTGGATGACATGGTGTTGGTGGTGGTGGACGTGGTGGTGGGGAACATGATGGTTGTGGAAGTGATGGTGGACACGGTGGTGGTGGTGGACATGGAGGTGGTTGAGGTGGTGGTGGAAGACGTGGTGGTAGTCGATGTGGTAGTGGAGGTGGTGGTGGACGTGGTGGTGGTGGATGTGGTGGACATGGTGTTGGTGCATGTGGTGGATGTGGTGGTGGATGTGGTGGTGATGGTGGACGTGGTGGTGGACATGGTGGTGGACGTGGTGGTGGACGTGGTGGTGGACATGGTGGTGATGGATGTAGTGGTGGTGGATGTGGTGCTGGTGGATGTGGTGGATGTGGTGGTGGAGGACATGAAGGTGGTGGATGTGGTGGTGATGGATGTAGTGGTGGTGGATGTAGTGGTGGGCGTGGTGGTGGTGGACATGGTGGATGTGGTGGTGGAGGACATGGTGGTGGTGGTGGACATGGTGGTGGTGGATGTGGTGGTGGAGGACATGGTGGTGGTGATGGACATGATGGTGGTGGTGGACATGGTGGCGGTGGACGTGGTGGTAGTAGACATGGTGGTAGTAGACGTGGTGGTGGATGTGGTGGTGGTGGTGGTGGAGGATGTGGTGTGGACATGGTGGATGTGGTACTGGTGAATGTGGAGGTGGTGGACGTGGTGGTGGATGTGGTGGTGGACGTAGTGGTGGTGGATGTGGTGGTGGTGGACTTGGTGGTGGTGGATGACATGGTGTTGGTGGTGGTGGATGTGGTGGTGGGGAACATGATGTTTGTGGACGTGATGGTGGACACGGTGGTGGTGGTGGACATGGAGGTGGTTGAGGTGGTGGTGGCAGACGTGGTGGTAGTCGATGTGGTGGTGGAGGTGGTGGTGGACGTGGTGGATGTGGTGGACATGGGGGTGGTGGTGCATGTGGTGGATGTGGTGGTGGATGTGGTGGTGATGGTGGACGTGGTGGTAGACGTGGTGGTGGTGGACATGGTGGTGGTGGATGTGGTGATGGTGGATGTGGTGATGGTGGACGTGGTGCTGGATGTGGTGGATGACATGGTGGTGGTGGTGGAAAAGGTGGTGGTGGACGTGGGGGTGGTGGTTGGATGTGGTTGTGGTGGACATGGTGGTGGAGGTGGTGGTGGTAGATGTGGTGGTGTTGGACGTGGTGCTGGATGTGGTGGATGACATGGTGGTGGAAAAGGTGGTGGTGGACATGGTGATCGTGGACATGGTGGTGGTGGACGTGGGGGTGGTGGTTGGATGTGGTGATGGTGGATGTGGTGGTGGTGGACATGGTGGTGGTGGAAG
The DNA here is from genome assembly GCF_964261635.1 of Lissotriton helveticus. Classification (NCBI taxonomy): domain Eukaryota; kingdom Metazoa; phylum Chordata; class Amphibia; order Caudata; family Salamandridae; genus Lissotriton; species Lissotriton helveticus. The sequence goes on from NC_136067.1 coordinate 1,551,235,460, forward strand.
TGGTGGTGGTGGATGTGGTAGTGATGGTGGACATATGGTGGTGGACATGGTGGTGGTGGACGTGGTGGTGGAGGTGGACGTGGTGGTGGTGGACGTGGTGGTGGTGGGCGTGGTGGTGGTGGACGTGGTGGTAGATGTGGTGGAGGTGGACATGGTGCTGGTGGACATGGTGGTGGTGGTGGTGGATGTGGTGGTGGTGGACGTGGTGATGGATGTGGTGGTGGTGGACGTGGTGATGGATGTGGTGGTGGTGGAGGTAGTGGTGGATCTGGTGGTGGTGGAGGTGGCTGTGGTGGATGTGGTGGTGGATGTGGTGGATGTGGTGGTGGATGTGGTGGGTGTGGTGGTGGTGTACATGGTGGTGGTGGATGTGGTGGTGGTGGATGTGGTGGTGGACATGGTGGTGGTGGATGTGGTAGTGGTGGACGTAGTGGTGGTGGACGTGGTGGACGTAGTGGCGGTGGACTTGGTGGTGATGTACGTAATGGTGGTCGATGTGGCGGTGGTGGATGTGATGGTGGTGGACGTGGAGGTGGTGGTGGATGTAGTGATGGTGGATGTGGTGGTCGTGGATGTGGTGGACGTGGTGGTGGTGGTGGTGGATGTGGTGGTAGGGGATGTGGTGGTGGATGTGGGGGTGGTGGAGGTGGTGGAAATGGTGGTGGTGGATTTGGTGGTGGTGGACATGGTCGTGGTGGACATGGTGTTGGTGGACGTGGTGGAGGTCGATTTGGTGGTGGATGTGATGGTGGTAGATGTGGTGGTGGTGGACGTGGTGGTGGTGGTGGATGTGGTGGACATGGTGATGGTGGATGTGGTGGTGGACATGGTGGTGGTAGACGTGGTGGAGGTGGTGGATGTGGTGGTGAACATGGTGGGGGTGGATGTGGTGGTGGTGGAGGATGTGGTGGTGGTGGTGGATGTGGTGGTGGACGTGGTGGTGGACATGGTGGTGGTAGATGTGGTGGAGGTGGTGGTGGTGGATGTGGTGGTGGTGTAGGTGGATGTGGTGGTGGATATAGTGGTGGTGGAGGTGGTGGAAATGGTGGTGGTGGATGTGGTGGTGGTGGACGTGGTGGTGGTGGACGTGGTGGTTGTGGATATGGTGGTGGATCTGATGGTGGTGGATGTGGTGGTGGTGAATGTGGTGGTGGTGAATGTGGTTGTGGTGGTTGTGGTGGATGTGGTGGTGGACGTGGTGGATGTGGTGGTGGACGTGGTGGATGTGGTGGTGGTGGTGGACAAGCTGGTGGTGGACATGGTGGTGGTGGACATGGTGGTGGTGGACATGGTGGTTGTGGTGGATGTGGTGGTGGACGTGGGGGTGGTGGTGGATGTGGTGGATGTCATGGTGGGGGATGTGGTGTTGGTGGATGTGGCGGTGGTCGACGTGGTGGTGGTGAATGTGGATGTGGTGGTGGCAGACGTGGTGGTGGTGGATGTGGTGGTGGTGCTGATGGACACGGTGGATATGGTTGTAGACGTGGTGGTGGTGGTAGACATTGTGGTGGTGGACGTGGGGGTGGTGGTATAGGTGGATGCGGTGGTGGTGAACATGGTGGTGGATGTAGTGGTGGTGGAAATGGTGGTGGTGAATGTGGTGGTAGTGGATGTGGTGGTGGTGGACGTGGTGGTTGTGGATATGGTGGTGGATCTGATGGTGGTGGATGTGGTGGTGGATGTGGTGGTGGACGTGGTGGTGGTGGACGAGGTGTTGGAGGACGAGGTGTTGGAGGATGTGGTGGTGATGGTGGTCAACATGGTGGTGGTGGATGTAGATGTGGTGCACATGGTGGTGGTGGACGTGGTGGTGGATGTGGTGGTGGTGGATGTAGTAGTGGATATGGTGGTGATGTGGTGGTGGTGGACGTGGTGGTGGATGTGGTCGATGACATGGTGGTGGAAAAGGTGGTGGTGGATGTGGTGGTGGTGGATGTGGTGGTGGTGGATGTGGTGGTGGTGGACGTGGTGGTGGTAGACGTGGTGGTGGACATGGTGGTGGAGGTGGTGGTGGTGGATGTGGTGGATGACATTGTGCTGGTGGATGTGGTGGATGACATGGTGCTGGTGGTGGTGGTGGAAAAGGTGGTGGTGGACATGGTGATCGTGGACATGGTGGTGGTGGACGTGGGGGTGGTGGTAGATGTGGTGGTGGTGGTGGACATGGTGATGGACATGGTGGTGGTGGATGTGGTGGTGGTGAATGTGGTGGTGGTGGATGTGGTGGTGGTGGATGTGGTGGTGGTGGACGTGGTGGTGGTGGACGTGGTGGTGGCAGACATGGATGTGGTAGATGTGGTGGTGGTGGTGTGGGATGTGTTTGTGGTGGTGGACATGGTAGTGGAGGTGGATGTGGTAGTGGACATGGTGGTGGATGTGGTGGTGGGCATGGTTGTGGACTTGGTGTGGTGGACATGGTGGTGGTGGTGAAAGTTGTGGTGGTGGACTTTGCGGTTGTGGTGGATGTGGTGGTGGTGGATGTGGTGGTGGTGGATGTGGTGTGGTAGATGTGGTGGTGGTGGAGGTGGTGGTGGTGGAGGTGGTTGTGGTGGATGTGGTGATGGTGGTGGTGGATGTGGTGGTGGTGGATGTGGTAGACATGGTGGTGGTGGACGTGGTGGTGGATGTGGTGGTGGTGGATGTGGTGGTGGTGGTGGAGGATGTGGTGTGGACATGGTGGATGTGGTACTGGTGAATGTGGAGGTGGTGGACGTGGTGGTGAATGTGGTGGTGGACGTAGTGGTGGTGGATGTGGTGGTGGTGGACTTGGTGGAGGTGGACGTGGTGGTGGTGGGCGTGGTGGTGGTGGACGTGGTGGTAGATGTGGTGGAGGTGGACATGGTGCTGGTGGACATGGTGGTGGAGGTGGTGGTGGTGGTGGTGGATGTGGTGGTGGTGGATGTGGTGATGGATGTGGTGGAAGTGGTGGTGGTGGATGTGGTGGTGGATGTGGCGGTGGTGGAGGTGGCTGTGGTGGATGTGGTGGTGGTGGTGGTGGATGTGGATGTGGTGGATGTGGTGGGCATGGTGGTGGTGTACATGGTGGTGGTGGATGTGGTGGTGGTGGATGTGGTGGTGATGGATGTGGTGGATGTGGTGGTGAACATGGTGGTGGTGGACATGGTGGTGGTGGTGGATGTGGTAGTGGTGGACGTAGTGGTGGTGGACGTGGTGGACATGGTGGCGGTGGACTTGGTGGTGATGTACATAGTGGTGGTCGATGTGGCGGTGGTGGATGTGGAAGTGGTGGTGGATGTAGTGATGGTGGATGTGGTGGTCGTGGATGTGGTGGACGTGGTGGTGGACGTGGTGGAGGTGGTGGGTGTGGTGGTAGGGAATGTGGTGGTGGATGTGGTGGTGGTGGTGGAGGTGGATGTGGTGGACGAGGTGGTGGATGTGGTGATGGTGGAGGTGATGGAAATGGTGGTGGTGGTTGTGGTGGTGGTGGACATGGTCGTGGTGGACATGGTGTTGGTGGACGTGGTGGAGGTCGATTTGGTGGTGGATGTGATGGTGGTGGACGTGGTGGTGGATGTGGTGGACGTGGTGGTGATGGATGTGGTGGTGGACGTGATGGTGGACATGGTGGTGGTAGATGTGGTGTAGGTTGTGGTGGTGGATGTGGTGGTGAACATGGTGGGGGTGGATGTGGTGGTGATGGTAGACGTGGTGGTGGACGTGGTGGTGGACATGGTGGTGGACATGGTGGTGATGGATGTAGTGGTGGTGGATGTGGTGCTGGTGGACGTGGTGGATGTGGTGGTGGAGGACATGAAGGTGGTGGATGTGGTGGTGATGGATGTAGTGGTGGTGGATGTGGTGGTGGGCGTGGTGGTGGTGGACATGGTGGATGTGGTGGTGGAGGACATGGTGGTGGTGGTGGACATGGTGGTGGTGGTGGTGGTGAACATGGTGGATGTGGTGGTGGAGGACATGGTGGTGGTGGTGATGGACATGATGGTGGACATGGTGGCGGTGGACGTGGTGGTAGTAGACATGGTGGTAGTAGACGTGGTGGTGGATGTGGTGGTGGTGGATGTGGTGGTGGTGTAGGTGGATGTGGTGGTGGTGGATGTGGTGGTGGATATAGTGGTGGTGGAGGTGGTGGAAATGGTGGTGGTGGATGTGGTGGTGGTGGATGTGGTGGTGGTGGACGTGGTGGTTGTGGATATGGTGGTGGATCTGATGGTGGTGGATGTGGTGCTGGTGGATGTGGTGGACGTGGTGGATGTGGTGGTTATGGTGGATGTGGTGGTGGACGTGGTGGTGGTGGACGTGGTGGTGGATGATGTGCTGGTGGTGGTGGACAAGCTGGTGGTGGACATGGTGGTGGTGGACGTGGTGGTGGACATGGTGGTGGTGGACATGGTGGTGGTGGTGGATGTGGTGGTGGACGTGGGGGTGGTGGTGGATATGGTGGATGTCATGGTGGTGGATGTGGCGGTGGTCGACGTGGTGGTGGTGAATGTGGATGTGGTGGTGGCAGACGTGGTGGTGGTGGATGTGGTGGTGGTGCTGATGGACGTGTTTTTGGTGGTGGATGTGGTGGTGGTGGTGGACGAGGTGGTGGTGGTGGGCATGGTTGTGGATGTGGTAGTGGACATGGTGTATGTGGTGGTGGTGGATGTGGTGGACATGGTGGATATAGTTGTAGATGTGGTGGTGGTGGACATTGTGGTGGTGGACGTGGTTGTGGTGCATGGCGTGGTGTTGGTGGTGGTGGGGAACATGATGGTTATGGACGTGATGGTGAACAGTGTGGTGGTGGTGGACATGATGGTGGTTGAGGTGGTGGTGGCAGATGTGGTGATGGTGGATGTGGTGGTGGAGGTGGTGGTGGTGGACATGGTGGACATGGCGGTGGTGGTGCATGTGGTGGTGGTGGATGTGGTGGTGGTGGTGGATGTGGTGGTGATGGTGGACAATGTGGTGGACAAGGTGGTGGTGGACATGGTGGTGATGGACGTGATGGTGGATGTGGTGGTGGACATGGTGGTGGTGGACATGATGGTGGTGGTGGAGGACATGGTGGTGGTGGACGTGGTGGTGGTGGATGTGGTGGTGGTGGATGTGGTGGATGTGGTGGTGGTGAACATGAAGGTGGTGGACGTGGTGGTGATGGATGTAGTGGTGGTGGATGTGGTGGTGGGCGTGGTGGTGGTGGACATGGTGGTGGTGGATATGGTGGTTGAGGACGTGGTGGTGGTGATGGACGTGGTGGTGGTGATGGACATGGTGGTGGTGGTGGACATGGTGGTGGTGGTGGACGTGGTGGTAGTAGACGTGGTGGTGGCGGATGTGGTGGTGGTGTTGGTGTCGTGGATTGGCAGCAGCGCAAGCTTACAATTGCCACTAACCTCTGCTCAGGATGTCCGGCAGAAACGACGTCGGATGCTAGGTTCCCAAGCCCTACTAAATACGGATTCCACAGCGAAGGATCACTCGCTGTGTGAACACATACCCAGCAGGGAAAGGGTAAGTGGATAAAATAAAAAACAGGTGATGGTGAGTCGTGCGGATCCCTCTTGGTCTGGTCTAATGGTGGCAGGGGACAGACACGGGCACTCCACCTGTCCAAGGAGAACAAGGAACAATGTTACTATCACTACCCCTTAGTCTCAGAACACAGCTAACCCCCTCCCCTTTGGTATTTTGGAGCTTACCAGACGCACACACCACCCAGGCCTTGAAACAGGACAAACAATGGAATCCTGCGAGACAGAGAGCCCTCTGCCTCCGAAGGTATAAATGTTTCTGGGCTAGGCGTTTCCAGAACTGGACCAATAGCGAACAAAGTACATGGACTGTGACGGATGTTAAGTCCACAAGCCGAACACAGTCTGCATTCCAGGGACGTATTTTAGTGTTCCACACAATTTGCGGAAAGAGTCTCTGCCTCTCATTCACAGCTTCCCTTTAACAAAGTCACAAGCACTACGTCTCCCAGAATGCCTCTCTGGGGAGTAGCGGACTGAATTGAGGCAACACTCGTCTTGAACAGCAAACGAGCGTCCCTCTCGGATTCCTCAAGGGGGGGTAACCAGGGTCCACAAACAAACGAGAGCAAGGTACCAAACGTGTCCCTAGCTATCTATGGTACCATGCGAGCACAAAGGTGAAACGGAGGCGGGCCCGCCTCCGTTTTGGCAAAGTACTTATCAGTATGCAGGAATCAGGCGGCAGGAAGAAAAACGACTTCAGCTCCTTAGCAGACTTGCTTCTAGCTGAAATCCGGCGGGGAACACCATCCGCCCATCCCACGTCTTCCGGATCGATTGACAAGCACCTTTCTGATGTAAGGGAGGTGCCTATGAATGCTTGGTCTCATGGCTCCGCCCACTGTTCCCTGGGCATGCTGGTTCCTGTAGTTCGTATGACGAGTCTTACATTTTCTCCCAGGCGCACTACCGCGACGGGGATTTCTACAATGACCCGTACCCATCCCCCAGGACCCAGCAATCGCTACAGTTGGTGGACGTTGTGATGGTGGTGGTGGTGGATGTGGTGGTGGAGGTGGAGGTCGTGGATGTGGTGGTAGGCGAGGTGGTGGTGGACGTGGTGGTGCTGGCTGATGTGGTGGTGGTGGATGTTGTGTTTGTGGACATGGTGGTGATGGTGGACGTGGTGGTGGTGGATAAGGTAGTGGTGAATGTGGTGGTGTTGGATGTGGTGGTGGTGGACGTGGTGGTGGATGTGGTGGTGGAGGACGTGGTGGTGGTGGATGTGGTGGTGCTGGTGGTGGACGTGGTGGTGGACGTGGTGGTGGTGGATGTGGTGGTGGTGGACATGGTAGTGGTGGTGGATATGGTGGTGGTGGTGGACATGGTGGATGTGGTGGTGGTGGTCGTGGTGGTGGATGTGGTGGTGGTGCACGTGGTGGTGGATGTGGTGGTCAACGTGGTGGTGGTGGACTTAGTGGTGGTGAATGTAGTAGTGGTGGATGTGGCGGTGGTCGATGTGGTGTTGGTGGACGTGGTGTTGGTGGACGTGGTGGTGGTGGACATGGTGGTGGTGGACATGGTGGTGAACATGGTGATGTGGTGGTGGTGGATGAGGTGGTGTTGGATGTGGTGGATGTGGTGGTGGTGGACATGGTGGACATGGTTGGGGTGGATGTGGTGGAGGTGGTGGTGGATGTGGTAGTGTTGGACGTGGCGGTGGATATGGTGGATGTGGTGGTGGTGAAGGTGGTGGTGGATGTGGTGATGGTGATGGTGGTTGTGGTGGATGTGGTGGTGGTGCATGTGGTGGTGTATGTAGAGGTGGTGGACATGGTAAACATGGTAGTAGTGGACATGGTGGATATGGTGATGGTGGACATGGTGGTGAATGTGGTGGTGGTGGACGGGTTGGTGGTGGAGGACGTGGTGGTGGACATGGTGGTAGTAGACGTGGTGGTGGTGGATGTGGTGGTGGTGGTGGTGGAGGATGTGGTGTGGACGTGGTGGATGTGGTACTGGTGAATGTGGAGGTGGTGGATGTGGTGGTAGATGTGGTGGTGGACATGGTGGTGGACGTAGTGGTGGTGGATGTGGTGGTGGTGGTGGACTTGGTGGTGGTGGACGTGGTGGTGGTGGATGACATGGTGTTGGTGGTGGTGGACGTGGTGGTGGGGAACATGATGGTTGTGGAAGTGATGGTGGACACGGTGGTGGTGGTGGACATGGAGGTGGTTGAGGTGGTGGTGGAAGACGTGGTGGTAGTCGATGTGGTAGTGGAGGTGGTGGTGGACGTGGTGGTGGTGGATGTGGTGGACATGGTGTTGGTGCATGTGGTGGATGTGGTGGTGGATGTGGTGGTGATGGTGGACGTGGTGGTGGACATGGTGGTGGACGTGGTGGTGGACGTGGTGGTGGACATGGTGGTGATGGATGTAGTGGTGGTGGATGTGGTGCTGGTGGATGTGGTGGATGTGGTGGTGGAGGACATGAAGGTGGTGGATGTGGTGGTGATGGATGTAGTGGTGGTGGATGTAGTGGTGGGCGTGGTGGTGGTGGACATGGTGGATGTGGTGGTGGAGGACATGGTGGTGGTGGTGGACATGGTGGTGGTGGATGTGGTGGTGGAGGACATGGTGGTGGTGATGGACATGATGGTGGTGGTGGACATGGTGGCGGTGGACGTGGTGGTAGTAGACATGGTGGTAGTAGACGTGGTGGTGGATGTGGTGGTGGTGGTGGTGGAGGATGTGGTGTGGACATGGTGGATGTGGTACTGGTGAATGTGGAGGTGGTGGACGTGGTGGTGGATGTGGTGGTGGACGTAGTGGTGGTGGATGTGGTGGTGGTGGACTTGGTGGTGGTGGATGACATGGTGTTGGTGGTGGTGGATGTGGTGGTGGGGAACATGATGTTTGTGGACGTGATGGTGGACACGGTGGTGGTGGTGGACATGGAGGTGGTTGAGGTGGTGGTGGCAGACGTGGTGGTAGTCGATGTGGTGGTGGAGGTGGTGGTGGACGTGGTGGATGTGGTGGACATGGGGGTGGTGGTGCATGTGGTGGATGTGGTGGTGGATGTGGTGGTGATGGTGGACGTGGTGGTAGACGTGGTGGTGGTGGACATGGTGGTGGTGGATGTGGTGATGGTGGATGTGGTGATGGTGGACGTGGTGCTGGATGTGGTGGATGACATGGTGGTGGTGGTGGAAAAGGTGGTGGTGGACGTGGGGGTGGTGGTTGGATGTGGTTGTGGTGGACATGGTGGTGGAGGTGGTGGTGGTAGATGTGGTGGTGTTGGACGTGGTGCTGGATGTGGTGGATGACATGGTGGTGGAAAAGGTGGTGGTGGACATGGTGATCGTGGACATGGTGGTGGTGGACGTGGGGGTGGTGGTTGGATGTGGTGATGGTGGATGTGGTGGTGGTGGACATGGTGGTGGTGGAAGTGGTGGTGGTGGATGTGGTAGTGATGGTGGACATATGGTGGTGGACATGGTGGTGGTGGACGTGGTGGTGGAGGTGGACGTGGTGGTGGTGGACGTGGTGGTGGTGGGCGTGGTGGTGGTGGACGTGGTGGTAGATGTGGTGGAGGTGGACATGGTGCTGGTGGACATGGTGGTGGTGGTGGTGGATGTGGTGGTGGTGGACGTGGTGATGGATGTGGTGGTGGTGGACGTGGTGATGGATGTGGTGGTGGTGGAGGTAGTGGTGGATCTGGTGGTGGTGGAGGTGGCTGTGGTGGATGTGGTGGTGGATGTGGTGGATGTGGTGGTGGATGTGGTGGGTGTGGTGGTGGTGTACATGGTGGTGGTGGATGTGGTGGTGGTGGATGTGGTGGTGGACATGGTGGTGGTGGATGTGGTAGTGGTGGACGTAGTGGTGGTGGACGTGGTGGACGTAGTGGCGGTGGACTTGGTGGTGATGTACGTAATGGTGGTCGATGTGGCGGTGGTGGATGTGATGGTGGTGGACGTGGAGGTGGTGGTGGATGTAGTGATGGTGGATGTGGTGGTCGTGGATGTGGTGGACGTGGTGGTGGTGGTGGTGGATGTGGTGGTAGGGGATGTGGTGGTGGATGTGGGGGTGGTGGAGGTGGTGGAAATGGTGGTGGTGGATTTGGTGGTGGTGGACATGGTCGTGGTGGACATGGTGTTGGTGGACGTGGTGGAGGTCGATTTGGTGGTGGATGTGATGGTGGTAGATGTGGTGGTGGTGGACGTGGTGGTGGTGGTGGATGTGGTGGACATGGTGATGGTGGATGTGGTGGTGGACATGGTGGTGGTAGACGTGGTGGAGGTGGTGGATGTGGTGGTGAACATGGTGGGGGTGGATGTGGTGGTGGTGGAGGATGTGGTGGTGGTGGTGGATGTGGTGGTGGACGTGGTGGTGGACATGGTGGTGGTAGATGTGGTGGAGGTGGTGGTGGTGGATGTGGTGGTGGTGTAGGTGGATGTGGTGGTGGATATAGTGGTGGTGGAGGTGGTGGAAATGGTGGTGGTGGATGTGGTGGTGGTGGACGTGGTGGTGGTGGACGTGGTGGTTGTGGATATGGTGGTGGATCTGATGGTGGTGGATGTGGTGGTGGTGAATGTGGTGGTGGTGAATGTGGTTGTGGTGGTTGTGGTGGATGTGGTGGTGGACGTGGTGGATGTGGTGGTGGACGTGGTGGATGTGGTGGTGGTGGTGGACAAGCTGGTGGTGGACATGGTGGTGGTGGACATGGTGGTGGTGGACATGGTGGTTGTGGTGGATGTGGTGGTGGACGTGGGGGTGGTGGTGGATGTGGTGGATGTCATGGTGGGGGATGTGGTGTTGGTGGATGTGGCGGTGGTCGACGTGGTGGTGGTGAATGTGGATGTGGTGGTGGCAGACGTGGTGGTGGTGGATGTGGTGGTGGTGCTGATGGACACGGTGGATATGGTTGTAGACGTGGTGGTGGTGGTAGACATTGTGGTGGTGGACGTGGGGGTGGTGGTATAGGTGGATGCGGTGGTGGTGAACATGGTGGTGGATGTAGTGGTGGTGGAAATGGTGGTGGTGAATGTGGTGGTAGTGGATGTGGTGGTGGTGGACGTGGTGGTTGTGGATATGGTGGTGGATCTGATGGTGGTGGATGTGGTGGTGGATGTGGTGGTGGACGTGGTGGTGGTGGACGAGGTGTTGGAGGACGAGGTGTTGGAGGATGTGGTGGTGATGGTGGTCAACATGGTGGTGGTGGATGTAGATGTGGTGCACATGGTGGTGGTGGACGTGGTGGTGGATGTGGTGGTGGTGGATGTAGTAGTGGATATGGTGGTGATGTGGTGGTGGTGGACGTGGTGGTGGATGTGGTCGATGACATGGTGGTGGAAAAGGTGGTGGTGGATGTGGTGGTGGTGGATGTGGTGGTGGTGGATGTGGTGGTGGTGGACGTGGTGGTGGTAGACGTGGTGGTGGACATGGTGGTGGAGGTGGTGGTGGTGGATGTGGTGGATGACATTGTGCTGGTGGATGTGGTGGATGACATGGTGCTGGTGGTGGTGGTGGAAAAGGTGGTGGTGGACATGGTGATCGTGGACATGGTGGTGGTGGACGTGGGGGTGGTGGTAGATGTGGTGGTGGTGGTGGACATGGTGATGGACATGGTGGTGGTGGATGTGGTGGTGGTGAATGTGGTGGTGGTGGATGTGGTGGTGGTGGATGTGGTGGTGGTGGACGTGGTGGTGGTGGACGTGGTGGTGGCAGACATGGATGTGGTAGATGTGGTGGTGGTGGTGTGGGATGTGTTTGTGGTGGTGGACATGGTAGTGGAGGTGGATGTGGTAGTGGACATGGTGGTGGATGTGGTGGTGGGCATGGTTGTGGACTTGGTGTGGTGGACATGGTGGTGGTGGTGAAAGTTGTGGTGGTGGACTTTGCGGTTGTGGTGGATGTGGTGGTGGTGGATGTGGTGGTGGTGGATGTGGTGTGGTAGATGTGGTGGTGGTGGAGGTGGTGGTGGTGGAGGTGGTTGTGGTGGATGTGGTGATGGTGGTGGTGGATGTGGTGGTGGTGGATGTGGTAGACATGGTGGTGGTGGACGTGGTGGTGGATGTGGTGGTGGTGGATGTGGTGGTGGTGGTGGAGGATGTGGTGTGGACATGGTGGATGTGGTACTGGTGAATGTGGAGGTGGTGGACGTGGTGGTGAATGTGGTGGTGGACGTAGTGGTGGTGGATGTGGTGGTGGTGGACTTGGTGGTGGTGGACGTGGTGGTGGTGGATGACATGGTGTTGGTGGTGGTGGACGTGGTGGTGGGGAACATGATGGTTGTGGACGTGATGGTGGACACGGTGGTGGTGGTGGACATGGAGGTGGTTGAGGTGGTGGTGGCAGACGTGGTGGTAGTCGATGTGGTGGTGGAGGTGGTGGTGGACATGGTGGATGTGGTGGACATGGGGGTGGTGGTGCATGTGGTGGTGATGTTGGACGTGTTGGTGGACGTGGTGGTGGACATGGTGGTGGACATGGTGGTGGTGGATGTGGTGGTGGTGGTGGATGTGGTGGTGGTGGTGGATGTGGTGGTGATGGATGTGGTGGTGGTGGTGAACATGGTGGTGGTGGACATGGTGGTGGTGGATGTGGTAGTGGTGGACATAGTGGTGGTGGACGTGGTGGACGTGGTGGCGGTGGACTTGGTGGTGATGTACGTAATGGTGGTCGATGTGGCGGTGGTGGATGTGATGGTGGTGGAGGTGGTGGTGGATGTAGTGATGGTGGATGTGGTGGTCATGGATGTGGTGGACGTGGTGGTGGTGGTGGTGGATGTGGTGGTAGGGGATGTGGTGGTGGATGTGGTGGTGGCGGAGGTGGTGGAAATGGTGGTGGTGGATGTGGTGGTGGTGGACATGGTCGTGGTGGACATGGTGTTGATGGACATGGTGGAGGTCGATTTGGTGGTGGATGTGATGGTGGTGGAGGTGGTGGTGGTGGTGGACGTGGTGGGGGTGGTGGATGTGGTGGACATGGTGGTGGTGGATGTGGTGGTGGACGTGGTGGTGGACATGGTGGTGGTAGATGTGGTGGAGGTGGTGGATGTGGTGGTGAACATGGTGGGGGTGGATGTGGTGGTGGTGGAGGATGTGGTGGTGGTGGATGTGGTGGTGGATGTGGTGGTGGACATGGTGGTGGTAGATGTGGTGGAGGTGGTGGTGGTGGATGTGGTGGTGGTGTAGGTGGATGTAGTGGTGGATATAGTGGTGGTGGAGGTGGTGGAAATGGTGGTGGTGGATGTGGTGGTGGTGGATGTGGTGGACATGGTGGTTATGGATATGGTGGTGGATCTGATGGTGGTGGATGTGGTGGTGGTGAATGTGGTGGTGGTGGTTGTGGACGTGGTGGTGGTGGATGTGGTGGTGGACGATGTGCTGGTGGTGGTGGACAAGCTGGTGGTGGACATGGTGGTGGACATGGTGGTGGTGGACATGGTGGTTGTGGTGGATGTGGTGGTGGACGTGGGGGTGGTGGTGGATGTGGTGGATGTCATGGTGGTGGATGTGGTGTTGGTGGATGTGGCGGTGGACAACGTGGTGGTGGTGAATGTGGATGTGGTGGTGGAAGATGTGGTGGTGGTGGATGTGGTGGTGATGGACACGGTGGATATGGTTGTAGACGTGGTGGTGGACATTGTAGTGGTGGACGTGGGGGTGGTGGTATAGGTGGATGCGGTGGTGGTGAACGTGGTGGTGGATGTAGTGGTGGTGGAAATGGTGGTGGTGAATGTGGTGGTGGTGGACGTGGTAGTGGTGGACGTGGTGGTTGTGGATATGGTGGTGGATCTGATGGTGGTGGATGCGGTGGTGGATGTGGTGGTGGATGTGGTGGTGGATGTGGTGGTGGTGGACGTGGTGTTGCAGGACGTGGTGGTGGTGGATGTGGTGGTGATGGTGGTCAACATGGTGGTGGATGTGGAGGACATGGTGGTGGTGGACGTGCTGGTGGTGGATGTGGTGGTGGTGGATGTGGTAGTGGATATGGTGGTGATGTGGTGGTGGTGGACGTGGTGGTGGATGTGGTCGATGACATGGTGGTGGAAAAGGTGGTGGTGGATGTGGTGGTGGTGGTGGATGTGGTGGTGGTGGATGTGGTGGTGGTGGACGTGGTGGTGGTGGACGTGGTGGTGGACATGGTGGTGGAGGTGGTGGTGGTGGATGTGGTGGTGGATGTGGTGGATGACATGGTGCTGGTGGATGTGGTGGATGACATGGTGGTGGTGGTGGTGGTGGAAAAGGTGGTGGTGGACATGGTGATCGTGGACATGGTGGTGATGGACGTGGTGGTGGTGGATGTGGTGGTGGTGAATGTGGTGGTGGTGGATGTGGTGGTGGTGGATGTGGTGGACGTGGTGGTGGCAGACGTGGATGTGGTAGATGTGGTGGTGGTGGTGTGGGATGTGTTTGTGGTGGTGGACATGGTAGTGGTGGTGGATGTGGTAGTGGACATGGTGGTGGATGTGGTGGTGGGCATGGTTGTGGATGTGGTGTGGTGGACGTGGTGGTGGTGGTGAAAGTTGTGGTGGTGGATTTTGCGGTTGTGGTGGATGTGGTGGTGGTGGAAGTGGTGGTGGTGGATGTGGTGTGGTGGATGTGGTGGAGGTGGAGGTGGTGGAGGTGGTTGTGGTGGATGTGGTGGTGGATGTGGTGGTGGTGGATGTGGTAGACATGGTGGTGGTGGACGTGGTGGTGGATGTGGTGGTGGTGGTGGTGGAGGATGTGGTGTGGACATGGTGGATGTGGTACTGGTGAATGTGGAGGTGGTGGACGTGGTGGTGAATGTGGTGGTGGCGTAGTGGTGGTGGATGTGGTGGTGGTGGACTTGGTGGTGGTGGACGTGGTGGTGGTGGATGACATGGTGTTGGTGGACGTGGTGGTGGGGAACATGATGGTTGTGGACGTGATGGTGGACACGGTGGTGGTGGTGGACATGGAGGTGGTTGAGGTGGTGGTGGCAGACGTGGTGGTAGTCGATGTGGTGGTGGAGGTGGTGGTGGGCATGGTGGATGTGGTGGACATGGGGGTGGTGGTGCATGTTTTGGATGTGGTGGTAGATGTGGTGGTGATGGTGGACGTGTTGGTGGACGTGGTGGTGGACATGGTGATGGTGGACATGGTGGTGGTGGATGTAGTGGACGTGGTGCTGGATGTGGTGGATGACATGGTGGTGGTGGTGGTGGAAAAGGTGGTGGTGGACATGGTGATCGTGGACATGGTGGTGGTGGACGTGGGGGGTGGTTGGATGTGGTGGTGGTGGACATGGTGGTGGAGGTGGTGGTGGTGGAGGTGGTGGTGGTGGATGTGGTGGTGGTGGACGTGGTGCTGGATGTGGTGGATGACATGGTGTGGTGGTGGAAAAGGTGGTGGTGGACATGGTGATCGTGGACATGGTGGTGGTGGACGTGAGGGTGGTGGTTGGATGTGGTGATGGTGGACGTGGTGGTGGTGGACATGGTGGTGGTGGACGTGGTGGTGGACGTGGTGGTGGTGGAGCTGGACGTGGTGGTGGTGGACGTGGTAGAGGTGGACATGGTGCTGGTGGACATGGTGGTGGAGGTGGTGGTGGTGGATGTGGTGGACATGGTGATGGATGTGGTGGAGGTGGAGGTAGTGGTGGATGTGGTGGATGTGGTGGTGGTGGAGGTGGCTGTGGTGGATGTGGTGGTGGAGGTGGCTATGGTGGATGTGGTGGTGGTGGATGTGGTGGTGGTGGTGGATGTGGTGGTCGTGGTGGTGGTGTACATGGTGGTGGTGGATGTGGTGGTGGTGGATGTGGTGGTGATGGATGTGGTGGATGTGGTGGTGGTGGTGAACATGGTGGTGGTGGACATGGTGGTGGTGGACATGGTGGTGGTGGACATGGTGGTGGTGGATGTGGTAGTGGTGGACGTAGTGGTGGTGGACGTGGTGGACGTGGTGGCAGTGGACTTGGTGATGTACGTAGTGGTGGTCGATGTGGCGCTGGTGGATGTGATGGTGGTGGACGTGGAGGTGGTGGTGGATGTAGTGATGGTGGATGTGGTGGTCGTGGATGTGGTGGACGTGGTGGTGGACGTGGTGGTGGTGGTGGAGGTGGATGTGGTGGACGAGGTGGTGGATGTGGTGATGGTGGAGGTGATGGAAATGGTGGTGGTGGATGTGGTGGTGGTGGACATGGTCATGGTGGACATGGTGTTGGTGGACGTGGTGGAGGTCGATTTGGTGGTGGTGGTGGATGTGGTGGACGTGGTGGTGGTGGATGTGGTGGTGGACGTGGTGGTGGACATGGTGGTGGTAGATGTGGTGGTGGATGTGGTGGTGGTGGATGTGGTGGTGGTGTAGGTGGATGTGGTGGTGGTGGATGTGGTGGTGGATATAGTGGTGGTGGAGGTGGTGGAAATGGTGGTGGTGGATGTGGTGGTGATGGATGTGGTGGTGGTGGACGTGGTGGTTGTGGATACGGTGGTGGATCGGATGGTGGTGGATGTGGTGGTGGTGAATGTGGTGGTGGTGGATGTGGTGATGGTGGACGTGGTGGATGTGGTGGTTGTGGTGGATGTGGTGGTGGTGGAGGTGGTGGTGGTGAACGTGGTGGTGGACGATGTGCTGGTGGTGGTGGACAAGCTGGTGGTGGACATGGTGGTGGTGGTGGATGTGGTGGTGGACGTGGGGGTGGTGGTGGATGTGGTGGATGTCATGGTGGTGGATGTGGTGTTGGTGGATGTGGCGGTGGTGAATGTGGATGTGGTGGTGGCAGACGTGGTGGTGGTGAATGTGGTGGTGGTGCTGATGGACGTGTTTTTGGTGGTGGATGTGGTGGTGGTGGTGGACGAGGTGGTGGTGGTGGGCATGGTTGTGGATGTGGTAGTGGATATGGTGTTGTATTTGGTGGTGGTGGATGTGGTGGACATGGTGTATATGGTTGTAGACATGGAGGTGGTGGTGGACATTGTGGTGGTGGACGTGGTGGTGGTGCATGACGTGGTGTTGGTGGTGGTGGGGAACATGATGGTTATGGACGTGATGGTGGACATTGTGGTGGTGGTGGACATGGTGGTGGTTGAGGTGGTGGTGGCAGACGTGGTGGTGGTGGATGTGGTGGTGGAGGTGGTGGTGGTGGACATGGTGGACATGGCGGTGGTGGTGCATGTGGTGGTGGTGGATGTGGTGGTGGTGGTGGATGTGGTGGTGATGGTGAACAATGTGGTGGACAAGGTGGTGGTGGACGTGGTGGTGGTGGCCGTGATGGTGGATGTGGTGGTGGACATGGTGGTGGTGGACATGATGGTGGTGGTGGAGGACATGGTGGTGGTGGTGGATGTGGTGGTGGTGGACGTGGTGGATGTGGTGGTGGTGAACATGAAGGTGGTGGACGTGGTGGTGATGGATGTAGTGGTGGTGGATGTGGTGGTGGGCGTGGTGGTGGTGGACATGGTGGTGGTGGATATGGTGTTTGAGGACGTGGTGGTGGTGATGGACGTGGTGGTGGTGATGGACATGGTGGTGGTGGTGGACATGGTGGTGGTGGACGTGGTGGTAGTAGACGTGGTGGTGGCGGATGTGGTGGTGGTGTTGGTGGACGTTGTGATGGTGGTGGTGGTGGATGTGGTGGTAAAGGTGGAAGTGGTGGATGTGGTGGTAGGCGAGGTGGTGGTGGACGTGGTGGTGCTGGCTGATGTGATGGTGGTGGATGTGGTGTTTGTGGACATGGTGGTGGTGGTGGACTTGGTGGTGGTGGATATGGTAGTGGTGAATGTGGTGGTGTTGGATGTGGTGGTGGTGGTGGACGTGGTGGTGGATGTGGTGGTGGAGGATGTGGTGGTGGTGGATGTGGTCGACGTGGTGGTGGTCGACGTGGTGGTGGTGGACGTGGTGGTGGTGGATGTGGTGGTGGTGGACATGGCAGTGGTGGTGGACATGGTGGTGGATGTGGTGGTGGTGGTCGTGGTGGTGGATGTGGTGGTGGTGCACGTGGTGGTGGATGTGGTGGTCAACGTGGTGGTGGTGGACTTAGTGGTGGTGAATGTAGTAGTGGTGGATGTGGCAGTGGTGGATGTGGTGTTGGTGGACGTGGTGGTGGTGGACATGGTGGTGAACATGGTGATGTGGTGGTGGTGGATGAGGTGGTGATGGATGTGGTGTTGGTGGATGTGGTGGTGGAGGTGGTGGATGTGGAGGTGGTGGTGGATGTGGTGGTAGTGGATGTGGTGGTGGTGGACATGGTGGACGTGGTTGGGGTGGATGTGGTGGAGGTGGTGGTGGATGTGGTAGTGTTGGACATGGCGGTGAATATGGTGGATGTGGTGGTGGTGAAGGTGGTGGTGGATGTGGTGATTTTGGAGGTGGTTGTGGTGGATGTGGTGGTGGTGCATGTGGTGGTGGATGTAGTGGTGGTGGACATGGTAAACATGGTGGTAGTGGACATGGTGGATACGGTGATGGTGGATGTGGTGGTGAATGTGGTGGATGTGGTGGTGGTGGACGGGTTGGTGGTGGAGGACGTGGTGGTGGTGGACATGGTGGTAGTAGACGTGGTGGTGGTGGATGTGGTGGTGGTGGTGGAGGATGTGGTGTGGACGTGGTGGATGTGGTACTGGTGAATGTGGAGGTGGTGGACGTGGTGGTGGATGTGGTGGTGGACATAGTGGTGGTCGTAGTGGTGGTGGATGTGGTGGTGGACGTGGTGGTGGTGGATGACATGGTGTTGGTGGTGGTGGACGTGGTGGTGGGGAACATGATGGTTGTGGAAGTGATGGTGGACACGGTGGTGGTGGTGGACATGGAGGTGGTTGAGGTGGTGGTGGAAGACGTGGTGGTACTCGATGTGGTAGTGGAGGTGGTGGTGGACGTGGTGGTGGTGGATGTGGTGGACATGGTGTTGGTGCATGTGGTGGATGTGGTGGTGGATGTGGTGGTGATGGTGGACGTGGTGGTGGACGTGGTGCTGGTGGACGTGGTGGATGTGGTGGTGGAGGACATGAAGGTGGTGGATGTGGTGGTGATGGATGTAGTGGTGGTGGATGTAGTGGTGGGCATGGTGGTGGTGGACATGGTGGATGTGGTGGTGGAGGACATGGTGGTGGTGGTGGACATGGTGGTGGTGGATGTGGTGGTGGAGGACATGGTGGTGGTGATGGACATGATGGTGGTGGTGGACATGATGGTGGTGGTGGACATGGTGGCGGTGGACGTGGTGGTAGTAGACATGGTGGTAGTAGACGTGGTGGTGGATGTGGTGGTGGTGGATGTGGTGGATGTGGTGGTGGTGGTGGATGTGGTGGTGGTGGTGGTGGAGGATGTGGTGGTGGACATGGTGGATGTGGTACTGGTGATTGTGGAGGTGGTGGACGTGGTGGTGGATGTGGTGGTGGACGTAGTGGTGGTGGATGTGGTGGTGGTGGACTTGGTGGTGGTGGACGTGGTGGTGGTGGATGACATGGTGTTGGTGGTGGTGGACGTGGTGGTGGGGAACATGATGGTTGTGGACGTGATGGTGGACACGGTGGTGGTGGTGGACATGGAGGTGGTTGAGGTGGTGGTGGCAGACGTGGTGGTAGTCGATGTGGTGGTGGACGTGGTGGATGTGGTAGACATGGGGGTGGTGGTGCATGTGGTGGATGTGGTAGTGGATGTGGTGGTGATGGTGGACGTGGTGGTGGATGTGGTGGTGGACATGGTGGTGGTGGACATGGTGGTTGTGGATGTGGTGGTGGTGGACATGGTGGTGGTGGATGTAGTGGACGTGGTGCTGGATGTGGTGGATGACATGGTGGTGGTGGTGGTGGAAAAGGTGGTGGTGGACATGGTGATCATGGACATGGTGGTGGACGTGGGGGTGGTGGTTGGATGTGGTTGTGGTGGACATGGTGGTGGAGGTGGTGGTGGTGGATGTGGTGGTGGTGGACATGGTGCTGGATGTGGTGGATGACATGGTGGTGGTGGTGGGTGAAAAGGTGGTGGTGGACATGGTGATCGTGGACATGGTGGTGGTGGACGTGGGGGTGGTGGTTGGATGTGGTGATGGTGGACGTGGTGGTGGTGGACATGGTGGTGGTGGAAGTGGTGGTGGTGGATGTGGTAGTGATGGTGGACATGGTGGTGGTGGACATGGTGGTGGTGGACGTGGTGGTGGTGGACGTGGTGGTGGTGGGCGTGGTGGTGGTGGACGTGGTGGTAGATGTGGTGGAGGAGGACATTTTTGCTGGTGGACATGGTGGTGGAGGTGGTGGTGGTGGTGGAGGTGGTGGTGGTGGTGGTGGTGGATGTGGTGGTGGTGGACGTGGTGATGGATGTGGTGGATGTGGTGGTGGTAGAGGTAGTGGTGGATGTGGATGTGGTGGTGGTGGAGGTGGCTGTGGTGGTGGAGGTGGCTGTGGTGGATGTGGTGGTGGTGGATGTGGTGGTGGATGTGGTGGATGTGGTGATGGATGTGGTGGGCATGGTGGTGGTGTACATGGTGGTGGTGGATGTGGTGGTGGTAGATGTGGTGGTGATGGATGTGGTGGATGTGGTGGTGGTGGTGGTGAACATGGTGGTGGTGGACATGGTGGTGGTGGATGTGGTAGTGGTGGACGTAGTGGTGGTGGACATGGTGGATGTGGTGGCGGTGGACTTGGTGGTGATGTACGTAATGGTGGTCGATGTGGCGGTGGTGGTGGACGTGGAGGTGGTGGTAGATGTAGTGATGGTGGATGTGGTGGACGTGGTGGTGGACGTGGTGGTGGTGGTGGTGGATGTGGTGGTAGGGGATGTGGTGGTGGATGTGGTGGTGGTGGAGGTGGTGGAAATGGTGGTGGTGGATGTGGTGGTGGTGGACATGGTCGTGGTGGACATGGTCGTGGTGGACGTGGTGGAGGTCGATTTGGTGGTGGATGTGATGGTGGTGGACGTGGTGGTGGTGGTGGATGTGGTGGACGTGGTGGTGGTGGATGTGGTGGTGGACGTGGTGGTGGACATGGTGGTGGTAGATGTGGTGGAGGTGGTGGTGGTGGATGTGGTGGTGAACATGGTGGGGGTGGATGTGATGGTGGTGGAGGATGTGGTGGTGGATGTGGTGGTGGACATGGTGGTGGACATGGTGGTGGTAGATGTGGTGGAGGTGGTGGTGGTGGTGTAGGTGGATGTGGTGGTGGTGGATGTGGTGGTGGTGGATGTGGTGGTGGATATGGTGGTGGTGGAGGTGGTGGAAATGGTGGTGGTGGATGTGGTGGATGTGGTGGTGGTGGACGTGGTGGTTGTGGATATGGTGGTGGATCTGATGGTGGTGGATGTGGTGGTGGTGGACGTAGTGGTGGTGGATGTGGTGGTGGTGGACTTGGTGGTGGTGGACGTGGTGGTGGTGGATGACATGGTGTTGGTGGTGGTGGACGTGGTGGTGGGGAACATGATGGTTGTGGACGTGATGGTGGACACGGTGGTGGTGGTGGACATGGAGGTGGTTGAGGTGGTGGTGGCAGACGTGGTGGTAGTCGATGTGGTGGTGGATGTGGTGGTGGACATGGTGGATGTGGTGGACATGGGGGTGGTGGTG
The DNA here is from genome assembly GCF_964261635.1 of Lissotriton helveticus. Taxonomy (NCBI): domain Eukaryota; kingdom Metazoa; phylum Chordata; class Amphibia; order Caudata; family Salamandridae; genus Lissotriton; species Lissotriton helveticus. The sequence goes on from NC_136067.1 coordinate 1,551,256,419, forward strand.
CATGTGGTGGATGTGGTGGTGGATGTGGTGGTGATGGTGGACGTGTTGGTGGACGTGGTGGTGGACGTGGTGGTGGTGGACATGGTGGTGGTGGATGTGATGGACGTGGTGCTGGATGTGGTGGATGACATGGTGGTGGTGGTGGTGGTGGAAAAGGTGGTGGTGGACATGGTGATCGTGGACGTGGGGGTGGTGGTTGGACGTGGGGGTGGTGGTTGGATGTGGTGGTGGTGGACATGGTGGTAGGGGTGGTGGTGGTGGATGTGGTGGTGGTGGACGTGGTGCTGGATGTGGTGGATGACATGGTGGTGGTGGTGGAAAAGGTGGTGGTGGACATGGTGATTGTGGACATGGTGGTGGTGGACGTGGGGGTGGTGGTTGGATGTGGTGATGGTGGATGTGGTGGTGGTGGACATGGTGGTGGTGGAAGTGGTGGTGGTGGATGTGGTAGTGATGGTGGACATGGTGGTGGTGGACATGGTGGTGGTGGACGTGGTGGTGGTGGACGTGGTGGTGGTGGAGGTGGACGTGGTGGTGGTGGGCGTGGTGGTGGTGGACGTGGTGGTAGATGTGGTGGAGGTGGACATGGTGCTGGTGGACATGGTGGTGGAGGTGGTGGTGGTGGTGGTGGATGTGGTGGTGGTGGATGTGGTGATGGATGTGGTGGAAGTGGTGGTGGTGGATGTGGTGGTGGATGTGGCGGTGGTGGAGGTGGCTGTGGTGGATGTGGTGGTGGTGGTGGTGGATGTGGATGTGGTGGATGTGGTGGGCATGGTGGTGGTGTACATGGTGGTGGTGGATGTGGTGGTGGTGGATGTGGTGGTGATGGATGTGGTGGATGTGGTGGTGAACATGGTGGTGGTGGACATGGTGGTGGTGGTGGATGTGGTAGTGGTGGACGTAGTGGTGGTGGACGTGGTGGACATGGTGGCGGTGGACTTGGTGGTGATGTACATAGTGGTGGTCGATGTGGCGGTGGTGGATGTGGAAGTGGTGGTGGATGTAGTGATGGTGGATGTGGTGGTCGTGGATGTGGTGGACGTGGTGGTGGACGTGGTGGAGGTGGTGGGTGTGGTGGTAGGGAATGTGGTGGTGGATGTGGTGGTGGTGGTGGAGGTGGATGTGGTGGACGAGGTGGTGGATGTGGTGATGGTGGAGGTGATGGAAATGGTGGTGGTGGTTGTGGTGGTGGTGGACATGGTCGTGGTGGACATGGTGTTGGTGGACGTGGTGGAGGTCGATTTGGTGGTGGATGTGATGGTGGTGGACGTGGTGGTGGATGTGGTGGACGTGGTGGTGATGGATGTGGTGGTGGACGTGATGGTGGACATGGTGGTGGTAGATGTGGTGTAGGTTGTGGTGGTGGATGTGGTGGTGAACATGGTGGGGGTGGATGTGGTGGTGATGGTAGACGTGGTGGTGGACGTGGTGGTGGACATGGTGGTGGACATGGTGGTGATGGATGTAGTGGTGGTGGATGTGGTGCTGGTGGACGTGGTGGATGTGGTGGTGGAGGACATGAAGGTGGTGGATGTGGTGGTGATGGATGTAGTGGTGGTGGATGTGGTGGTGGGCGTGGTGGTGGTGGACATGGTGGATGTGGTGGTGGAGGACATGGTGGTGGTGGTGGACATGGTGGTGGTGGTGGTGGTGAACATGGTGGATGTGGTGGTGGAGGACATGGTGGTGGTGGTGATGGACATGATGGTGGACATGGTGGCGGTGGACGTGGTGGTAGTAGACATGGTGGTAGTAGACGTGGTGGTGGATGTGGTGGTGGTGGATGTGGTGGTGGTGTAGGTGGATGTGGTGGTGGTGGATGTGGTGGTGGATATAGTGGTGGTGGAGGTGGTGGAAATGGTGGTGGTGGATGTGGTGGTGGTGGATGTGGTGGTGGTGGACGTGGTGGTTGTGGATATGGTGGTGGATCTGATGGTGGTGGATGTGGTGCTGGTGGATGTGGTGGACGTGGTGGATGTGGTGGTTATGGTGGATGTGGTGGTGGACGTGGTGGTGGTGGACGTGGTGGTGGATGATGTGCTGGTGGTGGTGGACAAGCTGGTGGTGGACATGGTGGTGGTGGACGTGGTGGTGGACATGGTGGTGGTGGACATGGTGGTGGTGGTGGATGTGGTGGTGGACGTGGGGGTGGTGGTGGATATGGTGGATGTCATGGTGGTGGATGTGGCGGTGGTCGACGTGGTGGTGGTGAATGTGGATGTGGTGGTGGCAGACGTGGTGGTGGTGGATGTGGTGGTGGTGCTGATGGACGTGTTTTTGGTGGTGGATGTGGTGGTGGTGGTGGACGAGGTGGTGGTGGTGGGCATGGTTGTGGATGTGGTAGTGGACATGGTGTATGTGGTGGTGGTGGATGTGGTGGACATGGTGGATATAGTTGTAGATGTGGTGGTGGTGGACATTGTGGTGGTGGACGTGGTTGTGGTGCATGGCGTGGTGTTGGTGGTGGTGGGGAACATGATGGTTATGGACGTGATGGTGAACAGTGTGGTGGTGGTGGACATGATGGTGGTTGAGGTGGTGGTGGCAGATGTGGTGATGGTGGATGTGGTGGTGGAGGTGGTGGTGGTGGACATGGTGGACATGGCGGTGGTGGTGCATGTGGTGGTGGTGGATGTGGTGGTGGTGGTGGATGTGGTGGTGATGGTGGACAATGTGGTGGACAAGGTGGTGGTGGACATGGTGGTGATGGACGTGATGGTGGATGTGGTGGTGGACATGGTGGTGGTGGACATGATGGTGGTGGTGGAGGACATGGTGGTGGTGGACGTGGTGGTGGTGGATGTGGTGGTGGTGGATGTGGTGGATGTGGTGGTGGTGAACATGAAGGTGGTGGACGTGGTGGTGATGGATGTAGTGGTGGTGGATGTGGTGGTGGGCGTGGTGGTGGTGGACATGGTGGTGGTGGATATGGTGGTTGAGGACGTGGTGGTGGTGATGGACGTGGTGGTGGTGATGGACATGGTGGTGGTGGTGGACATGGTGGTGGTGGTGGACGTGGTGGTAGTAGACGTGGTGGTGGCGGATGTGGTGGTGGTGTTGGTGTCGTGGATTGGCAGCAGCGCAAGCTTACAATTGCCACTAACCTCTGCTCAGGATGTCCGGCAGAAACGACGTCGGATGCTAGGTTCCCAAGCCCTACTAAATACGGATTCCACAGCGAAGGATCACTCGCTGTGTGAACACATACCCAGCAGGGAAAGGGTAAGTGGATAAAATAAAAAACAGGTGATGGTGAGTCGTGCGGATCCCTCTTGGTCTGGTCTAATGGTGGCAGGGGACAGACACGGGCACTCCACCTGTCCAAGGAGAACAAGGAACAATGTTACTATCACTACCCCTTAGTCTCAGAACACAGCTAACCCCCTCCCCTTTGGTATTTTGGAGCTTACCAGACGCACACACCACCCAGGCCTTGAAACAGGACAAACAATGGAATCCTGCGAGACAGAGAGCCCTCTGCCTCCGAAGGTATAAATGTTTCTGGGCTAGGCGTTTCCAGAACTGGACCAATAGCGAACAAAGTACATGGACTGTGACGGATGTTAAGTCCACAAGCCGAACACAGTCTGCATTCCAGGGACGTATTTTAGTGTTCCACACAATTTGCGGAAAGAGTCTCTGCCTCTCATTCACAGCTTCCCTTTAACAAAGTCACAAGCACTACGTCTCCCAGAATGCCTCTCTGGGGAGTAGCGGACTGAATTGAGGCAACACTCGTCTTGAACAGCAAACGAGCGTCCCTCTCGGATTCCTCAAGGGGGGGTAACCAGGGTCCACAAACAAACGAGAGCAAGGTACCAAACGTGTCCCTAGCTATCTATGGTACCATGCGAGCACAAAGGTGAAACGGAGGCGGGCCCGCCTCCGTTTTGGCAAAGTACTTATCAGTATGCAGGAATCAGGCGGCAGGAAGAAAAACGACTTCAGCTCCTTAGCAGACTTGCTTCTAGCTGAAATCCGGCGGGGAACACCATCCGCCCATCCCACGTCTTCCGGATCGATTGACAAGCACCTTTCTGATGTAAGGGAGGTGCCTATGAATGCTTGGTCTCATGGCTCCGCCCACTGTTCCCTGGGCATGCTGGTTCCTGTAGTTCGTATGACGAGTCTTACATTTTCTCCCAGGCGCACTACCGCGACGGGGATTTCTACAATGACCCGTACCCATCCCCCAGGACCCAGCAATCGCTACAGTTGGTGGACGTTGTGATGGTGGTGGTGGTGGATGTGGTGGTGGAGGTGGAGGTCGTGGATGTGGTGGTAGGCGAGGTGGTGGTGGACGTGGTGGTGCTGGCTGATGTGGTGGTGGTGGATGTTGTGTTTGTGGACATGGTGGTGATGGTGGACGTGGTGGTGGTGGATAAGGTAGTGGTGAATGTGGTGGTGTTGGATGTGGTGGTGGTGGACGTGGTGGTGGATGTGGTGGTGGAGGACGTGGTGGTGGTGGATGTGGTGGTGCTGGTGGTGGACGTGGTGGTGGTGGACGTGGTGGTGGTGGATGTGGTGGTGGTGGACATGGTAGTGGTGGTGGATATGGTGGTGGTGGTGGACATGGTGGATGTGGTGGTGGTGGTCGTGGTGGTGGATGTGGTGGTGGTGCACGTGGTGGTGGATGTGGTGGTCAACGTGGTGGTGGTGGACTTAGTGGTGGTGAATGTAGTAGTGGTGGATGTGGCGGTGGTCGATGTGGTGTTGGTGGACGTGGTGTTGGTGGACGTGGTGGTGGTGGACATGGTGGTGGTGGACATGGTGGTGAACATGGTGATGTGGTGGTGGTGGATGAGGTGGTGTTGGATGTGGTGGTGGTGGACATGGTGGACATGGTTGGGGTGGATGTGGTGGAGGTGGTGGTGGATGTGGTAGTGTTGGACGTGGCGGTGGATATGGTGGATGTGGTGGTGGTGAAGGTGGTGGTGGATGTGGTGATGGTGATGGTGGTTGTGGTGGATGTGGTGGTGGTGCATGTGGTGGTGTATGTAGAGGTGGTGGACATGGTAAACATGGTAGTAGTGGACATGGTGGATATGGTGATGGTGGACATGGTGGTGAATGTGGTGGTGGTGGACGGGTTGGTGGTGGAGGACGTGGTGGTGGACATGGTGGTAGTAGACGTGGTGGTGGTGGATGTGGTGGTGGTGGTGGTGGAGGATGTGGTGTGGACGTGGTGGATGTGGTACTGGTGAATGTGGAGGTGGTGGATGTGGTGGTAGATGTGGTGGTGGACATGGTGGTGGACGTAGTGGTGGTGGATGTGGTGGTGGACTTGGTGGTGGTGGACGTGGTGGTGGTGGATGACATGGTGTTGGTGGTGGTGGACGTGGTGGTGGGGAACATGATGGTTGTGGAAGTGATGGTGGACACGGTGGTGGTGGTGGACATGGAGGTGGTTGAGGTGGTGGTGGAAGACGTGGTGGTAGTCGATGTGGTAGTGGAGGTGGTGGTGGACGTGGTGGTGGTGGATGTGGTGGACATGGTGTTGGTGCATGTGGTGGATGTGGTGGTGGATGTGGTGGTGATGGTGGACGTGGTGGTGGACATGGTGGTGGACGTGGTGGTGGACGTGGTGGTGGACATGGTGGTGATGGATGTAGTGGTGGTGGATGTGGTGCTGGTGGATGTGGTGGATGTGGTGGTGGAGGACATGAAGGTGGTGGATGTGGTGGTGATGGATGTAGTGGTGGTGGATGTAGTGGTGGGCGTGGTGGTGGTGGACATGGTGGATGTGGTGGTGGAGGACATGGTGGTGGTGGTGGACATGGTGGTGGTGGATGTGGTGGTGGAGGACATGGTGGTGGTGATGGACATGATGGTGGTGGTGGACATGGTGGCGGTGGACGTGGTGGTAGTAGACATGGTGGTAGTAGACGTGGTGGTGGATGTGGTGGTGGTGGTGGTGGAGGATGTGGTGTGGACATGGTGGATGTGGTACTGGTGAATGTGGAGGTGGTGGACGTGGTGGTGGATGTGGTGGTGGACGTAGTGGTGGTGGATGTGGTGGTGGTGGACTTGGTGGTGGTGGATGACATGGTGTTGGTGGTGGTGGATGTGGTGGTGGGGAACATGATGTTTGTGGACGTGATGGTGGACACGGTGGTGGTGGTGGACATGGAGGTGGTTGAGGTGGTGGTGGCAGACGTGGTGGTAGTCGATGTGGTGGTGGAGGTGGTGGTGGACGTGGTGGATGTGGTGGACATGGGGGTGGTGGTGCATGTGGTGGATGTGGTGGTGGATGTGGTGGTGATGGTGGACGTGGTGGTAGACGTGGTGGTGGTGGACATGGTGGTGGTGGATGTGGTGATGGTGGATGTGGTGATGGTGGACGTGGTGCTGGATGTGGTGGATGACATGGTGGTGGTGGTGGAAAAGGTGGTGGTGGACGTGGGGGTGGTGGTTGGATGTGGTTGTGGTGGACATGGTGGTGGAGGTGGTGGTGGTAGATGTGGTGGTGTTGGACGTGGTGCTGGATGTGGTGGATGACATGGTGGTGGAAAAGGTGGTGGTGGACATGGTGATCGTGGACATGGTGGTGGTGGACGTGGGGGTGGTGGTTGGATGTGGTGATGGTGGATGTGGTGGTGGTGGACATGGTGGTGGTGGAGGTGGAAGTGGTGGTGGTGGATGTGGTAGTGATGGTGGACATATGGTGGTGGACATGGTGGTGGTGGACGTGGTGGTGGAGGTGGACGTGGTGGTGGTGGGCGTGGTGGTGGTGGACGTGGTGGTAGATGTGGTGGAGGTGGACATGGTGCTGGTGGACATGGTGGTGGTGGTGGTGGATGTGGTGGTGGTGGACGTGGTGATGGATGTGGTGGTGGTGGACGTGGTGATGGATGTGGTGGTGGTGGAGGTAGTGGTGGATCTGGTGGTGGTGGAGGTGGCTGTGGTGGATGTGGTGGTGGATGTGGTGGATGTGGTGGGTGTGGTGGTGGTGTACATGGTGGTGGTGGATGTGGTGGTGGTGGATGTGGTGGTGGTGGATGTGGTGGATGTGGTGGTGGACATGGTGGTGGTGGATGTGGTAGTGGTGGACGTAGTGGTGGTGGACGTAGTGGCGGTGGACTTGGTGGTGATGTACGTAATGGTGGTCGATGTGGCGGTGGTGGATGTGATGGTGGTGGACGTGGAGGTGGTGGTGGATGTAGTGATGGTGGATGTGGTGGTCGTGGATGTGGTGGACGTGGTGGTGGTGGTGGTGGATGTGGTGGTAGGGGATGTGGTGGTGGATGTGGGGGTGGTGGAGGTGGTGGAAATGGTGGTGGTGGATTTGGTGGTGGTGGACATGGTCGTGGTGGACATGGTGTTGGTGGACGTGGTGGAGGTCGATTTGGTGGTGGATGTGATGGTGGTAGATGTGGTGGTGGTGGACGTGGTGGTGGTGGTGGATGTGGTGGACATGGTGATGGTGGATGTGGTGGTGGACATGGTGGTGGTAGACGTGGTGGAGGTGGTGGATGTGGTGGTGAACATGGTGGGGGTGGATGTGGTGGTGGTGGAGGATGTGGTGGTGGTGGTGGATGTGGTGGTGGACGTGGTGGTGGACATGGTGGTGGTAGATGTGGTGGAGGTGGTGGTGGTGGATGTGGTGGTGGTGTAGGTGGATGTGGTGGTGGATATAGTGGTGGTGGAGGTGGTGGAAATGGTGGTGGTGGATGTGGTGGTGGTGGACGTGGTGGTGGTGGACGTGGTGGTTGTGGATATGGTGGTGGATCTGATGGTGGTGGATGTGGTGGTGGTGAATGTGGTGGTGGTGAATGTGGTTGTGGTGGTTGTGGTGGATGTGGTGGTGGACGTGGTGGATGTGGTGGTGGACGTGGTGGATGTGGTGGTGGTGGTGGACAAGCTGGTGGTGGACATGGTGGTGGTGGACATGGTGGTGGTGGACATGGTGGTTGTGGTGGATGTGGTGGTGGACGTGGGGGTGGTGGTGGATGTGGTGGATGTCATGGTGGGGGATGTGGTGTTGGTGGATGTGGCGGTGGTCGACGTGGTGGTGGTGAATGTGGATGTGGTGGTGGCAGACGTGGTGGTGGTGGATGTGGTGGTGGTGCTGATGGACACGGTGGATATGGTTGTAGACGTGGTGGTGGTGGTAGACATTGTGGTGGTGGACGTGGGGGTGGTGGTATAGGTGGATGCGGTGGTGGTGAACATGGTGGTGGATGTAGTGGTGGTGGAAATGGTGGTGGTGAATGTGGTGGTAGTGGATGTGGTGGTGGTGGACGTGGTGGTTGTGGATATGGTGGTGGATCTGATGGTGGTGGATGTGGTGGTGGATGTGGTGGTGGACGTGGTGGTGGTGGACGAGGTGTTGGAGGACGAGGTGTTGGAGGATGTGGTGGTGATGGTGGTCAACATGGTGGTGGTGGATGTAGATGTGGTGCACATGGTGGTGGTGGACGTGGTGGTGGATGTGGTGGTGGTGGATGTAGTAGTGGATATGGTGGTGATGTGGTGGTGGTGGACGTGGTGGTGGATGTGGTCGATGACATGGTGGTGGAAAAGGTGGTGGTGGATGTGGTGGTGGTGGATGTGGTGGTGGTGGATGTGGTGGTGGTGGACGTGGTGGTGGTAGACGTGGTGGTGGACATGGTGGTGGAGGTGGTGGTGGTGGATGTGGTGGATGACATTGTGCTGGTGGATGTGGTGGATGACATGGTGCTGGTGGTGGTGGTGGAAAAGGTGGTGGTGGACATGGTGATCGTGGACATGGTGGTGGTGGACGTGGGGGTGGTGGTAGATGTGGTGGTGGTGGTGGACATGGTGATGGACATGGTGGTGGTGGATGTGGTGGTGGTGAATGTGGTGGTGGTGGATGTGGTGGTGGTGGATGTGGTGGTGGTGGACGTGGTGGTGGTGGACGTGGTGGTGGCAGACATGGATGTGGTAGATGTGGTGGTGGTGGTGTGGGATGTGTTTGTGGTGGTGGACATGGTAGTGGAGGTGGATGTGGTAGTGGACATGGTGGTGGATGTGGTGGTGGGCATGGTTGTGGACTTGGTGTGGTGGACATGGTGGTGGTGGTGAAAGTTGTGGTGGTGGACTTTGCGGTTGTGGTGGATGTGGTGGTGGTGGATGTGGTGGTGGTGGATGTGGTGTGGTAGATGTGGTGGTGGTGGAGGTGGTGGTGGTGGAGGTGGTTGTGGTGGATGTGGTGATGGTGGTGGTGGATGTGGTGGTGGTGGATGTGGTAGACATGGTGGTGGTGGACGTGGTGGTGGATGTGGTGGTGGTGGATGTGGTGGTGGTGGTGGAGGATGTGGTGTGGACATGGTGGATGTGGTACTGGTGAATGTGGAGGTGGTGGACGTGGTGGTGAATGTGGTGGTGGACGTAGTGGTGGTGGATGTGGTGGTGGTGGACTTGGTGGTGGTGGACGTGGTGGTGGTGGATGACATGGTGTTGGTGGTGGTGGACGTGGTGGTGGGGAACATGATGGTTGTGGACGTGATGGTGGACACGGTGGTGGTGGTGGACATGGAGGTGGTTGAGGTGGTGGTGGCAGACGTGGTGGTAGTCGATGTGGTGGTGGAGGTGGTGGTGGACATGGTGGATGTGGTGGACATGGGGGTGGTGGTGCATGTGGTGGTGATGTTGGACGTGTTGGTGGACGTGGTGGTGGACATGGTGGTGGACATGGTGGTGGTGGATGTGGTGGTGGTGGTGGATGTGGTGGTGGTGGTGGATGTGGTGGTGATGGATGTGGTGGTGGTGGTGAACATGGTGGTGGTGGACATGGTGGTGGTGGATGTGGTAGTGGTGGACATAGTGGTGGTGGACGTGGTGGACGTGGTGGCGGTGGACTTGGTGGTGATGTACGTAATGGTGGTCGATGTGGCGGTGGTGGATGTGATGGTGGTGGAGGTGGTGGTGGATGTAGTGATGGTGGATGTGGTGGTCATGGATGTGGTGGACGTGGTGGTGGTGGTGGTGGATGTGGTGGTAGGGGATGTGGTGGTGGATGTGGTGGTGGCGGAGGTGGTGGAAATGGTGGTGGTGGATGTGGTGGTGGTGGACATGGTCGTGGTGGACATGGTGTTGATGGACATGGTGGAGGTCGATTTGGTGGTGGATGTGATGGTGGTGGAGGTGGTGGTGGTGGTGGACGTGGTGGTGGTGGTGGATGTGGTGGACATGGTGGTGGTGGATGTGGTGGTGGACGTGGTGGTGGACATGGTGGTGGTAGATGTGGTGGAGGTGGTGGATGTGGTGGTGAACATGGTGGGGGTGGATGTGGTGGTGGTGGAGGATGTGGTGGTGGTGGATGTGGTGGTGGATGTGGTGGTGGACATGGTGGTGGTAGATGTGGTGGAGGTGGTGGTGGTGGATGTGGTGGTGGTGTAGGTGGATGTAGTGGTGGATATAGTGGTGGTGGAGGTGGTGGAAATGGTGGTGGTGGATGTGGTGGTGGTGGATGTGGTGGACATGGTGGTTATGGATATGGTGGTGGATCTGATGGTGGTGGATGTGGTGGTGGTGAATGTGGTGGTGGTGGTTGTGGACGTGGTGGTGGTGGATGTGGTGGTGGACGATGTGCTGGTGGTGGTGGACAAGCTGGTGGTGGACATGGTGGTGGACATGGTGGTGGTGGACATGGTGGTTGTGGTGGATGTGGTGGTGGACGTGGGGGTGGTGGTGGATGTGGTGGATGTCATGGTGGTGGATGTGGTGTTGGTGGATGTGGCGGTGGACAACGTGGTGGTGGTGAATGTGGATGTGGTGGTGGAAGATGTGGTGGTGGTGGATGTGGTGGTGATGGACACGGTGGATATGGTTGTAGACGTGGTGGTGGACATTGTAGTGGTGGACGTGGGGGTGGTGGTATAGGTGGATGCGGTGGTGGTGAACGTGGTGGTGGATGTAGTGGTGGTGGAAATGGTGGTGGTGAATGTGGTGGTGGTGGACGTGGTAGTGGTGGACGTGGTGGTTGTGGATATGGTGGTGGATCTGATGGTGGTGGATGCGGTGGTGGATGTGGTGGTGGATGTGGTGGTGGATGTGGTGGTGGTGGACGTGGTGTTGCAGGACGTGGTGGTGGTGGATGTGGTGGTGATGGTGGTCAACATGGTGGTGGATGTGGAGGACATGGTGGTGGTGGACGTGCTGGTGGTGGATGTGGTGGTGGTGGATGTGGTAGTGGATATGGTGGTGATGTGGTGGTGGTGGACGTGGTGGTGGATGTGGTCGATGACATGGTGGTGGAAAAGGTGGTGGTGGATGTGGTGGTGGTGGTGGATGTGGTGGTGGTGGATGTGGTGGTGGTGGACGTGGTGGTGGTGGACGTGGTGGTGGACATGGTGGTGGAGGTGGTGGTGGTGGATGTGGTGGTGGATGTGGTGGATGACATGGTGCTGGTGGATGTGGTGGATGACATGGTGGTGGTGGTGGTGGTGGAAAAGGTGGTGGTGGACATGGTGATCGTGGACATGGTGGTGATGGACGTGGTGGTGGTGGATGTGGTGGTGGTGAATGTGGTGGTGGTGGATGTGGTGGTGGTGGATGTGGTGGACGTGGTGGTGGCAGACGTGGATGTGGTAGATGTGGTGGTGGTGGTGTGGGATGTGTTTGTGGTGGTGGACATGGTAGTGGTGGTGGATGTGGTAGTGGACATGGTGGTGGATGTGGTGGTGGGCATGGTTGTGGATGTGGTGTGGTGGACGTGGTGGTGGTGGTGAAAGTTGTGGTGGTGGATTTTGCGGTTGTGGTGGATGTGGTGGTGGTGGAAGTGGTGGTGGTGGATGTGGTGTGGTGGATGTGGTGGAGGTGGAGGTGGTGGAGGTGGTTGTGGTGGATGTGGTGGTGGATGTGGTGGTGGTGGATGTGGTAGACATGGTGGTGGTGGACGTGGTGGTGGATGTGGTGGTGGTGGTGGTGGAGGATGTGGTGTGGACATGGTGGATGTGGTACTGGTGAATGTGGAGGTGGTGGACGTGGTGGTGAATGTGGTGGTGGCGTAGTGGTGGTGGATGTGGTGGTGGTGGACTTGGTGGTGGTGGACGTGGTGGTGGTGGATGACATGGTGTTGGTGGACGTGGTGGTGGGGAACATGATGGTTGTGGACGTGATGGTGGACACGGTGGTGGTGGTGGACATGGAGGTGGTTGAGGTGGTGGTGGCAGACGTGGTGGTAGTCGATGTGGTGGTGGAGGTGGTGGTGGGCATGGTGGATGTGGTGGACATGGGGGTGGTGGTGCATGTTTTGGATGTGGTGGTAGATGTGGTGGTGATGGTGGACGTGTTGGTGGACGTGGTGGTGGACATGGTGATGGTGGACATGGTGGTGGTGGATGTAGTGGACGTGGTGCTGGATGTGGTGGATGACATGGTGGTGGTGGTGGTGGAAAAGGTGGTGGTGGACATGGTGATCGTGGACATGGTGGTGGTGGACGTGGGGGGTGGTTGGATGTGGTGGTGGTGGACATGGTGGTGGAGGTGGTGGTGGTGGAGGTGGTGGTGGTGGATGTGGTGGTGGTGGACGTGGTGCTGGATGTGGTGGATGACATGGTGTGGTGGTGGAAAAGGTGGTGGTGGACATGGTGATCGTGGACATGGTGGTGGTGGACGTGAGGGTGGTGGTTGGATGTGGTGATGGTGGACGTGGTGGTGGTGGACATGGTGGTGGTGGACGTGGTGGTGGACGTGGTGGTGGTGGAGCTGGACGTGGTGGTGGTGGACGTGGTAGAGGTGGACATGGTGCTGGTGGACATGGTGGTGGAGGTGGTGGTGGTGGATGTGGTGGACATGGTGATGGATGTGGTGGAGGTGGAGGTAGTGGTGGATGTGGTGGATGTGGTGGTGGTGGAGGTGGCTGTGGTGGTGGAGGTGGCTATGGTGGATGTGGTGGTGGTGGATGTGGTGGTGGTGGTGGATGTGGTGGTCGTGGTGGTGGTGTACATGGTGGTGGTGGATGTGGTGGTGGTGGATGTGGTGGTGATGGATGTGGTGGATGTGGTGGTGGTGGTGAACATGGTGGTGGTGGACATGGTGGTGGTGGACATGGTGGTGGTGGACATGGTGGTGGTGGATGTGGTAGTGGTGGACGTAGTGGTGGTGGACGTGGTGGACGTGGTGGCAGTGGACTTGGTGATGTACGTAGTGGTGGTCGATGTGGCGCTGGTGGATGTGATGGTGGTGGACGTGGAGGTGGTGGTGGATGTAGTGATGGTGGATGTGGTGGTCGTGGATGTGGTGGACGTGGTGGTGGACGTGGTGGTGGTGGTGGAGGTGGATGTGGTGGACGAGGTGGTGGATGTGGTGATGGTGGAGGTGATGGAAATGGTGGTGGTGGATGTGGTGGTGGTGGACATGGTCATGGTGGACATGGTGTTGGTGGACGTGGTGGAGGTCGATTTGGTGGTGGTGGTGGATGTGGTGGACGTGGTGGTGGTGGATGTGGTGGTGGACGTGGTGGTGGACATGGTGGTGGTAGATGTGGTGGTGGATGTGGTGGTGGTGGATGTGGTGGTGGTGTAGGTGGATGTGGTGGTGGTGGATGTGGTGGTGGATATAGTGGTGGTGGAGGTGGTGGAAATGGTGGTGGTGGATGTGGTGGTGATGGATGTGGTGGTGGTGGACGTGGTGGTTGTGGATACGGTGGTGGATCGGATGGTGGTGGATGTGGTGGTGGTGAATGTGGTGGTGGTGGATGTGGTGATGGTGGACGTGGTGGATGTGGTGGTTGTGGTGGATGTGGTGGTGGTGGAGGTGGTGGTGGTGAACGTGGTGGTGGACGATGTGCTGGTGGTGGTGGACAAGCTGGTGGTGGACATGGTGGTGGTGGTGGATGTGGTGGTGGACGTGGGGGTGGTGGTGGATGTGGTGGATGTCATGGTGGTGGATGTGGTGTTGGTGGATGTGGCGGTGGTGAATGTGGATGTGGTGGTGGCAGACGTGGTGGTGGTGGATGTGGTGGTGGTGCTGATGGACGTGTTTTTGGTGGTGGATGTGGTGGTGGTGGTGGACGAGGTGGTGGTGGTGGGCATGGTTGTGGATGTGGTAGTGGATATGGTGTTGTATTTGGTGGTGGTGGATGTGGTGGACATGGTGTATATGGTTGTAGACATGGAGGTGGTGGTGGACATTGTGGTGGTGGACGTGGTGGTGGTGCATGACGTGGTGTTGGTGGTGGTGGGGAACATGATGGTTATGGACGTGATGGTGGACATTGTGGTGGTGGTGGACATGGTGGTGGTTGAGGTGGTGGTGGCAGACGTGGTGGTGGTGGATGTGGTGGTGGAGGTGGTGGTGGTGGACATGGTGGACATGGCGGTGGTGGTGCATGTGGTGGTGGTGGATGTGGTGGTGGTGGTGGATGTGGTGGTGATGGTGAACAATGTGGTGGACAAGGTGGTGGTGGACGTGGTGGTGGTGGCCGTGATGGTGGATGTGGTGGTGGACATGGTGGTGGTGGACATGATGGTGGTGGTGGAGGACATGGTGGTGGTGGTGGATGTGGTGGTGGTGGACGTGGTGGATGTGGTGGTGGTGAACATGAAGGTGGTGGACGTGGTGGTGATGGATGTAGTGGTGGTGGATGTGGTGGTGGGCGTGGTGGTGGTGGACATGGTGGTGGTGGATATGGTGTTTGAGGACATGGTGGTGGTGATGGACGTGGTGGTGGTGATGGACATGGTGGTGGTGGTGGACATGGTGGTGGTGGACGTGGTGGTAGTAGACGTGGTGGTAGTAGACGTGGTGGTGGTGTTGGTGGACGTTGTGATGGTGGTGGTGGTGGATGTGGTGGTAAAGGTGGAAGTGGTGGATGTGGTGGTAGGCGAGGTGGTGGTGGACGTGGTGGTGCTGGCTGATGTGATGGTGGTGGATGTGGTGTTTGTGGACATGGTGGTGGTGGTGGACTTGGTGGTGGTGGATATGGTAGTGGTGAATGTGGTGGTGTTGGATGTGGTGGTGGTGGTGGACGTGGTGGTGGATGTGGTGGTGGAGGATGTGGTGGTGGTGGATGTGGTCGACGTGGTGGTGGTCGACGTGGTGGTGGTGGACGTGGTGGTGGTGGATGTGGTGGTGGTGGACATGGCAGTGGTGGTGGACATGGTGGTGGATGTGGTGGTGGTGGTCGTGGTGGTGGATGTGGTGGTGGTGCACGTGGTGGTGGATGTGGTGGTCAACGTGGTGGTGGTGGACTTAGTGGTGGTGAATGTAGTAGTGGTGGATGTGGCAGTGGTGGATGTGGTGTTGGTGGACGTGGTGGTGGTGGACATGGTGGTGAACATGGTGATGTGGTGGTGGTGGATGAGGTGGTGATGGATGTGGTGTTGGTGGATGTGGTGGTGGAGGTGGTGGATGTGGTGGTAGTGGATGTGGTGGTGGTGGACATGGTGGACGTGGTTGGGGTGGATGTGGTGGAGGTGGTGGTGGATGTGGTAGTGTTGGACATGGCGGTGAATATGGTGGATGTGGTGGTGGTGAAGGTGGTGGTGGATGTGGTGATTTTGGAGGTGGTTGTGGTGGATGTGGTGGTGGTGCATGTGGTGGTGGATGTAGTGGTGGTGGACATGGTAAACATGGTGGTAGTGGACATGGTGGATACGGTGATGGTGGATGTGGTGGTGAATGTGGTGGATGTGGTGGTGGTGGACGGGTTGGTGGTGGAGGACGTGGTGGTGGTGGACATGGTGGTAGTAGACGTGGTGGTGGTGGATGTGGTGGTGGTGGTGGAGGATGTGGTGTGGACGTGGTGGATGTGGTACTGGTGAATGTGGAGGTGGTGGACGTGGTGGTGGATGTGGTGGTGGACATAGTGGTGGTCGTAGTGGTGGTGGATGTGGTGGTGGACGTGGTGGTGGTGGATGACATGGTGTTGGTGGTGGTGGACGTGGTGGTGGGGAACATGATGGTTGTGGAAGTGATGGTGGACACGGTGGTGGTGGTGGACATGGAGGTGGTTGAGGTGGTGGTGGAAGACGTGGTGGTACTCGATGTGGTAGTGGAGGTGGTGGTGGACGTGGTGGTGGTGGATGTGGTGGACATGGTGTTGGTGCATGTGGTGGATGTGGTGGTGGATGTGGTGGTGATGGTGGACGTGGTGGTGGACGTGGTGCTGGTGGACGTGGTGGATGTGGTGGTGGAGGACATGAAGGTGGTGGATGTGGTGGTGATGGATGTAGTGGTGGTGGATGTAGTGGTGGGCATGGTGGTGGTAGACATGGTGGATGTGGTGGTGGAGGACATGGTGGTGGTGGTGGACATGGTGGTGGTGGATGTGGTGGTGGAGGACATGGTGGTGGTGATGGACATGATGGTGGTGGTGGACATGATGGTGGTGGTGGACATGGTGGCGGTGGACGTGGTGGTAGTAGACATGGTGGTAGTAGACGTGGTGGTGGATGTGGTGGTGGTGGATGTGGTGGATGTGGTGGTGGTGGTGGATGTGGTGGTGGTGGTGGTGGAGGATGTGGTGGTGGACATGGTGGATGTGGTACTGGTGATTGTGGAGGTGGTGGACGTGGTGGTGGATGTGGTGGTGGACGTAGTGGTGGTGGATGTGGTGGTGGTGGACTTGGTGGTGGTGGACGTGGTGGTGGTGGATGACATGGTGTTGGTGGTGGTGGACGTGGTGGTGGGGAACATGATGGTTGTGGACGTGATGGTGGACACGGTGGTGGTGGTGGACATGGAGGTGGTTGAGGTGGTGGTGGCAGACGTGGTGGTAGTCGATGTGGTGGTGGACGTGGTGGATGTGGTAGACATGGGGGTGGTGGTGCATGTGGTGGATGTGGTAGTGGATGTGGTGGTGATGGTGGACGTGGTGGTGGATGTGGTGGTGGACATGGTGGTGGTGGACATGGTGGTTGTGGATGTGGTGGTGGTGGACATGGTGGTGGTGGATGTAGTGGACGTGGTGCTGGATGTGGTGGATGACATGGTGGTGGTGGTGGTGGAAAAGGTGGTGGTGGACATGGTGATCATGGACATGGTGGTGGACGTGGGGGTGGTGGTTGGATGTGGTTGTGGTGGACATGGTGGTGGAGGTGG
The DNA here is from genome assembly GCF_964261635.1 of Lissotriton helveticus. Classification (NCBI taxonomy): domain Eukaryota; kingdom Metazoa; phylum Chordata; class Amphibia; order Caudata; family Salamandridae; genus Lissotriton; species Lissotriton helveticus. The sequence continues at coordinate 1,551,273,429 of NC_136067.1, forward strand.
TGGTGGTGGATGTGGTGGTGGTGGACATGGTGCTGGATGTGGTGGATGACATGGTGGTGGTGGTGGGTGAAAAGGTGGTGGTGGACATGGTGATCGTGGACATGGTGGTGGTGGACGTGGGGGTGGTGGTTGGATGTGGTGATGGTGGACGTGGTGGTGGTGGACATGGTGGTGGTGGAAGTGGTGGTGGTGGATGTGGTAGTGATGGTGGACATGGTGGTGGAGGACATGGTGGTGGTGGACGTGGTGGTGGTGGACGTGGTGGTGGTGGGCGTGGTGGTGGTGGACGTGGTGGTAGATGTGGTGGAGGAGGACATTTTTGCTGGTGGACATGGTGGTGGAGGTGGTGGTGGTGGTGGAGGTGGTGGTGGTGGTGGTGGTGGATGTGGTGGTGGTGGACGTGGTGATGGATGTGGTGGATGTGGTGGTGGTAGAGGTAGTGGTGGATGTGGATGTGGTGGTGGTGGAGGTGGCTGTGGTGGTGGAGGTGGCTGTGGTGGATGTGGTGGTGGTGGATGTGGTGGTGGATGTGGTGGATGTGGTGATGGATGTGGTGGGCATGGTGGTGGTGTACATGGTGGTGGTGGATGTGGTGGTGGTAGATGTGGTGGTGATGGATGTGGTGGATGTGGTGGTGGTGGTGGTGAACATGGTGGTGGTGGACATGGTGGTGGTGGATGTGGTAGTGGTGGACGTAGTGGTGGTGGACATGGTGGATGTGGTGGCGGTGGACTTGGTGGTGATGTACGTAATGGTGGTCGATGTGGCGGTGGTGGTGGACGTGGAGGTGGTGGTAGATGTAGTGATGGTGGATGTGGTGGACGTGGTGGTGGACGTGGTGGTGGTGGTGGTGGATGTGGTGGTAGGGGATGTGGTGGTGGATGTGGTGGTGGTGGAGGTGGTGGAAATGGTGGTGGTGGATGTGGTGGTGGTGGACATGGTCGTGGTGGACATGGTCGTGGTGGACGTGGTGGAGGTCGATTTGGTGGTGGATGTGATGGTGGTGGACGTGGTGGTGGTGGTGGATGTGGTGGACGTGGTGGTGGTGGATGTGGTGGTGGACGTGGTGGTAGATGTGGTGGAGGTGGTGGTGGTGGATGTGGTGGTGAACATGGTGGGGGTGGATGTGATGGTGGTGGAGGATGTGGTGGTGGATGTGGTGGTGGACATGGTGGTGGACATGGTGGTGGTAGATGTGGTGGAGGTGGTGGTGGTGGTGTAGGTGGATGTGGTGGTGGTGGATGTGGTGGTGGTGGATGTGGTGGTGGATATGGTGGTGGTGGAGGTGGTGGAAATGGTGGTGGTGGATGTGGTGGATGTGGTGGTGGTGGACGTGGTGGTTGTGGATATGGTGGTGGATCTGATGGTGGTGGATGTGGTGGTGGTGGATGTGGTGGTGGTGGATGTGGTGGTGGTGGATGTGGTGGTGGTGGTTGTGGTGGATGTGGTGGTGGTGGTGGACGTGGTGGTGGTGGATGTGGTGGTGGACGATGTGCTGGTGGTGGTGGACAAGCTGGTGGTGGACATGGTGGTGGTGGACATGGGGATGGTGGACATGGTGGTTGTGGTGGATGTGGTGGTGGACGTGGGGGTGGTGGTGGATGTGGTGGATGTCATGGTGGTGGATGTGGTGTTGGTGGATGTGGCGGTGGTCGACGTGGTGAATGTGGATGTGGTGGTGGCAGACGTGGTGGTGGTGGATGTGGTGGTGGTGCTGATGGACGTATTTTTGGTGGTGGATGTGGTGGTGGTGGACGAGGTGGTGGTGGTGGGCATGGTTGTGGATGTGGTAGTGGACATGGTGTTGTATGTGGCGGCGGTGGATGTGGTGGACACGGTGGATATGGTTGTAGATGTGGTGGTGGTGGTGGACATTGTGGTGGTGGATGTGGTTGACATGGGGGTGGTGGTATAGGTGGATGCGGTGGTGGTGAACGTGGTGGTGGATGTAGTGGTCGTGGAAATGGTGGTGGTGAATGTGGTGGTGGTGGACATGGTGGTGGTGGACGTGGTGGTTGTGGATATGGTGGTGGATCTGATGGTGGTGGATGTGGTGGTGGTGGTGGACGTGGTGGTGGTGGACATGGTGTTGGAGGACGTGGTGGTGGTGGATGTGGTGGTGATGGTGGTCAACATGGTGGTGGTGGATGTGGATGTGGTGGACATGGTGGTGGTGGATGTGGTGGTGGTGGATGTGGTGGTGGTGGACGTGGTGGTGGATGTGGTCGATGACATGGTGGTGGAAAAGGTGGTGGTGGATGTGGTGTGGTGGATGTGTTGGTGGTGGATGTGGTGGTGGTAGACATGGTGGTGGACATGGTGGTGGAGGTGGTGGTGGTGGTGGATGTGGTGGTGGATGTGGTGGATGACATGGTGCTGGTGGATGTGGTGGATGACATGGTGCTGGTGGTGGTGGTGGAAAAGGTGGTGGTGGACATGGTGATCGTGGACATGGTGGTGGTGGACATGGGGTGGTGGTAGATGTGGTGGTGGTGGACATGGTGATGGACGTGGTGGTGGTGGATGTGGTGGATGTGGTGGTGGTGGATGTGGTGGTGGCAGACGTGGATGTGGTAGATGTGGTGGTGGTGGTGTGGGATGTGTTTGTGGTGGTGGACATGGTAGTGGTGGTGGATGTGGTAGTGGACATGGTGGTGGATGTGGTGGTGGGCATGGTTGTGGACGTGGTGTGGTGGACGTGGTGGTGGTGGTGAAAGTTGTGGTGGTGGACTTTGCGGTTGTGGTGGATGTGGTGGTGGTGGATGTGGTGGTGGTGGATGTGGTGTGGTGGATGTGGTGTGGTGGAGGTGGTTGTGGTGGTGGTTGTGGTGGATGTGGTGGTGGTGGATGTGGTAGACATGGTGGTGGTGGACGTGGTGGTGGATGTGGTGGTGGATGTGGCGGTGGTGGTGGTGGATGTGGTGGTGGTGGATGTGATGGTGGTGGATGTAGTTGTGGATGTGATGGTGGATGTGGTGGATGTGGGGTGGTGGGGATGGGGGTGGGTGGTGGATGTGGTGGTGGATGTGGTGGTGGTGGATATGGTGGTGGTGAATGTGGGGGTGGTGGATATGGGGGTGGTGTATGTGGGGTGGTGGTAGTGGTGGATGTGGTGGAAGTGGTATTGGTGGTGAAAGTTGTGGCAGTGGACGTGGTGGTGGTGGATGTGGTGGTGGTGGACGCGGTGGTGGTGGACGTGGTGGTTGTGGACGTGGTGGTGGACGTGGTGGTGATGGATGTGGTGGTGGTGGATGTGGTGGTGATGGTGGTCGACATGGTGGTTGTGGATGTGGTGGTGGCGGTGAACGTGGTGTTTGTGGACGTGGTGGTGGACATTGTGGTGATGGATGTGGTGGTGGTGGTGGTAGACGTGGTGGTGGTGGACGTGGTGGTGGAGGATGTGGTGGATGTGGTGGTGGTGGATGTAGTGGTGATGGTGGTGGACGTGGTGGGGGTGGATGTGGTAGTGGTGGTGGGCATGGTGATGGATGTGATGGTGGTGGACGTGGTGGTGGATGTGGTGGTGAAAATGGTGGGGGTGGGTGTGGAGGTGGTGGATGTGGTGGTGGTGGATGTGGGGGTGGTGGATGTGGTGGGGGATGTGGTGGTGGGGGATGTGGTGGTGGTGGATGTGGCGGTGGTGATGTGGTGGTGGTGGATGTGGCGGTGGTGGATGTGGCGGTGGTGGATGTGGTGGTGGTGGATGTGGGGGTGGTGGATGTGGGGGTGGTGGATGTGGGGGGTGGTGGATGTGGGGGGTGGTGGATGTGGTGTGGTGGTGGATGTGGTGGTAGTAGTGGATGTGGTCGACATGGTGTTGGTGGTGAAAGTTGTGGTAGTGGACGTGGTGGTGGATGTGGTGGTGGTGGACGTGGTGCTGGTGGATGTGGTGGTGGGTGTGGTGGTGGTGCTCGTGAATGTGGTGGTGGTGGATGTGGCGGTGGTGGATGTGGCAGTGGTGGATGTGATGGTGATGGATGTGATGGTGGTGGCAGACGTGGTGGTGGTGGCAGACGTGGTGGTGGTGGATGTGGTAGTGGTGGTGAATGTGGTGTTTGTGGACATGGTGGTGGTGGACGTGGTGGTGGTGGATGTGGTGGTGGTGGATGTGGTGGTGGTGGACGTGGTCATGGTGGATGTGGTGGTGGAGGATGTGGTGGTGGTGGATGTGGTGGTGGTCGACGTGGTGGTGGTGGATGTGGTGGAGGTGGACGTGGTGGACATGGTGGTGGTGGACATGGTGTTGGTGGATGTGTTGGTGGATGTGGTGGTGGATGTGGTGGTGGTGGATGTGGTGGTGGACGTGGTGGTGGACGTGGTGGTGGAGGTGGATGTGGTGGTGGTGGACCTGGTGGTGGATGTGGTGGTGGTGGATGTGGTTGTGGTGGAGGTTGTGGTGGTGGTGGACGTGGTGGTGGATGTGGTGGTGGATGTGGTGGTGATAGATGTGGTAGACATGGTGGTGGTGGACGTGGTGGTGGACATGGTGGTGGTGGGTGTGGTGGTGGTGGGTGTGGTGGTGGTGGATGTGGTGGTGGTGGATGTGATGGTTGTGGGTGTGGTGGTGGACATGGTGATGGTGAACGTGGTGGTGGATGTGGTGGTGGTGGATATAGTGGTGGTAGATGTGGTGGATGTCGTGGTGGTGGAGGTGGTTGTGGATGTGGTGGACGTGGTGGTGGATGTGGTGGTGATGGACGTGGTAGACATGGTGGTGGTGGAGGTGGACGTGGTAGACATGGTGGTGGTGGACGTGGTGGTTGTGGATGTGGTGTTGGACATGGTGGTGGTGGACGTGGTGGACATGGTGGTGGTGGTGGATGTGGTGGTGATGGACGTAGTGGTGGTGGACGTAGTGGTGGTGGAGGTAGTGGTGGACATGGTGGTGAATGTGGTGGTGGACTTGGTGTGATGTATATAGTGGTGGTGGATGTGGCGGTGGTGGATGTGGTGGTGGTGGATGTGGTGGTGATTTATTTTATAATAATTATTCTCAAGTGTTGAAACATATTTTAGGTGTTTCCACTTTTAAGATATGTTAATGATTTTTAGGTTTGTCAAATGTTTTGTTTTAATTTCCTAAATAATTTTTAAACAGTACTTATTTGATTTGATGTTAATTAATCTGAACTCCCCATCATTATCTCCCTTATACTGTGGCAGTGCCCTAAAGAACAAGTTACTTACCTTCGGTAACGCTTTTTCTGGTAGATACAATATCTGCCTGTGGATTCCTCACCTTGTGAATATCCGACGTGGACTTGGACGTCATAGAGGCATGGCATCGCTCGCGACACCGCTGACGTCACCGATGCCTATAATAGGCCCACGCCGGCGTGATTACATCAGTTCCGCCCTTTTTTCCGTGCCTTCGAGACACACGGACGGACCAATGACAGTAGACATATACACAGTATACGCAGTACAAATATCAAGGTAACACACACAGTGTGAAGCAAATGCAATAAAACATTTGAAATAAACAACTCCTTGACAATAAAATAATACATTATAGAAACTCTGGCATAGAAGAAGAGTGGACAACGGGGAGGCGGGTGGGTCAGTGAGGAATCCACAGGCAGATATTGTATCTACCAGAAAAAGCGTTACCGAAGGTAAGTAACTTGTTCTTCTGATAGATACATCTGCCGTGTGGATTCCTCACCTTGTGAATAGAGTCCCACAGCAGTCCCCACTCCCGGAGGAGGGTGTCCAATCTTCTAGACCAGGAAATCCTGGAGAACAGAGCGGGCAAAGTGGCCGTCCCTCCTCACCTCGGAATCCAAGCAGTAATGCTTCGCGAAAGTGTGGAGGGAAGACCAAGTTGCCGCCCTACAAATATCCTCTACAGGAACACCTCTAGCCAATGCAGAGGTTGACGACTTAGCTCTAGTAGAATGAGCCCTTATACCCTCTGGAGGTTCCTTACCGGCCAAAGAGTAGCAGATCTTTATACAGAGGACGATCCATCTTGATAAAGTTCTTTTATGGACCGCTCTTCCGCTCTTGCAGCCAGCAAAGCCAATGAAGAGCTGGTCATCCAACCGACAGTCTTTAGATCTGTCCAGATAAAAAGACACCACCTTCGTGGGGTCCAGACGGTGTAATCTCTCCTCCTCCTTGGAAGGGTGTGGGGGAGGATAAAAGGTAGGGAGGGTAACAGATTGACCAAGGTGGAAAGGAGTCACCACCTTAGGCAGAAAAGCAGCCCTGGTCCTAAGAACCATTCGATCAGCATGAATGTTCAAGAAAGGGGGCTTGGAACTAAGAGCTTGAAGCTCACTTACCCTCCTTGCCGAGGTTATTGCGACGAGGAAAACTGTCTTAAGAGTCAAAAGCCTCATAGGACATTTGTGAAGAGGCTCAAAGGGAGCACCCATCAGAAAGGTCAAAACAAGATTTAAGTCCCACTGAGGCACAATAAAAGGAGTAGGAGGGAACTTATTCGTGAGGCCCTTCAAAAACCTTAAAACCACAGGAGATTTAAAAAGAGATGGCTGGTCAGGCAAGCAGAGAAATGCCGACAGTGCTGAAAGATAACCCTTCACTGTGGCAACAGCAAGCCCCTGTTGCGCCAGAGAAAGGGAAAACTGGAGAACATCAGGCAAATGGGCTCTCAAAGGGTCTATAGATTTCTCCCCACACCAAGCGACAAATTTTGACCACCTATAAGAATAGATGGACTTAGTGGAGCCACAAGATGACATCCACCACGTCAGGCTGGAGAGAAAAAGAACTCAGGTTGCCCCGTTCAATCTCCAGGCATGAAGGTGTAAGGTCTGGAGGTGGGGGTGTAGAACCTGCCCCTCCATCTGGGAGAGGAGATCTGCCCTGTGAGGAAGACGAAGCGGCGGGTGAGAGGAGAGGTGGAGAAGGTATGAGTACCACACCCTTCTTGGACAATCCGGGGCGATCAGTATAACTTGGGCCCAGTCTTGGCGAATTTTCCTGAGAACCCGAGGAATCAAAGGTATGGGAGGAAACGCGTAAAGGAGTTGCGAGTTCCAACTCAACTGAAACGCGTCCCCCAAGGCTCCTTGCATCGGATACTGGAGACTGCAGAATAACGGGCAGTGAGCATTCTCTTGAGTGGCAAAAAGGTCCACCTGAGGAGTACCCCACGTCCGAAAGACGTGACGAACCACCTCCGGATGAAGCCTCCACTTGTGGTCGGCAGAGAACTGCCGACTGAGACTGTCTGCACGAACGTTCCGAACTCCGGCCAGATGATTTGCCATCAGACAAATCTGATGGTCCTGAACCCAGGACCAGAGACGCAGAGCCTCTCTGCAGAGACACCGCGACCCCACTCCTCCCTGCTTGTTGATGTACCACATCGCGGTCGTGTTGTCCGTCAGAACCTGAACCGACTGACCGCAAAGGGAAGGGAGGAAGGCCTTGAGCGCCAGACGTATCGCCCGTAATTCCAGAAGGTTGATGTGAAGCAACCTTTCCTCTGGAGACCAAAGACCCTTGACCTCCAGGTCCCCCAGATGAGCACCCCACCAGAGACGGGATGCATCCGTTATTACCGTGGCCACCGATGGAGGAAGTTGAAAAGGCTTTCCTTGCGACAGATTGCCTTCTACGCTCCACCAAGACAGATCCGCTGCAGCTTCTCTGGAGATCCTCACCGACTCCCTGAGATCTCCGTTGTGCTGATACCACTGCCTGCGGAGGCACCACTGGGGTGCCCTCATGTGCCAGCGTGCATGGTTGACCAACAGAATGCAAGAAGCCATCAGACCGAGCAGGCGAAGAACCTTCAAGACTGGAACGACCGCTCCATTGTAGAACAAATGAATCATTTCCTGAATGTCGCAAATCCTTTGAGGTGGAGGGAATGCACGACAAACAGTAGTGTCCAGTACCGCACCTATGAACAGGTTGCGCTGGGAGGGCACCAGGTGAGACTTGGGTACATTTATCGAAAAACCCAACTTGTGCAACAACTGAGTTGTCTCTTGCAGATGATGGAGCACCTTCTCGGGCGACTCCGCTTTGATCAACCAGTCGTCCAGATACGGGAATACAGGTATCCCCGACCTCCTGAGATGTACTGCCACCACTGCCATCACCTTGGTGAAGACTCGAGGCGCAGCAGTAAGACCAAACGGAAGGACCGCAAACTGGTAGTGTTGCAACCCAACCGTAAAACGGAGATACTTTCTGTGCGACTTCAAGATGGGAATATGAAAATACGCATCCTGCAAGTCGATCGACACCATCCAGTCTTCTTCCAGCAGCGCTTGAAGAACCTGTGCAAGAGTGAGCATCTTGAACTTTTCCTGTTTCAGGTAAAGGTTCAAGATCCTGAGATCCAGAATTGACCGAAGCCTGCCATCCTTTTTGGGGATCAGGAAATACCGGGAGTAGCATCCCTGACCCCTTTCCTGCTCTGGAACCACCTCTATCGCACCTTTTCGAAACAGTGCCAGGACAGTGCCAGGACTTCTTCCTGCAGGAGAAGCAGGTGGTCCTCCGAACAATAACCCTGGCAAGGAGGGTAATTTGGGGGAAATTCCCGAAAGGGAAGAGCATACCCATTCTCTACAAGATTGAGAACCCAAAGATCCGATGTTATCAATTCCCAATCTTGTAGGAATGGCGGATCTAGGGCTGCTTTGCTGCGTTGACAGGGGGTTGGGGAGGGGAAGAGGAGGAAGAGGAGGAGATTTGACGGCCTCGAGAACGGCCTCTCTGCTTGTCCCTATAAGATCTGTACAGCGTGTTCTGCTGCTGCTGTGGTTGTTGTTGTGTAGATTTGTAGGATCGAAATGAAGATCTACTAAATCCTCTAGTACGCCTTCCAAAAGTACCCCTGGTCTGAAGGCCCAACGACTTAGCAGTCGCCCTGCTGTCTTTAAAACGTTCTACAGCATCATCTGCCTTCTTCCCAAACAAACCAGATCCGTCGAATGGTAAATCCAACAATGCAGACTGGACATCAGTTGAAAATTCAGACGATTTCAGCCATGCAGCTCTCCTCGTAGCAACTGAAGAGCCCATAATCCTCGCCACAGAATCTGCAGTGTCTAAACCACTTTGTATCACCTGCCTTGCTGCAGCCTGAATGTCCGAGATAACCTCCTGGAAGTCTTTTCTATCATCTTCCGGTATCTTTGGCACTAACTGCTTAACAGTGTCCATTAGTGCGTGAATGTAACGACCCATCAAACAGGTCGCGTTTGTGGACTTTAATGCCATGCTGGCAGAAGAGAAAATCTTCTTAGCAGCCTCGATTCCTTTTCAGCTGGAACTTGAGGAAAAGCTCCAGTTGATCGTTTGGAACATGCAGCTTGTACCACCAAACTCTCAGAAAGAGGGTGAGTGGATAAAAATTCTGGATCATCTGGAGCAGTCCTGTACCTTCTGGCAACAGCTCTAGACACAGCTGGAGTTGACAACGGTTTCTTCCAGACCTCTAAAATAGGATCTCTAAGAGCATCATTAAAGGGCAGCAATGGTTCAGTCACCGAAGAGGGAGAGTGAAGAACCTCTGTGAGTAGATTTGATTTGAACTCAGCAGTAGGTAAAGCGATGTTCAACAAATTTGCTGCTTTTTTAATTACAACGTGGTAAGGAGCCACATCTTTTGAGGGTTCATCTGTCACCGAAACCAAATTCCACTCAGGGGACAGTTCAAGACCACTGGCCACCAAAAGATCCTCATAGGGGTCCTCAGGATCCTGTAGTTCACCCTCCTCCAAATACTCCTCACGATAGCTCTCTTCCTCCATCAGTCTCTGGGCTTCACGCCTTGACCTGTGCTTCACTTTCGAAGCCGTCGGATCCACTGTCGACTCCGTCGAAGCCGGAGCCGGCGTCGAGCCCGACGCCGTATGAGGAAGACTTCCACGACATCGTTCGGGATTTGGCATCAGAGATGATGGAACCGGCGTCGAAGGATTTGGTGTAGTCGACTTTGGCGTCGATGGCTTCGGAGTCGAAGGCCTCGCCGGTGCCGGAAGATGCCAATGCGGCGTCGGAGCCGGCATAAAGGGTGCAGGGGCATAGGATTGGGGGATACCCAGACCAAATGCCATCGGACCCGTCGGACCAACAGGCGTCCCAGAGGGGTACATAGCCCTGGAGTAGATACCATACATCGCATTTAGAAAATGCGTTGGATCTTGACCTGGAGCCGGGAAGGCTGGGTACGAACCCCCAGGTGGTTCTTGAGGGCGCGGAGTAGATAAGACGTCGACCTCCTCTTCAGGCTGGTACACCGGAGTCGACAGACCTTCGGGCAACGGAGCCTCTCCCTCTCCAACTATCTCCACCTCACCTTCATCCTCCCGATCCGGAGAATGGGATGGATTCGGAGATGGATTCGCTGTCTGCTTCGGCGAACCAGGCGAATCCGCATGCGAAGTCGCACCTCCGGCGTCATGTTCTTCCGAAGCTGAAGACACTACTTCTTTTTCTACCAGCTTCACCTGCGACTTCGGTTTAGCACCCGAATCCTTCTTTGAACGATGTCGGGATTCAAGAGATCTTTTTCTATGCTTCTTTTTGGAAGACCTCGAAGCATGGGCTGAGGACGAATCTGAACGCGACTTCGAGCGAGATCTTGACCTCGAGCGTCGAGTCCGCGATCTCGATTTCTTTTTGTCCTTACTCCCTTTAAGCTTTGCAACAATAAGCTTAGCTTCTCTTTCCCGGAGGGCCTTAGGAGTCATCTTCTTGCAGGAACGGCAGTCTTCGACGTCGTGGTCGGAACTAAGACACCACAAACAGCATTCATGTGGATCCGTAATGAACATAGTCTTGCCGCATTCTCCACAGGCTTTGAAACCCGTCTTCTTCGAAGACATCTTGAAAGAGGAGATAAAGGAACACTAACAATGCAAAGTAACAAAGTTACAGTCAAAGCTACGGGCTATCCCTAGAAAACCGTTAGCGTCGACGACGCGGAAAAAAGGGAACCGATGTCATCACGCCCTCGTGGGCCTATTATAGGCGTCGGTGACGTCAGCGGAGTCGCGAGCGATGCCGTGCCTCTATGACGTCCAAGTCCACGTCGGCGCGAAGCTACGAAAGAATTTCCGAATGTTGCTGACGCAGGGGGATATTCACAAGGTGAGGAATCCACACGGCAGATGTATCTATCAGAAATCAACAGCTTCTAGAGGTTGATCTTAAAGGGCATTTTCCATATCAAGGGGATTAGGGCACTATCCCAAGCAACAAGAATATTTTTAGGGTGGATGTCAGAGTCCAAGTGGGTGTTGATGAACTGACTCAAGTCTGTGTTGTTGATGGACACAAACTGTTATTGCTAAGAAGATGAGGTCAAGCAGACTCTGATGCTAGAAATAGAGAAAATCTCACACAATATATTGCTCTAACAGGCTGGAACCTTTCTAAAAAAAAATCTGTATTGGTGGACTTTTTTTTGCAGAAGATGCCAAATCACTGACTTAGGTTATTGAGGGTCCTACAGATTTTAGCAGTCCGAAGGTGTCAATTGTTGAAACACTGGAAAGTGCTGTACACTGATCTGAAGGAATATTACGTGGGTGGAAGGGATAGATGAGCTTCTGAGTCATCCTTTCAAACAATAAAAAAAAGAGGTACTCCTGAGGGAGGGGCTGGTAGGGAGCAAGGGAGTGAGTTTTCATTTTGCCATATCTCTTGCTGTTCTCTAATGAAATATTAATAATTCACTGAACACGCTTTATACTATGGATGAAGTTGCTTGTCACATGTAATCGTAAAAACAATGGAAACTTTGTATCGAGAGGAGTTATCATTCCTGCTTATCTGAAGCACTATTGTTTGAGGTCTTTCTGCTACTCAGATCCTAAATAGTGTAAGGTATAGTAACTCAAGATTTGTTTCCTTTGAGGTCATCTTCAGTTTTAGTCCCTGACTTTTCTAGCAGGAGTGAAACTAAAGGAACATACTACATAGGATGAAGCTCTTATCACTGAAACAGCCGGGGACTAACTTACATCAGGATATGGTAACTAAGGGGTTGATTACGTGGCAGACGGACTTAAGTCTGTCCGCCATCGTCCCGGGGATTGGGACCGCTCGCCTATATGGTGGCATTCCTGCACATGACATTACAATGTGACTGCCACTGTGGCGGTCGCATTGTGCATGTTTACCATTGCGGCCGGTGCTGCTGGCTGCAGCACCCACCGCAATCGTAAAAATGCATGTTGTGCACGTCCCTGCACTACGTGGCAGGCACCACGCAGTGCAAAATGAACATGCCCCTGCACAAGGGGGGCCCGCAATGGGCCCCCAAAGTACATCCCCGCCAGCCTTTCAATGGCAGTTGAACCACATAGACAGGCTGGCGGAGAGGCGGCATCCAAATCTGGTGGCATTTTGTGGATGAGGGGTGGGTCCGACAGGAAATTGTAATGATTGTCACTGTCGGGCCCGTAGCGGACGGGCTTTCCGCCTGCCAGGCATACCGCCCACCATCCTGATCTGGCGGGCAGTAATTGGCTGCACGATGGCGCTGAACCCGCCGCCGGCAGTCTGCTGGTGGCGGGTTCACCGCCATCATAATCACCCCCTAAGTTCCAGAAAATGTTATGGATATGCCTTTTTCACAGGAATATCGTGCAGTAAGTTTTCACCTCTCTTTCAGTTCTGGCTTCCCCACCAGACCACCTTATTTGATCTAGAGCAAATCCATTTACCTGCCTGTACCGCACTTCCTTATTGTTAGAAATGGGATCCCTGGCTGGCCAGGGCTTGCGCCAAAGTCAGTCAGAGACCACCACTTCCACGTCAGGGCAAGGGAGTTACACGGCAAGATAACCCCTGCTCACCCCCTTGGTAACGTAGCACGAGCAGTAAGGCTAAACGTCGAGGCAATGTGAGTTAAGTGTTTGCGCACGCACCCCCAGCAACAACACCCAAGGCCCACCACAAAGGAAACTCCACACAAGGTTATGTATAAAAATAGCCTTTGTATTACACCAAAACACCTTAGATGAAAACACACACTTTACAATTTGCCAACGGGCACGGGCAGAATTTACAGGGGATATGTACAAGACAGGGCCACATGGACCACTGTCAGGAATCAGCACTTTTAGAACTAGCACTTAGAACATGGGATATAAAATCACTGTAGCACAAATTAGAAAATAGAGCACACAACCAGTAACTACTGGTAATGAGGTAAGTACCACCTACGCAACCCTAACCACCTTAGGAGAATATTGCGCAGGGAACCAGGACCTCACTAGCACACCTGCACTAGGAGAAAAACAACCACCTAAGTATCACAATACCTGTAGGGGTATAAGCAAGAACATATTACACATGATGCTTCACAACATTCAGAGGTGTAAGGAAGGAAAACACATGATGTATAACCAACACATTCAGAGGTGTAAGAACAAGGCACATGATGCATAAAAACACATTCAGAGGTGCAGGAAAACACAATTGCGCCAAACCCACATAAGTCACCACCTGTGACTGTCCATAGGCCAACTGGCCTTGTGGGGGCTAGGACGCCCTGTGTCCCAATGTCAGGGGCCTAAACGGAGCAGCTGCCCACGAAGTGCTGGGCAGCTGTGTAGACAATGGGGCCAACGCTGGAGCCTTGTGGCCCTGAACAAATGACTGGGCCCTTAGGAGCCTCGCTGGACTCTAAAGCAACAGAATGGCACTCCAGAGCCTCTCAGGGCTCGTAAAACAACTATGCCCTTTGAACCTCTCTGGGGCTCTTCAAGGATCGTGCCCAGTGTAGAGGGAGCGTTGGGGTCCCGCACGGGGGACCCGTGAACAACTGGAGAGCCTCTCGTGGCTCTAAGAACAAAGAAAATGCCCCCACGAGCCTCTCTGGGCTCGCAACTTTAGGGAATGCCTCCACGAGCATCTCGTGGGCTTCAATACCACTGTGGGGCCCTGGAGCCTCAGGGCTCTAAACAAAGCAATGCTCCTGGAATTCGTAGGAGTCCCCTCGGTGGACTCGGAAACAGCATCTGACCCCGGGGGCCCTCGTGGGCCTCTAAATAATTGTGGTGCCTTGGATGTTGGAGTCCCGCTCGGGGGACTCTCACACAATATGCCCCCAGAGCCTCGTGGGCTCCAACCACCGGGAATGCCCCTGAAGCCCTCGTGGCTTGAAATAGACTGGCGAGGAGGGGAACGGCCCGCTCCTTCCGGGGCCGCTCTACACTGTGAGCCCTGATGAGACGCCCGCACTCACCGGTGATAGGGGGCGGCGTCTCCGTCGGGCTGCTTCTTCTCCTGGCGGCGGCTCCCCGGGTTTCTTCGGCACGGACTCTGCTTTCCACCGGAGCCCCGCCTGCTCCTCCAGGCGGCAGCTCCTCGTTCAGGATGCGGGGCTCACCGGCAACTTCCAGCTGATGCGCAGGAGCGCGGGGTGGGCTCCCGCCGCTTCCTGTTGGATGCCTCTACTTCCGGGGCGCTGGTGGCCACTTCCGGGTCGTCGCAGGCAGCGCGGCGGCCCGGAGGGGGAACAGTGGGTTTCTGCAGCAATCCGGGGTGGCACCCGGTCTGTGAAGGTTTAAAACGGGGTGAGCACCCGTAGGTGAAGCAAATCGGGGCAAATGCGGCGTGGGCAGCCGCTAGAGCAAAAATAAAGCGCTCTGAGCGCTAAGGCAATTTCAGCGCTCCGAGGCGCTTGAAGGCAAAGTGAAGCGCTATTGAGCGCTGGGGCCAACATAAAGCGCTCCTAGTGCTATAAGTGAAATAGAGCGCTCTCAGCGCCAGGTAGGAGATCACAGCGCTCCCCAGCGCTAAAGGACCAAATAAAGCGCGCCCAGGCGCAAAGGCATCAATAAAACTCCAGCAAAGTTCTTAGGTAGGCAGGGGGGCAAGGCTGGGCCCAGAGCCAGCTCACTAGGCCTCCAGGCAGGGAGGCAATCCAAGTGGCGGTCCTCCTGGCGCCCAGCAAAAGCAACAGCCCCCCCTCAGACAGGATCCAAAAGAGAACAAAATGTAAGGGGACACAGCCCCTTCTTATACATGAAATCCCTTTGTCTGTAGGTGCAGGGTGGGGGAGAAACCAGTCACAGCTGGTTTTGGAGCACCCTTGATGTGCTCAACCACCCTTTCTATTCACTAGGGAGGCTAGGGTCATTAGACGCACCACAGGGGGCGGAGCCAGCATTGTGGGGGGAAAGCCCAGCCCTATTCAGGACCCAGGTGCACTCCTCCCCAGCCATCAGCATGCTAATCTCCACACTCACCACCGGGCAGACCCATCATGACTCATGAAGCCTGGCATCCCAGCCAGCTCCAGCCAATCACATGCCAGCACCTCTACAGCACACTCGCAGCCATGTCTAGAAGTGGCACTTCCACACTAGACACATACACGCCGCATACATCATTTCGCAGCATTCAATCACACGAGTCCACACATACCAGACTCGAGCCTGCACTCCCCACACATCAGGAACTACCAAGGACACAGACATTCCCCATGCATTCCTATGGGAGGGCAGCCAATTCTCACACACGCACTCAGAGAGCGCACGCACTTTCCACTGGGAAACAGTGAAAGTGCGCAGAACCCAAAAATCACCATCACCAGGCCACCATTAAAAGCAAAAAGTTTAGGGGTGAACCTGCCAGAAGGGCCAAGTCCAACACTTATATGCCAAAACAAGGAGAGCAACTATATAAACAGGCACTGGCAATGCAATAAGATTGATTTGCTTTTTAATTGAGAAGGCAAACCTATTGGCGTAGCCAATACTTGGTAGCAAGAGGACAGCCAGATCTCCCTGGCATGTGTAGATCTGCTAGATATCGGTCTAATGGCAGAATGAATAAGAGCATTCTTACTAAATGATATCTCTCTATTCTGTTGCTAAGCATACTAAAGAGCAATATTGTTCCAGTGGCCCCAGGTATGCAATCAGAGGCATGCCTCCCTCCCCCTCCCAGGTATGCAATCAGAGGCATGGCCCTACAATGAATGCTGAAAATCTGGAAATATTGCAGCTTTTGTTGATGATCTTGCAATACTTCAGCCATCTTGAGGTCAGGGTGGCCCAATGTAAAAAAGTAGCATAAGAGGGGAGCAGCCATCTTAACATCAGGCTCACACTCGAGTGCTGACAAAACTATCTTGAAAACTGGATGCTAGAGTAATTTGAATAACAGAAAAAATATTGCTTTATGAATAAAGTGTTTGTGTGACGTAACTAAATATGACAAAAAGTGTGACGATTAACCAAACTTTTCAAATAGATAGTGCAGATAGTTCTTAATGCATCCCAATAGAGGTAAAATAATATAACCAAGTGCCAATACAAAGATGTGAGAATAAAAGACTTCTGCAGGCTGATCCAAGATTTGGTTCACAATCTCTCAAGGCAAGAGTTGAAGGATCCTACCAAAGGGGCCAGTGACTGAAGGAGGCCTACTTAACCACATGCGCGCGGTGGGTTTTCCCGCTGCGCGCTGAAGTTTTTTATACCCCGCGGTTCATGAGGAGCTCAGCTCGTCATGAGCGCACGACAGGTAAACCTCATGACGAGCTGAGCTCGTCATCGGCGCAGAAGGGATTAAACCCCACAATATGTATTTATTACATAATTCTTAGAACCTAACGGCCAGATGTACGACCTTTTTTTGTGGTCGCAAACGGGAAATCGGACGTTTACGACTGCAAAATAGGTTGTGCAATGTACAAACCCCATTTTGCGAGTCGGTAACCTATTACCGACTCCAAAAATAGGGTTTGCGACTACCTATTAGGAAGGGGCATGCCAAGGAAGGGCGTCCCTTCTTAATAGCGAGTCGCACTTCTATGTACGATCGCAAAACACTCGCCGTTTACCACCTATTTCATAAAGGTGGTAAGCCACTCACAAATTTTGTGACTGGCAGCGAAAATATTTTTTAAGATCATGCAGTGGTCCCACAGACCACTGCCTACTCTTAAACGAAACAGAAACGTTTCATTTTTCTTTTTTAAATGCATCCCGTTTTCCTTTAAGGAAAACAAGCTGCATTTAAAAAAAAACTGCTTTATTTAAAAAGCATCACAGACATGGCGGTCTGCAGATCAGTTGACTGGGGGTGAGTGTTTGTATTGTCAACGCTCCGTCCATCACCTTTGGTTTTTCTTTGTTCGCCCTAAGTTGGCAGGGTATGCTCAGACGTGAGTCCCTTGCTCACTTTGCCATTGGAGTCAAGCAAGCCCGGCTGAAGACTGCTGTAATGCCAGAAACCGGTCCTGGGAAGCTTGATTCCGGTCCAGGGAAGACATGGCTTGGCAGTTCGGGCTGGACTGTTCCCATGAGGCACAGGGTCAGACTGATTTGCATATGGCCATGTCTGAACTGGGGTGGCGGAGTGAGCAAAAGAACGGTGATGGATTAAACCCAGATCAGTTGACTGGGGGTGAGTGTTTGTATTGTCAACGCTCCGTCCATCATCACCTTTGGTTTTTCTTTGTTCGCCCTAAGTTGGCAGGGTAGGCTCAGACGTGAGTCCCTTGCTCACTTTGCCACTGGAGTCAAGCAAGCCCGGCTGAAGACGGCTGTAATGCCAGAAACTGGTCCTGGGAAGCTTGATTCCGGTACAGGGAAGACATGGCTTGGCAGTTCGGGCTGGACTGTTCCCATGAGGCACAGGGTCAGACTGATTTGCATATGGCCATGTCTGAACTGGGGTGGCGGAGTGAGCTAAAGAACGGTGATGGATTAAACCCAGATCAGTTGACTGGGGGTGAGTGTTTGTATTGTCAACGCTCCGTCCATCATCACGTTTCGGTTTATCTTTGTTCGCCCTAAGTTGGAAGGGTATTCTCAGACGTGAGTCCCTTGCTCACTTTGCCACTGGAGTCAAGCAAGCCCGGCTGAAGACGGCTGTAATGCCAGAAACCGGTCCTGGGAAGTTTGATTCCGGTCCAGGGAAGACATGGCTTGGCAGTTCGGGCTGGACTGTTCCCATGAGGCACAGGGTCAGACTGATTTGCATATGGCCATGTCTGAACTGGGGTGGCGGAGTGAGCTAAAGAACGGCGATGGATTAAACCCAGATCAGTTGACTGGGGGTGAGTGTTTGTATTGTCAACGCTCCGACCATCATCACCTTTGGTTTTTCTTTGTTCGCCCTAAGTTGGCAGGGTATGCTTAGACGTGAGTCCCTTGCTCACTTTGCCACTGGAGTCAAGCAAGCCCGGCTGAAGACGGCTGTAATGCCAGAAACCAGTCCTGGGAAGCTTGATTCCGGTCCAGGGAAGACATGGCTTGGCAGTTCGGGCTGGACTGTTTCCATGAGGCACAGGGTCAGACTGATTTGCATATGGCCATGTCTGAACTGGGGTGGCGGAGTGAGCTAAAGAACGGTGATGGATTAAACCCAGATCAGTTGACTGGGGGTGAGTGTTTGTATTGTCAACGCTCCGTCCATCATCACCTTTGGTTTTTCTTTGTTAACCCCAGCGGGCCACCATCCCTGTGAGTGCTAGCCATTCCCAATGGGGTCGCAAATTGCGACCTGCCTCATGAATATTAACGAGGCTGGGCGTTTGCGACCCATTTGGAATCGCAAACCGTGTTTGAGACACTGTTGTACATTCCATTTTGCGAGTTGCAAAACAACGCAATTTGCGACTCGCAAAATGGATTGGTCGTTCATCTGGCTCTAAATAACTTGGGTTATGGCAGGTCTAAAAAGGCACATTTGAAGATTTCTTTCCACTTAGCCAACTCTTGGCTTCTGCTGCTTAGCATTTCCGAAGGGAGACTTAGAAGTCAGTCTCCCACGGCAGCACCTTGGTTACAGACATATACGCACACCTATGAATTCATTATAGTTTAGTGAGTATGGCCAGAAGTAAACAGCATCAATTTAGACAGAGAAATGTCAGTGTTCACCATGGTAAAAAAGACTGCAAGAGCAGAGAATTCTCAGAGATTATCGCTGGTTAAATTTGCTGTCTAATTTCCCAGATCCCATGAATGCTGCTGATAAACTGACAAAGACTGCCCCCTGCAAACCTCAGTGCTTAAAGGCCGTTGTGCCTGCTCAAGGCAACACGGCCACCTGCAAGGAAAACAAGACCGCCGTCCATGTGACGGCTCACTCTAGAGGGGCAGCCTTGTTCTTTTCAAAGTGACAATGCCGTGAAAACACAATTTCAAACCCCTTAGGGTGTAACTTAACAGCCATAATGTTAGAGAGAAAAAAAACAGTAGGGTTTCTCCGTTAACGACGGCGATGCTTATTCAATAATTCTTACCTAATTTCGCATCTGCTGGAGCTCCGAGAAAAATGAAGTGCAGGTCAGGCACTGCATCAAAAACTGACCTGGTAAAACAAAAGTCATTTACACCATTATTCTTTTTCAAAAGACAAACTTAGCACAGTAAATCAATATTTTTCCAAGTTGTTTACAGACATACGAATGAACTTTTGATAGGACCGTGCAACTCTGCAATGGAGGAAAAAAATCCATGTTAACCACCTCACAGACTGAGAATCTCAGAATCCAAAGTGTTAGATCGGATTTTATCAGCAACGGGACCTGTGTTGGGTCAAAACCAAACTCAAGCTATCCCCGCTGGTGTCCTACAGTTCTAAGAATATTCATACACATTAACTCTCTAAAATAACACAATGGTCAAAAGCTTTCCCTTATGACTATGTGCAATGAAGCGTTTTCATGCTTCATACACTCTGGCGGGGCCCCGATGTCCAGACCTTGCAACTGAGTTTGCTATGCATTGTTGGGAAAGAGTATTTTTATAGCGTGATCTTTGTGGGAAGCGCTGAGTGCCATTTACGAGTCCCAGGTAATGCACTTATTCAGTCGCTGCAGACTTAATGCTGCGCTAAAGCATGCCAGTGACGCAAAATATGTAAGGTGGATGGTAATGCATTTATCATTACAAGCATCCCACATGGTCTCCATGGGCAAAGTGCTCCATGTCAGCTTAGGATAACGGGTCTATGTGGGAGGGAGGTAGAGGGGCAGTTATGTGGGTACCAGTTTCTGTTTGTGAAGATTTCTGTTTTTTTACAGTTTCAACGTTTAGTGGTTGCACAACACCAAGTGGTCCACACTGCGTGGAAGAAGTATAAGAAGAGGAATCCAAGCCCAATAAACGTTCTAGTATAACGTTTCGCGTGTGCCAGCAGCATCGTTGCTGCGGTGAGGTTCAAGGGCTGATGTCTGTAGGGGACAGAGGCAAGCACTGACTAGAAGTGTTCCTAAGATGGAGTCTCAAATAATGCATGTGTCAGAGAGGAAAACGAGAACATACATTGAGGAAGGGAGATTATGTGAGTTCTCCTGGAGAGATATGAGGAGATACAATCTATGACAATTCCGTATGCGCGGTAGTAAAGTAGGATAGCGTCCTTTATCAAAGGTGGCGAGGTTTAAGTGTAGGGTGGGAATGATTTATTCTCAGTCACCAAGGACATCCCTTAGGACTATTTAAGAAGATTCGTGGTTGATAATACGTTGTTTCTTTTAAAGAAGGGAAAGGCAGGAACTGAGTGAAAGGCAAATGTTTGAATCAGTTGCCTAAGAGGAGTACACTGGGATCAGTTTGTTCAAAGACATATAGTAACACAAATATAGGTGCACCACAATATGTATGTTTATATGAAAAAAGTCCCATTCTAATTCCAGAATATTTTCAATTCTTCACTTTATTTTCTTTCTTAAAAGCGTCAAATGTTACAGCGAAGATAGCCAACGCGTTTCGTCAATAAAAATTGACTTCTTTAGGGCTGTAATGCAATAAATACAAACAATAGATAAATAAATCTAAATTTACTAACACAATATATAAAAATATACAATTAGCACATGTATAATATATAATTAACCAGACAACAATACAAATAACACATTCCCCAAGGACAGACATCCCTACCAAAAAGTCACATTTATTAAATAAACATACTTTCTAAAAAGTTAATGTACAAAAGATGCAGCTTTTCTTAATAGAATATTAGCCCATGGCCAATGGTTGCTTAAACGCCAGGAGACTTTCAGAACCCTAATACCTAAACATATTGAACCCCAACATGTCATAATTAATTGAACATAATACATTTCTACTCAAAATTATTACATCGTTATAACGGTCTACAATAAAGGTGGGGGAGGGAGAAATATTGCATCCTGTTCCTGTTGCATACTGGCCTTGTGTTAATTCTCTTGTAAGAAAATCTGAATCTTTTGCACATGAACGTTTTAGAAACTATGTTGATTTTAATGTTTGTGACTTTTTAATTTACAAATCACAGCTGGTAGGGATGTCTCTGTCCTTGGGGAATATGTTACTTGTATTGTTTGTCTGGTGTAATTATATACTATACATGTGCTTATTCCAAGTTTTTCTATATTGTGTTAGTACATTTACATGTATTTAAATATTGTTTGTATTCATTGCTTTACAGTGCTGAAGAAGTCCATTTTTATGGATAACCTGCATTGACTGTCTTCACTGCAACATTCAACACTTTTAAGAAAGAAAATAAAGTGAAGAATTGAAAATATTCTGGAATTTGAATGGGACTTTTTTCATATGGAAATATTAATTTTGGTGCACCTCTATTTGTGTTACAATGTGTCTGACCAAAAGGTTGCATCTTGGCAGCAGGTGCTCATAGTGTGTGCACGCAGAGAAGGAATTGAATTTCCATTGCAACACGGGACAGATGCTGCCATCTATGGTTCGGTGCCTTGCTTCTTTGTTTTTAGGAGATGTGTTTGTTGTTGCAGCATTTACACAGGCATGGCATTGTGTCGTGTGGACAGTTTTTGATATGGAAGATCTTGAAGTTTCTGTGAAAGAGGACATTAAGGACAGAGTGTTTAATGATGGCTCTAACTAGGAATAGTGCAGTACTGGAAAGGAGGTCATCCTTGAATGTGTGCAGATTAGTCGAGTAACCAGTATGTCATGTAGTACAACCTCTTTGCTTTCCAAATGAAGACTTTGCAAAGTCTGCAGTGGTACTGGAAGCAAATCTTGCCATTTTAGTAGTACTTCTTCCAAAGTCTTTCAGAATCTCTCTTTTCAGATTTTAATGCTTCCAGATCTGTAAAGAATCAGCAAGTCTTGAATCAGTTTCCTGGAATAGTGGACATCTTGACAAGAATCTAAGTGCCAAGCGAAGAAATTAGCTAGTGGTTGAAATGCAGGCATGGCATGACAGAACTGAATAGCAAGGAATCCGTGAGTCGTAGTTGTGTGAGTTAAGGATGACTTTCTTCCAAATTCTATGATCTCAATGTTGGAGATGGTTGGTGTTGCTAGTTTGGTTGGAAGGTTGACATGGAAGCTGATGGCCTGGTAGTTACCTCATGTGAGGGGGAAGTTTCCAGTCATCGATCTAAGGAAGTCATGTATTGCGTCCAGGGTTTGTTCATATGTATGGATAAAGCCAGAAACCAGTTGGTGAATGTTGATTTGCTCCAAGTTTAATTTTGTATTTACTATCAGTTGCAGTGAAATATATCAGCCACATAAACAACATTCACTGGTATGTAAAATCTAATCTGTAGCAAAAGTTGCAAAACAACATTAGTCAAACTGTACTGTCTTAATGTATAGCATAGCTAGTATGTTTATTCTACCATAACTCTCCAGGTGATGAGCCAGCATAGGGAAGGGGGGGGGGCACATGATAAAAATGAAAGCAGAGTGGTAAACACGAAGATGGCAAAGAAATACAAGACACAGCTAAAGGGACACAACAAAAACATCTTCCATGTTATACTCCAAGGAGAGTGAGCCAAGGCAGATTTAGGTGTGGGCTCAAGGAGCTAAAAACGATGGACACCTGGTTAGCAAGTTGTGTGGGCATAGGAGTCTACTTAAGTCTTTGGCTTTATGGCCCTCCTTTAGAAATGAACAAGTAGGGTCTTCTTGCTCAAATAGGAACATGTTGGTACACTAGGATGTTCTGTCCTGATGGGCCAAAGACAGGAGGAACAAGAGAACCTCAGAAAGAGGGTCAGAAAGGGGATCCACAGCCTTTGCTGTGCATCTTGCCACAAATTTGTTCCATCTGTAGGCGTACACCGACTTAGTGGAGGGACGCCTGGCTGCCAAAATAACATCACAGACTTCGGGAGGAACGTCAAGGGCAGTCAACTGTCACCGCTCAATCTCCACGCAAGGAGGTGGAGACTGGACAGGTTTAGGTGGAGGACCATCCCCCACTGCTGCGACAAAAGATCCTCCCGAAGAGGCAGACGGATCAGAGGATCAATAGCAATGTGTAACATCTCGGGATACCAGAGTCTTCGTGCCAAATCCGGTGCCACAAGGATGACTTGTGCCCGGTCGCGCTTGATGTTCTTCAGCACTCTGGGCAGAAGTAATATAGTCGCAAAGGCGTATAGAAGACCGCAACTCCACTTGTGACGAAAAACGTCCCCTATCGAGTGCCGCCTTGGAAATTCCAACGCGCAGAATTGCTGACATTGCGCATTCTCATCGGTGGTGAATAGATCCAACCAAGGCTCTCCCCACTGCTGAAAGAGACCTTGCGCCACCTCCGAGTGAAGACGCCATTCGTCATTTATCATGCACCAGCGGCTGAGTTCGTCCACTCTGGCGTTCAGAGAACCCGCCAGTTGTTGCACCACCAGGGATATGCCCTGATGTTCCAGCCATGTCCAGAGACGCAGAGCCTCTTGCTTGCCATAGGGTCCACGACTCCACCCCTCCTTGTTTGTTGCAGTACCACATGGCGGTGGTGTTGTCCGTGAACATCTGAACTACTCTTCCCGGGACAGAAGGAAGGAATTCCTTCAGTGAAAGACGGATCGCCCAACACTCCGGAAGGTTGACGTGGAGCCCGGACTCCGCCGGAGACCAGAGGTCTCTGATCTCTGCCGCCCCCATGTGGCCGCCCCAACACAGAAGTGATGCGTCCGTCACCACTGTGTACTCTAGTTGGGGAAGGGAGAGGGTTCTGTCGTTGACCCAATCCTGGTTCGTTAGCCACCACTGCAATTGTAGTGCAGTGCCCTCTATGATCTGAAAGCAATCAGACAGATTCCCCTGATGTTGTGCCCACTGGAACTTCAGGTCCCACTGCAGAGCCTGCATATGGCATCTGGCATGATCTACCAGCAGGATGAAGGAGGCCTTGAGGCCCAGCAGCCTCAGGGTCATTCTGACCGAAACCCGGGATAGAGGCTGAAAGATCGGAATCATAGCCCGAATAGGCCGGACTCGCTACTCGAGAGGGTAAACCTAAAACTGCGTCATGTCCAGAACAGCTCTGATGAAAAGGATCCTCTGAGAGGGAGTCAGGTGTGACTTTGGCACGTTTATAGTGAACCCCAGCAAGTGCAGGAGGTCCACTGTAGTCTGGAGGTGGCAGACAACTGCCTGGGCAAGCCCGCCTTTAACAGCCAGTCGTCGAGATAGGGGAACACTGGAACCCCTGATCTGCGCAGATGAGCTGTGACCACCGCCATCACCTTTGTGAACACCAGAGGGGCACTGTTAAAGCCAAAGGGGAGCCCGGTAAACTGAAAGTGCTTGTGCCCCCCCGTGAACCGCAGGTAACGTCGGTGGTCCGGTAGGACGAGGTTGTGAAAGTAAGCGTTCAGCAAGTCCAAAGCTACCATCCAGTCTCCAGGGTAGACAGGACCTGAGCTGGCGTCAACATTTTGAACTTCTTTTGACGTTTCTGAGATCCAAGATAGGATGCAGGCCTTTGTCCTTCTTGGGCACCAGAAAGTAGTGGGAATAGCAACCACGATTTACTTCTGGGGCAGGAACTCGCTCGATGGCTCCCTTGGCCAAGAGAGCTGTAACTTCCTGTTGGAGAAGGGCTAGATGATCCTCCGACATTTGATGGTACTGAGGTGGCATGGTTGGGGGGTAGTCTTGAAGGGGAGGGAGTAGCCCCTTCGGAATATTTGCATAACCCACCTGTCCGACGTGATGGTGCGCCAGTCGGGGAGGTGATGGCGAATCCTGCCACCACCGACGATTGGCGGCCCTGAAAGGTCGGACTAGGAAGGTTTGGAGGCTGCTGCAGAGGGGGCAGTGGTGGACTGGCCCGCTTGCTGGCCCCCAGACCCACAGAGGTGGGTCCCACATCCCCGGCCGCACAGGAACTGAACAGCTTGCACCGGCCTGTGGTTCTGGGAGGAATGTGGTGGGGCACCCCTTCCGTAGCCACGAAAGAGGCAAAAAGCAGACTGCGCAGGAAGGGTGGTGGAGAGGCCCGTGGAATTGGGTAGAGCCCGAGAGTCCTTGAAGCGCTCTAGCGCACTGTCTGCTTTGTCGCCAAACAGGCAACGGCCATCAAAGGGCATGTCCATGAGGGTAGCCTGGACATACCCGGAAAAACCAGTCGACCTTAGCCAGGCGTAGCGTCGAAGGGCTACCGACGTTGAAATCGTCCTGCCTAGCGAGTCGGCGGTGTCCACTCTACATCGTATGGTAAACTTGGCTGCATCTCTCCCTTTGGCGACTGCACGGGAGAGCAAGGCCAGGGCCTCCTCTGGGCACTGTGGCAGCACCTGGCCTACCGTATCCCACACAGAGTGGGTGTAACAGCCCAACAGGCATGCAGTGTTTATTGACCAAAGTCCCTAGCTGGAGGAAGAAAAGATCTTCCCAAGATGGTCCAGCGTTTTGGATTCCTATCAGGTGGTGCGGTAGGGAATACGCCTTTGGACGTTGAGGCTTGGACCACCAAGCTCTCAGGGGTGGGGTGTTGGGAGAGGAAAGTGCGTTCACCCGGAGCCGGCCAATCATTCTATCCACAGGAGCCCCTGTGTTGGGCCTGGACCAGGCGCCCAAAAGGATGTCAGTTAGGGCTTCATTAAACAGCAGAAGGGGCTCCTTAGAGCTTGCTTCTGGTTGAAGCACCTCCGTCAGGAGGTTAGTCCTGACTGCCACCGTAGGTAGCTCGATTGAGAGCCTCGGCTGCCCTACGCAACACCACTGCATAAGACGCTCCATCCTCCGTAGCCATGGTAGGAGGAGACAACAGGCCAAGATCTGGGGAGGTGTCCAGACTACTGGCTTCCCCCAACTCCTCTCTCCAGTCCGGATCATACTCCAACTGGTCAGTTAAAGGGTCTCCAGACACCTCCCAGGCTCCTCACCCTCCTCTGGTTGCCAATCTGGCCTGAAAAGAACACCATGGTAGAACAGGGGTACAAAAGTACCCGTCGGCACCGGATCCGGTGTCAATTGACGTCGGTCTGGCTCCGTGTCCACGTCGGGGTAGAGGCCGTGGTCGACGCCGGCTGGGGACAAACTGGCATCAGCTTCGGACATGGTGCCGGTTGAATAGGCGCAGGGGGAAGTGTTATGAGTTTGACCGGCGCCGATCCGGATCCAGGCCTGTATCCAAGAGGACCCTGCGGTGCCGGGGCCGGAGCCGCCGGCATCAAAGCCCCAGGGCCCCCAGCTGGGTCCGTGGGGCCCGAAGGCATGCCAGCAGAGTCGGGCTTCCCAAAGATGGCATGCCTCTCTTCGTAAACGCTTCGAAGCTGGGCAGGGGTCGATACAGGTCCCGGAAAAGGAGGGGAACCTCGGAGCCGACCCTTCGGGCTCCGCACATGGAGCCGCGCGAGGGGCACCGCCCGCGTCCCTCGTCACGTCGGCCGACGGATGTGGAGAAGTCAAAGAGCGACGATGCTGTCTTGTGCTTTGACTTACCTGAGGAGTGCAAAGACTTCGAGGACGAGTGGTGGTGGTGGCTCCGTGACCGTTCCCTCAACCTCCCGTGCGATCGGGACCTTGAACGGAGCAGACTGCTGGGCTTCGAGAAGCTTTCGGGACCGCTCCCACAAAGACTTTGGATTCATGGTCCGGAAGTCGGAACACGACTTGGGATCGTGGTTGCGTTTGAGACACCACAGGCACATGCGGTGTGGATCGGTCACCGACTTCAGTTTTCGGCAGGAACCGCAAGTCTTGAAACCGGGCATACCTAACGTGCATCAGGAGTCGATAGACTCAAAACGGCGTCGACAAAAGTCACAAAAAAGTAAGTCAAAAAGTCACTAGAGGTACCTCTCTGGATTTGCGATGGCTGGCGCTGAAAAATAAAGAACTGACGTCAGCGTGCAAGAACGGCATCTAAGTAGCTGCCGCAATGTCATACCGGCGACCACGACTCCAACGACAAACGCGGAGCCGACAAACGCCATATTTCGACACAATGGGGTACTGCTGACGAAAAATTCTCTGAATCCAGTCTGACTCCTGGGGGTAGTTCACAAGGTAAGGAATCTATAACTAATTGTCGCTTTCAGATCCAGGTATTATCACAAAGAGACAACATAGCTCTCAATGAGACAGAAGTGATACCCCAGAAATATAGTTTATTACATACTGTGTTACTACAGACACCATCAAATGCAGCTGGGAAATCTATGTAAAAGGCAAATATTTGCATATGGCTAGCGTGTATATTTATGAACCAGAATCACGTGGCAACAATACAGTCAAATGTCCTCCAAGAAGGATGAAACCCTGTCTTAAACTGGAATCAAGTTATTTCAATACGATAATTTCTGCAAGGAGGCAAGCATAGATTTTAGCTTTTGCATTGAGTGAACAATTATACAATAATTGTTTTGAACCAATCAACACGCTTTTAGGTCTGGCTTGAAAACGCTGTTATATTGCAACAGACTGCAGTTTGCCTGATCACATTTGCACATCCGACTAAAAATGAGTATGCTGCACTGTCCGATACGCAGTCCTTAAATTTTCTATTTCTCCTTTTCTGAGTCCCTTTTTCATTTCTTTGCTTCTACGTCAGCTTTTTTGGTTACTTTTGCTTTAAAAGTTCATGCTGCTCTCCAGACAGTGAAAATGGCCTGCGTACTTGCCTTGCGTCACAACCAGTTTGGCTACTGCTTCTAGAGCGAGCTGACATCTTGAAATAAACTGTCCACAAAGTATATATATTTTAGCCTTACAAGATGTACTCCTTGTTTGAACAATTTTATCAGTCCTTTTGGATCTGTACTGCAATGATAGACTACACACATTAAGTGGTTATCTTGTATTGGTACTGTGCATAGTGTATCACTACTTCACTGCTTTAAATTTTCCAATACATTTATTACAAACTTGGCAGCTGTGGTGGAACCTCAAATCCTTGGGTGCTAGGAACATACTGGAAATGTCCTTAGCACAACCGCTGATGTGCGAAGGACATAGTCTTTACATCCTGGCTCTGAAATCTCTCTTCAAGCTGAGGGAGGAGAGTTTCCCCCATTTTTTGCTAGTTTAAGTGCCAATCAGGGCACCTGATTCTGTGACGTATGCAAAGAGAGAATGGACAGGGAAGTCTGTACAGGCTTCCGGGGTGACTCTCGTCCTTGAAGGACCCACGGTCTCAGGCGTTCTACTCTCCTGGGGACAGAGTATGCCGTTTACACCAGAATCTGCCTTCCAATGGCCTCCCGGCTACAAAAAGCCCACTTAAAACTAGAGATTGTTATTATAATTTTTTTTAAAGAATGGGGTAGTGTGGCCCACTCAGGCATGGGATTTGACCCCACCCCTAAAGCGCCAAATATACTTTTTCCCACCCAAGGGGTATACTGGGCTGTTAACCACCCCAATATTTATATTAAATGGGTTAGCCCACCCATACTTCGGGATTTCATCCCAACCCTCAAGGCCCCAACAGTATTTCTGCCATTCGGGAAGGCAGATTGTAGAGTCTACCCCTAAGCATATCCTCTAGGGGGTGTAGAAAGCTCACCAGATCAATAAATAATGTTTAAAAACAAAATGAGTGAATTTGGCCCGTATTGGGTTACAGTCCCTCCCCCTAAAATATCAATAGACTTTCTATTAGGGGTTTAGTGTCCCAATTTGCCCCTGCCTGTAGGGTAAAATGACCTCTAGAAAGTAGGAATTATTATTTTTTTTTTTTTAAAGAAAGGAGTAGGTCAGCTTACCCAGGCATCGGGCCTAACCTCTATGCCTAAAGAGCCCTGCAGTCTTTCTGCACACCCAGAGGGCAGATTGGAAGTTTATTCTCACTCTGCCCTCCTTAGTGAGAGGAAGGCAGAAAACCCACCATAAACCATAGATAATTATTTTATTGGAGTGGAGTTGGCCCACCTAGGCATAACACCACCCCTTAAAAGTCCAACTGCCTTTCTTTCCACCAAGGTTGGGGGGGGGGGGGATTTTTACCCCCGGGTGTCCCCTCATGGGTGGGAACTGAAAGCCCACAAGATCTAGTGATAATGTTTTAAAATAAAAATGAATGGGTAGGATCTACTCCGTGTTTGGTCATAACCCACCTCAAAAGCCCAAGCAGTCTTTCTTCCCCTGCCCCAGCGGGAGAATGGAGAATTTTCCCCCAGTTTCCTCTCACAGTAGTGGGGACAGAAGCCCCACATGAAGCCTCAATGGATTTTTTTTTTACCTAGGCCAACCTGGGGCCTAGCGCAAGTGAGAGAAAATTTGGATTCTTTTGGGTATATTTCTGACATGTGGGATGGAAGGGGGGTACATTCCAATTTCCTCTCAGTTGCCATGTTGAATGGCTGCACTATTCTGACTCTTGGCAAGCCAGCAACCAGCGAACCCTATCAACTCCGGGCATTTCTGAAATCGACAGACCTAAGGAAATCCTGGGTGCTGTAGCTAGCATAATACCAAGATGTTTTCTTACCTAAAATGCCATGCAAACATCAAAGTATCAGTCACAAAAGTTATTTTTGCCATATTTACGTAAAAGAAAAATCTGGCTCTTCTAGCTAGTGGGCAAAATCTTACCACCCTGCATTCCCACATTTCTTCTGATTGAAAAGCTGACCTATCACATATCATTGGAGCAGACCAAAACTGTAGCCATTTGAAGACTTCATTGTTTTCAGACCGTTCAAGCTTTGACCAATTCCTGCCACAGAAGTGGAATATCATTATCATAAGAAGAGTGAAATGCTGAGTGGTAGGAATTGTAAGGATTCTCCACAGATTCTGAAACTTTCTCATACAAATATATAAGGAACACGTGATTCCCATCATAATTTGAAGTTGGCAGGGCATTGGGTGAAAAAACTGTAGTTGAAGACATGAAAGTCATGCCAACCTTGACTCCTCTTAGTGGCTACTTTTCAGAAATTCCTGGGTTTGGTAGATTTCCCTTGGTGCCAGTCGAGCCTGGGCCCAAATATCCCTGTTGCCTGTATTGCCAGAATGTGTCAAGTTGCAAGACACAATTTTGATGCTTTCACATCAGGAGAAGTGTGGGAACACTGGGTGATAGGAATTTTATGGACCCCAGAACGCTTTCTAACAGAAATTTGAGGAAAATGCATTATTCTCAGCAACATTTAATGTTTGCAGAGCATTCTGGATAATCCATACAAGTCCCACCATACAAGTCACACCACCTTGGACTCCACTAGGTGTCTAGTTTTCAGAATGTCTTGGTTTAGTATGCATCCTTGGGTGCTGTCGGAGCCAACACCCAAATACTGCAGCTCCTGTATCACTAGAGCGGGCTGATTCGCAAGGCAAAATGTGGGATTCCTGTCCTGGGTAGTAGGAACAGCCACACAAGTGGGGTACCATTTTTATCAGGAGAAGTGTAAGAATAGTAGATGATTTGTTATTGTCAATTTAATTTCTCAAATAAACAAAAGAAATCCAACATGTAATAGGGAGGGTGAGTGATCAATGAATGTTGAAGCACTCAGTGTTTGTGAAAATACCCCTCACACACCAACAGGCCCCTTGGTGTCATGCTTCATCATCGGGGTCTTCGCACCCCTCTATCGGGATGCGGCGTGCTGCGACCAACGACTACGTGGGAGCACTTAAGGTATTGGCTATGTGTGGTGTACAGTGTGTGGGTTATGTTTTTAAGTGAGTAGGGTGTGTGGTGAAAAAAGTTAAAAAGTACCTGGCGCTAGAGTGGAAAAGATTTTTTTTTTATTCTGTGCTCTGGCTGGTACCGTTAAAAGAAAGTGCAGGGCGAGGTCAAACCTGTTGTATTCATGAACAGGACCTCTGATGTGCTTTTGTGTCGACATGTTTCGGAGACAAGCTCCTTCTTCAGGACAGGGGCACAGACTCCCTTCCCTACTCACGTCTTCTACTACATAAAAATGTGTATTTACATAAAAGTGAAAGTTTAATAGGCTAAGTGTGCCTACAGCGGTCTGCTACAAGCACAATGACCTGTAGAAAGACAAAAAATATATATGTCACCTAATGGTTACCCATGTAGCGGGTAGTTCATACAGGTGCAGTCACCTGGAACCTCACCATTTGCTTTTAATAAGCTTGAAGAGAAAAAAAAGAAGAAAGAACTCACAACACAAACAACATAAAACACATAAGTTACTAGGATTTTACTGTACGTTATATTCATACTTCTGAAGCTTGGTTTGTTGGCTTCATGAGCAATATAGGAACGTCGGGGTGTTGCTTCAATGGCTATCTGTAGTGAAGAATGATGAGCCTTTTACAATCCATTCTGTAACACTTACTTATATAGATGGTTTCAGGTGTTTCTGGCCTATTGGTACTCCATCACTAATATACTCACAAAGTCAGGACGCTTTGATCACCGCCTTACCCCGCACGCTGCTCCGCTGTAGTGGAGTCTGGTAGCGGTCATTGTTATTTATAGCCCATTTCGTTAATTGGGCGGAAGGGAAACCGTCCCATGTATGGGTATTCCGCTCTGTAGCCATACGGGGCGTCTGTATGTTCCAGACGAGGTAACACAGGATTAGCGTCTGCGAGCGCCTGTGGTCGCTTCTGAGCATGCGCGGCCGCCTGCCACTGATCCATGGCGCATGCGTACTGAAAGATGTCTGTTCTTTGCGCATGCGCACCTAACATACGCATCCTACGTTCAGTGGCCACAATGCGCGTGTGAAGTCTACCGACTATCGATCTCATCTCATTCCGAGTGGTGATACCAGTGCAAAGTATAATAGGAAGGAGAGACTTAGCCTCCTGTTTACTGAGAGAATCCTGGCTTCGGACCCAAAAACTTCCTAATTGACAGACTGACATTGTCGTATCTTTACTGTATACAGTGCACGTGCTTTAATTAGAATTATTGTAGCGTTGCTATTGTCTAAGTGTGCACGAACGGTTTAGGAGGGATAAATGAATAAATCCATATAAAAAGAACCATACGTATGATTACAGAATTTCAGATATTTGGAATTCGTGGTCTTTTTTTATATATCTCCTATCGGACACCGTTATTTAGAGTTGACAAATATTGTTTTGTTCAGTCAATGTATTGCGCAATGGTAGTCTCTTATGCTGATAATTGACTCCATGGGACGTCATCATTGAGCCCATTCAGATGGGTGCCCAGACGGAACACCCACCGCTGTTCTGTCTGGAAGAGGCCCACATCAGAGGGTAACTGTTCAATGATGGTCCACTTTAGATCGTTTACGCAATGTTGGGATGGTAAGAAGTGCGTGGCCATTTTCGTAGTACTTTTTTTACAACGCACATTGCTCTTATGTTCGTTCATTCGCGTTTTTATGGCTCGTGTGGTCATGGTCACGAGCCATAAAAACGCGAATGAACGAACATAAGAGCAATGTGCGTTGTAAAAAAAGTACTACGAAAATGGCCACGCACTTCTTACCATCCCAACATTGCGTAAACGATCTAAAGTGGACCATCATTGAACAGTTACCCTCTGATGTGGGCCTCTTCCAGAAAGAACAGCGGTGGGTGTTCCGTCTGGGCACCCATCTGAATGGGCTCAATGATGACGTCCCATGGAGTCAATTATCAGCATAAGAGACTACCATTGCGCAATACATTGACTGAACAAAACAATATTTGTCAACTCTAAATAACGGTGTCCGATAGGAGATATATAAAAAAAGACCACGAATTCCAAATATCTGAAATTCTGTAATCATACGTATGGTTCTTTTTATATGGATTTATTCATTTATCCCTCCTAAACCGTTCGTGCACACTTAGACAATAGCAACGCTACAATAATTCTAATTAAAGCACGTGCACTGTATACAGTAAAGATACGACAATGTCAGTCTGTCAATTAGGAAGTTTTTGGGTCCGAAGCCAGGATTCTCTCAGTAAACAGGAGGCTAAGTCTCTCCTTCCTATTATACTTTGCACTGGTATCACCACTCGGAATGAGATGAGATCGATAGTCGGTAGACTTCACACGCGCATTGTGGCCACTGAACGTAGGATGCGTATGTTAGGTGCGCATGCGCAAAGAACAGACATCTTTCAGTACGCATGCGCCATGGATCAGTGGCAGGCGGCCGCGCATGCTCAGAAGCGACCACAGGCGCTCGCAGACGCTAATCCTGTGTTACCTCGTCTGGAACATACAGACGCCCCGTATGGCTACAGAGCGGAATACCCATACATGGGACGGTTTCCCTTCCGCCCAATTAACGAAATGGGCTATAAATAACAATGACCGCTACCAGACTCCACTACAGCGGAGCAGCGTGCGGGGTAAGGCGGTGATCAAAGCGTCCTGACTTTGTGAGTATATTAGTGATGGAGTACCAATAGGCCAGAAACACCTGAAACCATCTATATAAGTAAGTGTTACAGAATGGATTGTAAAAGCCTCATCATTCTTCACTACAGATAGCCATTGAAGCAACACCCCGACGTTCCTATATTGCTCATGAAGCCAACAAACCAAGCTTCAGAAGTATGAATATAACGTACAGTAAAATCCTAGTAACTTATGTGTTTTATGTTGTTTGTGTTGTGAGTTCTTTCTTCTTTTTTTTCTCTTCAAGCTTATTAAAAGCAAATGGTGAGGTTCCAGGTGACTGCACCTGTATGAACTACCCGCTACATGGGTAACCATTAGGTGACATATATATTTTTTGTCTTTCTACAGGTCATTGTGCTTGTAGCAGACCGCTGTAGGCACACTTAGCCTATTCAACTTTCACTTTTATGTAAATACACATTTTTATGTAGTAGAAGACGTGAGTAGGGAAGGGAGTCTGTGCCCCTGTCCTGAAGAAGGAGCTTGTCTCCGAAACATGTCGACACAAAAGCACATCAGAGGTCCTGTTCATTAATACAACAGGTTTGACCTCGCCCTGCACTTTCTTTTAACGGTACCAGCCAGAGCACAGAATAAAAACAAATTTCTTTTCCACTCTAGCGCCAGGTACTTTTAAACTTTTTTCACCACACACCCTACTCACTTAAAAACATAACCCACACACTGTACACCACACATAGCCAATACCTTAAGTGCTCCCACGTAGTCGTTGGTCGCAGCACGCCGCATCCCGATAGAGGGGTGCGAAGACCCCGATGATGAAGCATGACACCAAGGGGCCTGTTGGTGTGTGAGGGGTATTTTCACAAACACTGAGTGCTTCAACATTCATTGATCACTCACCCTCCCTATTACATGTTGGATTTCTTTTGTTTATTTGAATGTCTATTGGAGCACAAATCCAACGATTGGCTCTGCCTCCTCCCTGTGTTTTTGATATAGTCTAGGCAGCGTACAGCTGCGGGAGTTATACCCCTAACTCTCTCCACAACACATAATCACATACACTAGGTACCTGTAGACCACAGCGGTCGCAAAATATGGAGGACGAACATGGCTTAACCTTCGGCGAAGATGAAATTGACAGAATCCTGGCAGCAGTAAACCCTTTTGAAGGACTTAGTAACCCTGAACCCGGCCCGAATATTGATGACTGGAACGAACTGGTGAAATTAAGACGTAACCAGATAAAGGCAGCTCTACACGGTCTGATAATGACACAATACCTAAGGAACAAGATGGGACCACCAGGCTTGATCGTAAAAAACGAACCCTTCATTTTTCAGACGGACATGCAGTTTAAAAAGGAATGGTCGTTAATTTCTTGGCACTGTACCAGGGACTGGTTAGTTCTGATCATAAAGACAGCAACCAGGATCACACAGGAACTAAAAATTGATATTGGAAAGATCGAGGTTAAACTAAACACATACATGTCAACCGAGGACCTCAAAAACAGACTAGACGAGCTCAACCAACAAATGACAGAATTCGAATTCACTTTGAAACAAAGCAAGCTCAACAAACTGGCCAAGGACAAAGACAAATTCACACCTGAAGGGACCTATCCGTACACTAAAGCTGATTATGTTTCCATGAAAAATGATACTGACAGTGATGGGTCAGACAACAGTACCGCCAGTTCAAATTCCAGCGGTGGCAGAAAGAATCGCCAAAACCGAGGAGGATGGAGACAGAGGAGACAGCAGTTTCCAAGACAACGAGGGTGGAGAGGTTACCCACCCCAGTACCCACAATACATGGGACCACCGCCATTCCAGCCATTCCAGTTCAATCACCCTACAGATGCCCAAGGTTTCCCACAATGGAACCAAGACTTCAACGGAGGCTTCTACGGTCCACAACCTTTTTTAGGCTCTCGCCCAGGGACACGGGGGAAGAACCGGAAAGGCAACAATGTAACATGGGAAGAGGCAGACCAAGGGAACCCGCGACAAACCAGGAGCATGACAGGCTCCCTGCCCAACCAAGCATCAACCAGCAACCAGAGAGGGACTTAGTGGTGAATTTAACGTCCAAACCTCTAACGAGTATCCAGCAACAGGTACTGAATAAAGGTTTGGGTTTTGTACCAACGCAGAGACCGGACATGTTTAAGGTGAACCTGGAAATGAAGGAATTTGTCAGAAAATTAAAACTACAAGCCTTCTTTATGGACAAACCAACACAAGCTTTGACAACCGATACAGGTCTGAGACCCAAGTCTACTTTTACCCCTCCAGACTCAGCACTCCCTATTGAGTTGCTGGCTTTTGAAAAAGCGGTTATGACTGATGTCAATAAACTGGATGTTTCATCCACACGCACCTTCCACAACACAACAAAGGAAGAACAACTAGCCTTAAAAACCCTATCGGATGATACCAGCATAGTTATTAAGCCAGC
Organism: Lissotriton helveticus; assembly: GCF_964261635.1. Lineage (NCBI taxonomy): Eukaryota > Metazoa > Chordata > Amphibia > Caudata > Salamandridae > Lissotriton > Lissotriton helveticus. Next base: position 1,551,309,336 of record NC_136067.1, read on the forward strand.
TGACAAGGGGGGAGCCATTGTATTACAATCTACTGAATATTACGATAACGAGTGTCTAAGACTACTGTCGGATAGACGCAATTACATGGTACTGCAACAAGACCCCACAGAAAACCTCAGGATCAAAATCGGAGGGATGATTGAGGAAGGCCTAACACATGACTGGTTGAGCAAAAAGGAAGGAGAATTCCTGGAGCAGAAGAAACCACGCATCCCTTATTTTTACAGTATTCCTAAAATCCACAAGGATCTTAACCAACCGCCTGGCCGACCAATAGTCTCTGGCATCTGTTCGATTTTAGAACCATTGTCTAAATTCGCTGATGCTTTCTTGAGACCTTTAGTACAATCTACTAGTACCTACCTAAAGGACACTAAGGCCGTTTTACAACTACTGCAGGAAACAACATTTGACCCAAACACCCAACTATTGTTATCACTTGATGTGGAGAGCCTCTACACCAGCCTTCCTCATGATGAAACATTGTTAATCATTGAGGAGGTGCTTTTCTCCACACCGTGGAAGTATCAAACACCACGAGGATTGGTTTTGGAATGCATTTCCTTGGCATTACAAAAAAACTTTTTTCAGTATAAAACCACAATATACCAACAATGCCATGGGACCAGCATGGGAAGCACATTTGCTCCAAGCCTGGCTGGTCTCTATGTGCACCACCTTGAGACAAGCAAAATCCTCCACGAACAGAACCCATTCAGGTCGAAGATAAAATGCTGGAAGAGGTATATCGACGACATTCTGGTCATATGGGAAGGTGATCGCCTATCCGCAATGAGTTTTTTGGAATGGCTCAACAACCAGAATGCTTTCCTGAACTTCACAATCACAATTTCAGACCAGACTTTGGTGTTTTTGGACCTCAACATTTACGCAGAAGCAGGGGTGTTGAAAACCACGACTCACTTCAAGCCAACCTCTAGAAACTGTCTATTGAGGTATGACAGTTTTCATCCCCGACATCTGCGTGAGAACTTGCCATACGGTCAGTTTCTACGCCTAAGGCGTAACTGTACAGACATGTCCCAATTCAAGAGGCAGGCGGATGATTTGAAAGAAAAACTCAAATTACGAGAATATCCCAACAGGATTATTAACAAAGCCTTCAAGAGGGCAAAAAACAATAACTGAGAGGCGTTGTTAGAGGAACGAATCAGGGATCCAACTGAAAGTAAACGACCCATTTGTATCACGACGTACAACACAGTGTCCAACGAGGTGTCCAAACTTGTTAACAGACATTGGAGGATACTAACATGCGGTGAACTAGACCTGGAAAAACCAATGTCCGCACACCGCAGGGGACGTAACCTCAAAGACATTTTGGTACACACCCGACCAAAACCAACAATGGTGTCCGCACAACCAACCATCAGCATCCGGGGACATTTCCCATGCGGGAACTGCAGCAGCTGTCATCTGACTACAAAAAGTACCACACTCAACTTCAGCAATGGCTCCACATGGGAACAAAGGAGGTTCACGAATTGTAATTCAAAAAACGTGGTCTACCTTATAAAATGCCCATGTAATCTGGAGTATGTGGGCATGACCACACGAGCCATAAAAACGCGAATGAACGAACATAAGAGCAATGTGCGTTGTAAAAAAAGTACTACGAAAATGGCCACGCACTTCTTAACATCCCAACATTGTGTAAACGATCTAAAGTGGACCATCATTGAACAGTTACCCTCTGATGTGGGCCTCTTCCAGAAAGAACAGCGGTGGGTGTTCCGTCTGGGCACCCATCTGAATGGGCTCAATGATGACGTCCCATGGAGTCAATTATCAGCATAAGAGACTACCATTGCGCAATACATTGACTGAACAAAACAATATTTGTCAACTCTAAATAACGGTGTCCGATAGGAGATATATAAAAAAAGACCACGAATTCCAAATATCTGAAATTCTGTAATCATACGTATGGTTCTTTTTATATGGATTTATTCATTTATCCCTCCTAAACCGTTCGTGCACACTTAGACAATAGCAACGCTACAATAATTCTAATTAAAGCACGTGCACTGTATACAGTAAAGATACGACAATGTCAGTCTGTCAATTAGGAAGTTTTTGGGTCCGAAGCCAGGATTCTCTCAGTAAACAGGAGGCTAAGTCTCTCCTTCCTATTATACTTTGCACTGGTATCACCACTCGGAATGAGATGAGATCGATAGTCGGTAGACTTCACACGCGCATTGTGGCCACTGAACGTAGGATGCGTATGTTAGGTGCGCATGCGCAAAGAACAGACATCTTTCAGTACGCATGCGCCATGGATCAGTGGCAGGCGGCCGCGCATGCTCAGAAGCGACCACAGGCGCTCGCAGACGCTAATCCTGTGTTACCTCGTCTGGAACATACAGACGCCCCGTATGGCTACAGAGCGGAATACCCATACATGGGGCGGTTTCCCTTCCGCCCAATTAACGAAATCGGCTATAAATAACAATGACCGCTACCAGACTCCACTACAGCGGAGCAGCGTGCGGGGTAAGGCGGTGATCAAAGCGCCCTGACTTTGTGAGTATATTAGTGATGGAGTACCAATAGGCCAGAAACACCTGAAACCATCTATATAAGTAAGTGTTACAGAATGGATTGTAAAAGCCTCATCATTCTTCACTACAGATAGCCATTGAAGCAACACCCCGACGTTCCTATATTGCTCATGAAGCCAACAAACCAAGCTTCAGAAGTATGAATATAACGTACAGTAAAATCCTAGTAACTTATGTGTTTTATGTTGTTTGTGTTGTGAGTTCTTTCTTCTTTTTTTTCTCTTCAAGCTTATTAAAAGCAAATGGTGAGGTTCCAGGTGACTGCACCTGTATGAACTACCCGCTACATGGGTAACCATTAGGTGACATATATATTTTTTGTCTTTCTACAGGTCATTGTGCTTGTAGCAGACCGCTGTAGGCACACTTAGCCTATTAAACTTTCACTTTTATGTAAATACACATTTTTATGTAGTAGAAGACGTGAGTAGGGAAGGGAGTCTGTGCCCCTGTCCTGAAGAAGGAGCTTGTCTCCGAAACATGTCGACACAAAAGCACATCAGAGGTCCTGTTCATTAATACAACAGGTTTGACCTCGCCCTGCACTTTCTTTTAACGGTACCAGCCAGAGCACAGAATTAAAAAAAATTCTTTTCCACTCTAGCGCCAGGTACTTTTTAACTTTTTTCACCACACACCCTACTCACTTAAAAACATAACCCACACACTGTACACCACACATAGCCAATACCTTAAGTGCTCCCACGTAGTCGTTGGTCGCAGCACGCCGCATCCCGATAGAGGGGTGCGAAGACCCCGATGATGAAGCATGACACCAAGGGGCCTGTTGGTGTGTGAGGGGTATTTTCACAAACACTGAGTGCTTCAACATTCATTGATCACTCACCCTCCCTATTACATGTTGGATTTCTTTTGTTTATTTGAATGTCTATTGGAGCACAAATCCAACGATTGGCTCTGCCTCCTCCCTGTGTTTTTGATATAATTTAATTTCTCTCCATTTTTGGCTTCAAACTTTAAGCCAGTGTGTGAGAAAGTACACATTTTGCAAAATGTCCTCTAAATCACATGATAGTATGGGCATCTCTAAATTTAGAGCTATACAAATAACCATAATTCCTAAACTCAGTAGCTTGCACATATTTAAGGACTTGATAGGTGTCCTGTATACCTGTTTTTTATTAATTAGATTTTACCAGGTGAATTAATGCAGGGTTGGTACACAATGAAAATCATAAGCTGCAACTCAGTTGTTGGCACTGGATATCACATGAATTTTGGACAACCAACAAACACTATATATCCCTGCAACTAGAAGAGTATGATGGGCATAACATGTTTATTTTGTAAATCAGCGACCAGGCGAAAAATTACAGATGAAAATGTGGTCACCTATTTTTATTTTTTCCCCGCTAATTTTCCTTTTTTTTCGGGTTTCAACAATTAGTTTACTTGGAAAAACTATGTGAAATTTACACAAATGAACATGTGCTGAATTCACAATTTGGTTTACTTTTAAGAAACGGTGCCCATCTGGGTTTCACACCATTTCCACCACAAACTACAAGGTAGAAACCACAAGTAAATAGGGAAAATGAACACGGTCTGTTCCTGAAAGATGGGAAAAGGGTTATGGTACATAGCAAACCTTCTGCTGATGCCATTTCAATCTTTTGCGGAAAAATGTATGAAAGCTTACAAGGGCACTGCCCTAAATATAAAAAAAACACTCAATGGGTGGTAGAGGATGGGGCTAGAGTGGAAAGGCTTAGCAGCCAAATGTTTAAAACAATGATACACTACATACAATATGGTCCGCTGTGGCGTTTTGTTTTGTATTGGCATCATATGCCAGTCACGTTACTTTTTCCTATTTTTATTCTTTTATCTTGCTTATGCTTATTGATATCATATGTGTGCTTTATTGTGGATTATTTGGTGTAAGGATGCAAGAATCAGTCTGTCACTGGGTGAATGAATGGATGCATGAGTGCAAGAGCGCATGTACAATGAAGACGTACTAAGTGCTGAAACTCATCAATCACTGAAGAGTCTGTTTCAAATTTAAGTGAGACCTATTAGCACTGCCAATGCTTGTTAAACATTGGACATAAGATTAAGCCTTTTCAAAAAGCCTGATATAATGCTAGTTTGTTAACATGAACAATATAATGAGTCTGGCAATTAGACCAGAAATCTATTGTTTCCCAAAAAACACTGTTCTTGTGGAAACAATAATCGCAGTGACTACATAGAATATTTATGAGATTTTTTATGCTCTGTCTGCAAGATATTGTGCCGAGTTTTTAAATTGCCAGCATCGAGTTTAAAAAACAACACTTTTCTTCTGCTGTTCTTATGTTTACCCTATTTGATTTCTCGACTATATCTTTATCTTTTTGAAGAATTTCTTTAGTAAAATATTGTGTTTGTAAATAAAGATGAGGAAAGAACCCTACTGGACTGTCTCCATGGGCTATTTTCCAAACGAGAGAGCTTTGTACAGACTCTCAGTAGCATTTTCATGGCAGACATGGGTACCGTGCTCACTGTGCCATTTGATTAAAGCTAGCCTGGCTGATGAGGATGATACCCCGAAACTGGTCCCAGGATGCTTGTTTTCGGTCCAGGAAGGACCTGGCCTGTTAGTTCGGGCTGGACAGTTCCCATAGGGAGCTTGGTCAAGACTGATCTGAATAAGGCTAGGTCCAAACTGGGGTGGGGTGGTGAAAACAAATGATGCATTAAACCCAGATCCGTGGCTGGGGGTGAATACTTGATTTGTCCAGCATGCCGTCCAACATTTGTTCCTTTTGCTTTTGAAGTACAAAACAGAGCATATAAGAAAAGGACATCGAAATCATTTGACGATGGTCTTACTATCATACTGCACATTTATGCAGTGTTAGTCACATGATAATCAAGCCTCGACTATGCATAGCATTTACCCAAAAATGAAATAGGGAGAACCACGTCTACTTAAAAAGAGCTTACCTCTAGATGGGAGACAGACCTAGGAGCAATGGATGAGACAGAGTGGGAGGAGGCAATGGCGTCCCCCAGGGAGGTAGCGATCCCCTCTAAATTCAAGCTGATACAACTAAAGATTCTACACCGCGCGTATTATACTAGAACACTGCTGTATAAATTACACAAGGCAGATACGCCACTCTGCCTCGGGCAATGTGGAGAACTCTGCACGTTCTGGCACACAATCTGGCAATGCGCAGAAGTCACGATATGCTGGAAGGCAGTCATGCACACAATTTCCCAGGTAGTAGAAATCACGGTTGAACCAGAACCTAAAAGATGGTTGCTCAACATCTGGGAGCCAACGAACCTCAACCATGCAATGCAAACTTGGGGGGCGCTAGGCATGACATTAGCGAAGAGAAATATAGCATCGTTGTGGGGAGCCAGGCGGAACCCCAAAGTGGGACGGGGGTGTCGAGACACGGACGACTTAATGATAACCGAAAAGTCAGTATATACACATAGGAGGTGCCCCCAAAAATGGACAAGGGTGTGTGGAAAGTGGAATAAGTATAGAGGTAATTTTGGTGACCCCCCCACATGAAGAATCGCTATCAGAAGACATTGACTAGATTTGGTGCCCGTAGCAGAGGCTGTTCTGAGGTATAACAAAGTGGCCACTGTTAAGGGTGCAAAAGAAAAACCCGAAATGTGCATGGGCAATGAACGATGTTGTACGAATAAGACATAATCGTAAGGTGATGTATGCAACAACGAAAATGTGTGACATTGCAGCAATTGTTTGTAATTGTAAACGTTAATAAAAATATATATATATTTTTTTAAAAAGAGCTTACCTCATCATTTTGTTGGCGCAGTCAACAGCAAATTCTTTTTTTGCAACAAGAAGATGCAGGAACAAACTGTTCAAGGGCTGAAAATGCACAAATTACATGTAAGTATAAGCTCACCGTGGAACAGGATATGAAGCAACGTAATGTACAGGTTGCGTGCTGAATGTTCTGTATCCATCTCAAGCCTTCAAATAGTATTTAAGGCTCTCATTTTCTGAGGCACAGAAACCATTTTGTTGCCTTCGGAGACTTTTAAGGAGTGACCTGCAAAATCAACTATTTGAACCTCAGGATCAAAACAGTTACGCAGCATGTGTACTATATAAGTTTACCCTTTGTAATTGTGTAATTATGTTTTTCTATTTGTAGTCTGACATTTTACTATTACCATGCGCCAACCATCAATCACAACACTCAGCGTGAACGCAGTTTCAGTCTAAAATGCACTCACATGCAAAAGAGAGCAAAAAAAAAAAGGTAGGCACATGAAATACAGAAATAATAGACTTGCTAAGCTTTGCTCAATTAACTTTGTGGCACAAACTGCTTTACAAATGGAAAACCAGGGAGATTGTATTAAGGCTTTCCACAGTAGACCTGCTTAAACAAATGACTGACAGGCCCTAGCTCATTGGGAGCAGCCACCATGCTGCTTCAGAACTGACTCCAGTGAGTTGCCTAACTTTTGATCAGAGCCCATGTGACAATATTCTTAGCGGAGGTTCTGGACCAATAATATTTAAATGGTGGGAGAGTTTATAGGCGTGATCCATAACAAAGCACCATAATGAACCTGGATGTTAGAGGATGTTTTTAAGTTACATAAGAGGAGTTTGACTATCCCTCACGATGACATTTTTGAGTATTGCCAGGCTAGCCTGTAAAATATTGATGGGCTTTGCCATGCTCATTGTTTCATATCGAGATGTGAATCTTGGCTAAGTTCTTTCAAATGCAGCAAGTTTTCCACATGAATTCAGAAGAACAGTCCTCTGAACGAGTATGTAGAATGCAGAGGAGACAGCAACGTATCTGTCTGCATAGGGCTTGGTTAACAACACTGTAGTGTCAATTCATGTGTTTAGGCGAGGACAGTTTTGAAGCAGACAAATCATTTTTTGAGTAATTCCGACAGAACCATACTTTAATTTGTGTACTGTAATTAACCCAGGTTCTAAGGAACACAGGGTCAACCCATCCTGTATTGTGTAGCTTCACTCCATCAATAGCAACCAGGTAGGAAAATTATCAGCCACACAATATATCTCTGGCACATGCGCCATGTTGTAGCAAGGGCTTCCTATTTCATTACAGCAGGAATATATCCTGCTACAGGACCATCGCTAACATGAGGTGGTGTAAGCACCTTCCTCCCTCAAGATCCTGGACTTTGGTGTGTGCATTGTCGTGAATGTGGCTCTGCAGTAAGAGCAAGCAAGCAGCAGAGCACCCATGTCCACGCCTGCACGCGGCTCTACTGTTCTTCTTGGACTTATTTCATAAGGTAACCCATACCACAAATGATCCTCATCCTTGTTTACACGAGTCAGTAGAAGCGATAGTTCCTTCTGATAAGCTCTCACACGTTTGTAATTTAGCTAGTTTCTCACGATTTGAACATTGGGCTGCCTATTGCGGCATCTGCCTGATCCATTAATCCAACTTCAGAAGACTCGCATTGTGGAGAAAACCAGTGTCTCTATAAGAGCCTTGGAGGCCTCGCCATATGGAGAATCAGGAAGTAGATAATT